>NW_027043819.1:0-1200000 GCF_037102585.1 Saccharomycopsis crataegensis
AAATACCTCACCCTTAAATTCACACACATACATGACCCCCGACCATCACCAAAATTCATCTAACCTGATTTCCCTTACACATTTTTATTTTAATCACCTATTTTATGATTATAATCATATTAAAATCTCTCAAATATTCCATAAATAATCCTCCTTTTTTTTTCAATATCTTTTTTCAAAAATATCTAGACCTCTATTTCTTACCTACATTCATCCCCACTCCCATCAAAAATCATCCAACCTGATTTCCCACCCCATTTTCAATTCCATCTCCTACTTAACAATCATATCTATATTAAAATTTCCCAAATATTTCATAAACAATCTTTCTTTTTCTCTCTCACTTTTTTTTTCAAAAATACCTGACCCTTAAATTCACACACATACATGACCCCCGACCATCACCAAAATTCATCTAACCTGATTTCCCTTACACATTTTTATTTTAATCACCTATTTTATGATTATAATCATATTAAAATCTCTCAAATATTCCATCAACAATCCTCCTTTTTTTTTCAATAACTTTTTCTCAAAAATATCTAGACCTCTATTTCTTACCTACATTCATCCCCACTCCCATCAAAAATCATCATCATCCTCATTTCTCTCCCACATTTTCTCCTCAATCCAACATTTTACATCTCAATCTATATTAAAATCAATCAATCATCTCATAAACAATCTTACTTTTTCTATTGAATAAAAAATACTCTCAAAATATCATCCCCATAATCTCCTTCTCTACTACACATATCCCATCAAAATTCCATATTATCCTCATTTTTCTATCACATTCTACTTTCCATCTGATATTTTAGAATCAAATCTATAATACAATCTCTCAAATATTTCATAAATGATCTTACTTTTTTCATAAATCTTTTTTTTTCTAAATTACATAGACATTCACCTCCCATCTCTCAACCACACACCCATACAAGATCCCCGACCTTCACCCAAACTTTACCATCCCTATTTTTCCGCCACATTTTATTCTCAAACCTAACTATTATCATCAAACCTATATTAAAATCACCCAACTATTTCATAACTGATCCTACTTTTTTCATAACCTTTTTTTTTCTTTCAAAATATAGGATCATCTCATGCATACACCCAACCCCGACCATCAAAACTATCATCTTCAATTTTTCCTACATTTTCCCACGATTTTCTCCATTTTTTTGACTCAATCAATTCCAGATCTCCTAAATATATTGATGATACACTTACTTTTTTTCCTTATCTTCTCTTTCCCAAAATAATTCTCATTACATTCAAACTTTCATCACCATATTATCACACAAACCACCGCAATTCTCCGCCAACTTACCGCTCTGATTTTCAATATAAATACCCTAATCAATCATCATATCCTCATAATATATCAAATCACCTCCACTTTCTCTTCACTCATCTTTTATTTTTTAATTACCACACAAATCATCCTGCTCTGGTACATTTCCACCACGGAACGGGTCCTGCACCCCTGCTTTTCCCATTTTCAATATCCAAGATATCCCAAATATAAATACTTAACAAAAATAGATTATATTTTTCTAACACGCCTTCAAAATTTATAGTTTTATATGATTTTAAATTGATTTTTCTTTTAATTAAATTACTACATTCATGAGCTTTTACAATCACATCTCCATACTCTATATTATAATTTTCAAATGACAATCCCACTTTTTTCATTGGGACCTCTTAATCATGCTAAATTTCTCCTGATTTCACAATAGGGTCCCAAACCCCCTGCGAATTTCTCCGAACTGTGCCAACCAATTTCTCCTGTTGGTGCAACGCAAATTTCAAACGCCAATATCTCTACCACATTATATTATCCTTCAGATTAAATTATATATTTTTGCTCAGCATTCTCTCCAGATCCCAACATCATCTTTACTAGCCATTTCCACCAAATATTCTTCATTTAAAAATGTCTCCTGGTTGTGCTGCAATGTATTGCATTTCTCCAGATTGCGCGTCTGTATCCCTAGGTAATACATACACCCAACCCCGACCATCAAAACTATCATCTTCAATTTTTCCTATCTTCAATTTTTCCTACATTTTCCTACGATTTTCTCCATTTTTTTGACCTAATCAATTCCAGATCTCCTAAATATATTGATGATATACTTACTTTTTTTCCTTATCTTCTATTTCCCAAAATAATTCTCATTACATTCAAACTTTCATCACCATATTCCACAAACCACCGCCAACTGACCTCTCTGATTTTCAATATAGATACCCTAATCAATCATCCTATCCTCATAATATATCAAATCACCTCCACTTTCTCTTCACTCATCTTTTATTTTTTAATTACCACACAAATCATCCAGCTCAGGCCCCGCTCAGCCCGCTGCTCTGGTACATTTCCATCACGGAACGGGTCCCACACCCCCGCTTTTCCCATTTTCAATATCCAAGATATCTCAAATATAAAGACATTAAAAAAATACTATTTTTCTCTACTCCACATTCCACTTCTCAGATCCCAAATATCCCCACTTTAAGTGCCCATAATCGCCATTGCGCTCTCGCTGCTAGCCCATTGCGCTCTCGCTGCACTCTGCTAACAACCATTTTTTCGCCTCATACAAACCCGCTGCGCTCTCGCTGCAAAAATGTATGCGATTGCGCTCTGGCTGCCTTTATCTAGCTATATGCAAAAATGTATGCGATTGCGCTCTGGCTGCCTTTATCTAGCTATATGTGCCCATAATCGCCATTGCGCTCTCGCTGCTAGCCCATTGCGCTCTCGCTGCACTCTGCTAACATCCATTTTTTCGCCCCATACAAACCCGCTGCGCTCTCGCTGCAAAAATGTATGCGATTGCGCTCTGGCTGCCTTTATCTAGCTATATGTATTTAGACAAATCTTCCACAGATTTGCACAATTTGGCTTGCTGCTCTTCAAATTCCAACCGAGACTTATTTCTGTCATCTTTTAAGAAATATAAAAATACATATGACCATCGTAAAGTCGACTCAACATTTATGAATTGGGAAATGGATTTCTTCAAAGCCTGCCCTTCCCCCCACTTGATTTTCTTGGTCGTTTGTAGCAATTCAATTTCATCAAATATTCTTTCATGGATGATACAAAGCGCATTGATAGATGCCTGTCGAACCTCGAAGCTATGAACATATTGGGTTGGCCTTTCTTTTGCCTCCTTATTATTGTATTTTCCTGGCTTAACATGGAAATTGGATGAATTATTGCATTCATAATAAGATGTTCCATGAACTTTCCATGGTCCCATACAAACCCAACAGAATTGGTGCTGGCAACTGCGACATGTCATATGATTACATCCTTCATTCTTTTCAATCAGGATTTTGCAGAGTGGACACGCCTTGGTGTTCAATTTAATCCATGAAGTAGTCGCCAATAATTCGGGCCTTTGCAACCACATTTTGGCAACTTCACACGGCACTGGGTAATGCATTTCACAATTACAATTAACACAAAAGAAGTGGTTTTGTAAACAGGAAACGACAGGAATTTGGGTAACTTTTGCAAAAAGCTCCTCTTTTCCTGGTATATGTTCATTTACTCGGATCAAAAAGGGACAATCAGGTGCAGGACACCAGTGCTGGTTATTGTCTGATTCAATATACTTCTTTGAGATGTAATTGATATAATCCATTTTCGTGCTATACTTCAATGAGTTACTCTGATAGTTTATTAATTCAAGAAACATATCTCCGTCAACCTCTTCAAAAATCTTACTTGTAGCCATGCTTTCATTTTTTGGCTCAGAGTAAACAGAGCTTTCTCGCACAATATCATCATTCAAAAAGACACCGAATGAAACCTTGTGAAAGCGTCTCCACTTTCTCTTTTTTTTAATAATCGATTTTTCTGAATTGTTAGCTATACCCCAAATATCCTCGCTTAATGAAAGTGTATCTTCAGGAAATAGGATATCAAAATCTTCAAATTGCATAACTAATGGGCAGTCTGGTTGGGGACATCTAATCAAACATCCCTCGATAATTTTTCCCCTTGCATAATTTTGGTAACAATCTTCACAAAAAGAATGTCCACATTGTAATGAAAAAGCCTTACTACCAGGAATATCATCAAAACAACAAACAGGGCAAGCCCATCCATCCTTCTTCTGTTTAAACACTCCAAGGGTTGTGTTTCTCCCCTGCAATATATCTTCATTAAAGGTAGTGATTCCTATATCCACCAAAAACTTATTATCTGGCTTTAAATATTCTTCCCAATACTTTCCCATTAGTCTCTTTGAACTCCAATTGAAATTTATCAACAAATATAATGTTTGTTTTACTGATAGGTTCAATATCTCGGAAATGTTTCGGGCTTGTCCTAATAATACTTTATTAAAAAATTGAAAGCTAGTAAAGCAGTCATAAGAATATAACAGCCTTTTAAAGCTATCACCGTTCTCGATATAAAATAAGGCTGAATCCATAATAATTTCCTGACGATTTTGACTCACATTCGGATTATGGCTTGAATTTTTGTCTGTATAGCTATGTCTACCTAACATAATGTATATATCTGCATACACTTCTATCACAAACACAAGCCGAATTTTTAAAATGAAGGAAGTTTCCCAAGTATATTGTTTGAGTGTTGCCATCACAACATTGCTATTATCAACCAATGCAGTAACAATAAATTAGTGATCCTGTAACAAGGTGAGGTCTGATACCACAGTGAAACACCATACAGCCATAGGCTGAGCCTCTTGGAATACGGGAGACTGGTGGCCCACTGAGGACTATATAAAGAGGTCTCTGGTCAACTACAAGTAGATAGTGTAGTATGAATAAAGAAAAGGCATACATTCTAAATACCAGACTCGCTAGTAGCCATTGCAGATCCAACAAAAAGTTGCGCGATGAATTTACCTGAGACTGGAAAATAACCTTAGCATAAAATACACCAGTGTCATAGTGCTTCATCCATTCATTAAAAATGAGTGAATGTGTGATTACGTAGCCATTGATAAATGATATCCCTCATGTTACCGAATAGCTGATATAATATTTATGGTTCAAGTTAAGAGAGAATTTGGGAAGGCAAACAACACAATTCTTCCCTTGCCTATAATTTGTCATCGATCTTCAACACCACCGAGAAACTTACAGCTTGGATTCTCCGAATTGCTGGAGGCAATGTATCTGAAATCGAGCCCCACCAGTAACCTGTCACCCAATTGAAGCATTCTATGGCTACAGTAACTCTCTAGTTTTCATAAGGTTAAATACGATATATTGCGGTGGTATAACAGATAGATACATATTCAAAGGTTAATTTGTTCCCTATAAAAAAAGACACACCGAGCCTCTTCCCTGGCTTATATTGATGAGGTGTTTACACCCTGAAAATGGATTGTTTATGCTACAATATGCTGATAAGCACATATCCTATCTATATGAATTCCATTAGATAAGCCAGTTCTTAGTAGCAAAATATCACTTACATCTAAAGCTTTGCGCCTGTCCATTTGAAAGAAAAGCGCATTTTACCCGGACTGCACGTATCTTGTGCCAAACGCATGCGTTGTGCACAATGTGGATTATGGTAGGTGTCTTACATCTATTATTATAATTCAGATTGTCACTATATTATGCCAACAAAACATTCTCTTTACTCAAAATTCCTCATATGAATATTTCATGATTCCTGTATCACATTGAACTTATTATTTCATGTCTATCTGACTTTCTTACAAATTTTGCAGTTCAGGTGAATTGCACACAAGTGGAGGACGAAACTCAAAATATTAAAGCATGTCCGTCATATGATTGATTCGCCATGCACCTACAGAATGAAGAATGATTTAAGAATCAAGACCAAAGAGGCGCTTATATCCCATTTTTGGGTCTCTGCTGACTCAAAGGTACTTTCTCTGAGTTGTAGCAAACAGGGCGATAAGTCCAGAGTTTGTGGAAACAATGCGCCACTCTGACTTATCGATAACAAAAACCTTCGTCAGCGAATGATCTCTTGTTGACCCAGGTTTGCCTGAAGCTTCTTTTCTTTTCTTTCCTTTTTTTTTTTTTTTTTTTGTGGTCCACCACAATTTGAAAAGCAGAGATACATCGACAAAGGAGTTCTTATAAACTATCGAACGATGTTCATATTATTCATACTAGGGGGTATAAAGTCGATGTTATTGGCTTGTTATATCATCGTTCCCCTCTAATGTTACGGTAAGATAATTGCCCTTATATACTTCTATTGTATACTTTAGTAACCTTATTGATAGTCATCTTGTACCAAACAAGTAATGTCAATATTCCAGTAAGCTGGTAGTATACTTATTGTGCAGTTCAGAATCCATATAGCAGGATCGGACTATGATCAACATAAGCATAATCCCAAATAAGATATAGTTCTGAGATGTATTTTTGCAAACATATCTGCTATATTCCATGATTGAGGATGTGGTCAGTGCTGATAGGTACTGTGACGCATGTGCCGCAAGACACTGTGGAAAATCCTAATTATTTTTCCCACGGAATTTTTTTGGATTTTTTTTTTATATGCAACAAAAAAAAAGATCGAGAGATAAAAAACTAAAGAAAGAGCTCCCCCTTGCTCACCTCAGGACAATATATTAGCCAAGAACCATCATGACTCTTCTCTCTAAACTATCAAAGGCTCACCGCTCTCGCTCGTCATCACCAGCGCTTCGTCCAGTAGCTGATCAAGAACATGCTAACTTTTCAAAGTCTCCCTATTCTTTGTCTATCGCTATTGAAAGTCCTCCAGTGGTTCTTTACGGGCCTCCTAATGAGTCAACTGGTTACTTGCTTTCAGGGCTTCTATATTTAGACATTCCTTTCCCTACAAATGGACATTTGGATCTTCATCCGACGTTATCGGCAAATTCTGCTATGGCAGTACCCGCAAGACACGCTTCGTCAACCACTCTCCTTACCAGATCCCCGGCGATAACTCCCGTGGCATCAAATCTTTCTCTTAATCATTCTCAGTCATCGTCTCCATCTCTTTCTCCTTCAGATCCTAAACAGCTTTTAAAGTCTGTCAGTTTGTCTCTTAATCAAATTATCACATATGGGAAGCCTTTCTTACCCCCATCTAACACATTGGCGAATTGCCTGGAATGCAAAACTAAAGTTACTACTCTCAAGCGTTGGGATGTATTAACACAGCCAGCTTTGTTTCCTCCAGGTAAACAAGCTTTCCCATTTTCACATATCTTACCTGGAAACTTGCCACCAACGTGTGCCGTTGGGTCTTCTGGCGCCTTCACGATTCGTTATGAGCTTGTTGCCCAATCCCATGGCATTTATGAAAGCCTGAAACTGAAAAAACAAAAATCTTGTGAAATAAAGGTCAAAATGCCAATTCGGGTATCTCGTTCTATCATTAAAGGCCTTGAAAAGAACTCTCTTCGAATTTTTCCCCCAAGCAATGTGACTGTTGCCGCATCAATACCAAATGTGGTTCATCCTAAGTCAGACTTTGTGGTTGAGCTCAAATTTGAAGGGTTAGTAGATGGCAACAAAAGATGGAGACTACGACGCTTACAATGGAGAATTGAAGAAACTGCACAAATCAAGGCAAACTCTTGCGATTTGTCATACCACAAAACAAAGTTAAAGGTCATTGAAAGCAATATCAGACTTAATGAAGAGCACAAAATTCCTGGGAGTACTTATTCATTGGGAAGTACTGTTAGACGCCGTCATGATTTGGCCACACCAGCGGACATTCCCTCAGCAGATCAAGAGGAAGAAGGCCAGGAAATTGCTGCTACTGAAAGAAATCAAGATTCTTTCTTACATCCCAGTGATCATGAGGCTAATAATATTGTGTCTTCTGAGACAAGTGCTCCAGCATCGGGACTTAATCCAGTGTCTTCAATCCCATTGTACCAAACGAGTTTTGTACCACCAGAAGATGAGCACGAATTGTTTTTAGAAGAAGTTCGAACTATTGAAAAGGGTGCTCTTCGTGAAGGCTGGAAGCTGGATTACTCAAACAATGGTACCATTGAGGTGGCAGTTGATGTTTCATGTCGGAGACTCAGCTCGGGATTGGTCAATCACATCAAAGCAGCTGACTCTAGAACTTCGCCATCACACATTGACCGTGGTTTGGATATTGGAAGCGACGCAAATTGTGCTTGTGAAGTGTATGATCCAATAAATGGAGTTTATGTAACTCATACTTTGATTATGGAAGCTAATTTAGCTGAAGAATTGACTCAGCCAATCAATGGCGGAAGCGCCTCATTCAGAGAAGCCAGAAATTTGAAGAGCTCTCCAAAGAGCTTGCCTCAGTCTACATCCCCATCATCAGAGCATACACCAACATCTACTAACTCCGGACCAGCTACTGATAGATTGGGACCTAATTCGTCTTCGAGTAACCCCAAGGGCACTAATCATGGCACTACTACTATTCCATCAGGCCTAACTAGATTATTTAGGATGAAGTTCAAGTTATTGGTTACGGAGAGATCAGGATTTGGGATATCTTGGGATGAAGAGGTACCACCACAATACAACCAAGTTTCTAGCTTTTCCCCTCCAACATATGGCGAAGCTTTAGCCTTTGATGACACTGAACTATCTGAGCTAAGAATTTGAGATGCATTTTTTTTAGGTTGCTGTTTTTGGTAGATTGTTCTCTATTACTTACTTGTTTTTAATTATCAGGGTTTCTCCAATAAATATTTTTTTATTAGAATGTTTTTGTTTATGGTCTTTTGAAGTTTCCAAAATGATTTTTACTTGAAGCGCTGAAAGTTCCTGTCGATAATAATGATGGTAAAGTGATTCTTTTTAAATGTATGTTAGCGGAAATGATGAATATTTAAGTTTGACTGTTTTTTTCGGGTGTGTGTGCGTGTGTGTTTTCTTTATTTTAATTTCTTTGGACCTCTTCAATTTGTTTTGGGTAGTATTTTCTGATTTTTTGCTTTGGCTCAAATTATTCAGCTCTTTGATTACATTTTTTATCCTTATATATTTTCTCAATTTGATAAATGATATAATGCGATGGAAAATATAATACTTTCAAAACATTGTTAAACCAATGAACTCTAAGAATAGCCAGCATATGGACACTGTTTCGGCTACACTAACAACAGTATTTCCCCTTAAAAATTATGCTGAGGTTTATAAGAAATTCACTCCGACTAGGCCAACAAAATAAAATGAGGCACTACAAGTGAACCTTCAACATATCTGTGTTGATACAAAAACATTTAGAAAAGCACTTAATATACTGATGGAGAATCTTGCCAATTTACTGATGGAGAATCTTGCCAATTTACAGACCTCTCATAAGTTATATATATAGAATTCCAATTACTGGTTAACTGCAATATACAGTATAGAAGAACAACCTTGAAACTTACACTCGAGTCTCGTTGCAAAACTGTGAGAGGAGATTAATATCTCAGTTAATGATAATGTGGTTCTTCAGCGAGCAAGCGCCAAAGTTATATTATAATAAAACTGAAGTGAGTAACTCGAGACAATCAGACTATTCATACTGGATATACCTTCTACATTTCTATGACCTGCTGTATTTCTAAAAAAAAAAAAGGAAAAACAACATAATGAATAAAATGGAAAAAAATAGAAAAAGACAGGATTCTCCATTTCTTTATTTCACTAAGTGTGTGTTGAAAGAAGTCTTCTAATGGGTCTTCAATGGCAATCAACAAAGTCATTATTGCATAAGCAATAGAAAAAAGCAAGATGAAAAAAATAATCGATAACTTGATTCCAAATATAGCCTCCGTTTCTCAAGTGACAAGTTTGATCAATTGGAATCAAATATACCATGTATTAAAATATATCACCATATTGTTGTTTTTGATTAAGTTGCCGGTTTTGATCTGCCTGCTGGGCTGCCAATTCTTGTTGCTTCTGTTGCTGAGCCTCCAATTTCTGTTGCTTTTTCTGCTGTTGCAATAATTGCATCTGTCGCTGTTGCTCTCTTTCCTTGAGAAATTGTTGATACTGTGCCTTCGTTAATGGAGGTTGCTGTTGATTGGCAGTTTGAGAATATTGTTGGTGACCTTGGATTAAATTCACATTATTATTTACAACCCCGCTGTTAATTCGCTGCATTGACCGGGGTTGTCCGCCCATATTACGCTGCATCACTAATGGACCGTTTGGAGTCGATGATCCTACATTACCTGGCACCACGTTACTTCCTCCAAGGCTTGGGTTATTATTTACCAATTGTTGTTGAAAGACTTTGGTAGTAATCATATTCTCCTTTTGATGTTTTTCCATTTGCTTTGCAAAAAGCTGGTTGACTAATTTCAAGTTTCCACTATCTCTAACAAGAATCTTACCAAGAGTAATATGCTTCTTGGATAGATTTGTTGGCGTCTTCTTGGATTTTTGCTTTTGCTTTATCGAACTATTGTTGACCACACTGGGGCCATTTCCGAACAATTCATTTTCATACTCATAAATTAGCAAATTATCTTTTCGTTGTTTTTTGACAGTATTGTTGCTAAATAAGCTATTATTATCATTTCCTCCATCATTTGGCAACAGATATAAATGCATCAACTCATTTCTCAAAGACTTGTTTGTCGCTGTATGCGTAGTATTAGAAGATATGTTTGACTGTATGCTTTGTAGCTGATTGAAGCTAGAAGAGTTTGAATGGCTGGTATTCCTTCTACTCCTAATATTGACATTATTTTTATTTTCTGAACGAAACAAGCTTTCCGAATCGTTGTTCAACTTCTCTTCATATTTGGCGAAATTATAGATATCCTTGACACTTTTAATTAAGGGATTATAAAAATTTCGTAAATTATAATAGTCCAAATATAATTCATCATTTAACTTTCTGATATTAATATACCTATTATCAAAATCAATTGGCTCATCTCCATAAACGTTATTGATTGCTAATCCCAATCCTCCTCTAGTATTCAATTTAGCCCCACCATTTTTTGATGTGGTATTACCTTCTTCGAAAGCTGGCTTTTTCGCACCTTGAAGATTGAAAAAGCTATTGTCCAAGTCTGTTTCTGTATATTGCATAGAATATTTCCATTGTTTTGTAGATTTCGCATTGTTGCCTGGGTTATGACTCGGAAATAGTTTATTGGAATTTCTGGCACCTACTTCTGGGGAAGAAAGAGTAGGGATAGCAGTACCATCATTATTGACAATTAAAGAAGACTCTCTCTGGAGCTTTAATTTCTTATCAAATCTAGAAGATAACAACCTCGGATTGGGAATATTAATCTGGTAACTCCTCTCAGTGAAATCTTCATCTTCAGGCCTTTCCTCTTCTTCGGCAGCAATACCCTCTTCCGCCCCTTCTGGCTTATGCTCTTCATCACTGCTTGTAGAGCTATCACTGTCACTGTTCTCACTTTCGTTACCATCAACGTTATCTAAATGGCCTGCAGAGACACTATTAGTCAAATAGGTTAAAGTATCCTGCTCTTGGTCCGTCAAAAGTTCATTATTGTTTGCTGTCATACCTTGCAATTCTTCTGCTTTATTTATTACACTTAAATCTTCACCAATTGCTTTGGAATTTCCTTGCGGGTTATTGATTTCAGATATTTGATGCGAATGATTAAGATCATGATTGATATCCTCAGGTATCTCCTTTAAGTCCTTTTGAGAAACTGCCAACTTGGATAATTCTGGCACAATCATATCACCATGCTCAGATGTTTCAGCTTCATCCTTGATGGAATCATCCTCAGAAGTCATTTTTTCTTTAGTATTTGCTTCTTCTATTCCATTATTCTCTTGCTTTCCTTTTTTTATTACTTGTTCCTCTTCTTCTTTCCCATCCGTATCAGACTCATAATCTTCAAAATTATCAGGGCCATTATTGTCATCATCACTTTCAAAATCGTTATCTTTAGTTTGACTATTGTCGGAGTCACTATCATTATCTCTAGCAAATAGATCCAATTCTACTTTGTTCTTCTTTTTGACCATACTAGATGCATAACTCTTTGGATTACTGTTACTCCTAATAGTGTACCCAGGATTAGACCTCACTTTGGTTAAGCCAGTCATTTTTAAATTGCCATTCAATCTAGTTTTGGAACCTTTGCTACGGACGGGATGGTAGTTGATACTATCACTGCTTCGTGACTTGACCAAGGGAGATTTCTTCTTTTTGGTTCTTTCCAACTGAGGCATTGTGATACTGGGATATAGATAAAAAACACTCTCGTCCTCTTTATGTTCTTCTCTTCATCGACGTCTCCCCATGTAATTAATAATAAGAGGCAAAAAAAAAAGACCAATCATGTTACGCAGCCCAGACGAGATCATCACAAAAACAGTTTTTTTTTTTTTTTTTTTTTTTTTTTTTTTTCTCTGTTTGCCTCTTTTGGAGGTATTATCATTATTGCAAAGATTCACATTACTCTACAAGATAGCCACTGTATTTTTACGGTAATATATTTAATATCGAACTCAGCATGTCCACTCCGCAAAGGCACTCAAAGGGTAAAGAGAAAGTGGATGAATACACGGACGATGAAGCAATAACATTGATTAATGGTGAAGCATCCAAGGAAGCCACTATATTGGACACATTTTCTGAAAATAGTGGTACTTTATTGAATAACGAATCCCCTAGTCGCGTGGTTTATAATGAGGGGAGCTTTGGAGGCGACTCTCACGACTTGCCAAACTCAAATCAAAATACTAATTTCAACGAATTAATGGAGGCCCAAATGTCTCAATTGCAATACAACAACAATCGGTTAGCTTTGGATAGAGTTATTAGCACAACGATTCAATTATTAATGGACTTACTGAATGAAAATAGTGCAAGAAGTATATTTTATCCTTTATCTGGAAACTTGGGCGATGACCAATTAAAGGATGCGAAGTCCATTAGAGCTCTCATGAGAAAATCAACTTTGGAAAACTTGAAAGGGAATGAAAACCAAGGTGATCGGGATATTCAGCGTGATAAATCAGAAAGTAATAATGGAGGCTTATCATCCGCTGCATCATTTAATGTGTTGAACTTAGATATTAAGATGATTGGTGACAGTGGCAATCTAGTATCAAATTTGGACCAGGCTGCAATTTCCAAATTATTAGATGAAAAAATCCAATCTAATGTCAAGCATTTGTTCGCTATCAGAAAAAGAATCGATGATACTTCTTCCAAGGTGTTTGTCACCGGAGACTTGAACTCAGGAAAATCCACATTCTGCAACGCTTTACTTAGAAAAAAATTATTACCTGAAGATCAACAACCTTGCACAAGTGTGTTTTCGGAGGTTATTGACTCTCGCGAAAATGATGGTCTTGAGGAAGTCCATGCTGTTCCAATTGGATCGGAGTATAATAGAAAGGACGAATCAACTTTTGAAGTTTTCCAGTTGTCAGATTTGGAATATCTTGTTGGTGATTATGATAAATATGCTATTTTGAAGGTCTACGTCAATGATAAACGACCTCTTAATAGGTCGCTATTGAGAAATGGTGTTATAGATATTAAATTAATTGATGCTCCGGGCCTAAATATGGACTCTTATCAGACGACTGAAGTGTTTTCAAGGCAAGAAGAAATAGATTTGGTAGTTTTTGTGGTTAGTGCGGAGAACCATTTTACTTTGTCCGCCAGGGAATTCATAACTGCTGCTGCAAAGGAAAAGCAATTTATCTTTATCGTGGTTAATAAGTTTGATTCCATCAAAAACAAAGACCGCTGCATGAAGCGAATCTTGAGCCAGGTCCAATCTCTAAGCCCAGAAACACACAAAGACGCAAGAGATTTTGTACATTTTGTCTCCTCATCTAGTGCTCTTGGTGGTGATGGCCCTGGGGATGACAGCGGTGGTAATGATAATAATGGGGTTGATGATCTGGCTAACCCACATCATGATGATCCAGACTTTGATCACTTAGAGTCCTCTCTTAGAAAATTTGTGTTAGAAAAGAGAGCTTTATCCAAATTAGCACCGGCTAAAAACTTTCTCATCAAGATTTTGTCTGATCTTGAAGGTTTATCTGTGTACAATGAAGACCTTTATGCTGCTGATAAACTAAAAATTAAAGAACAATTGGATCAGTTGATTCCATTTTATAACACACAGCTTTCCGAGAATGACAAGATTAATAAGGATGTTACTGCAATGATAGAAGCTATCAATGATGACGTGTATCAATTCTGCAAAAAAAGAATAGGCGGAACAGTATCTAAATTGAATGAGCAGTTAGCCGACAACGTTGCTTTGATGAATAGTGATATTTATAAATATGCTAACCAAATCCAGACGGTTATGATTAATGAGATTCTTAAAAGTATCGAAGTTGCTGAATCTTATGCCAAAAAGAAGACCATTGAAGGAGTCAATAAAATGAAGCTTGTTGGTCAGGAGGCTTTGCATGACGAAAGTTTCTTAAAGGATAAAGTATTCAGAGAGGATTTTATGTTTCAACGTAAAAGACACCATATCATCAAAAATATTAATCGAGAGGTTTCTCTCCTTGATTTTATTGATCCTTCTTTTGATGGCCTATTAAGCACATTCGGTATCAGAACCCCATCTTTCAGTGGTTTTTCTTTACTTGGAAGGAATTTACTGCTGCCTTCAAAAGATTTGTTTAACTGGAAGAATTCTTTACCTTTATTGTTTCTTGGCTCATCTACTAAATTCTTGGTCACTAAAAATCTCTTAATGGGAATTACCCAATACCCAACAGTGTTCAAGGTTCTCACATCAAGGATTTTTGTTAGGCTTTCATTGGCAAGTGCTGTTGCATTGGGGGTTTACTATTTAGTGACTGATATGCCAAATGCGTTCAGAAGAAAATACTCAAAGAAATTGCAAATTCAACTCAATGATCTTGATTATGTTAACAATAATTCTATGAGAATTTCCAAAGAATGTCATTTGGTTTTGCAGTACCCTGCTAAGGAAATTTCCCGAAAGTTTGATAACTTGATAACTGAAAATTTTAATAAAAAGCAAAGGCTTTTGGGAGAGTTGAAAGGTATGGATATTAGTATCGGATTTTATAAAACTTTTTCCAACAGATGTAAAGACCAAAAGAAGTTGGTTGAGTCCTTTGACTTGGAATCGATCTATCATGTTGATTGATTATTTTGCGTTGCGACTTGAATTATGATGTTATGAATTGGCTGATAAACACTGCCTTAAATTGCTGCTTGGGCTGTTTTTTTTTTTTTTTTTTTCCCTGTATGTTTAATAAGTAGATCCATTTTCACTTTTTTTTTTTTTTTTCCTGTACCCTGTGCAGTTTTTAAATAATACTACTGTATAGTTTCCTTAGTGTGTCATCTATCTGTACTATCGTACATAGTACGATGATAGTCACCCTATTTTCATCTTATTTTGTTGTCCTTTTTTTTTATTGTTAATAATTCTTAACCCATTATTATGTTAACTCATAAAAATCAATTAATTATTCTCCCATTTTATTTATACTAAATAATAACACACCTTAATGTATTTATCCCATGCATAAGTCAGTGTTATAGCAAGTTGTTATATCCAGAACCATTCGTTGAGTTGTGAGTTCATCAAATAGCTAGAGACAAATTACTGTGATAGCTATTTGAATCTCTTACTGCTATAGCTAATACGAGATCAGCGAAGATAAGTATTATTATAGGATAAGGAATAACTCTCCATCCTTATTGGTATTATTCACCCTTACACGTGACTACCGAACAAAATACCCGCTACCAGTAGAAATCACAGTAATGGTTCCCACGTGTCATATCGATCAAATTTACATTTTGCCTAAATTTCTGTATTTTCACTCCTGTGTCACTCCTGTGAAAGCAAAACACAACTACCATAAGTTATAGGAGAAAATAAGTGGTTATCCATCCAGATATAATGGTCAGCAGCAGAAGGTCAGCTCGAAAGTCTCGTTCGACAGGATATTCAGGTTACAATGATCCTTATGAAGAGGATTATGGTAGGCTTTCAAGATCGTCGCGACGTAGCGCGAGAACTGACGAGGAACAAGAACCATTCGAAGAGGAAGAATTTGATGAGAATGACTCAAGTAATGGAGAAGTGACCCGTTGTATTTGTGGAAACCAGGAACTTCGACTTGATCCAAACGATAAATATTATAATGATGAGCAAGTATTGGGGTTGTTTATTCAGTGCGATAAGTGCAATGTATGGCAGCATGGTTACTGTGTTTCTATTTATGAAGATAAACAAGTTCCCGAAAAGTATTGGTGTGAGCGGTGTCGCCCAGACTTGCATACTATTGCGGTGGGTAGCAATGGGACATTTTCAAGGTATATTCCTGTTCAACCCAAAAAGCTGAATAGTACTGCCACTGGCAACAATAATGGAGTCACCAAGAAGAAACCCCGTCCGGTTAGAGCCACCAGAGCTAGTGGGGCCGAAAATTTGGAGCTTGATTTGAAGCTGCCAACGAGCAAGCATGGAAGAACCACTATGAACTCGAATGATGGATTATTGGCGAAGGTTTTACGGGAATCGGCTAAAGAATTTAAAACTAAAGGCACAGGCTCTGATGATAGTGCAGGGGAGGAAATCGAAGGGGAGTTACAAGGGGGGGCAGATGGTCTAGAAAAAGAACATAGAACGAAAAAGTCTAGGAAAGGCAGTCCTGATAATCTAAACGAAATGCCGGTGAAGCTGGAGATTGCTGATGAAGTTGATGAAAAAAAGAAGCTTGATGAATTTGAGGAGCCAAATGACAACAATGAAGACACAAATTTTCACTCTCCTAGAAAAAACGACCAAGAGCCACATTCACTGAAAAGAAGATCGGATGATCAAACAGATGATCATGGCGCTTCCAGAGGTACAACTCATAATCCAACCGCTCTAAAACCACCAAGAAAGAAAAAAGCTAAGTCATCATCAACATCCCAAAGCTTCTCGTCAACGCAGAGAAGGTCAACGAAAGGCGCAAATAAGGATAGTACTATTAATGGTGGAACTAATGGATCAAACTCGATATTGTTGAATTCCGATAAGCCTATTGAACCAAGAATACCACCACCGAAAATATCCTTACATGAGATGAGAAAAAGAATCACAGCAATTTCTGAGTTTATCTATTATGTTTCTGTTGATTTGACTGAAGAGGAGAAATCGTATCAGAAACTACTAGATACCTTTCAGCAGAAAGCCTTTGGCAGCTCTACATCTAATAGTGCCAACACCAGCCTCAATACGTCTTTAGATGAGGATGATTCCCAAGAAGAGGAAAAATTTATCAAGAACTTTCAGGCGCTATTTGAGAGTAATCAAAATGGGTCGTTAGAGATGATCGAACAATTGCGAAATAAGATCGGAGAATGGGAGGAAAATTTTGGATCATATGAGGCTTAGTATACTTTATCTTCACTATATTATTAATGCTATTTTATATATACAAATATAAATGTGTAATGGAAAAAAACAAAAACTACACGTTAATTAATTAATAGAAACATTCAATGATTAAAGTTAAAAAATACAATCAATATACATGCAAACAGGCAAACACTCAATTTAAATAAAATCATTTAGTGTCATCGTTCTTGTTAATACCTCTTGAAGAACCTCCTCTCTTACCACCTCTACCACTGCCTCTACCTCTACCTCTGCCTCTACCCCTGTTGGCATTCTTGAATTTCTTTTCGACACCTTTAAAGTTGGTGAAAGCACCCTTGCTCATGATGACCAATTCATGGCCTTCAAAGCTTGGTTTTGGTTCCATGTTCAACACTTTGTCAGCTTCTTCTTTGGTTGAGAATTCAACAAAAACATCACCCTTGAACTTTCTGTCAATATCTTTTCTCAATCTAACTTGTTTCGTTTGACCCAAGGTGTTGAAGAAACCTTCAAGAGCATATTGCCAGTCCTTTTCTTCAACTGGGAACCCTTTGACATAAATGGATCTTTGAAAGGCATCGCGCTGTTCATCTTCATTTGGAGGAACAATTGGGACCTTACGTCTAACCAGCTCACCATTTTCGCTAACTACCAAGAAATCTGACTTCTGGATGGCATTAACAACTTTTTCAAGTGGTCTATATTTCTTCATTCTGTTGAACAAGGCGATGGTTTCAATTGGTACAAAACCTTCATCATTGGACTGGACAGTACGCCACAAGAACTTGTCCTTTGGGAGATTGGCATCAGAAAAGTAGAATTCAACTTGTTTAAGGATCTCTTTCTCCTCTTGTTCGGGACTAACTGGTTCCTCTGTTTTGTCTTCTTCTGTTTGTTTGTCTTCTTGTTCAGTTGTCGTTGGTGCTGATTCCACTTCCTTATTTACATTTTCCACTTTAGTCTCTTCAGCAGCAACTACTGGGAGTTCCTGTGGTTTGTTGACTTCTTCTGGTTTAATGTCACTCATCTTCTGCTTATTTTGGTGAATATGTTCTTCTACTGCTGAATATTTTGTCAACGATGAGGAAAAAAAAAATTTTTTAAAAAAAAAAAAAAAAAAAAAAAAAAAAACTAAGAGCACATACTTTTCCTCCCCCAGCTTTTAATTGAGCCACCCCGGTATCAAACCAAGGCAATATGGAAGAAAAATCACAATTTTTGGTGCCATTGGCAGATAAAGTTTCCAGAAAGCCCCGGAGATCATGGCCATGGGAAAAATTCCTCGGGTGTGCTTGTCTTTTGCTCCTTTTGTACCACACCAACCACCAACAACCCCTGATCTCATCGCCGCCATCGTTAGCAACCTTATCGGAGCGCTACCTCAACGTCTTATCTGCCACCAATCTTGCTGCCAAATGGTCCTATGAGTTCACAAAGGCACCTCATTTAGCAGGAACAAACATCGAGCTAGCCAATTGGCAAAAGAAGAAGTTTGAAGACTTTGGGTTATGTAATGTGGAAACTGAGGACTTTGACGTTTATTTGAACTACCCAAGTAAAACATCTTTAAAGTTGATCGATGCCAACAGCGATGAGATAATTTATCATCCAACCCTTAAGGAAGACCAGCTTGATGAGGATCCTACCACCAATAGTCCTGGATTGATACCTGCTTTCCATGGCTATTCTGCTTCGGGGAATATCACTGCTAAATATATTTATGCCAATTACGGTACGGTTGGTGATTTCCAGAAGCTAATTGACAACAATGTCAATATAACCGGTAAAATTGTGATTGTTAGATACGGTAAAATTTTTAGAGGCTTGAAGGTCAGATTTGCTCAAAACGCTGGAGCCGTAGGTGTTTTAATTTATTCTGAACCTTCGGATGATGGGGAAATTACCGTCGACCATGGGTATGCCGCTTATCCCAATGGTCCAGCAAGAAACCCATCGGCTATTCAAAGAGGATCTGTTCAATTCTTATCCCAAATTCCTGGAGACCCAACTACGCCTGGCTGGCCTTCCAAAGGCGATGATATTCACAGGGTTGACCCGCATCACAGTATTCCAAGTATCCCCTCTTTGCCTATTAGCTATTCAGAAGTAGTCACAATCTTGAAAGCTTTGAATGGTCATGGTTTAAAATTTGATGGTTGGGAAGGGGACCTTTCGGAAGTTAACTACAATATTGGACCAAACCCTGACTTGCTGTTGAACATGTTCAACCTTCAGGATTATAAAATCAACAAGATTTTTAATGTTTATGGAGAGATTGAAGGTCATCTAAAAGACGAAGTCATTTTGCTTGGAAATCACAGAGATGCATGGATCAAAGGTGGTGCTGGTGATCCAAACTCTGGGTCTGCAACAATGATGGAAATTATTAGAGCATTGCATGAGTTGCAGATGACTGGCTGGAAACCCTATCGCACTATTCGTTTTGCTTCCTGGGATGGTGAAGAGTACGGTTTAATAGGGTCAACGGAATTTGGTGAATTATACCACAAGGAGCTTCAAAAGAAAGTCATTGCCTACTTGAACCTCGATGTTGGAACCAGTGGCAGTCATTTGAAATTGCAAGGCTCTCCACTATTGTATAAGCTTCTTAATGAAAATGCGCAGAAGATTAAACACCCAATTTATAACAAAACTTTGTTTGATCATTTCTATGAGAATAAAAAATTCATCTCTATCTTGGGAAGCGGCTCTGACTTCACAGTGTTCTTGGAGCATTTGGGTATCGCTTCTATCGACCTTGGCTTTACCCCAGCCAACAAAGATCCAATTTATCATTATCATTCAAACTATGACTCTTATCATTGGATGAATAAGTTTGGTGACCCTGGATTTAAATTACACAATACTATGGCTAAATATTTGGGGTTGGTTACTTTGGACCTTGTTGAGAATAAAATTTTGAGATTTGGGGCCATTGAAAACAGTGAACTAATTAAAGAATTCTTTGAATTAACAGTGAAAAAAGTACCTTGTCATTGGTTGAATGAACCTACAAATTACGAATGGACTCTTGTGGGAACTTGCTGTCGTCAACTGAACTTGCCTTTTGAAAATAGTGTCCTCGACGAAGAGTTTGACGATTTATTGCAAGCCTTCAGTGACTCTGGTGTGGTTTATGATAACTGGAATGATAATTCACATTATTGTGATCTTGCAAAAATGAAGGAAAAATCTTTGAAAGAGATTATTTCTTTAACAAATAATTCCATCAACTCTTTTATTGGGACATCCTACAAAATTGAAGCCCGTATGGTGGATTTGAAATTTGAGTTGGATGATCTTGAACGACGTGGATATTCTCCATGGAACCCAATTTATCGTTGGAAACTTAGTAGAATCATGGCTAAAATTGCAGCAGTAAACTCGAAATTGAAGTTTGTTGAGCGATACTTCCTATACTACAAAGGTTTGACTGGTAGAAAATGGTTCCGTCATATCATTTATGCTGCTGGAAGAAATACCGGCTATTCTGGTCAAGTGTTTCCAGGCTTAAGTGAGGCCATCGAGGATGATGACATGCATGAATTTGTGAAGTGGTTGTTTATCATCAATTCAAGCATCAGAAAGGCTAATAAACACTTAAAATTGATGAGTGAATGATGATGATGATTTTTTTTTTTTTTTTTTAGTTTTGGGGGATTTTTTTTTTTTTAGTTATTCTTCGTATATTTAAGTTCAGTAACGAGGGCTAGTTAGCTTTCAGTTGGAGGTTTTTTATGTTTATATTTATCATCTAGTTTAACAAAATTGACATGGGTATTTCTGTTGTTTTAAAGAAAAATTATTAAGTGTTGTTTACTTGGAGATGTTTATTTAGGAGCTTGTAAGCATATAAATTACAGCAAAAACTGTATCACCTTGTAATTTGTTTATTTAGCCCAAAATACCAAAACAAAAAAAAACGCTTATCCTAGATTGTCTTGCATTGAAAACTTTACTTTCTCATATAACAGCTTTTTTATCCTCTTCCTTCTTTATCACGACTTGCGCAGTATTATAATCCCGTTCGTCATCTCCTACCTCTACGCGTTCCTCTACCTTTCCCTGTAATTTCTCTTCAGTCTCTATGTCTCTGCTATAATCGTGAGCTTTGACATTTCTGTCTTTTGCATTGGAAATACCATTATGAATTCTAGAAGCTTCCAAAGGCTTATTTTTCTTAGCTATACCGTTATTTTTTCGCGGTCTTATATGCTGAAAAGTCTTTTTGATATTCAGATCTTTTAAAATAATCGGATCAATCATCAACCTGCAGGATTTCATCCTCCGTTGGATACGAGCCATAAAGCATGGGGGACGCAAATTACTATGTTCTAAAAGGCCTCTAGCCAACAGCGCCCTTGTATCTTCAAATTTCCGTCTTTTGTGAAGCCGCTCTTCATTAGGTGTGCCGCAATCCTTAAACGCATAATGGTTTTCCGTAAATGCCTGATGCTTTGGATGAATGTAATTTCGGGGCGCCTGAACAAATAATTCATGATTCCGCCTATACATTTTACGATAAGCAATATTGCCATCATCATTTGCCAAACAAGAAAAAGTCAAAATGTCCGCCCAGTTCATGGGCTTAGTACGCCGACCAAAAAAACGTTCGCTACCTTTTGGCCAAAGCTGCTTTCTCTGAAGGAGAATATGCTGAAGTAATACATCAAGCCTATGGAATAACGTTTTCATGTGAGGCTCTGAGAGATTCGGAGGAGGCTCAACAAGGGCTTCAAGAGGTTTTGATAACTCCCCTTGATTTTGAAGCTTTTCTGAGTGCAGACTGATTTTCGAGTAGATCAATCGTTGAAAAAGACCATTCAATTCAATCTTCAAATTAGCGTGCGGTGATGAGCCATCTTCAAATTCAAGGCCACACTCAGTACCTTCTTTTTCTCCTTCAGAGGAAATATCCAGGTAATCAAAGGCTTCGTCATCCTCTTCTTCATCATCCTCTTCTTCATTGTCTCCTTCTTCGTCCTCCTCATCCGATACATCCTGTTGATTTTCCATATCTCCTGAATTCGAAAATCCCACAGGTTCAGTGTCACTAAGCTTTGAGGTACTATTATCATAGAATTGTACCATATTTTCAATATTTTCAGAGCGATCATCTGGCAATATCCTTTGCCCGTTAGCATACTTCATTTTATTACTTTCCAAGTTCTCGGGTACTCGATTATTCAACTCCCTTAGATTCGCAAGTATTTTTGTATATCTTCTAACCTGCTCTGGGTTTCCAAATTGTGACAAATATTTAATCGTCATGAATCGTCTAAATCGACGATCAAACTTTGGTCTTTTTCTATCAATCCAAACGTCATCATCTTCATTATTATTTTCAGTACCCGTAGCCCTAGATGCAATCCGCTGCATTTTGAATGGATTATTCTCATCAATATATATTGATGTAGATTTAGGGTCAGGGATGAATTGAAATGGTAATGGCCATGATGTATATTCTTTTTTAGGATGCTCGAACTTATTGTTTAGCTTCATCAAGTACGCCAGGTACAAATGGGTTGTTAAATCTGAACGAAAATCCTCTTCAATATTACGGATAATATCTTGGATATCCAGGAGTTCGCCCTCTGTGGGAAGTTGCATATTAGTTATGCTCTTTCAACCAGTTATATTTGCAATAAATCACTTAAATCCTTATAGAAAATAAAAATCATTTTCTTTTTATGACCCGCTGTTTTGGCTCCTATTATACACCCATTGGGGGTGTGCAGTAGTACCCTCCACACCCCCTATACATCCAAAAAATTGGAAAAAAAAAAGAACAATCGAAAAAGTGAACATTCAACCAGATCAACCTTTAGATAGTGGACTTCCAATATATAAAATCAAAGATGCCTAAACTTGAAGAAATATCCGACGATGATATCGATAATATGGACATGGATTTGGCTCAATTTGACCCATCTCTTAAAACCCACATTGCCCCAAAAGTCCAACCAACAGTAACAAAATCTACAAACTATGATGAGGAGCCTCCATTATTCCCAAATATCCCAATGCAAAATCCTCCAAGCAGTGGCAACAATAATGTTAATGTAGGGAGCTCTGGTGGGAGAACTGGTATTCCAATGCTTGTTGATCAAGATGGTAATCCTGTTTCTGTTGACGAAGCTGACTTTCCGTTGACCTCGCAAGAAGAAATGAAAACACTTCAGATAATCTATCCTTGTTACTTCGATATCAATCGCTCACAAAAAGAAGGGAGAAGGGTTCCAAAGGATCTTGCTGTTCAAAATCCCCTTGCCAAAACTATTTCTGATGCTTGTATTCGCCTAGGATTGAAGACTGTTCTTGAACCTGATAAGACACATCCACAAGATTTTGGTAATTCTGGTAGAGTCAGGGTATTGATCAAGAAGGATTCCCAAAGCATAAATTCAATGGTGAAAAACAAGAGAGTGCTCATAAAAAAAGTTGGTGTTTACCTCAAGAAAAATCCAACCACTTTACAAAGCGTCAAGCAATTGAAATTACCTAACTTTGATCCCCAACTCCAAGCCGCTGATTTCCAACCACAACGTGTACCAAGAGTGAAGGGCTTCAAAATGAATGATATAGTCCCATTACATAGCCCATTCCTTATGGGTCATCCTCAGTTGAAAGGTGTTTATACTAAAGAACCCGAAGTTACAACCAGTACTTCTTCTACACCATCACTCCCGCAAATGCCGAAGAAAAAGATCTTAAAAGTGAGACGTTAAGTTATGATATAATGTTTAAATGTTTATGCTGAATTATTGTATGTTTTTTTTCTTTTTTTCTTCCTTTCTGTTCCTGTTGTACCCGTATTATTATATCGTCTATAAAATCTTAATTTGGATTCTACAAACCATCAATCACAATAAACAAATGAAGTGATATATTATATTAAAACTTTACTAAGAATGAGAGCTTTATTCAATAATCTCGGTCTTTTCTTCAATAATTTCTTCTTTAATTTCTTCAATGATAATATCTTCAACTTCTTCCGAGACATCTATCTTGATATTCAACTGTTGCAATTTGCGTTCAACAGAAGCTCTGTAATTACTCCATTCTTCTAACAATCTACGTCTGTTCAAGATCAATTCCTTAGTAGCCTCACTAGCCTCCATGGCATCCTGTTCATCGAATTGAGCGGAGTACTCACGCAACATTTTGCGGACCTTTTTACGGTCACCACCGGTCAATAAGGTTGCTGGTCTTGGTCTCCAGGCAAATTGCTTGAAGTTGTCAATACCTTCTACAACCAAAGGATGACCGGCAAAATCATAAATCTTGAAACCATTTTCAATCTTGTGACGCCATGAAGAGGACCAGGCAGCCAAGTAACGACCCGATGGGTCCCATTCCAAATTGGTCAAACCAAAGTGGTCAGCATCACCAATTTGTTTGAGGGATGCCTTAACGTTTTCATTCTTCAATTTTTCATCACTGGCCAACACAGTGTTACCATCATAATCCATGTCAAAGAATTCAATCTTAGAATTAGAAGAGGCAATAGCAGCAGCTGCAAGGAATCTACCCTTTGGAGACCAGTTCAAGTTGGTTGAGTGCTTGTTTTCAATACTCTTAAAGTTCTTGTATTTCTTCAAGTTAATAGCAGAAGTAGCATTCTTCTTACCCTTTTTGTTATCAGTCTCCGGAGCATAGAAGTTAATGATATTCTTAGGAATGGCCAAATTGATTGGGCCTTGATCCAAACGGGAAATGGTGACAAAACGATCAGTCTTTGGTTCCCAGGCAAAATTGATCACAGCTTCCTTAAGCTCGATCTTTTCAACTGGAATTTCTTTTTCTTCGAGGTTGAAGAACTCCAAATTGGAGAAGATGGTCTTCTTGGACTTGGTGTGTCTATCAACCTTAACACACAAGTATTTACCCTCATCTTGCCAGTGGAATCTACAGTCAGAAACTTGGAACAAGTTCAGAGTTCTAAGAATTTTCTTGGATGGGAGTTCCATCAAGGTAACTCTGGCAGTTTGGTTAGAAGTTTCTGGAGTCCAGTAAGCAATAACGGAGGACACTTCATCCTTCTTATTAGCAGCCAATTTTACGCCCGCTGGGGCAAATTCGAATTCTTGCAAACCTTCAATCTTGATAAGTTTCTTTTCTAACAAAGCCATGGAGCTTGATTCATAAACGGCCAAAGCATCAGGACCTTTTCTAGCAAAATATTGACCGTCGTGAGACCACTTGATTAATGGCCATTCAATCTTTTTGTTTTGTTCCAAGTTTGGCGGCAAGGCGAAGGATCTAACAGGAATACCTGTAGACAATTCCCAAATGATCAACTTATGGCCTTCATCTTCTGGACCAAATGGGAAAGAGGCTCTAGCTGGATGGTCCGCAGGTGGTAATTTGATTGGTTCAGGACTCAAGGAAACCATATATTTTTCGTCTGGAGAGAAATCTAATAATCTAACTTCTGGGTGGTAGAACTTTCTGATGTTTTCGAATTGTGATCCACCCCAAGATTGGATACCTTGAGGGTGGAGGGTTAACATGTATGAACCTTTTGGAGAAAACGTAGAGAACCCGGTATTGAAATCCAAGCGTTCCATGGCTGGTTCGATATTTTTATGTTTTTGCCAGTTGACAACAAGACTTTCTCCAAAGTTGATCATGAATTGATCTCTAACGCTTTCATCTTGCAACCATGATTTCAAGTAATCAGTTTCTTTGAATTCAGGAACCTTTGGAGTTGGAGCTTCATCATTGACAGCACCTTCAGCCCCATATTTCTCAACATCAGATAACTTATTCAAGAATAATCTGTGCTTAGCATCCAATTTCTTACCGTTCAATGATTTGATAGCTAATTCCGCATCTTTTTCTGTAGCAAATTGCACAAACATGTAGCCAGTAGTTTTACCATTTTCAATTGGCATATGGAAAGCATCGACATCTTCACCAGAAGTCAAACGAGCCTTCACATTAGTGAACAATTTTGTCAACACCTTTTTCAACATCGGGACCTTTGATTCAGGAGCAATTGGAGCCCCGTCAACGACCACATATTCTTCGATACCGGAGTCGGCGTCAAC
This sequence comes from Saccharomycopsis crataegensis, assembly GCF_037102585.1. NCBI lineage: Eukaryota > Fungi > Ascomycota > Saccharomycetes > Ascoideales > Saccharomycopsidaceae > Saccharomycopsis > Saccharomycopsis crataegensis. The sequence goes on from NW_027043819.1 coordinate 26,399, forward strand.
ACGGTATTTATCTTCAATATCAGAGAAGTCAACCTCGTTAAGGTCGATAACAACGTCCTCGATACTTAATTCTTCGACGGTCATTATTACCCTAATACTAATTTATTTACTGATCTGTCCATATCTTCAAGCACTCTCTCCCTCTCTTAATGAATATTTTTCATTATCAAAAAATTTTCCCCATTTACATTACCCGGATATCAAAATATCATTATGGGTCGGGTAATAAAAATGAAAAATAAAATAGCTTGAGCCAATTGGTTGGATCAAGAGCTCAGCTTTATGTGGTCAAATGTTTGTAAATGGATAATTTATTGAAAGGAAGAATCAAAAAAAAAAAGATAATCTTTCCAAGAATATAGCCATATTAATAATAATTCTAACAATAAAAATAGCAAGAAACGACAAAACTAAGAATGGCAAAAAAGATTTAGTGAATGAATATAATATTCATTAGCTACTACAACATCACACAAGAAGATTCAACTTTGTGGAAGAAGCCAGCTCATTATTGAAGCACAAACCATCAAGCATCTTATGTAGCCCATCTTGGATTTTTTGAATATCAACTTCTTCTAGTTTATTTTGTGGAGATGAATCAAGTAAATTACTTTTGCTGACCACACTCTTCAAATCATTGACCTTGAACATCGTTCCTGTGTTAGTAGATTTTAAGTTATTGAAAGATGTGAACCCACTAGAAGATAAAAGAGTTGTGTTTCCAGGTATTGTCAAATTGGCTGCAAGGCGCGATGCAGATAAAACACTAGCGTTTTCTAGAATCTTTTCATGTGTAAAATTATTTTGATGTCCGTCTTCTGGTGGTAAAAATGATGGATGCTGTCCGTTGAATACATCGACTATCCATCTATGAGTAATCTCATCCAGATCAAAGAAGTTCATAAGAGAATCCTCAGTGAAAAAAAGGTCAGAAGTAGCAGTTGATGATCTAATAAAAACAGGAATTTTCTTATGCCAGAGATCATTGCTGAGACGAGCCTTAATTTTTTTAGAGACCTCTTCAATTAACTCATCGAATGGATTTGGTGATTGCTCATCAACGGTGTTAGCATTCTTCTGGAACTTCAAATAAAGGTATTGACCTGATTTTAAAAGCAAACTATAAGCGAATGAATCTCTTAGTTTTGCTTTGTCGTCATCAAAATCACTGGTTTGCCAATTAAGGAAGTGGCGTAATATATTGTAAATGAAATTAATACCAAAAATCTCAAGAACCAACACTTTCACGATTAGAATATATTTACATAAATTCTCATTATCAACTGATACCAATATTTTATCAAAATTCTTGAGAAGTTCGTCGAGGAAATTGGAGCGCAACAGATCAAGAATTAAATTATCATAATTTGGCCTTTCACTCTTGAAAACTTGTAGCTTCCTTATTTGGTTACTTAATGAGTGATAATTATTATTGAAATCATCAGCATTCGCATGACCAAGAGCTCTCACAAAATTTTCAGCTTCATCGTGACCCCCAAGTTCGATCACTAGTAATTTGATTAAAACACGATAATATTTCTCAAAGATCTCAGACTCAACAATTTCGCTGCCATTAAGATACATGGAAAATTTTAACCATGCAGTAATGTATACGCTTGCTTTCTGCTTAATCATAGGATATAATAGGTTGCTGGCAGCAGCGACTGAAGACGGAATAGAATTGATATTTTCACCCATGTAGGTTTCAATCCCATCGACTTTATCGTTTCCCTCAGTTTGTTGGCTAGAAGACTTTGAAATACCGCTATCTAAAATTTCATCAATATTTTCAAAGAGGATTGATATTTGGCGTTGGTTGACATTTTCATGTGAAGCAAAAGTGTCATTGATTTTGATGAAGATTTCTTCAATAATATCTCCGATTTGGTCGTGATAATAAATATGTTTTGATAGACTACTAATACATGTCACATAATGGCTTTGAATTTCCGCAACATCTTTTACACAAGTTGGCGATGGTTCCCATTCAACTGCATTTAATTGAAGTGCCAACAAATTTTTCAAAATATCAAGTACTGAGAGACCAATCATGTTAGCACGAGAATTCAACAACCCAGAAATGGTATATGCAAGAATTATTTGATAGCGAAGAAGTTTTGGATCAGGCACATTAACAGCACCATCAATGTCACTAATTCTTGAAAGGCGGTTGATGAGAATGGTAAGGACAAGGAATCTAAGTTGAACAGGGGCATAGTTGACGATAATTTGGATAAGGTAATTAGTCCAGTTTTTCATATCAGTATTATTGGCATATGATTTTATAAAACTATCCACGGCTCGCAAACTGATATTCAATTCGCTACTTACGGCAGAAGAGAAATAAGTCTGAAGGGCAATAAGTGCATCTTCGGCACAATCAGCGTCCGACCATTCAGTGTCCAAATCCACGTTATCTTCGGTAGTATTGTCACGGGCAACGCCATCAAAAACTGAGCGGGCACCGCTAATAGAACCGTGGAATGATACATTAGTTCTGCTCTTCAGCAAGCTCAAATCATTGCGCTTGTAGGCTTTGGATTCAACTCTGTCTAATCTTTCTTCAAGCTGTTCTGTGCTGAAATTTTGATGTAGAACGGATAAAATTAATCCCAAAGACTGGTTGACAATTTGCTCGACATTCTCAGTATTTTTCCCATTAGTTGAAAGATTGAAACCGGCAATATTACTAAGATATTTTGCAGCCTTGATGGCAATGATCTTCCACTGATTGTTTTCCGCAGAATTGGCGAGTTTGGAATTGGCCAAGTCCAAAAACAATTCGCTAGTGTCGATAAACTTAGTGATCAATTCACGATCCCCCACAAATAAGTTTTCATCTAAATGATTACAAAACACTTTGAAAACTTTGAGGGTTGTTTGGGTGAGAATCAAATCCTTAGAGAGTAAAGTTTGGTGAAAGATATTGACACAATTACCAGCGAACACATTCAAATTTTCGGAGCACTTCTCAATTAAGTTCTTAAGAATGAGAAGAGACACCTGAACGTTTCCATAGTGTGAAAAATGGTGTAAGTCGGCAAATGTTTTCTTTTCTAGAAAGGTACCAACTTTTTCAAGTTTGACACGACGTGTAGAAACATAGTACAACAAGTAACTAAGCTCAGACAGGTTAGGTTTCTTGTCGACATCACGACCGGAAGGATAGCATTGAAGAATGAGCTTCTGGTGCTTTGACTTAATTAATGGCATAGCGATATTCTATAGCTGCTTCTGTCGAGCGCAATGTATTTATATAATATGGGTCTCTCTTCTGTAGTCGTCTTACTTAATAAGATCAAAGAAAAAACAATAGACACCCAAACATCGGCACCCATTCATCAGCTGTAGCCTCACTTTCAATTAGAGAAGAGATTGCATTTAAGATATGATTATGGCTTGTTTAAAATAAATGAGTTTATATATCTGAAACAATATAATGTTTTGAGAAATTGCAATATAATTCATGATCGCATGGATTTGTGGAATTACCCAAAAGATTCAGGTAAATGCTTCAACATCGACAGTGTTTATTAATGAGCGGAAGCTTATTTTCTAAAGTAAAAAGCAATCTGTAATATTAACTTGATTTTGTCTTAAAATAATACATAAGGAATAGGCTGTTTAATACCTTTTTAAATAGATTATAAGTATAGAATAGTGGTTATAAGATAAGGAATAAGATAAGGAATAAGGTAGAAAGAGATCAGAAGATAGATAGAAAAGATCTAATAAGTAATTGATTAGGTAATGAATCAACGATACTGGTGGTATATGTTACACAATCTCTTATATATTCATCTATTAACAGGAGTAGTTTGGATGGCTTGGCGATTGGTCTAGAGAGGAAAGATAATTTCACAGACCAAAAAGGGAAGTGCACTTTCAAATTGCAGGCAATTAATAACTGATATTCGTATGTTCTTGAGATGATTAACATAATTATAGAAAAAAAAAAAAGATGAAATAGGTATTCTGAACACGATTCAGGATGGGTTCCTGGTTTATCACATGGTATAGATAAAAATATAATAACTTTATTGTTGAATTTTCCTTTTCATTTATTACAGATACACTCAAAGGTTATCGAATTTTGAATTTCCGCCTATTTGAATTTTAGCTCCCCAGTCCATATTCTGAGTATCAATCATTTCAAATATCTATTTTTCATTCATTACAAAGACCATGTCTTCTTAAGATGCAAGATATATATAGATATAGGGCAAAATTTATACAGTGTATGTTGCACATCTAAAGTAAATAATGAAGGGATAAAACTGGAAGCAAAGAAATAAAAATAAAGGGAAACAAAAAAATAATACAATTAGATATTCTATTGATCTTTTTCGTGCCTTGCGAAATAAATTTGGCAAGTATCAATAAATCTTTTGCCGGCAATTGACAATTCTTCTATGTCTTTGCCTGGGCTAAGTGCCAATCTAACAAAGCTTGCCTTTTGCTTTCCTTCATCCTCAAAACTCAATCTCGATCCCAAGACAAACAAAACGCCTTGTTCTAATCCGATTTTTTCTAATTCATTGAGAGCCTTAGGAACATTGGTCCCTGATTTGAACTTGAACTCAATAGTAAGGAACATTCCATGACTTGGCTCCAAAACATGAAGCTTCCCTGATTTGCAAAGAGTAGAAGCTGAAATTTGACTCATAAGCGCTTGTTTTCTGGCGGTGTATTCGTGCGACAACTTGATAAGCCAGCGGCACCAGCCTTCGAACCCACCAAAATGTTTGTAGATAGAGTAGAAAATCGCTTCAGAAGCACCGGAAGGCTGTTTTGATGAAATGGCGATGAAGAGCTTGATTTTTTCAATGAACATAGAGTTGGTAATGATCATCCCTAAGCGAAGACCAGGAGAACAAACCTTGGAGAAACTCTCAAGACGAACCACTCTACCCTGAGTATCTAATTCTATGTAGCTTTGAGGAACATATTTTTCAAAATAAGTACTGGTGTCAAGGGTTGAATCAAATGGGTTTGGCGCATTGTATGGAGCGAGAGAAAGGTAGCCGTATGGATCATCTTCAATAATAATAATATCGTACTTGCAACTGAGTTCATAAATTTTTTCCCTGGTAGCAAGGGTTTGAGTGGTACCAGTTGGATTTTGACCAGAGGGAATGGTATACAAACATTTTGGGAACTTTTTATCTGGATGAAGGGCTTCCCAGTTCTCAAGAAGGTTTGTAAGATAATCGAGGTCGATACCATCTCCATAGAAATTCATTTCTAGAGGCACTAAATTGGCGCCAAAGCAAGTGATGCTGCTAAGAGTTGGGACAAAAGTGTATTGTTCGACAAGTACCGAATCGTTAGGATCAAGAAACAAATCAAATACTTTGTAAACGGCATCACCAGTGCCAAAGGACACCACAAAATCCCAGTCATTAAACCCTGGAAGATGGCTTTTGGAAACAATTTCCTTGAGGACCGCCTGGAATTGGTCCATCCCATAATCACCACCGTATTGAAAGGCTTCAGCAATGTCAACCTGGTCAGGATGGCTCCTGGCTCTAGGGATAGTGACTTGGCACATTTCCGATTGGGGATCCCTGTAGGTTTGGAAAGGTTCATTGACGACGTTTAGAGAGATGGAATCGACTGGGAAGAACCCATCATGAGGGCAACCAAAGTGCAACGAGATGGGATTTTCATGGGGGGTGATGGACAGGTCCTCTTCATGGTCAAACACGAATTGTTGACGGTACTTGAAACGTTGGGATACGTGGTGTTGGAGTGGGTGCGATTGCATGTTTGGGTTTGTTTGGGTGTTTGGTACAGATAAGATTATGTCAATTTGTTATCAGCAAGAAAAATTGGCGGCAGACACACACACACGCAAAATAGGACAGAATTATAGTGGGTCAGTAAGGATTTAGGAGGAGGGTTAGTAACAAGGGGAAAAGAAAAGAAAATTTTTTCAATGACGAGAAAGTGGGAATGGAAGGAAAAGGTCCCATATTTATTTGCTGTTGGTGAGAATCTGAACCCTTCCGCTAACATACTCTGGGACCGAGCGGTACTTCAGTGTACGGTAGGAGTAACCAGAGAAGCATGGTTATCGCCCAAAAAGTTTTTTAGGCGGGAAAAAACATTAGTGCCACTGGAAGAAAGCAGGAAGAAACACGTTCTACCTGGCAACATGACATTGACACTATAATTTGCAATTAAAAGAGAGATATCATCCCGTAGTTGTTATTTATTTCGTTGCCAAAGGGGGGTACAACACACTTGAAAAATTTGGCAAAAAAAAAAAAAAAGATTGGCGAGCTGTTCGCCTAAAGATAACCGTTGGGAGATAGATATCCCGATAAGAGTTAGAATGAAAAAAGCTAACTGCTGAGAAAATCTATTCTGCGAGGTTTCTGGTTTTCAGAAAGGTGAATTATACTGGTTTCTGATTGATGAATAAGAGTTACTATTCATGCTTATCCTGGTTATAAAAAAAATTATTTATTATTTGCCTTCACACTATTAAATCCCGAACATAAAATCAATTTTGAAGAATTATACTACATCTTATACATCTAAAAACACAATAATATAAAATAATAAGAAAAAAAATGAGAGAATAAATAAAATAAAATATAAATGGCCAATAAATTTATTACGTCATACAAAACCACTGATAAAGTCAACAATTGCAAAAAGTTTCCGCATAGGATAAGATGAAAATCCAGTCAAAATTGTAAAATTAATTAACTATCATGCATTATGAGACTCACAATTTCCAATTATAGCTGACATCATACTTTTCGCACCATTCTTTCGCTACCGAGTAGCCGTAGGCCACCACCTGCTGCGAATCAAGATACGGATTGAACGGCAAATAAAATGACTTAGTAGAGATCTTATCTCGCTCTAGCTTCATAAATAAGCTGTCTATCTTACTTGAAACTTTAGTGTTGTTACTGCTAGCAGCATCTTTGATATCTTGGAGAACCGCATTATTTTGGCTATCAAAATATTCCATTATCGAGGTATTAGTAGTTGAAGAACTGAAATAACCGGTCTGAAATTTGTTACTCAAGGCGTATGTCCTTGGTAAGCTGGCATCAAGCTTGCTATAACTCAAGTAATTTTCGCCTTTGAGGAATGCTGATTCCAAATCTTCGTACGCACGAATAGCTTTGGGATAGTACATTTCGATAAATTTTGAGTTAATTTCACCCAATTCCACTTCATCCTCTGTTGTTGCTTCTCTGCGTTTCTTCAAAGCTTCGATTTCTTCCTTTCGACGCGTATGTTGCGCTGTACGGCGAAGTTGCGTGGCTTTTATGTGATGATTTATCGACGATTTAAGCTGGTAAGCAAGGCCTAGCAATGGGTTCAAATTAGATGATGATGATGAGCTAGAAGTAAGACTACTCTCAAGCTTAGAAATTAGAACTCCGATATAAGGGATAAGACTGGACCATTGTCGATCATTTGGAGCAATATCATCGACACTTCTAATTTGGTCATCATAAATGAATGCCAGCATGAATAATAATAGAGACTCCACAACAGTAATAGTATGTAGTGTTCGATTACGAGGAGCCTCTTTAATAAGCTTGTCTGCTTCATGTTTCTTTGCCGTGGCAAGCTCGTTGAAACTCCTCTTTTTCGACTGTAGTGTGGTTTTAAGCCGCGAAAATATTCTGGCATCTGGCAGTTTTTGGTTATTTTTGGTTGGTAATGAGGGTACCGGAGAGCGTAACGAACGTGCAGGGGAAAGATTTCTGCTAACAGAGCGTTCTTTTTCTTCTCTTTCGCTACCACGTTCTCTAGTTCTCTCCTTTTCTTTGTCTAATCCACGATCTCTTTTTAACTTTTCTTTTCTTTCTCTTTCTCTCTCCCTTTCTCTCTCCTTTTCTTTCTCTCTCTCTCTCTCTCTCTCTCTCTTTTTCTTTTTCTCTTTCCCTTTCTCTTTCTCTTTCTCTACCTTTCTCTTTCTCTTTCACTCTGGATTCTTTATTTCCTTGATCATCATCCAGATCGCTAAAGAATGTTTCTGCATTCTTTCTTTTATCTCCGCTCAATATTTTCTTCTTATTTAGCACAGGGGCTGGTGCTAGCTTAATTTTTGCATTTCTTTCGATCTGCCGAAGCAATCTTGGTTTCATGAATAAACATAACTTAAAAGATAGTTGTTTATTATTCAGTTTGACAATCCAATGATGCGGTCCTTCATCCCTGCGATATTCTACTGGTTCCTCAAAAATTCCCGGAAGTGTAGGAGAAAGCATTAGTTTTGGAATATCGAAATCATCATCATTATCTCCCCCTCCCCCATTAATAGTAAGACTCGAGGGGCCATGAGAATGAGTTCGCGAATAAGATTTGGAATGCGATTTAGAAGTGTTACCTAGTTCCCTTGAAGATTCCCGATCATTCTTGGTCCACGAGGGCAAGGTTGGCGATAGTAAAGGGGGTAAGTCTCCATACTTTGTAAAATTCTCTAGAGTGGCATCGACATTCCAAGTCAGGTACTCGTTTGTCGACGCGAAAGAGCTGTGAGTATTGTTATTACCGGTGGAGCTCAGCTTTTTGACTCTTGAAGAACTATTATTCTCCTTTGAATGTTTCGCAAAAATAGTAGACATTCCATATGTTTTGATCAATCTATTTTTTTTTATTTATTTTTTTTTTTATTTGATTGAGCTTCAAGTTGATTAAGTTTCAGGTAATGTAGTTACTATAAAACGACGGTCTAAATTATGATAGTATTTTTTGGTTAAGATTTCCTGTCTTTATTCCCCTAAATTGCTTGGAATTGGCGCTGAAATGATGTTTGGATATCCGTTGTTGTAGATCAATTAGAATTTCGTTCGTGATTTACAGAAAATGTCAATGTGTGTATTTCTCACCAGAAAAATGGGCCTGCGACAAGACGCAAGTGTCATCTGCATAAGTAACTGTAGGGGAAGATTATCTTTTTTGCTCTCTCATATGTGAGACGTATCACATTTATAGTCTTCAATTATTTATAGATCTTATTATTATTATTATTATTTTTATATATATTATGGAGAGAAAATATTTTTTATTGAACCTACCCGCAAAATTCATAAACATCACATAAAGAAATTATTAAAGTATAAAAATAAGTAAAGCTAGGGGGGAAGAGAGAGAGAGAGAAAGCAGAAGAGAGTAAAAAAGAAGCGAATTCATCAAACAGGCTCTCCTCACTTTCTTTGAGCGGAGAAGTTACTGAATATTTAATATGAGCAGCTAATCAATTTATTTTTCTTCAGGGGTTTCTTCTTCGTTTTCTTTGGCTTCAGTTTCTGGCATATCAATAGCAGGTTTAGCAGTGATTTCTCTGTCATTGATTTTCTTACCATTGAATTCTTCAATGAAATTCAACTGTTCAGCTTCTGTATTAAATCTAACAAAGGCAAAACCACGAGACTTGTATCTGATTGGAACATCCTTCTTCTTAAGGGAACGGAGTAAGTAGCTTGGGATCTTTTGGGTTGGAACATGAACCCAGGTTGGTTTATAGGAGGTTTCATTTTTCAAGTAGTCGGACAATTTCTTGGTGTCCAAGTTGAAGTCAATGTTCGTTATGTAGACAGTAGTGGTGGATGGAGTCCCTTCAGAAAGTGGGATTCTTGGCTTAGCTTGTTGTGGCTTTTTGGAAGTCTTTTTGCTTGGTTTCTCTTCAGATTTCTTCTTTTCATCAGCGGTTGTGGTGGTCTCTTCTGAAGTGTTCTTGACGTCTTCTTTCTTGTTCGCAGCCTTGGAGTTTTTCTTATTCTTCACCGCCGTACGCTTTGGCTTGTCTTCTTTCGCCACTGGGGCTGTAGCTCTTCTCACAGTGATAATTCTATCTTTGAAGCTAGTCTTGTTGTATTTTTCAATGAATTGGTCCAATTTGTCAGCGTCGTCTAAATTGATGAAGGCAAACCCCAAGGCGAATTTACGGCCGCCGCTGACAGTTCTCTTTGGGATATCAACCTTTTCAATCTTGAAATCTTTGAATTGTTCGATAAGTTCTTCTTGTGTGACGTTGAAGTCGACATTACCGAGATACAATCTGGTTTCTAAGACGATATCTTCGTTATTTGGCACTGGTGAGGCGGAAATGGTAGTGGTGGTGGAAGTTTGGGCGTCACTCATGATTGCGGTGTGGATTTCTTTTTTTTAGATCAAATTAATTGAGTTGAGGAAGGCGGGTTTAGTTTTTTTCAATTACAAATATACTGAGTGTGAGACACAGAATGTGGGAAGGTGACTAATTGTGCGATGGTTTGATAAACGCTGCAAAATATATCCAATTTTCAATCCGAAAACGAATATGTTTATAAAGGCGGTGGGCGAGAAAAGAAAATAAAAAAATTTCAGAGCAAACTCACGTGTCAGAAGGACGAACGTTAAAGTTGTTTGGCACAAGCAGTAGCAGCAGCAGCAGCAGCAGCAGCAGGAGGAGAAGAAGGTTCTGGAAGGAAAAAGGAGGATACTATCACGTGATGAATGGTTATGTAATATTTTAATAATTACTTTGTAGTTATGGTGCATTGTTCAGGGGGAAGAGGCATTTCCATTTTCTACCATGATAAACATGCCGCTTCAATTATCGTCATCACCAGCCACAAACTATTGCAAATCAGTATCTTTGCAGAACAATGTCTCATCAAAATTCTGAATTTGTGTTGGGACTGAAGGAGAAACTTCCCCTTTTCCATTCTCAGCAAAGGAAGGGTGCTGCTCCCGCAAGAAAGCAGAGTCCTATTGTTAGGACTTCAAAGTGGGGGCTACTCATAATATACTATGTTTTTCTGGTTTATAACGTCATCTCATTCATTTATGGAAACTATAGCGCTTCAGTACTCTACGAGAGTACCTCATCTCTTTCTGAAATAACTCAGGTCTATTTTAATTTCCTCAATTCGTCTAATTTGGCATCCAACTGGTCCAGGGAATTCACCAAGGCCTCTCATTTGGCAGGTACTAATTTGGAATTAGTGCATTGGCAAGCATCTAAATATGAAGAGTTTGGTCTCTCCCATGTTGAAATTGAAGATTTTGATATTTACTTGAATTATCCTGTCGACAATTCCCTCAAGTTGCTTAGTAATTCCACTGTCATTTACCATCCAACCCTTAAGGAAGATGAGCTTGAACAAGACCCGACCACTACTGGTCCTGGATTGGTTCCTGCTTTCCATGGCTATTCTGCTTCGGGAAATGTCACAGCTGAATATATTTACGCAAATTATGGGACTCGTGAAGATTTCCAAAAATTAAAGGATAATGGCATCGAAGTATCTGGAAAAATTGCCATTGTTAGATACGGAGGTCTTTTTAGGGGTTTGAAAGTCAAATTTGCCCAAGAAGCTGGTGCCGTTGGAGTTTTGATTTATTCTGAACCTTCGGATGATGGAGATATTACCGTTGATAATGGATATGCGGCTTATCCAGATGGTCCAGCAAGGAACCCATCGTCTATTCAAAGAGGATCTGTTCAATTCTTATCCCAGATTCCTGGTGACCCAACTACCCCAGGTTGGCCATCAAAAGGTGATGATGTTGATAGGGTTGATCCACATGGAAGCATTCCAAAAATTCCTTCCTTGCCAATCAGTTATGCAGAAATTCAGCCAATATTGAAGACTCTTAATGGACACGGCACAAAGTTTGAAGGTTGGGAAGGTGGCTTGCCAGGGGTCACTTACAATGTTGGCCCAGTTCCAGGTTATGAGATTAACATTTATAATGAGCAGGATTACAAGGTTCGTAAGATACATAACATCTATGGTGAAATCGAAGGTTTCTTAAAAGATCAAGTGATTTTGCTCGGTAATCACAGAGATGCTTGGATCAAAGGTGGTGCTGGGGATCCAAATTCTGGTTCTGCAGTCACTCTCGAAGTTATCCGTGCCCTCAACGAACTTAAAACCAAATATGGCTGGAAACCTCTTAGAACCATAAGATTTGCTTCCTGGGATGGTGAAGAATATGCTCTACTTGGCTCAACTGAATTTGGTGAACTCTATCATAAACAGCTCCAAAAAGATGTGGTGGCTTACTTGAACCTTGACGATGCTGTTGCTGGAACTCAACTTAACCTTGAGGCTTCTCCATTACTTAATGGAGTTTTAGACATGTGTGCCAAGCAGGTTCAATACCCAGGCAACACCTCTATGACTTTGTATGACCATTTTTACTCATGGGCTCCGAAGATTGGTATGTTGGGTAGTGGATCTGATTTCACAGTTTTCATGGAACACTTGGGAATCACATCCATGAATGTTGTATTTGAACCGGGTCCAAAAGATCCAATATATCACTACCATTCAAACTATGACTCCTACTATTGGATGTCTACGTTTGGTGATCCAGGTTTTGTTTATCATAACACGATGGCCAAGTTCTTTGGGTCTGTGGTATTGCAATTAGCTGATAACAAGGCTGTGCAATTTGGAGCGGTAGAAAATGCTATTGAATTTTCCTTACATTTCAATGAAACTGCTGCCAAGATTCCAGCCGAATGGTATGACAATGTATTGACTAGTATGCCTGATGAATCTTTTGATAGTGAAGAATTTGCGGAGTTGGCGGAAATTTTATCTGACAACTTTAAGTCTTGGAAGGAGTACCAAACTGACGGTGAATCATATGGACCATCGAGCATGGAAAAAGCTATCACTTTGGCTCAAGAATCTATTGCAAAGCTTATTTCCGCATCCATTCGTTTCCAAGAACGTTTTGCCAAAGAAGTCGCAGATTACAAATATTACGACGAACACTATTCCCGTTTCAATCCATGGGCAATCATTATGAAATCACAATTCGCAAGGCGTATTGAAAGATCTAACAAGATCTTAAAGTACTTGGAGCGTTCATTTTTGCATTATGGTGGTCTACACAATAGAAAATGGTTTAGACATGCTGTCTATGCTGTTGACAGAGATAATGGCTACAGTGCAGTCGCATTACCAGGTTTGCTTGAAGGTATTCAGGATGAAAGTATTGGGCAGGTTCACAAATGGTTGTGGATATTGAATGGTATTGCCAAAAGGGCCAGGTTTATTTTGGAGGATGATGAGAGGATAGCCTGGTTTGTACGTTAATCACCACTGCCCAAGACAATTAGATTAGAATTTATTTGGGGATATGTAGCGAATAAAATAGAATACACATTTCATTAAACATAGATGTAATTCTTCTATGGATATGTAAATTGCAATAGAATGGAAGAACAAACCGTACGGAAAAAAAAAAAAAAAAGATTAGAAAGTTCCATTCATCACAGCAGCATAAGACTTCAACTATTTTTTCATTAGTAATATTTATTTATTTCTTCAAATGTTTGGGATAATTTTTTTTTTTTTTCATAAAGGATTAGAGAGTGGGTTAGCACGATATCGCTATTTAGATGGTATAATTATCCAGGAATAAACTAAGACAATATTGTAACATATATCACCACCAGTATTGTTCATTCATTACCTAATCAATTACTTCTTAACGGATCCTTATCTTATTCCCTATCTTATTCCTTATCTTATTCCCCATGTTATTCCTTATAAATTATTTTAATAAAAAAATCAAGTTAATATTACAAATATACTACTATGGCTCTTGAAGGACTGAAATAAACTTTCTCAATAAATGAAAATCTGTGGAGCCTAACTCATCCCATACCATATAAACCTATTGAACAAAATGTCTATCAAAGTTTAACATTATCTGATTCTCTTTCAGCTTTTTGCTTGAGAATAGAAGCGCTTATTATTCTCTATAAATGTATATTCTTTGGTTTCTTTCTGTGGGTGAAGAAAAGATCTAATAACCTCAGCTATTCGTTATGATCTGGTTCATCAACCAAGTAAAATTCGGTGTCTATCGGAAAAGTCTTGATAGTTTTCTGTAATTTTGATTATGACGAATCCAGGGTTGTCGTTGGCTTCGTGGTGAGTTACAATTGGAGCTGACTAGCTAATAGCTCCATTGGAGGTTGGAATAGTTTCAGGATTCATGATTGGATTAGACGGAGAACTAAATGTCGGTTTACAGATATTAATGTAATATTAATACTAAGTATAAAGCAAATGTAAGCGTTTAATAATATATAAACAGGAATTTGGTTGTGAGTCTTGATTATTCTATATACATGATAATAGTGACTATTAATCGTCAAAAGCTACAAAAGTTGTGGAGCCCTTGGTCATCGAGATATGCTGGGGAGGGAGGGGGGGGTCTGTGACTGACACATAGCTAACAATTTTTCGTGTGGTGTCTAATAGAAACATGTTTTCTATCCTATTTTTAAGAAAACTACCCAGTCTTCTCAATAGTATTCACTTTTTTTATTAATTTCGTTCTTCCCCCCCCCTCTCTCTCTCTCTCATTTCTCTGTTGCTAAGTTTTTGATTTCCAAAGTAATAAGAATAAATTACTCAATCCGTGTTATATTTATCAATTTTTAGGCACCATATTTAATCACAAACTTTTTAATACATTGAATAATAAAGTTGTGGTGTTTCTACTACAGATATGTCCCTCTAGAAGAACTGCGCAGGAAACATTAAGCTTTTCACCAAAACTCAAAGATTGTGCGAGATTTTCTTGATTAATTAATAAGAGATACTTTCACTATTTTTTTTTTGATAATTTAACAAACAAAAAAAAAACCTACATGCTGGGGAATTTTGTCTGAGGAAAATATAAAACACATGCTTGCAATTCAACCAATTGATTTTCTGGAGGCTGGCCACAATCGTTAACATCATTTCAGAGAGGAAAAGAAGCTATATCTTTCATGTTTATTGATAAATGAATTTATTTATCCTTTTCAATTAATTATATTTATTTTTTTCGTATTGTGCCAAACAACTGAACTAAATCTGCAAATATGATGTAACTGATGGGAGGCACACTCTAAACAATTATTAAGACAAATATATTCCAGATCGACCATAATCACAACAGCACTATGTAGATGTGGTGGCAATTTCCCTATCCAGGCCCTGGATTTCATCTCCATGAACTCAGAATTATATGACCTTTTTTACAATTCTACAGCCGCTTATATCAATTAAAAAGGCCCATTTTTTTTAAGAACTCCTGGAAATAAGTTATCAATAGAACAGAATATTCGCACATGATAAACTATATATTGAGATATAGTAAATAACCAATGCCAATGGGTTAATTTCTTAGAACAGTGCACATGTTGGAAAAGAAAATCAGTAATGGTTATAAGCCCCGATACATAATTTCATGTTATTGCTCTTTTAGAGAGCATCACTGTTTTTTTTCTTGTTTTTTAATAAGTTGCCAATATTTTTGACAGCTCTGTCGCATTCCTATTCAGCTCTTTAATCATTTTTGTCCAATTTTCGCAATGGAGAAAGTAATTGACACCAGTTATAGCATTGGGTCTCTTAAGCCAGATTTCGTGATCTCTTCGCTCTACACATTTGATCATGCCAAGGACACCCCGACTAAGGCCGCCAATCTTGACTTACAGAACTTGTTGAACACACTCATCAATGGGGGATTTCTTGCTCAAATTCGTCCAGGTTCTGGTGTAAATGAGGTTATTTTGCTCGTCAAATTGAAGAAAGCACAATGGGTCAAGATTTTGAAGAACTCTGAAATTAATGATTATTTATATGGTATTAATAACGATTTATTTGATGAGGACTTTGAAATTGATGAAGCTGACAGATTACGTATAATCTACAGTTACTTAGTTAATGACAAAGATCATGGCGGTTTGGGAATTAAGCCTAGAATCGGTCAATGGGATTTTGTTGGGCTGATTCAACCTATTCATGATGTTGCTGCGAATAAGGCATTGATTGCTAAATGGATTAAAACTTTCAAGATCGAAGACAATGACATTGAAACTATTAAGAACCAATATGGTTCTAAAATCGCATTGTACTTTGTGTTTCTCGATACTTACCTTAAATGGTTGATATTCCCAGCAATTGTTGGTTTAGCCAATTTCATCTTTTTCGATAAACAAAAGTTCAGTCTCCCTTATACTTTCTTGAATTTAATTTGGTCAATTTTTTTCATCCAAGCTTGGTATAACAAGGAAAAAAACTATTCTTTAAAGTGGAATAATAGAAATGTCGACTCTTCCTCGGTTTCTCAAGTTAGCAATCTAGACTTCAAACCAAGCACGACTGTTGTCAATTATGCTAGTTTCGGGAATCTTAAGAATTTTAAATATTATCCTTCATATAAGAGATATTTGAAGAAAGTGACATTTGTTCCAATTATTATTCTTTTTGCGGCTATCTTGATTACATGGCAACTAATTTGTTTTTTTGTTGAAATCTTTATCACCGAGCTATATGATGGTCCTTTGAAGTCTATTCTCGCTTTAGTCCCAACGGTTATGCTATCGGTCTTTGTACCAATTTACACTTTGATTTACAAAGCTATCGCATCAAAATTTGTTGGTTGGGAGAACCACAAAACCATGTTGAGTTTGGAAAACTCTATGAATGAAAAATTATTTATGATTAGTTTCCTCACTTCATACATGGCTTTGATCATCACTTCATTTGTGTATTTCCCGGCGGGCCATATCATCAACCAGTATTTGGAGAAGATTGAGTTTTTCTTTTTGGACAAAGTTCATCCAGATTTCCCAATTAGAAAGAACCATTTCATTAAGATCAATCCTCAAAGAATGAATGGTCAATTTTTTTTCGCAATGGTCACTAACCAAATCATTGGGTTTTTCCTTGAATATTTCTTACCGTTCGCCATGAGATTTACCACTGAAATCATAAGTAATTCCAAAAAGGAAAAAATCTTTTATGATTATAATGATAAGAATGATGAAGAAGAATATCTTTTTCAGGTTAGAAAGCAAGTTTATGAGCTCGATACATACGATGTGAATGATGACATAAAGCAAATGGTTATCCAATTCGGCTATTTGATTTTCTTTTCTCAATGCTGGACCATTGCCCCATTCATTTGTTTGATTGTCAATGTTATTCAGTTTTTTGGTGACATCACTAAGATTTTCCTTGAAAACAAGCGTCCAATCCCTACTCGTACCAACTCTATTTATCCATGGAACCAATTCATGGGACTATTGGTATGGGTTTCATCAATCATTGCCCCTGCTATCACCGCTATGTATAGCAATTCTGATGTGATTCTTGAAAGAATCGATGGATTCAATTTGAGTATGTTTGAAAAATCTGCAGTTTCTATTGAAACGTGGTCATTGTTAGCGGTAATCATTTTCAGTGAACATTTGTACTTGATTTTGACTTATGCTTTGAATATCCTCTTCTCCAAGATTAAGTCTACCGAATCTTCAGAAGATTTGAAAAATTCGCTTGAGTTGAAAAAGAAATTTATTTCCAAGTATTTCTGCGAAGAAAATGGCACCTTCATTGCTGCCAGTGGTGGAGATGACGAAGCTAAATGGTTATCTTGTAAATCGGATGACGAAGCCGCCTTGTTGGAATTGGCGAACAAGGTCGTTACCAATGTTAAACAATCCACTAAGGCCAAACATACCAAGGATGCTGCTCCTGTCTCTGCAGCTACCCCAGCTCATTCACCAGTCCCAGAATCAAAACCAAGGATTGCCCCAAAGACCGAAGCTATTAAAGAGAAAATCGGTGCTTCTGGTGCTAAAGTCACAGAGGCAGTTAATGAATTGAGCCAAAGAAAACCAAGCACACCTACTAGTGCCGTTAAGGAAGCTATGCCAAAGACTGAGCTTTAATAATACATTTTATGATTCTGATTGAAGCGATTGGTCTGTGAATGCACATGCTTTGAAGGTGTTTATTGATTAATTTGGTTTGTCGGAGAATAACAATTTTTTTTTCTTTGTTTGATTTTCTAAATGCAATATCCCGTCTGTTTCAACAAGGGTTTGGTAATTACAAATATTTATTACTGTTTCAAAATAAAATATGAAATTTCAAAATACTAGGAGCTGTAGTGTTGATAACAGACATAAATCACAATAGATAACACGGAACTCCCTTTAAGAACAATTTTTCTTATGTTGCTAATCCAACTTATCTTTGGCAGATCCTCATCGCTGATTAATAACTAATGTTAAAATACTAATAATTTTTGATAAATTGCACTATTGCCCCTGTACTGGTTGTTATTATAAGGGTGCTATATTTTATTCCTATTCTTTTCTTAAAGCTCAAAGTCATAACAATCATTTTGCGGCCAGACTATTCTACAAATTCCAGAATATTCTTAGTTAATAAAAGCATATGGATATGTCCTTATCACAATTTCCAAGAAAGGACTGAATGATAGCGAATTAGTTTACATCAACCAAACTAAGAGATTTGTGACCTATCAGGACCTTTCAAGATTGTAAAAGCACCACACTACTAAAATCTCCCAATCCACTGAAAATTCTATCGCTAATTACCAGCTTAATTTTATCGTCCATCCCCAATTCATTTCTTATTTTATCACGGCTCTTATTATCAGAATTATATGTATAAAAGTTCCTGTGAATTGCATTATTTAATCTCCCGAACTCAATGGATCTAATATCTTCTGCCTGCTTTCGGAAACTTGTAGTGAGGAATGAGGAATTAAAAAGTAGCGATTCTTGTAGATACCTGATGCTTCTCATCATGGCTTCAAATTTTGAATTGTCACTTATAATTGTCAGATTGACCGGCGAATGCTCTTGTGAGGCCAGGGAAAGAAAACTATCAAGGGATTCTTCTCCTATGGAATGATGGGTTTCCTCCATGATGTTGAAAATCGAAAGTGAATCAATTACTACCAAAGATTTGCTGGTGCCGGCCAACTTGAAAGCATTTGAATGTCGTTCTTGATGATTGATCAAGAAATGGGGCAAAGTTCTCAAGGTGTTAATCAAGGAGTTATAGCCAGTGATAATATCCAGACCAAAATAGAAGAAGTTTGAGCGCAATAAGTTAATAATTTCACCTTCAGTATTATTTGGAAAATGCTTTGATAATGCAATTTTTAATTGGGTTCCAAAATGTGTTAATTCAGAACTGCATGATTCCAGTGATTTGAATAATGTCAAGTTGTAAAAGTTATCAAAGATTATCACAAAAGAGCTGGAATCTAAAATTTCTTTTCCCGAAGTGCCAACCACAAACACAATTTTCGCTATCAAGTACTGTTTAAATATTACAGAAGAATTATATATTGCATGGACATGATGATTAGAATTGCAGTGAGCCGTGAACGATGAGGCAACGAGGGAATTTTGAGAATCAACTATTTGGGATGTTTGAAATTGGGATTTGCAATTTAGAAGTGATGATAACAGAACTGGTTCAAATTGATCAATGAATCTCTGCATTTTAGAATATATATAATATAATCACGCACTGATATATCATCTTCACTGATGTATGTGTATGATTCCTTTTTTTTTTTTTTTTTTTTAAACGCAGTTTTCCCCCCTCCATCTCTATATATTTAGATATAACTAAAATGCCGCCAGGAAATCCAAATATCATTAGCTAAATCATTGTAATCTCTAAATTTGAACCTATTTGTCCACAATTTTTTAGTTCCTACAAGCCAAATATTTTCAACTAACCTGAATACGAGATGATTATTATTATAATATACATGCAAAAAAAAGAAGAAAAAAAGAATGAAAATATCATGGTGAAGTGCTTCAAGGCAAAAAGTGCAGTGATATATGAATGTGAATAATTGTAAGATAGGGACAGGCACAAAGAAGAAGAAAAAAAAGACAAAATACCGAATGATGACGATTCCCTGCTACATCCCTAAACGATTTGATTCTGAATGGAATTAATTATCTTTATTTCTTAACGGCATTGTTCCATTTGGCAATGGTTTCTTCACTGTGTTCTAATTGCGGGTCAAACTCCATTGGCTTAGCTGCCTTGTATGATATCAAAAGAGTGGCAACAAAAGCAGTGGTAATAACAACAGCATTAGTTTTGGCATTCTTTGGGGTAAACCACCAACCACCAGTTGGGGTCCAGACGTGCTAAATATATCGTTAGTAACAAGTAAATAGTGAAAACAACGAAAAAAAAATGGGATCCATAATAACATTTGTCTTATTGGCAATATTAATAAGTATACAATACTTCAGATTCTAAACAGAACATACCTTTGGGTAAGGATAGAAACCACCAGACTATAGAAGAAGATGGGGTTAGTGACAGACTAGGTCGAGCGAAAAAAAGCAGACAATAAATGCTTGAGCAGCTGGAATCATCAACTGTATCAGCAACATACATACCATATTTTAGCGTTAACAGAGTGTTGATGTTGTTTTGTGATGGTAACTAGTTCCTCTTAGAAACAACTTGTTGCTTATTGGAGGATTTGAAGAAAAGAAAATAGGAAAAAACATGATCACGTGATTGTGATCACATGGTGAGACATGGATCGACCCGTTATGATGGTGTATGTGTTCCTTTTTTTTTGTTTTGGGCTGCCAAAAAGGAGACCTCATTCACTATAGATGCAAATTATTCTACGTTAATATAGATATATATATATGTAAAAGCACACAAAGAAACAATTTGCCAAATGCCAATACGTCTTAAATGCAACTTTCAAGGATCTTCCAAAGTGGTGTCTGCAGACCCCCAGAAGCCGTTGCCAGTGCTTCTTGGTGCGATACAGTCAGCTTTTAACGATAAGGATTTGGACTATTTGATAAATACTGGCTCAGTGGTGCTTCAGCATGATTATCCCAAAAAAAATGTCGATGTGATCTTGAATATAGAAACTACTTTGGAGCAATTGGGATTCAGAAGTGGTGAGCAGGTATGGTTATCTGACATCAATAAATCTGCTTCAAATCCAGTGGCGGCATCAAGTACAAGCAATTCAAAGCCTCGCCCCACAGAAACAAAGAAACGCTCAGGAATACATACCATGGATTCGATTTCAAAAAAGCAAAAATCAGAAGCAACCAGCGGGTCTTCAAAAACATACTACGAAAAAATTGGCAATGGGTATTGTGTGATGAGAAGGATGTCAGACGATAACTCCTGTATGTTCCATGCTATATCGTATGTATTATTTGGAGATGCCGACCACGTTATTTCCCTTCGTCTGATAGTTGCTGAAGTTTTGCTAGAGAATCCAACAAAGTACACTAAAGCATATCTTGGTAGGCCCCCGAAAGAATATATAGAATGGATCACTACCACTGACGCATGGGGAGGTGCGATAGAGCTAGAAATATTTGCAAACCATTTCAGTATCGCTATTGATTCAGTGGATGTGAAGACTGGAAGAGTTGACTCATTCATTCCAACCAATACTGGGGATAAGGAAGCGAACTTTGTGGTTTTGTATTATAGCGGTGTACATTATGATGCCTTGGTTTACACTGAAAAAGATCCTGTTTCTCCATCGGAAGGGCATGATAGCCACATTGGCGTTTTTAGAAGAGGTTCTGCTCTTGGAAATGAAGTTTCACGAAATGCCAAAAAGATCGGTGGCCAATTGAATAAGGATGGATATGTTACTGATATGACAAATATCTCAGTAGTGTGTGAGCAATGCGGAACTACAATTGTTGGAGAGTCAGCGTTACTTACACACATGAAAGCTACTGGCCATTCAGATTTCAAAGAGAAGAAATAAGAGGCGATCCTGCTCAACTATTTTTGAAAGCTTTGGCAATAACTAAAAAAACTATTTCTTCAAATTACTTTTCTTCTTTTCTCTTTAATTTTTGTGGGTTTTGCGTCAGTTTTCTTTTTTATTTGTTTAATAGAAGAAGTG
Source organism: Saccharomycopsis crataegensis (assembly GCF_037102585.1). Classification (NCBI taxonomy): domain Eukaryota; kingdom Fungi; phylum Ascomycota; class Saccharomycetes; order Ascoideales; family Saccharomycopsidaceae; genus Saccharomycopsis; species Saccharomycopsis crataegensis. Next base: position 48,131 of record NW_027043819.1, read on the forward strand.
AGGATGAAAGAATATCTTGATTTGATTTGCACGAGCTTTGGCAACTAAATGGAATAAATGCTAATAAAAATATATTCCTACGAAAGGTTTAATTGACAAAAAAAAATAATGCACATGTATACTGCTTGAGAAACACTGTTGAATGTGATTCAACCACCATAATACACAATTCCAAAAGGATCCCAAAGAGAGCTGGGTATTTAATTCATCTGCATCACAGTAATATTATCTTCTCTCCTTCTCTGTGAAAGATTCCCCTCCCTGTTCTCCGTTTTAATGTTAGCTATTCTCTTATCTACATATGCGTAAAAGTCGGCCATTCTTACCCGCTTCTGCGCGGGTATCGGTGACTTTCTTTCCACCTATTTATGGCTGATGAGCTCCCGCCCAACCTTTATCCAACGAGTGACGAACACAACAGAAACCGGTGCTTCTTTATTGTTGCGCAAAGAAAAGCAAACTTTAATAGCAAAATCCCGTAAATAGAAGTGGGTTTTCATTCTCCTTCTCAGATGCTGCCATTCACGACATCTGTGCCGCCTCCAGCCCGAGTCTCGACTGCACTCTCTAGCAACCATCAGGAGCCATTTGACAATATTCTATCACCATTAAAACCATCCTCAGACATAGACTCATGGCCAAAGAAACTAGCACTACCAAATCCATCACTTTCCAGCCCCTCTACCACTCTTGATTCAGATACCGAAATAGCCGCCGAACAAGTGCAAGGCTGTGGCTATCCAGAACCGGAAATCGACCAACCTCATAAAGTAGGCCATCATCGACATTGCACCATCCAACCAAATGCTCTGAAAGTTCCCTCTTCCTATTCCATATTATCCTATGAATCAGACGAGTTACCTAAAGCGTCATCTTTGCCAAAAATGTCTCCTTCGCTACTACCTGATAGCCTGCTTTCCAGCAACCCTTCGAATACTGCAGATAACGAAATATTGCATTCGGATTGCCATAGTACCGCAAATGATCTGAACTTAAATACCACCAACACTACGCCCGGAACTTCTGTTGATAATGTTTCTGGTGCTATCGCATCATCTTCAGATAAAATTATGCCTTTTCATGGAGAAATTGAAAGATGCCAAGCTTGTCATGGTGACAAATGTTTTGATTGTCGATCTCAGGTGTCGATCTCCAAGGAAAATATGTCAAAGGAACAACAGAATAGCAAGCCAGATTGTCCTCCACCTTATAAAATTCCTCCAACGTACCAAGCTCTTTCAGATAGCAAAGAAATAGATCCATACAAAGATAACCTCTTTTATCAAACTCCGGAAGAAGTAGAGTATAGGATTGAGGCCAATACTCCATTGTCTACACATTTACCATCGTATTCTACTACAAAGTATCGACTTGCGGTCAATCTAGTGAGATTTGAAAAAAACCATTTGGTTGATCTCTTGAACGAATCTAATTTATATCATGAGATTATTGATAATTCCAAGTGGCAGTTGATGATAACTGAGCTTAACGGTACACAGCTAAGTCTTTATAAACTTGACTTGGATAAATTCACTCGAGATGAAATTAATTATGTCGACGAGTTGCAAATGATTGATGAAATACGTAATGACAAACAGCAGTTTTATAATAACAATCAATTTCGCTCAGAGTATTATGATCATTCATTTTTGAACTTCAGAGGGGCTGACGTTTTTGAGGCCATAAACTTTGATGATGGGGTACTACGCTTGGATGAAGGATCTCAGTATTGTTCTCATTATAATAAGTATCATGGATCCCACGAAAAATCCAAATTCAAGGCAAAACTCGAGACGTCAGCAGTGAAAAAGTCGAGTTTTTTCAAGAGCTTTGGATTATCCTCATCAAATACATCAATAACAGATACTCCACTAGAAATTACCAATCTTAACACTTATAGGATCTTGAAGAAAATTGTTAAGTTCCCTAGAAAATTCATGAACGAATCCCGCCTTTTGAAAACACTTACACTTCAGTATGGTCGCATTGGTCTTGCCAATGATTTTGTGATTTCTCGTAAAGAATACTCGCAAATCAGTAGTGTTTATGGCCTGCAGCACTGCCCAACAATAGAGATCAATAGCCATAATATTCTTCGTCTTAGACTTGAGGTCTATCAATTTTTGATCAACTTCAAGTTTCTTAATGAATTGGTAAATTGGTATAATGCTTTGGTTACAAGTATAGATGCTTCGCTTGACATTTCAGTTCGTGAGATGCCTAAGTTCAATAACGTTCCGTCTAGAAGACGCAGAAGACGAAGAGTACGTAATAATAATGGTCATCGTGGACGGTCTCAAAGGATTCGATCAAGAGCACTTAGCTCAGCTAGTGAATTATTATCTAGATCTAGAAGAGGAACTGTCACTAGCAATAGTGATATAGGTAGTGCCATCGCATCTCCGCGACATGGCCGCCAATCAAGTACCGTTAGTGATATTCTGTTTAGTCCCCCAACCGGGGGTGGACTTGTTATTGATGAAGCCAAGCTTCAACAAACTCAAAAAATTAGAGTTAAAAATTCACCATTTCTCAATTACTTTTTATCAGAGTTTGATCCAAATCCAAACCCGTCCAGAGAACCTACCAGGAATCGTAGCGGCTCCGGCTCTTCAAATAGACTTTTTCTGCGTTCAAGCAGATCGAGTTTGAAAGATAATTCTAATATGAACCCTGCTGCACAAGATAATGGTCTTGTCAATTCTATTAGACGGAAAAAGTCTAACCTAACGCTTAATCTTTTCAAGACGGATGCCTCTAAAGCCTCTAAAAGTGGAGGAATGGTGACTTCTGGAACTTCGCAGACAAAAACCTCCGTACCAATTCCAATCCAGAAAGTTTCCAGTAGCTCTTCGATCCCAAACTTGAATATCAGTCCCACCAACCGTACAAGCCCGCTGAAGAAAACTTCTCTGACATTTAATCAAAGTCTATTCAGAGAACGTTCCAGCTCATTGAATCAGTTAAATATTGCAAGGTCTCCAAATATGAAATTCCTTGCACCGCAGCAATCTTCTAGAGTCTCCAATGGAATGTTTGCCAAAGAGCGCCGTGACTCCACAAGCTCAAAATTTACTCTTGGGGACGAACTAACCAGCCATTTATCGAGTTCTGTCAACAGTAATGGTAACTTTTCCAGGGACCTACATGATTTTATACTTGATGGGGATTCTGAAAGAAGAAAAATTGGTTTCATAATTGCTAGTACGTCCAATATTGGGCCTACCGATATGGGCTCCCCTGGTGATACTTCATCGATGGTTCTGTCATCAAGACTGGAGCTGTCATTTGATAGAATCTTTGGAAATATCGAGGATGTTGTAAACGCCCCTTTGGGTTTTAAGGAGGAAACGTACAGTCATGTCTCCAATCTTGAAAGATTTTCTAAGGAGACATCGCAAGGGTTTGGAAACTTGTCAAAGATTTTAAACCAAAATTTCGAAGTGAATGAAGCCGTGAAAAAATTGGAGTCCATAAGCATACATGCTAGAACAGAGCCTAGGCTTAATGAATGCGATGAAAACGAAGCAGAGTGCGATGAATCGTTGGTGGTAGGAGAGCATGAAGGTGAAGGTGAAGAGGAAGGTGAAGGTGAAGAGGAAGATAATGAGGATGAAGAGGATGAAGAAGAAGAAGAAGAAGAGGATGAGGAGGAAGATGCCTTGGGGATGTATGGTGCTAGTGAGGGTCTTTCTTGTGGAGGAAGTTATAAATGGAATCCATCAGATAATAATCCAACACTCCGTAGAATAGTGAAGGACTCTCTTAAGAGTATGGCTGTACTCAGGTGTATTGATCCGTGGACCAACTCTAGAATTGTTAGGAAAAGTGTGCCTCCGCGCCATGGCGGAATTAAGCAAGGGTTTGTTAACCGACGAAAATTGAATAGTGGTAGGCAGTTTTTTAGATATTATGTGGTTAGCATTGCTGGAATTATCCAAATTGAACAGTGATTTACTTTTATCTTAATACATTTTTTCCGCCCCCAATTTTGGGCTCCAGGAGACAAAATTATGAAATAATACTATTAAATTTACGCTTATTTTAATATATATGCTTCTGATCTATCATCGATCGTTAGTTTGCTGTTTTGTGATCTCAATTATGCTTCTAGAGGTGGACTGTTCTTTCTTTTTCTCCAGGTATTCTTTTCTTTTTCTTTTTAGGTCTTTTTTGTTACAATTTTTCTTTTGTTTGCCCAGGCTTGATTTTGTAATAAAAACTTGCAAATATTATGAATAATGAATTTCAGTGTTGTCTTGATTGTAATATTCGAAGCTTATGTACATTTTCCATATCTTATTGTGGGTATAAAAATTCGGAAAGAGATGCGCTTTTGGTAAAGTTTGAACGTCACCTGCTTCATTTCGGGACATTTGTGGTTATCATTCTTCCTTGTAATTGATGAATTGCCTGCGGCCACTGGAGTTGTTGCAAACTGGCAGTTATTTGGGAATATTATTATGTAATCAAAAGGTGCTGCACTGGACGAGAAAAAGAAAGGAAGCCGAGAAAAAAAAAAAAAATTATAACATCGCCATTCCCCACATAACAGACTTATTTTTTAAGTTTCATCTAACCAGCAACTTGAAAGTATGACAGCTGGCCACCTTACCGCACTCAGACCTGAAGATGTGGTAACTTTATATACTGCCCAAGATGCGGAGTATTATAAAACCTACCAAAACGCCCTTATGAAAAAAATGACATGTCAGGATACCGCCACAAAGAAATACTTGCGTCCGTGGAAATTCGAAATAGTTCCCGGGTTTTTCAAACAATCAGAACCTGAGACTGATGCTTTCAAGTTTGACTACATTGAAGAAGATTTCGGTCTTAATAAACCATCATGGACCAAGCTTGTAGAAGAACTACAGCAGCTCAATTTAGAATCAAAGGATAATGTTAGTTATAAGTTGCTATTTTTGGCACGTCACGGTCAAGGATGGCACAATTACGCCATCGTTAAGTACGGACAAGAAGCTTGGGATGATAAGTGGTCAAGAATGAATGGCGATGGCGAACTTGTGTGGGGACCAGATCCTTTCTTGACTCCTTTAGGTATTGAACAAGCTGAGGGTAACAATTCCGCCTGGAAACAACAGCTCGCCAAGGGAGCGCCAATTCCTAGTGCTTTCTATTCTTCACCCTTCACCAGATCTATTGAGACTTTGATCCACACTTGGGATGGAGTTGTGGACTACACTGCCATGATTAAAGAAGATGTCAGAGAAACTATTGGGGAGCACACGTGTGACAAACGTTCCCCAAAAAGAGTGATTCAAGAGAGATTTGGCAACAAAGGATTTGTATTTGAGGATGGTTTTGAAGAAGAGGATATTTATTACCAGGATGATTATAGAGAAACGTTATGTGAACAAACATTGAGAATCAATAATTTCTTGAATTTCTTGTTCGAAAAAGATTGGCAAGCAGACAAGAAGGATGTATTTGTCAATGTCACTAGTCATTCAGGAACCATCAGAAGCTTCATAATGGCAACAGGACATAGAGATTTTGCTATTGGGACCGGTGGTATGATCCCAGTTGTGATTAAAGCAACTAGAAGAACCGATGATTTGTAGAGCTACAATATAGATCATTATTTTAGACGATATATATAAAACAATATTCATAAATTATTTTGACGATATAAAAATTAACAACTGAAATCATTGACGCATTAAGAATGTTTTAAAATGTTTTGAAGGTTCTTTTAAGCAAGAATTTTCTTGATGTTTGCAGCGATCGCATCACCCACTTCACTGGTAGAGTTCTCACCACCCAAATCACCGGTAGAAATGCCACTGTCGATTACTTGCTTGACAGCAAGTTCGACGGCATCGGCTTCTTTTGACATGTCCAAAGATAATCTCAACATCATAGCGGCAGACAAGATGGTAGCAATTGGATTGACTTTACCCTTTGGCAAATCAGGAGCACTACCATGACATGGCTCATACAAACCAAATGCAGTGTTAGTATCTGGCAATGAGGCCAATGACGCAGATGGAAGCAATCCTAAAGAACCAGGAATGACGGAAGCTTCGTCAGAAATGATATCTCCGAACATGTTATTGGTTATTACGATACCGTTCAATTTGGTTGGGCTCTTCACCAAAATCATGGCAGCGGAATCAATCAACTGATGTTCGACCTTCAAATTTGGGAACTCTTGCTCGATGGTTTCTGTAACGACTTTTCTCCACAATCTGGAGGTGGCCAAAACATTTGCCTTATCTAAGGAAGTAATTGGCAATGGAGGATTGTGTTGCAAAGCCAAGAATGCAGCCATTCTTGTGATTCTTTGGATTTCAGGAACAGAATAAGCTTCGGTATCCCAAGCTTTACCTGATTCGTCAGCTTCTTGTCTTTCACCAAAGTAAATACCACCCACCAATTCTCTGACCACGATAAAATCGGTACCTTTAACAATTTCTGGTCTCAATGGGGATAATTTGAGCAATTCGTCAGAGACAAAGTTACATGGTCTCAAGTTGGCATATAAGTTCAAGGCTTTTCTAATTTGCAATAACCCTTGCTCTGGTCTCACATTGTTTGGACCGCCAGCCCATTTACCAGCAGGTCCTCCCACTGCCCCAAGTAAAACTGCATCAGACTTCTTAGCAATTTCAATCGTTTCATCAGAAATGGCCACACCTTCGGCATCAATCGAAGCACCACCGATCAATCTTTTGTTCAAGTTGAATTTAACTGATGGAACAACTTCTTCGATGGCATGAAGGACCTTGATGGCTTCATCAATAATTTCAACACCGGCATAATCACCTGGTAACACAAGAATGCTTTTAGTAGCCATATTTAATTATTTTTCTGAGGGGACAATTTATCTTTTTCAATTATTATGAATATCATATACCGGGAATAATTTGGAAAATGATTCATCCTTTATATACAGTGATAGGTGAAAGATTCCCATCGCACACAACCACCGGTTACGGCATATGCTTCTAGATGCATTTTAATGCTGATATATGCACTTACGAGATGACACAAAACTTTATATTTCTTAGTCACGTGTTTATAGTGGGAAAAATCAGAAAGGTGGAAAAAAAGAGAACAACAAATAATCTCTTTTCGCCTCACCCTCACCTAAAACAAAGCATCGCTGAAAAACAAACCTTTGAACATATTTTTTTTATTGATTTGTCTATCAGCTACCCATCACTGCTTATTATTTTCCTTGTCCTTTAAATAATAGCCGTAATCGTTCTTTTGTTTTTCTTTTCATCTTTGAACGGTTTGTGAGGGATAGACACGACATCCAAGAAGTAATAAATCATAATCCCTATTCGGAGAGTTTCCAGAAAATCAAAACCAGCCAAAGAAATCCTACATACATAACCTACACAAATATGGATTTTCAAAAATCACAACAGTCGAACACTGCTGCCGATTCTATTGGCGAAATCCTTTATCCTTTGGCACTTTTGATGGATGAATTAAAACATGATGATGTTTCTAACCGTGTCCAAGCCATGCAGCGTTTAGACACCATCGCCATTGCTTTGGGTCCGGAAAGAGCAAGAAATGAATTGTTGCCATTCTTGTTTGAAGTTGCCCATGACGATGAAGATGAGGTATTTGCCGTCTTGGCCCAACAATTAAATGGTAGCTTCATTCCATTCATTGGAGGTGAAGAGTACGCCACTTTCTTGTTGCCAACTTTAGAATTTTTATCTGCTATTGAAGAGCCAGTGGTTAGAGATAAGGCCATCGCCTCATTAAATGATATTGCCGACCATTTGAGCTTGACCCAATTGAACAACGAATTCTTGATTGTTATTAATAACTTGGCAACTGCCGACTGGTTCTCTTCTAGAGTTTCTTCTTGTGGTTTGTTCAAGAGCGTTATCAGCAGGGTGGATATCAACACCAGAAAAGAATTATTATATCTCTATTTGAAATTAATCAAAGACGATACACCAATGGTTAGAAGAGCTGCCGCTACTCAATTACCAAGCATAATCACCTCTTTGGAAGAATTGGAACTAAACTCTGAAAAGCACTTAGATAGCGATAAATATGCCAGTACTGAACCTTCAAATAATAACGATTGGAGTTTACTCTTCCAAACATTCAAGAGTTTGGTAAACGATGATCAGGATTCTGTCAAGTTCTTGTCAGTCGATGTCATGATTGCTATCATTAAACTATTCAATGCTGTCAGAAATGATAAAAGTCACAATGATCAATTACTTGAAGATTTTCTCAAGTTGGCCAACGATCAAAGTTGGAGAGTCAGATACATGATTTCTGAGAAATTTTCTAGTATTGTCGAATACTTCAATAAGAGTGATTTGAATGACAAAATTCTAAACAAATTTATTGCATTATTGAAAGATCATGAAGCGGAAGTCAGAAAGTCTATTTCCAAACAAATTCCAGATTTCTCAAAATTAATTGAACAAAAAAATGTGATTGATAAGATTATACCTCAAGCTGAAGAATTGATAACTGATCAAAATGAGTTGGTTAGATCTGCTTTGGCTTCCAAGATTGCTGGGTTGGCCCCAATTTTGGGTGAAAAACCAACCAGTGAGTATCTATTGAACATCTTCCTTGAAATGCTCAATGATGAATTCCCAGAAGTAAGATTGAACATCATCAGTAACTTGACTACGGTCAACAATGTTATTGGCATAAACTTACTCTCCAAGGCTTTGTTGCCGGCTATCACGGAACTAGCTAAGGATAAACAATGGAGAGTGAGATTGGCAATCATTGAATATATTCCTTTGCTTTCAAAGCAACTAGGTATCGAGTTTTTTAACAAGGTATTAAGTGGATTGTGTATGTCATGGTTATGGGACTCAGTTTACACTATTAGAGAGGCCGCTGTCTTGAATCTTAAAAGATTAGCCGAAGTTTTTGGTGATAAGTGGGCGAAAGAAGAAATCATTGATAAAATTCTTAATAATGAAATTTTGAATGATTACAAAAAAGAGAATCCAGATTTATTCCCAGATCTTGCTGGTAATGGAGATTTGACCAATAATGAAGATAGCGAAATAATAGATGGCTCAAATATTGAAAATGTCAACAATTCCATAATGAATAACTTTATTTATCGTATCACATGTTTGTTTTCCTTGATTTCCCTTGTGGATGTTGTTGAAGATGATAGCATCATTACTAATGAAATTTTATCCTATTTGAATAGGTTATCAAATGATAGTGTTCCAAACATCAAATTTAATGTTGCCAAGGGTTATAAGAAGGTGGCATTTAGATTGTTGAAGTTAGAAAAAGAAGAAAGTGACACTCCTGAAGAAAACGTTTCCAACGAAGAAGAAGATGAGTTACTTGAAGTTAAGGCATTGAAGGATGATAAGTATATCACTAAGCTCACATCGGAGGAAGAGAAAGCTAAAGTGTATTCAGTAATTAATGAAAAGATTCTACCATTTTTGGCCAACTTATCCGAAGATAAAGATATTGATGTCCAATTTTTTGCCAAAAAATCGACAAATGAAATTCAAGTTGGTTTGGACAAAGTTGGTATTAGTTCTTAAATTAACCTAGTATATTTTTTTTAAAAACGATCAATTATTTTCTTAATTAACTGGAGTGGCAGCTTCCTTAAATTCAAAGTTTCTTTTTTTGTTTTCCTTTTTTCTTTTTTTTGTTTTAATTCTTTATTATTATCGCTTATGTAATCTAATTGTTCGTCGCTCCTATCACTGGCAGTACCTTAAACATATTTATGTCCAGCTCCAGCTGATCTATATTGAGGCATTTTTTATTTTCACTGATAACCGTTGTTGTTTTTATTAATGAACTGTTTATTTTGCACGCAGCACACACCATTTTGTCATTATTTTCTCATAACTTTTCATATTTCTACAACTCTTTTCTCATCTTTGCCTACCTTTTTTTAACCCTTGTTTTGACTCTATATATTGTTTTTTTATTATTACCACTTGGTACTTAATATCCATGAAAATGGTTTGAAAGTTTAGAGCTTGAAAAAATTAACAGTGAACAAAAATTGTAAAGGTTTTATTTCAGCTTTTCTTTGTATTCATGATATGAAGCTAATAATTTTTTGAAAGGCTTCTTTTTTCTCTTATTTTTCCTTTTAATTCCGGAGCTCACCAAGTCTTAGATGAGCCTGTAATATCATTTAACAATAGAGGAGTACCGAACTATATTCAAGATATGCTTATTTATCTATCGTATAGTTGTTATATAAGTTTGTTCTCATGTTAATCAAAGGATTAAGATTCTTATATTATAATTCGATCTACTAATGGCTGTATCGAATGAAATAAAATGAATTATTAAAGTAAAGTGTAAAGGTTTAAGCGTGAAGCTTAATAAGAATAATAAAAATAAAAAACAAGAAAGATCGGTCTGTTTATGAGTAACCTCTGTTATGATGAAACAGTATCTAAGATACCTTGAGCATTATCTATGCCCCATTCCATCTGCATTTCAGTAACCTTAACAAAGTGCTGATTTCTCGCCTTACTGAAAGGTTGAAATGCTGCTTCATCTGTCCTCCAAATATATGACTGTAAAACCACTGAAGACTGTACAATTCATGAAAGTATCTCTATCATTGAAACCCAAATCATGGATTGTATGCCACATATTAAAAAATAACTAAGAAATACATTTTTTTAACATAGAATAGATTGAACACTAATTGTTTTCCAGATGTTCACTACATCTTTAGCGGTAGCCACCAAAGCACCTGGGATTTATTTATGCCATTCCAGTTCTTTAGAGATTATTAGGAAAGACACATCTAGCATATCTCAGAGACTCTCAAGAGCATAGAACACGCCAAAGAGTTAATTTCTTCGTCAATGCATGAAAAAATGCACAATCTGTTGTTCTCTTGATTTCTAGAATTTGGTGTAATATTTTTCTGTCAATATTTAACATAATCTTTTGTAGTACTGTTATCCAGATCAAAACAAAAATGTTATGACAATATTCCAAATCTCAAACCTCCTGAATAGTTAAGTGGGCGCACAAAACATCCCATTTACGAACTTCCATCAGTGGCAATGAACAACTTTGCTGTGAAGTAAATACTATTTAAAATTACGTATTGCTAATGAGTTATCAATGGCTTTCCAAAATCGTCTCTCCTCCTTCATTATCGAGCGAATCACAGAGATTGAAGCAATTTTTGAATTATAAACTTTACAATTTGAGGTCTTTGCTTATGAGACAGGGGCAATCAATAACCACTTCCAAATTTCACTATAAGTAAGTCTCTTAAGCTTTCAATTTCGAATTTTCTTCTTTTTATTGATTTCCTTCTTCCCTATATAACACGTTTTATCTGAAATATTTCGAAGACAATGGAAACATTCAACTTACATGGCTATAATGTTTCTCAAGCCCGCTCGCTTGCTGCTGATATTGTCCGGGGGTCCTCTGGAAGGGTGAGAATCATCACCGGTTGGGGACGACATTCTTGGAGAGGCTATTCTGTTATCCGGGAAGCAGTGGAAGAATACTTGAAGTCGCGACATGTTGAGTATATTGCAGAGAAGGGTGCCTTTATTGTGAACTGCGGTGCTCGGTCATGGTCTGGGTAGTCCTAGTGATTTATAAATATATATATATATATATATTATGCATGTTGAGATTTCTTGCAGTATAGCAAATCTATGAATATACTAAGTTTAATCGATTGCTATCTAAAAACATACTTCTCGCATTCTGATACTTGAATAATATGTAGTCTTGACCTTGCTGGGGCGTAGAACTCCGTGATAGTGACAGATCTAGGGTTGCCGCTCGCTTCGTGATGAGTTGCAATTGGGGATTGCTCGCTAATAGCCTTGTTGGAGGTTGGAATAGTTTCAGGACTCATGATTGGATTAGACGGAGAACTAAATGTCGGTTTATAGAGATTAATGTAATGATAATAATAAGTACGAAGTAAATGTAAACGTTTAATAATATATAAACTGGAATTTGGTTGTGAGTCTTGATTGTTCTATATACATGATAGTAGTGACTATCAATCGTCAAAAGTTACAAAAGTAGTGGAAGTATTTTCGGTTATGAGCCATTGGTCACTGAACCAAGTCTGGTAGTACGTACTACCTCACGTACTACCTGCAGACTGACATGTAGAAAAAAAAAACTCGACCATTTATTTCTGATTCAAGAAAGATTTTTGTTAGGAGCCCATGGTTAAATACACTATGCATAATACACCTCAATGCGCTGCCACCAAATGGCAAGCACTCTTCCGAAATGATACCAACTCGCTGTCAACCTGTCGAGATTATTTAAATATAAAAACTTGGGTAACCAATATCACAAGTAAGGTTATCTTTTGAGGCTTGTGCTCTTCAGTTGTCCCTCCTCCTGTTGGGAGATTTTGAAATATGTAATTCTTAAACATCTGGTGTTATTTCATTTTCAAATGATGGCTTCCCTTGTGCTCCTTAAAATTATCTAATCAAAAATTTAGGTTTCCCAAAGTTAAGTGAAACTTTATTTTGATCTTATGAATCATAATATTTGGGGGCGATTGGATCGCATTTCGCTGCTATAAAACTATTGGTGCCCAGTAGATACAAAAAAGATTGTGCAGAGACGACACACAAAAAAAAATTTCATTAATAAATTTCATTCAATAAAAAACAAGCAATTAATGAAAGCAGTAATGAGCAGAAAAATGCATTGAGAGAACGAAAAAAGAAAAGTGAAAAATTCATAAACTCTAAATAACAATTATAATAATGATGAAAAAAAGGTTGGCACATTAACATAAAAATATAGAATATCGTAATAATATATGGTTCTAAGAAATAAAAAAAGATAGATAATAGTTAGAAGACGTGGTGCAGTCATAGTTGCGGTCCTCGAAACAGAAAGCAAAGTAAACAAAAAAAAAAAAATATTGAAAAAGGTGATTAGTCTCTTCAAAATTTCAACCAAGAGTCCTCAAGGATTTCTTTTACTGTTGGCCGCTTCTCCACATCCCTATTCAAAATCCTGGTGATCAAGGATATGCAACCTTCGCTCAAAATGTAAGGAACCTTTAATTCCCCCTCCATGATTTCGTCAACGTTGTAAAATGGATTCTCTTTATATACCATTGTGTACAATAACACACCCAATGACCACACATCCTGCGGTCTACCATCATAAGAAGACCCATGAAGTACTTCTGGTGGGGCATATTCCATCGTACCCACAAAGACATCGAATGGTCCATTGTACAAGAAAGCAGAAGATCCGTAATCAATCAATTTCACGACAGAATGTTCATCAACAATAACATTCTCATCCTTAATGTCTCTGTGAACAATGCCATTTTCATGTAAATGATTAATACTCTGAACAATTTGGCGGAAAATATATTGAATTTCAATTTCCGATAAAGCTTTCTTAATCTCGATATAATCGAACAAATCCATTGCTGGTGGGCTACCATGAATTGGCAATTCAACATAAAAGCACTCATCATCTTCAAAGAAATCAATCAATTTCAAAGTATTTGGATGGGGGTTGTAATTCAAAAACGCCATTATTTGAATTTCTGCGGGGACCGTACCCAACTTCCGGTCTCTGGTCCATGAATCAACGAGGATTCTTTCCTTATAAATGCATTTCAAAATAATTTCATAGTTTGGATCGTCCTCACGATAACATAATAATACTTTACCGTAGGCTCCTTGGCCCATGCCTTTAATAACATGAAATTCAGAAATCGATTTCTTCCGACGCTTGGCACCAATTGTCATTGGAAATTTCAAACATTTGGCCTTCCATTCATTGTGCTTTAAATTTTCCTCAGCTATCAATTCTTCTTCTGATTTAACAATAATATGGGAACCATCATCACGATCTTCTTCAATGGCACTATGACCATCAACACTGGTCATTGTGCCAGTGCTGCTCATTGGATATTTAGAGGCTTCATCGCCCAATATGTTATCATTGATGGACTTAATATCATTGATTGGCGCTGTAGTCGGCGGAGTCGAAACCTCAGTAGTACTGTCAAATTCATCATAGTCATCATCTTCCATTGGGTCTTCCCTCCTTTTAGGTGTCACTGGTTCATGCCCCGAGTCTAATGCATTCCTTACTTCATCCTTCATCAGATATGTGCTTAGACCATCGGATAAATCACTCAATAAAGAGTTACTTCTTGTGCTTCTGGCATTTCCATTAGTATTTAGTAAAGTTTCGCTATCATTAATATTATATTTCAATGATACTAACGAAGAAGAACTGGCCTTAGAAAATAAATCCGAATCGGGATCAGCAAAGCCCATAGAAAGTTTTTTATCTGCTTCATTTTTATCCTCATTGGTGAACTTAACTTTCTTCTTGGCGCTGACACTTCTCGTTGGGCTGCAGATATCTTTTTCGCTGAGCATGGAAGCACGGTCATCCTTGGCATTGGCCGTGGCTACCGCAGCTCCATAAAGTTCATTAGAATAAGTAACCCACAAGACCAACGTATCAATTGATGAAACACGAAGTTGAACATCAACTACCAACTTTGATCCATCAGAGTGTCTACCATAGATACCCTTCGAATTTAGAAACAACTCGTCTTCAATTTCTTCTTCTGACATATCATGAAAGTTTCCATCATCACCTTCGGTGTGGAGCTTGTCATCATCAGCAGAATCTATCTTCAATTTGATTGGAGTGCGTAGATTGGAAATACCTACGTCTTTAGCTCTTCTTCTCTCCACAATTCTATGAGCCTCAAACTTAGCTTGAATTCTTCTAAAAAAGTGTTCAGGCAACACTAATCCTGGTAATAGATATTTTTTGGGGTTTTCTCTGACTCTTTCTGGGGTGGATTTGTTAACCAAATCATTTAAGAAATTCACCATCTTTTTCGTAGAGGAGGAATACTCAATCAATTTAGTGAAATTCGGAATGATAGTGTTGATGGGTTGACCTATTAAGTCCCCATGGCCAAATAAATTCTTGGATATGGATCGATTGTAAGACAAAATATTATAGTTAGAGGCAGAAATGATAAAAATCCCTGCAATATAAGGCAAAGTATGGATCTTCAACACCATTTCCTTGTCACTTACTGGAGAAGAAAGTACTGCACAAGGTAAATTATTGTGTTGAAGATTGAGAGTGAAATATCTGTTGTCATTAATTCTTGCCATTTTCTCACTCATGCTAGCGGAATCAAGATTTTGTAGTTTCTTGTCAAGTGATTTAGAAATTTCGTTCAATGATCGAGCTTGTTTATCACAATAGCCTAATCCAGTCATCAATTTCCCAGTCACTTCATTAATTTTAGTAACTTTCCAAGATTCTCCATCATCAACAATACTTAAATCTATTGCAGAGCATGGAATTTTATCAAACATTAAAATGATCATTTCATTCTTCTTCTTAGCCCACAAAGAACACCATTGGATCTCTTTCTGTTCAGCATCAGATTCTTCCAAAGATACCTGAGATTTTACCGCAACGATTTCCCCCGCAAAAATAATATCTTTGTTGTAATGGTTCGACCTATTTATTGGCGATTGATTGTCTTTATCTCCGGCCAAGCGCTTCATCAACTTTTGCAAAACAAAATCTTTGGAATTATCTGCAATCAAGTCCATCAAGCCTAGCCGTTTTACTTCAGATCCTTTATTTTTGATTCCAAAAATCAATGTTGATAAATCATTGACTGCCCGTAACTTCCAAGGGGAGCTTGTATCACAAGTAATGATTGCTTGAGGGCTCAGATTTTTGGAAGTAGACAAAGAATGGAAGGGTCTGGTAGTAGAAAAATTGATTGTTGGACGCAAATTGCTGAAAGAAACTGAATAATCATCCGGGGTTTGTGGCGAAGATACTGGAGGAGATGATTTCACTGCTGAATCATCAAAAGAACTGAACTTTTTCAATGGGATTCTGACTGGTGGTTCAAGTCTTAATGCTAGTTTATTTGAAGAACTACTGAAGCTAGATATTCTTCTTTTATCAGATGCAGTCAAGTACTTTGGCTCTATCGTCGAATAATGATTATGATTATTATTGTGCTGGCACAGGGCGGCTGAAGAAATGTTCCGATTGAGGTTCACGGTGTTATTAGTAGAAATAGATTCATAAAATGGAGTGGCCAAGGCATATAAAAGTTTGCGCTGAAGCATTTGCTCTTTTGACTCGTCATTCATGTTACTAAGGGATAAATTATGAAGATTTAAAGCCAATGCGCCTTCTTGTGATGAGCCTGAACCGTCGGAACTCAACATTTTGATCATCGATTTCAATTTATCACGGATGTTCTCATAAATTGGTACATCTTGATTGGACGTATTTGGGTTTCTAGTAATCATTGATGCTGTAGATAGTGATCTTTCGGGTAATGGTCTGGTTGACTTCGAATACATTTCCACATCTTTTGGCTTAATTCGAACATTGTTTAAAAGGAAAGGGGTATTCAAAGAGCTAGACCTTTTGGTGAATTTTGAAGGGTTATTTGCGTTGTCTAAAGAACCCAGTGAGGGCGATAGTAAACTATTATCAGATGAAGCAAAGGACTTGCCTGTTGAAGTTCTGCGAAGTGGTGGGTTATTTTCTCGAAAGAATGCCGCCAATGCCGCACTAGAAGCATTGGTTTCGATTTTGATTTGATTTTTCTGTTTTTGCAAAGAATGGCTACCATTATCGCTGAGCGGATCCATCGCAGCTCCGAGAGATCGATATTCATTATAATCAGGATTTTTGCAGTCTGTAAGGTGGTCTTCTTGTTGAGAAATGTTGAGTAATCCCTTGTTTGAGGATGGCGATCTAATTTTAGGGTTGAACAAAGCATTAGTGTTGTTAATTGGGGTCTGCGGAGGGGATTCTGATAAAGCATCAGGAGAAACACTTTGGAGGGACAATATTAATTCGGGACGTTCAATCAAAATTTCTAAAGATCTTTTGAGAACATTCAACCTTAAAGCCAAAGAGTTTGGGGAAAGATGAGCATACGAATAGGCATTTGTTGATTCTGTTGGGAAATTTAATATTTCATTAGTGCATTGGAAAAGGGATTGTTGATGATTATTATTAGAAGCTGATGGGTGGAGGTGATTGCTATGATAATTCACCTGTGATGAGAACGAAGAAGGTCGCAAAAGGGAATTGCCATCGAATTGGTCCTCGTCTTCCTCTTCATCTTGGAAGTAGAACTTGGAAGAGTGCGGCTTTATTGAATTAGTCTGCATCTGCTTGGTTGGTAGTGTATTGGAAGTGATGTTGTTGGAATATGAAGGATTTGCATTTTTTGGAAAAGAAGGACCACTCATGTATTAAATCTATTTTTATATCTTGCGAGATACCGTGCAGCGCGGTTAGTGGGATATATATGAAGGAAAACAGAAATTTGCTCTTTTGCTCTTGCGTGAATTGCTTGCTTTATGAAATATTAATCAGTTGATTTATTATTAGTATTTGGTTTTTATGAATTTTGGTTGCTGGTTATGCAGCGGCATTGAAGGAAAATGATGAGAAGATGATAATGTCCTTGCTGTTAACGATAATAACAATATTTTGAATGTTTTTGCAAAAAAATATTTTTTTTTTTTTCGAAGGAAAATTTCTTTGCTCGTCACGTGGAGAGAGTGGGCTTATTTCGACCATTCTCGTTATTGTCTCTGACATCCCCTTTAGTTGAAAGATATACATACTATGGAGGAAGAAATAAACAATGTAGATTGTTACTCCTCCCGGGATAGGAAACACATATTATCATTGGACTGTATCAACAGATAAAATACCATAGGACTTTGAGTGATGATGTCATCTGATGGTCTTTTTCTCTCTGGGACAACTACTGGTTCAAATATCAGTTATCCATGCCCCAATGCAAAAGCTATGCTGCAATTTATTCCCACCTGGTGCCATCATCATTTTTCTTCGTACTTATCTATTGTCCAGCTTAATCATCCTCTATTATACTGTGGAGTAGGCCTGTTGCAATCAACATTAGTTCATGCATGTCAATGTGCGTGTCAAATAACTGCATAAACGCTTTTTGGTCCCCCATCTCTACACCGATAAGTTACAAATAGTAATCTAAACAAAACATTCATAAGTACGTACAGGGTCATATATAGCGATCTATGCTTTTTTTGGGTCGTAACAAAACTAAAGCAAAAAGAAAGAAAAAAAAATAAAACACAAGAAAGCAATCATACGTTGGTTGGACCAAAGAATTCAGAACGGATTTCGGTGATATCGTGCTTCTTCAATTCTTCACGAACAAAGTCCATGTATCCAATTGGCCCAAGCATGTAAACATCAAAGTCTTTATGAGAAAATTCGAAGTCTTTGGCACTGAGTCTATTGTTCTCATTGGAGAAGAATTCATTGAATGTGAAATTGTTGTATTTGCCTTGGAGTTCTTTGAAATATTCACCGAATGGTCTTTGCTCTTGGGATTTGTTAGAGTAGAATAAGGTCACTTTTCTGTTCAGAGCTAAAGCTTTTTCAAGAATTGGAATGATTGGAGTAATACCGATCCCCCCGGCAAATAACAAAACATCGTTGGTGAAGTCTTGGTAAGTAAAGGTACCGTTTGGCGGAGCAACCTTGAACTTGTCTCCTGCTTTCAATTGCTCATTGATATAAGTGGAAACTTTTCCTTCGTCCAATTTCTTCACAGAAATTCTGTATTCATTGCTGTTTGGATACTGGGAGATGGAATATTCTCTAGATTTTTCAATATCATCACCAGGAATGGTAAAACGGAATCCCAAATATTGACCGTGCAATGGCAAACTGATTTTGGAACCGTCAGATGGGGTGAAGTATACTGATTTAATATCCTTGGCTTCTTCCTCAATCTTTGTGACAGTGAATTCTTTAAAACCATTCCATGGTTGCTTTTGATACTGTTCCCATTCGGCGTTGATAAGAATTTGCGCCAAATTACCATAAGCAGTCGACCAGGCGGTGACGAATTCTGGAGTGGCAATTTCAGGGCCCAAAAGTTTACCCATGGTGCTAATAAGAGAGTTACCAACAATTGGGTAATGTTCTGCTTTAATTTGCAAACCGACATGCTTGGTGACGATTTGTTGAACAAACGCAGTCAATGGGGCCAAGTCATCGATGTTTTTGGCGTAATTGAGTAAGGCAAATGCCAAGACTTTTGGCTGTCTGAAATTCTTTTGGTTAGTTTCGTTGAAGAAAGGCTTGACCTCTGCGTAAGTTTCCAACATGTAGTTGTAGAAAGCCTTGGTGAGGTCAACCCCTGACAGTTCGAGAATGGGGATAGATGCTTTGATCAAATCCTTTTGTGGAATGGTAAGGTCTTTGATTTCGTAGAGTTGAGGAGCAGCAGACATCTTTGATTTATTTTGATGATTTGTATGTTATAATTATGATTAACAAAACCGTTTATATCGTTTTCTGTAAGTCAAGTAGGTAACTCCTGCCAATTTATAATTGTTAGAAATGAGCTATATAAAAAAAACTAAAGAACACAAAACAAGGTTCGAAGTAACATCAAAACAAGGTCATTTTTTCCTTCTTTCTCAATGCCCCGGCAATCTCCGTGAACCAGCAAAAATAGCATTGTTTTCGTCGATCATGCCTTTTGTTCATTTTTTTTTCCCTCTTGACGCGAGTCTCGTATGATATTTTTCCTTTTTTTTTTTGGATGATGGTGTTATTGTGATTTGCCCATCCAATGACAGAGCACTTATTTGTGATCCATTATTGACCCAAAAGCACTCCGAAGGAAAAAAAAAAAAAAAAAGAAATAAACAATCCCATCATCATTGTGGCAGAGGTTTATAAGAGAATATACATTCCTTCTACAAATTTACTAAGAAAAATAGGCGTCGGCACTTAGGATATATTGGTTATACTAAATGCGGTTTACACGTTTTTTCCCGTTGGCCTTTTTTTGAAATCAAATAAGACTAAACAACCTGACATAACACATTTATTCATCGCATCTCTCAAAAAAAAAAAATAAAAAAAAGAAACCAGCAAAAAAGAAATAGCCTCATGTTGTTGTGGCACATTGCAGAAAATTGTCCGAGAAAAACTTTAACAATCGGTCTAGAGAGATGGCCGATAGTATGACCCATAGATATATAGATATATAGACAGCACTGTTGACAGTGTGATCGTTTATTCCCGGATTAATAACTGTGAGCGATGCAAGTGATGATTCTACCGCCAATTCTTCCGAGATATTACTGCTCAAATAATTACTCATGAAAAAAGAAAGAAAGAAAAAAGTAACACCAGCTTTGTAGCAGCAAAATAAGGCTTGACTGATGAAACGGACATGTACCGGCAACGAGAGTAATACTTATTTATGATTTCAACTTGTTTTTTCTCTTGTTTTTATAAACATCATATATGAAATGAGAGAAATTTTGCTGACCCTGAGAAAGGTTCATTACGCCAAACGGCCGAATTTTGATAATAATTAAAAGTATCACAGATTAATTTAACTAGAAAACTGGAACAAACCCTGGTCATAAATGATTCAAAAAAGCCATTCCTGCTCTGTTTTTTTTTTTTTTTTTTTTTTTGCCATCTTGAATTGAGCTCTTCTCACGTCAAATTGTAGGACCCTGTCTTATCTTCTAGGCGCTTATTTGTGCAGTGTATACTGTATGTGTGTGAGAAGTGTCTCAGCGTGCTGGTGGGTCCCGGTCCGTCTTGCTCTCTCTCTCAGCAGGCCCATTGAAGGGCGTACTAGATTTATTTTAAGATGAATTGGTAATTTATATGGTTAATTGGTTTGGTAGTCTCTAAAGATTAAATTAGACTAAATGATTACAAGAACCATGTAGGCAGCACACAACAAATGATCGGCTTACCAATATGGCGGTGCACGACAACCCGGTTGGGGAGGATGATCCTTTAGAACTGGAAACTAAATAGGTGACCCAATATACCGCGGTGATGGTATGTGCCAACTGCTATAACTTTACCAACTAAAATATAGAGAAATGGAACCCTTGTAATATATTTTCCATTCATTACTATTTTTCAATGTATTTACCCACACAAAATGAAAGAATACCAAATAACAATAACAATGTGTTGCTAATAAATGCTACGGGCGACTACTTGTTTTGCATACCCATACTTCCGCATGTTTCAAAGGAGGGACCGATTTCCTGGATTCATAAAGATCCACACGACTAATATATAAATGTGCGGTCCTACTCCGCTTTTGGTGTTTTTTAAGCTCTTTTTTTTTTCTGTTTTACCTTATTTCACAAAACTTTATCGTTCAAAAAATTCAATAATGGGCCACCACTCTACAACAACCGATATTACCGATACCCCATCCTACAAATCAGAAATGTCCATTTTGGATGGTTTTCTAGTCACTACCGGTAGTGATGACCAGACCAATGCCTTGACTGCAACTGACAATTCCACGCTTTCCACTTCTATTGTTAGCTCTTCTTCCAGCGACGCCAGCTCTTCTCAAGATACTTCCAGTGCCTCAGGTATGGCCGCCCAACAAGGATTTCAAATGATTGGTGCCGGTGCTATGATGGTTGGTGTCGGCTTGGTGTTGTTGTGATACGATAATAAGTTATATTTTAGTTTTTAGATCAAATCTTTCTTCCTGCTTTTTCAATGGTGTACTAATACTTCTTCAGCATCATGAATTAAATATAGATTCAAAAAAAAAAGAAAAAACTTTCATAGTCTACTTTGTAGATGTTTGGCTGCATAGCATATGCTATGAGTAACATGCTTTCCCAGTTTCACGGGCTAACTATTTATCAGAATATTGGCTGAACTTGCCAGTCTGCTATTCCATGTAGTACTCTCATGGTCATTTGAAGTTTACTATTAGAAAATTATTTTTTAGACAAATGAAATTTACATTTTACGTATTTCTTAGTCAATTTGTTTGTGGTATAAATGAGGTATCATTAGTTCATCTTAATGTTCTGTGCATTCAGTGTGCGGATCCCAACATCGTCTATTTGGCTTATTGCCTCCTTCTCAATCTCTTCTATACTTTTATTCTAGAAAAGCGAGCTCAAAATCTGAAATAAGTGACTCTCTTTTATATTTTAACTAAATTTTATTATGATATCGAATGAATTCTGATAAATCAAGCCAAGCGCACTCTTTTCAAAGGAATTTTTTATTATTATTTGTTTAGTAAATTGTCCGAACTGAGAAGAAGAACAGATACCCATGAGTATGTCAGACCATTAGCCAGTACAAAACAGCCCTATTATCTTTACATCTATTCTCTTAGTAAGCCGTTTGCCTTCATATGAACTGTTTCCTCAAGCTGTTTTGCGTTCTTAAGGTTAGGACAGAGCCACTACATCTTTGATGCTTTATCTATCTCTAATGTGTTCAAGACATGCCCCAAATCAGTCCCAGAGGGTCTGATAACTCGTAATGTCATAGTTCTTTTTCATTAGCTTCTTTTTAATACTGATGATTCATTAGATGGTATACGACAAGAATTCATACTTCAAGCTGACTGAGCTTAATTTTATTTGATTTTATATTTCATATTAATTACAGATATACTCTGTCGGAGGAGTGTAATCATACATGCGAAAAGAAAACTCCGAATTAGGTCCTTCGGACATTGGCAAGAGGACGCTAGTACCATCACAGTCCATTACAGTATATTAATAAAAGGGCCTTAACCAGAGCCGTGTGTAACAATATGAGTTAGTGCGTGGTTCTGGGCATCAAATACTTTGTAGTGATAGATTTCTGTGAGGCATATAATAAATCAATAGATAGAAAACTGTCTAACGAATTAAGTCGATAACTAAATAATAAATAATAATCTTTGACCGACAATCCCACCGCACTGCCAATTGCACGGCCGCCGGAGAAATGGGGGAAAAGCCGTCGAGTGACGAGACTTTACACGTGACGGCGACAACACCAAGAGGCCAAAAATATAATATCGTGTATGATGGCGGGGTTGTTGCTATATTGCAATAGAAGCGTTGGCAATGGATTTTGTAGCACTTTCTAAGCCATATTTTCTATCAATGGCAATGCACTGCCTTCCCGAACACAAAATATCGTTGCAATTTATCTAATCTGTCAACATGCGCTCCAGAATCCTGTCAAACTAAGTTAGTTCTTCAAGGCGCAATGTCCCAACTTCAGTGCGTGAAAATAAAAGATCTATAGCATGAGGTCTGTTAATTTTTATAACAGTTTTTTTGGGTGGGCAATATATATATGTTTACATAAATACATGGATTGGTATATGATGCGTCGAGGAACTTTCCTGTGTCGCAGGGCAGTGGAAAAGTTACCAAGTTGAAACAAAAAAAAAAAGCCGGTCGAGAAGTGAAACCCTGCGAGAAGCCCCAAGCGAATAATACAGAATAACCCATTTAAACTAATAAGTAAACCAATCTATCCACCCTCCTACGAGTACATGATGTTATTACAGAAATATCCTTCTGGTGATGGTATCTCATCACCACCACGTGACATCGAGGAGACCCCCAAACGGCCATTTTCCCTCTCATCAGTTGATGCCAGGACGATTTTTTTCTTAATTGCTTTAAATTTCCTGCACATCTCCTTCTCTTTTTCTTTCATATCTCCCGATAACAATAATTTTTATTTAATATTATCACATTTATCACCCATCAATAACTAACAATGTCATCCTCTTCTCAATTGAAATGGCTTTCCAGCCTTAACGTCATGGAAACCCCAGACAAGTATTATCGTCGTTCCTCTATTATTGGTACCATTGGTCCAAAGACAAATAGCGTCGAAATGATGGTCAAACTTAGAAAAGCCGGTCTTAACATTGTCCGTATGAACTTCTCCCATGGTTCGTATGAGTACCACCAATCTGTCGTTGACAATGCCAGAAAGTCCGAAGAAGTTTACCCAGGTAGACCTTTGGCCATTGCTTTGGACACTAAAGGTCCAGAAATCAGAACTGGTACCACCATTGGTGACAAAGATTACTCTATTCCTGCTGGTCACGAAATGATTTTCACCACCAATGACGAATATAAGACCAAGTGTGACGACAAGGTGTATTACATTGACTACAAGAACATCACCTCTGTCATCGAAGTTGGCCGTATCATCTACGTTGATGATGGTGTTCTTTCCTTTGAAGTCTTGGAAAAAGTCGACAACCAAACCCTTAAAGTCAAGTCCTTGAACGCCGGTAAGATCTGTTCCCACAAGGGTGTTAACTTGCCAGGTACCGATGTTGACTTGCCAGCTTTGTCTGAAAAGGATAAGGCCGATTTGCGTTTCGGTGTCAAGAATAAGGTCCACATGGTTTTTGCCTCATTTATCCGTACTGCCGACGATGTCATCCAAATCCGTAAGGTCTTGGGTGAAGATGGTAAAGACATTCAAATCATTTGTAAAATCGAAAACCAACAAGGTGTCAACAACTTTGATGAAATTCTCGAAGTCACCGATGGTGTCATGGTTGCTCGTGGTGACTTGGGTATTGAAATTCCTGCTCCACAAGTGTTTGCTGCTCAAAAACAACTTATTGCCAAATGTAACTTGGCTGGTAAGCCATGTATTTGTGCCACCCAAATGTTGGAATCTATGACTTACAACCCACGTCCAACTCGTGCCGAAGTTTCTGACGTCGGTAACGCCATTCTTGATGGTGCTGACTGTGTTATGTTGTCTGGGGAAACTGCCAAGGGTAACTACCCAATCGAAGCCGTCACCATGATGCACCACACCGCCTTGCTCGCCGAAAAAGCTTTGCCATACGGTGCTCTTTATAACGACATTCGCTCTTGTCAACCACGTCCAACTGAAACCGTGGAAACCATCGCTATGGCTGCTGTCAGTGCTTCATATGAACAAAACGCCAAGGCCATCTTCGTCTTGAGTACTTCTGGTACCTCTGCCCGTTTGTGTTCTAAATACCGTCCAGTCTGTCCTATCGTTATGATCACCAGAAACCAACACTCTGCTAGATACTCTCACTTGTACCGTGGTGTTTATCCATTGGCTTACAACAAGGAACCTCTTGCTGACTGGCAAGCCGATGTGGAAATCAGATTGAAGACTGCCATTGAAGAAGCCAAAAAGATGAACATGATTCAAGAAGGTGACTCCATTATTGCCATCCAAGGTTGGACCAAGGGTTTGGGTCACACCAACACTATGAGAATTTTGACTGTTTAAATAGATTATACTTCTTGATAAAGATTTGGTTCTTCCTTTGAATTTGGTCATCATATCTCATAAAAAATAAAAGCAAAATGAAGACTTGCTCTTCTTTTATTTATTTTTTTGCTTATCCAATAGTTACGAAATTGTTTTTTTTTTTTTTTTTTTTTTCATTTTGTCTAATCACTTTCATTCCATGATTTAATAAATTAGCAATAAATACATTTATGAGTTTAATTTATAAATCAATGTAATTATTGAAAGTTGTGATGCATCATTTATTCTTTGACGCTTGAGCATTTTAGCGGACGTTTTGACTAGTATGTTTATGGTTATTTAATATGGTTTGTGATACCATATAGTATGAGAGAAAAGTTGCGGGTGTGTAGTACTCCCCGAACACTAATGTATTACGATACTGCGTAAAACCTGACCCCTAGAATAATTATGCTGCATTTGACTGCAACGAATCTGTCTGCCATCTCAAAAAGTTCTGTGGCAGGTATAAGATGATCTCTACATACATTCTAAAGAACACTAGTTTATCCTTTCACAGAGGGAAATTACATTTATTCAAAGTTTAGATATCGAAGCTTAAATCTCAGAAATGATAAGACAGTAGTCCGATCATGGACAACCAACGCCATGTTTAGATTTTTATGAAGTTAGACACATCTATTTATCTTTATTAAAGGTCTAATACTCAAGTATTTTTTCCCCTGTTTATTCGGACACATGGATATCCAATATACGGAAAGCTCTAAGCAATTTATAAACTTCTTTTAGAAGTTACAGTGCGTGATTTGATATTCGGAGTGTATAGTTATTAAAGACTTTGCGGGAAGTTACTCACCTTTTAATACTCTTTTCTGGAGATAAAAGTGAGCCAAAAAAAAGAACAAGACATGAGAGATGCTTAGGTATCCATTCCATTAAGAAGCACTAAAAGCTGAACCAGACTATGTAAGGATGTTGTCTATAATTATTGATTGCACATGTTACTTGGCAATATTGGAAAAAAAAAGACTTTCAATGAGACATCATTAGTCGAGTAATATAGTTAAATGATCAAGCTTCACTGGTCTTTGATTTACTGGAGTTTTCGTTTAGTGGAGGGTGTAACAGTCTTCATAGATCCCAACTATAACGCAACAACCATAATAAAACACTTCAACCAAATTAGGCATAAACCTCGCCTTCTTTTCTATACCCCTTTCTTACCAACGCTTCTTTTCTCCATTTTTCACCAAACTTGACTAAAATGAGTGCACAAATCCCGCCAGCGAATGTGATAAACCCTCCAATAGTACAACACCATCCAACTCCAATTGTCTGGATTGCCGGTAAACAACTGGCACTACTGGCAATGGCTAGCATGTATCTCGCAAAATAATTCCCGGCAATAGCATCCCCTTTAAGCTCTGGCATGGAATCAACACAATATGTGTTGATGGCAGGAAATGAAATTGACTGAGCAAAAGCATAGAAAAACAAGGCAATGATTGGAACGGCAAACCCTCCTTTTTCGAATTCAAGAGTCCAGCCATAAATAATTGTGGCTATCGGCATAACAAATAAAGTACTGGCAAGCAATGCCCTGACTCTATCTTCTGGGGTACGTTTGCCTTTCTTTTTGATCCATTTTTTGACAGTGTAATCTGATAATCTTCCTCCAAAATAAGCACCAAGGATAAACCCGACACCTGGTGCAAGGTAGAATAATGCCCCGTAGA
The DNA here is from genome assembly GCF_037102585.1 of Saccharomycopsis crataegensis. NCBI lineage: Eukaryota > Fungi > Ascomycota > Saccharomycetes > Ascoideales > Saccharomycopsidaceae > Saccharomycopsis > Saccharomycopsis crataegensis. The sequence goes on from NW_027043819.1 coordinate 74,980, forward strand.
TTGGAGTATCAAGGTGGAAACGAGGATCAACAACGTATCTGATTGGGGTAAGCAAATTGTACATGGAGTAGAGAATGGCACTACTAACAAACCCCGCAAGAATAAGGTTAGGATAGGCAAAAGAACGCAAAATTCTCAATGGGTTAAATGGTACGAACACAAACTTTTTAGTAGATTCAGTTTCTTTCAAAATTTGGTTCATCCCTGTTTGTCTAGCGGTTTCCGGCATCAAAAAGAAAACCCCAACAAAGTTGAAACATCCAACACCGGCAAGGACAAAAAAGATAATTCTCCAACTGGCCCAAGTGACTACTAACCCACCCATTATTGGACCAATAGCAATACCCAATTGTGCCCCGAGAACATTAAGCCCGATTTTCCGCCCACGCTCCACTGGAGGGTATAAATCACCAATTACATGGGCCCCAACAGAAAAGAATGCGGTACCAAAGATTGCAGTAGCTGATCTAAATACCCAAAACATTGCCAAATTTTGAGATACTGCGGTGAGAACACTAGAGACCACGTAACCAACCAAACAAGCCAAAAACACCGGGCGACGACCATAAATATCGGAAAGTGGAGAAAAGATACAGGGAGATGTCAGCATAAACACCATGTAAACTGCATTGGTAATATTAATTATGGTACCGGTGGTATGAAAATCTTTAGCAATGTAGGAAACTGCTGGAAGAAAAGAGACGTTGGACAATGGTGATAAGAATCCCGATAACGCAGATAATACAAGAATTGCAGTTCTGCGGAACTTACTAAGTTTGAGGTCGGGATTATAATTATTTGGGGCTGATTTTGTTTTAGTGATAGTATTTCTGGTTGTAGTTCTGCTAGCAATTGGCATGTCATTTGCCTGAGGTTGACGAGAAAACCTTGAGATCTGACGACTGACGGCATCATCAACCACCCCGGACATATACAAAGGGACTTCCTGGACAGCGTTACGGGACATTTGACGAGACAAATTGTCTATATCGTGATCCTCGGTATCATTATCTTTGGTATAGGCCCCTAGTTGGTTTCTTTCGACGTCTGTTTCGAAATATTCGTCTGAAGAGCTGGTGGATTTTTCATTCTGTTGAGGATCGTTAGCATGATCACCGATTGATTGGGCTGATAGCGATGAAGAAAGGGAGACCGTATCTGATACAGGCATTTTGAATTTAAGTATGAGAGTATATCAGATAGTATGGTTCATTATAGTTTCCAAAGATCTGGTTGGAAGTTGCGTGAGTTTTGTGGTTATCGAATGCAGAATAAATGGCAATCTAAACGTTATATTCCCCGCTTTGGGATGATGATATTTCAAGTACGGATCGTTGCAAAATCAGAGAATGGGACACTTAAGATTGTATCCATGACCACCCTAGTAGCAGATAAGAAAAGGTGTAAACAACAGGAATTCTACCGCATTATAAAACAATCTTATTTGCCGCACTAATAAGTCCTTTTTAACGAAATCGAAAAACTCGGCAGTAAGCACCCGTTAAAATTTTTTCTTGACTGAATCCGTAAACGGTAATAAAAGACGACACTTATTGAAAGATGACGGATGTTTCCGAAAAACTCTGGTGTTGCAAGTATATTTGCCACAATAATATATATCTTGTAAAATAAATTATGGATATTTATTAAATATATTACGGCGAAAAAGATAATAACAATAATAAATAATATTCCTTCAACATTCATGGCAATGTTCGCCAAACAGATAATAATAAAATAACGAAGACTTACGCACCTGGGAAAATCAAAAACGGGGAAATAAGCAAAGGAAACCAAACCAAACTCTTGTCTGTATCTGTCTATATCAGAAAAGAAAAAGTGCCGGTACCAAATAAGGGAAAAAAAAAAAATCAAGAACAGAATTGAAATTAAACTAAACCAATAACCAATAATGAAAACATCCGGCACAATCATGTCATTCTTTCAAACATTAATCTTTTGTTTTGTATTTTAATACTCCTCAAAACATCCTCATCGACTTTTCCGATGCTCCGATGCGTTTGTTCGCACTGCCCATTACTGTTGTTCAACCGTTTAATGATCATTTGGATATCATTTCCCCCTTTTTCTTGCCTTCTCCATAAATTGTTGTGGTATCTGTAACTCTTAACAAAATTTCGGAGCATATCTTCTATGGAATTCTTCTTTAGTACGCCGATTAGCACATGTATCGTCCCACTAACCCCGTTTCCGTACTTCAAGATCCCTCTCTCAACTAACTGCTTCTTTGATGGTCTATTCATCAAGTGGAAGCTGAGACGAAGCTTCAAGTTTCTATTTTGGAAAAATCGGGTCAATATCAATTGTTGTGAAACCACATTGTTGAAAACCAGCTCCTTGTATATCCCCGGTACTTTGGTCATCATGATTTGTTGAATAAACGGAGACCGCCCCAAGATTTCCATTCGGTCCTTCCCAGAAATTAAGAGATATTCCTGTGATGCTCCGATATCATTGAATGGTGTTGAGCTATAGAAAAGTTTTCGAGATAATGCTGGTTTGACGGCATCTTTTACTCGAAGATGGAAAAGATATCGTTGATTGCATCTGATAAGCTCCCTAAAATAATAAGCCGATGACCCTACGAGTTCCCAATCCTGGTAGTCTAGGTGCTTGAGAATATTAAGCCATACTTCTGGTGGCAAATCAAGAAGAACGGAACCATGCATCATCATACTAAGCTATTATACTATTAATGATGAATAAAAAATATTGAATACATACCAGACCTATAAGAAGTATTGGGAAGCTGTCAAAATATACAGCCATTTCTTTTTTCCTGCGATGACATGAAGCGCGTGATTGGCACAGGAGAGCGCATGCTACGATTATCACAAGACAACAATACTGATAAATGGCTATTATAATTTACTTATAAAATCATACACAAACAAAAATTAATTAAGGAGCTAATCAGAATACATTAGTAAGGAATTCCTTTCATCTCTCTTCTAGCTTTCTCTTCTCTATCTGATAGAAATTTCACAACTCATCATGGACAGATTCAGATTCTACAAGTTTCTTTTCTTCAACCTGTTCCAATTCAGACTCAAAACAGGCAATAGGACTGGTGACGTCGATGTAATATTGACAAACTTCAGGTTCAGTGACCTTCAAAATTTCAACGGATTCACCACAGTAAACAGTAACCTTTGCTTGTCTAATTGGTCCTGACCAACATTTGGCACCATTCTTGAAAGCCATTTCTAATTTGGTAGTACCATCTTTTGGGTTGACCAATTTTTTGATGTCACCACTATAAGTACCGACATGAGCACTTTGACCATTGCCTGATTGCTTAATATTGCCAACAAAATCAATCTCATATTCATATTCTCCGATTGAAGCCTTGAAACTTTGGTTTTCCACAGCCTTCAAGACCTTGGAAGGACCATAATAGTTCGTTGAGTCATTCAACTCTTGCACAAGATCACCAACTTGTTGGTTGAGTTCCTGGATGAGCTCTTGCTTGCCACGCATCTCTTCTTGAAGAGATGTCAATTCTTTGCTATAAGAATCAGCATCTTCATCACCAGCGTTAGACAAATCATTGATCTCGCTAAGATGTCTAGAAACCAAGTCATATGGCACAGTTTCAAACACTGTTTCTTTCTCTTCTGGCAAATTGTCATAAACCCCCAAGAAATCTTCCACAGCTCTGACCACGGCTTGCTTGATGTTTTGTGGGAATGTCGACCTTCTGGCTTCCTCCTCTTCAGCTTCCAATTCCATTTGCAATTTCTTTTCACTCTGTTTGGCTTCAAGTTCTTCTGTACTGAGATCATCAGCAATTTGTAAATCTTTAGCTTCACTCTTTGGTCTACCAAGAGCCGCCTCGAGCTCTTCGATGAAAGTCATAAGCCCTTTAACAGCACCATCGTAGTCATTTGCGTAATCAATTTTACCAAGAACATCGTCTTGAACTTTCTGTTTCAAAGTCTCGTAACTTTCGATACCTTTAAGGGCAGTCTTAACAGCCTTATTGTTGAAATTTGGATTGTAGTTCTCCTTAATATCGGTCATGATAGCTTCCAATTTCTTGGAAGATTCATCCTGGATCAACAATAATTTCAAAAGAGTGCTGTGCAAAGAACTCTTTCTAGTCCAAATGAAATTTTTCCAATTAGCCATGTGAACTTTATTCTTCTCAAGAAGGAAGAAAATGTTATACAAATCCAAATCTCCCAACATCGCATTATATTTTTCCAAATATTCCTTGTACAATGTGTCAAACTCGTCGAATTTTTTATCATTGGAGAATTCTTGGAAATCTTCAATGGCTTTCTTAACGGTAACATCATTGATATTTTGATCAAAATCTGTGGCCAAATTAAGAAGAATCTCTTTGGAGATTTCGCTCTTTTCAATATTTTTGTCAACTCCCAATTTAATCAAATGGATTGCTTCTTTCAAGCTGTAGATTTTCTCATCAATGGTACTGGCACTATGTTCACCTTTTAATTCGGCAATAAACTCCATGGCCTCCTTGTTATATTTAGTGTTCAAAGCTTCAATCTTCTTCTTCAACTGGTAGACTTCATCATTTAATTGTGACACTTCCATGGATTCTTTTTGAATCTTTGTATCTAATTCTTCATCGGCTTTGGCGACTTGAGCCAACATTTGTTGTTTGATCTTTAAGCCTTTAGTCAATTTGGATAATCTTTCCTTCTTGAGAGATTCGTATTTTTCATTCAACTCTTTGCAGACATTTTTACATTTTGCATCAGTGTTCCACTCATCAGATCCATCACAACAGATTTCATAATCACAAACACCATCATTGACCTTGTAAGAAGGAATGTAACTTGGTTTATAACCCGCGTTTTCGCAGAAGAATTTACCGGATTCACAAGCACTGGTACCTGGTTCATCAGATCCATCAGGACAATCACAGTAATCATCATTGACCTTGGAGAAATCAATTTCAATTTCTGGGTTGGATAAACATTTCCATTTGCCATTGCTGTCAGCTTTATAAAGATGCTGCTTATTTGGAGCAACACCCCTAACTGATTCGGCCAGAGCCAAGTTAGTCAACACAGCAACAAGAACAGAAACAACAGATACCTTCATTTCACAGAGTGTCCTTTATTGTTTTCTTAACAGTTTACCTCACAGAAGAATCAATTGGAGAGACTTGTTTTAATAAACAAACCTTGTTGATTTCCAAGTTGCAAATGTCTTTGTATATGCTGGGTGAAAAATTAACACCTGGAAGATTTCTGGCGTACCTTTCGCGGGTGCTCCTAACGACAGGATCTAGAATTTTCCCCCCTGCCTCAGTTGTGTTAATTAATTACAGACTAAGATTAACATAAAAATGTAGTAGAAAAAGCATAAGAATTAATCAAAGGTTATAGGATTTAATAATAAAAGGTATAAAAAAAAACCGTGAGAAAGTCATTTTTTTAGTTATTTAGATATTATACAGTTATTACTAAACTTAGTTCATAGCCTTAACCAATTGGTTAATGAATTCTTCACGGTTACCGAAAGAACCACCTTGGATAAAGTGTTCAAACTTTCTGTCAACACCCCAACCACCGTTTGGATTAGACAACTTGAATGGCCACAAGAAGTTGTTAGCTTCCTTGAAGTTTGGACCAACAGTGTAGATTTCGTGAACAAGGTCTTCAACAGAAGCAATACCGTATTTACCCAAAGCAGCTTCAATGATAGCGTTGTCACTCAAAGCAATTCTTTGCTTGTTGACCTTACCGTAACCTCTCTTGTAGATCAACTTTCTGATGGTAGCCAAAGATGGGTAACCGTAAGCAACGTATGGTTCAACCAACTTCAACAATTCTCTGGTAGCCTTGGTAACCTTGATGAAAACACCAGCGTTAATTTGCAACAATCTCAACAATTGCATGATCTTTCTTGGCTTTGGTGGAATCTTCATAATACCCTTGATTCTGACGACAAAGACCAACTTAGATTCAGCTGGGACGAAGAAAGAACCGTTAGCGGCGGCTTCCTTGTGAGCATCAGCAATCTTCTTGATTTCAGCAGCATATTCAGCTTCGTAACCAGCGGTTCTCTTAGCAATGGCTTCTCTCTTAGCTTTGCTAGCCTGTGTATTAGTTAGTATAAGAGTCAAAATATTATTAAGAGGGTTCTTTAGTTTACCCGAATACATAGTGCTGAATGATCTCCATAAAGATATTTCTCAGTCCCGAAAGATGGTTAACTAATGACAGCATCGCCTTGGCTAGCCAATAAAAATGGGGTTTTCATCATCAAAATTCTCATATCAAAAAAGTTTTTTCTTTTTTAAAATATTACTCCAAACAATGTTCGAATAATGTTTTAGTTGTTTCTGATCATTCAGTTTTCAAATTCACACTAGTGATACATACAATAGTTCTCTTTTGCTTAGCTTCAGCAACGTTCTTGGAGTTCTTAGCCAAAGTCTTGCTCTTCTTCAACAAGGTTTCTGGTGGAAGGATAGCATCAGCTTTAATGACTGGTCTATAAAATAACGTTAGTACAACTTGTATCCCAATGAAGAAAAATTTTCAAGCACTAGAAAAACATCAACAGTTTGCGTCAAGCATGATCTATTCAAATAATTTGTTTCTTGGTATAAAACAAGAATAAAAACTCTTGAAAGATACCCATATCATTACTATCATTAACTTTTTTGGTCTCGATATAAGCTTAAAATTTGTTCTGATAATCTGGATAAAAAAAATATTCACTGATGATTCACTATTCACTTCATGAAAAAATTTGCCAATCATTTGAGCATTAGGTTTTTTATTGATATTTAATAATATAATCCATATTCAAAGTAAGGGTTGGCCAAATCATTTAGAGGTATATTGATTGAGTTGACTTTTGTTCATCACTGTTCCTTCAAATCTTGGTCCAAATCATGAATCTTCCGCAAATTGGTTGATGTTCACAGTAAATGTATTATCCCGCAGTTGTCAATAGTCTCTGTATAATCTTCACTTACTGTTTTGGAGTTGATTTAGCCATTTTGTCTCTACTATTATTGATAACTCTAGAACTAGGAGGTCAAAGGAAACTTCAAGTAACCAATTTTTCAATTTTTTTTGTTTGATTGTCTGCTAACCACAGGAAAAAAAAAACGACTGAACCATCCGCATGGAGGCTCACAACCTATTGTCATGCGTGAACGTCAGCTGATCCAAGTGACTGTGTAATTCTTGAAAATCCGTTTTTATAAACCATCACATGATATTAATAATTATTTAGCCCTGTACTTTTACAAAAAAAAAAATTAAAAGCCCTAAAGTACTTAGTATTATAATATAAAAGAAGAAACAAGAAAAGATAAACGAAACAATAATCAATCCAAGTTTAATAATTCATCAGGGTTATCAGATTGAAACAATTTAATGATAGTACTGTCTATTCTCGTATTCACTAATTTCTTGCCATCTCTACCACTTCCCAAAGACGTTTTATTATTGGCAGCATTATAAAGTTTCATGATACTGGTGTATTTATCGGTAATTCTCTCAGAAGTACTTTTGGTCACAAACTTGAGTTGCTGTAAAGCATACTTAAAACTATCATGTGGAGAATCACCGCTCTTTATGGGTCCCAAAGTGGTGGTTAATTCATTATTTGTAGCAGAAAATTGATCATAGTAGGCAACATTAATTGTGTAGGTGATGGCCTTCAACCACATTAAAGATTCTGCAATAGAATTAATAGGGAAGCAATGTACGTCATGTCGAATTTGAATATCAATGATAATTGATTCGATTTGTGCTTCTGTGAGACTGGTCTCTTTTCTATTCGACTTCTTACTGCTCTTCCGACCACTATTATTTCGGGATGGTTGAGAAGGATCATTACCATCCATCATATCCCTCACTTTTCTCACATATTGTTGATTGACCTTCCTTTTAGACTTCGAAATTAAATTATTATATCCTTTTAAAATCAACACAAATTGACAAAAAGTATCGGGATAAAACATCTGTTTCATTTTCCTGAATTCATTCAAAAATTTTCCAGATTCATAATCAAAAATAAATTCCTCTGCATCATAATAAATTGCAACAACTTCCGTCAAAATATTAAGCGTTTCTTTCATGGGTATAAAACATTCGTATTTATCACTCCTTACCTTGTTTGTCTTTCTACTCCATGTAATCAATTCGAAACCAATATCATTAATCAGGGAAGTATTATATGGCACTCTTGGAATTTTAACCCCTTCAAACTTTTGGTCTTGGATGGAAGCATAGCTATTTCGAGTTTCCCTCAAAACCCCTTCAATAGTTGTCGTTCTCACTGTTCTGGGGTCAAAATCCAGCTTTAAGCTGTCCAAAGTAATTCCTAACTGTTTCACAAAATTCTCGTTTAAATTCATGATCATTTCTGCCTCCATTTCAGATTTCGATCTTTTTGATTTATTAGCCAGTGTCAAATCTTTTTTGCTGAAATTAGTCAAATACCCAGCGTTGGTCCAGTTTGTTTTACTTCTTGTTGGTGCTCTGGTTGCTTTTGCTGTTGGTAAGGCTGGCATTGAGCGACTTGGTTTGATAGTTCTGGACTTTAATGGTGAGTGTGAGAAACTTATATCCGTAGTGTCATTTTCAATGGGGTCGCTGGGAAGGGAGCTAGAAAGCCAGCATCCGCCATTATTCCTCTTCAGAGCGCTTTTGATGGCTTTGGTTCTGTCCTTTGCGGCAGATTTAAACACAATATCTTCTACCTCAGAATTTCCATCAGAATCTCCATCTGATATCATAATGCCGCTGGCTTCATCATCACCAAGATTTTCAGTATTGGTTGATTTCTTCCTAATCAGTCTTGACGAAGGGGTTCTCGCTAACGATAGAAGTGAGACTTGCGGTCCAACAACACTTGATCCTCTGGGACTCTCAGTTCTTCGCCGAGGAAGGATTTCATTGTCAATATGGTCTTTAGAACCAGTATCACTATCATGATGTGGTGTACTATCTCCTTCTTCGTTGCTCAGTAATTCTAAGCCCCGATTACGAATTTGAGATCGCGAGGACTTTCTGTATGCTGACATTTCTTCCTCATCATCAGAAGAGCCCACAAACGGAAAATTTTCTTTTGGTGTCTTCCAAGGAACATTGTCAGCGTCCAGTATTGGTATTGAATTCTCATTGGAAGAGCTATGCCCTGCTGATTCTGACTTGTTATTGGGAGAGCTATGTCCTATTGTGTTTATTTCAAGACCATTAACATATAATTGTCTTTTTTGTCTCTTGTTTCTCAAATTTTCTGTGCGTGGCAAACCATCAGAACTATCAGATAATAGTATTTGAGAATTTCTTGCTCTTTTCATATTAAAGCTAGGCGTCTCTCCAGCACTTGAATTTCTCCTTGAATGTTCATTATTTTCTTGGAGATTTTTTCGCTGGTTCGTCTTTGAATCACCTAGATCATCCAATATATAATCACCGTTACCATTGTCGTCACTATTAATCACCTCATCCACTAAAATGTTGCCTTTGTCGCTTTTTGAGCTTCCACCAACCACTATCGGACTTGATCCACTAATTTCTATCATTGAGCTGACATTCTTTTCAGATCCTCCAAACGATACGCTTTCCAGTGTTTTGGTTTTCCTCCCATTCCGTTGGCTTTTGTTTGTGCCCTCATTTTTCCCTTCATTAGGCGTTGAATTGTTGCCATCGTCACTACTTCCCATTATGTCTCTCCATACCCTTTCATTTTCTTCCTTTCTACTCACCTGGGTTCTCATTTTGGTAGGCCTGTTCGTTTCAGAAATCACTTGTAGCTCATCGTCTTCATCGCTTGACAAAACATCTTCAACATCGTACACTATTTCTGGTGCGTTCAGTGTTGACTTTTTCTGTTTTAGTGACCTCTTCTCATTTATAACACTTTGTTCATTATCCGAGGATAGAACCTCTACATATTTAATGCCGTCATCCATAAGATTATATCAAATGAACTTATAAGCATATACAATCTTTCATTTCTAGTGGATTAATGCTGGTTTTCAAAATAGGTAAAACTAGTATCACACATGTTTTTGCCATATTTACGGTATATGCAAAAAAAAAAAAAAAAAAAAAATAAGGACGGGTGATCCAAATTTGTGTAACATGTAGCATTCATTTTAGAGGTTTTATTTACTAATTGCAAATTCCGAAGCTGATATATAGTAACTGTATTGCCGATATTGTATGCCCTTTATGGAGATTACATTCTGAATGGGTGTTAATCCGTGGGAAGTTTCTACTAATTATTTAAAATTGAATAAATCAACCAACATTCGCTATTACAACTATCATTCTATATAGAAATAATTCCGTTTCAAGGCTTGTTACGCAAAATGCTCTGAAATAATCAAGCCATAAATAACGCTTCTACTTCAGTTAGAGCTACATAAGTTATGATCTGCCAAAAACAAGTTGATGTCAGTAATACACACTTATTAAAAACCAGGGTCAGTCAAATAAAATAAAATTTCATCGAAAAAATGTACGAGATGTTTACATGCAGGCATTGCACTCATGGTTCTATATCAATGGAAGTCTGTCCTCTGTGAAAAGAAAAAAGAAAGAATTAATTAACGAACTATTAGTAAGCCCAAGTAGAGGAATCTAAACCCTTTTTGCTTTTTCACAAACACTATAGTCCCATTTTTTTTTTTTTTTGACCAAGTACTTATGTTGATTTATTTGTTACATTCTTTAGAGCAAAACCTGTGAAAGGAATCATAACCTGTGGGTCAAAATAGCATCCAGTTTCTATTACACATAGAACAGGTGGGGATTTCATATCACTCAAAAAAATATACAGAGGTTGGCTCATTTGTGGAGAACGTAGGGGCCACTCTGTTACCAGGATATTGATGGGCGTGATGTCGTTGAAGAACTGGTCGTTCTTAAAGCTTATGTATGTACGTGCACCAAATTCACTATGAATCTTTGGTGTGAAAAATTCGGGATCATTTGCGTTTGAGAGATCTATAATATAGAATATTAAACTTTTTGTCATTAATTAACCCAAAAAAAGGAAGATAGAAAAATAAAAGACCAAAGAGTGCTTTTTTATATTTTATAAGAGAATCGAGACTGTGCTTTGTGTTCACTTACATGGTGCTATAACATGAGAAGAATAGTCTATGACTTGCAAAGTTCCATTCATTTGTTGAAAGATGAAATTTGCTGAGATCTTTTTTTGTTATTTTCCTATAGGAAAATATAAAACACAAGGACTGCTGGCTTTATGTCGTTATCTTGTGTTACTCTACTAAATACAAGTAGCAGAGTGTGTGCTTTATAAAATCTACATATAGAATAATGGGATTACATGAATGTTTGAATTTTATCAAATTTTCTTTAATAGGATTAGTAAATACGTGATAAGTATTGTCATTTTCACAATGTGTTATTACCCATCCTTCTCATCACTCCAATGGAAATGATAGTTCATCAAACGTCATTTGGTTTGACCAATAGGCTAATATGCTTCGCATATATATTGTAAACCCGACAAAAAATAAATAGCACACTTATAAACAAATTGGAAAAGCAAAAGTAAACCTTGGATAATATTCAAATTTACGCATTATCTTGGTGTGAGGATTAAATTTCAATAGCATTCTTAAAATCCAAAAATGATAATGATAGTTTATTGGGGTCAAAGATTTTGCGGCAGCGCGCTTGTTAAGAAATGTAAGGAGGAAGAACAAGGTCTCAAAAAAATTACAAAGGAAAATTTAAAATGGTTAACCAGCTATAGTATAGCTACCCCTTGAGTACAAAATCGCATAGGAATAATATCCATAAGATGGGTGATTATTATGATAACCTGAATCAAGGGTTAAGAAGCCCCGTGAGCCTCACCACTTTTTTTGTTGTTTTAAAAATTTTTCAATTACCGCACTCAAAAACATCTTTGATCGATTAAGATTGCAATATTTAAGACATATTAGGTGATGCTAAATAGAAGGATTTCAGCTAAAAGTGCTGGATTGATCCAGCTTGCACTCAGAAATAGATATGTGGCTAGTCAGATAGCTGGGAGCCGCTCCAATTTGTCAAGACCTACTAATATCACTCAAAACCATCTTTACAATATATCATCGTTTTCTACTAGCTCAAGGTCCAACAATGCCAATGCTAGTGCTGCCATCATTAATGAATCCTTGGACAGTGCTGTAAAGCCTCCTGCTCCAATATCCAAAATGAGGAAACCAACACCAGATTTCAAACCTCGACTTGAAGAATTCAATAAGGTGTTAGACGAAATGGTCGAAAAATCACCATATGACGGGTTTGAATTTTTAACTGCTAACCTTGACAATTTAAACAAGACCTTACGTCTTCCTTATTACAGATACTTGCAATTTATTGGAAAGACCTTAAAGAAATTATTAGCCAAAAGTCTTGAAGAATCCAAAAACCCAACTGGCACTAATTTATCTGATCCGGAAAAGATTTTCGAATATTACGTATCACACAAGATGGCAAGTTATGATTGTTACCTTTCAATGTTGCACAATTATATTCTCTCAGATCAATTAGAAAAGTCCATTGAATTGTATGCCAAATATGTGGAGAATAACCAAGGTAAAGAAATGGGTTTTAGAATTCAGATGGCTGGGTACATTTCGTATCTTTTATATATCACAAAGAATGACATCAAATTAGATGTTAATTATATTCAAAAGGTATTCCCATTTGAATCTGCTCCATTTCCTACTGTGGTTATTAACACCCTCAAAAACATAAAGGCTGTTACCGACAAAAAACTCTTGGAGCAGGTTCGTAATGCTGCCAACTCAGTTTTCAGCGCAAATATTGATGTCAATGACCCAAAAATCTATAGTGAAATGAGAAGCCTTGCCGAAAGTGGTTTCATTAGTGAAGTCGGCTATAAATTGGAAAAATTGAGAAGAGCTGCTGCCCTCAAAAATGAAAAATTGCCAGAAACCTTCTTCACCGAAGGTATGAATATATATTCTAGAGCCAATGTTGGAGCGAAATCCTTGTTCTTGTGGAATGAAATGATTTCTTCAGGTATCAAACCTTCAGTTGAATCCTGGAATGCCCTTATTGTTGCCGTTTCCAAGAAAGGTGACAAATCTGACAGAAAAAAGTACATCGATGAAGTTTTCAAAAGATTGACAGACGAAGCTCAGTTGAAACCAAATGCTAATACTTATTGTGCTCTTATTAAATCATATGCTAATGTTCGTGATTTCGACGCTATTGAGGAGGTTTTTGAGAAATTGGTTAAAGAAAAACTCGTACCAGTCACTCTTAAAGTGAAATGTGAATATCTTAGAGGGTTAGCTTTGAAAGATGTTGATAGAAGTTTTGGTCTTTGTAACAAATGGATTGAAAATAATGAGTTTATTCCAGACGTTCCATTGATTAACACTTACATTGAGGTTTACGTCTCTACAAGGCAATTTGAAAAGGCTTCACAAGCATTGGGATTAATTGAATCTTTGAAATTGAAGCCAGATGTTGCTACTTACACCATCATTTTACACATGTTATTCTCGCAAACCAGATCCCGTGGTGAAGTTGTGAATCAAAGTGCCCTTAAGGACTTTTTGAAAGAGATGACTAGCAACGATCTTTCCATGAATTCCGTTACTATTTCTTTGATGATCAATGGTTTGATGAAAGATGGTATGAATTATGAGGCTGGTCGCTCGTTGTTTGATTACTTTCAACGCCATTACCCACTCACCAGAACACACTACTCTTCTATGATTCAAGGTGAATTTCAAGCTAAGAATCATGATGGTGCTGAAGCATTGTTTGAAAGATATATCAAAACTCACAAGAAGATTAACAACAATGTTCAAATGTACAACATGATTATCAATGAATTCACTAAGGCTGGAAAATACAACAAGGCTTATGAATGGTTGGTCAGAATCAAGACTGATACCAAAGATAGTATCAAGCCAAACCATTTCAGTTATTTCTTCCTTATGAATGACCTTGATAAACAAGATAATGTCGAATTAGCTCAACTCGTGGTCAATAATTTGGCAGAAAATACTACATTGAATCATTACGGTAAGAGACTCCCTGGAGTCCTTACCAGTTTGCAAAAGAAGGGGGTAAAGGTTCCTGATAGTGTTTTCAATGTGGCTCAGAAGGAACATACACAAAAGGATCAATAACTGATATATAACCCAGATAAGGTTGAATGTTATGTATATAAGGAATCATGTAAATAAATCATCTTAGAATATGAGCAATTGTTATGCAAATCATTCTACAATTTTTAAGACTAGGGACGTAGAATACCAATTTATGTATGTACAATAATGGAAGATTGCCAGACCTATGGCAAAACATTCATGTTCATGTTCCAAAGCCAATATGCCAGCGAACAAAGAGAAGAAGCAAAAGATCACGAGAAGATCAACCGTACTATAGACAATGGAAAACAAAAGTCAACTGACCAAAGGAGAAAAAATATAAAAGAAAATATGAACCGCAAATGACAAAAAAGTATATATAAAAATAAATGAGGAAAAAAGTGAATAATTTAGGAATAGTTTGAGTATAGATATATATAAAAATAACTCTATTTCTCACCATCTCTACCTAAAGCTTTGGAGATCCAAGGACCACTCCACTTCTTCCATCTATCACATGCATTCTGTGGATTGTCCAAGGCAGGTCTGACATCTAAAAAGAAAGTTGGATGACCTTCTTCACTATCAGCGCCTCCATAATAGTCAATCACGTAACGGACCTCTTTCCATTTATTGCTGCCAGTTTCCGAATCAATTCCTTCACTTCGCAATACCGTCCAATCATGTCTATCAAATGGAGGATTATCACCAAAATAAGTTGGCAACACTTTGGACAAGTACATATACATAGTAGCTCTAGGAGACATTTCATCAGGTCTACCTGTGAATTTAGCCAATCTAGGTTGTATTTTAGCTTTGTGGGTGTATGGTTTTTCCCACTCAAGAATTTCTTGCCAAGCGCCCTCATTAAGAAAGTTATGAACGTCAACCATCGATTCGACGGCATCCTCTTCGACTCCCTCATCTTTGCCCTTACGCACCATAGCATTTAACATCTGTTGAGGTGATGGATATTCCCAAAAACCTTCCCCATCATCGGCACCTCTTGGAATAGTAGAAATAGTTCTTTCAGTAGGCAAATCCAATTTTTGACCAGGGAGTTTTGCAGAAGAGATGAATTTCGGCATGTTGTTCAATGGGTTAATACCTTTATGATCGACAGGGCAAACTGCTGGGACGGGGTCTTGTGTGTCTTTCTTTTTGGTATGCTTGACAGGACATGAACCACCGGAAGAGGCCAAAGCCTTGTGGTTAACAGGACAACCGCTGGTGGTCTATATATATTCTGTTAGTACCTTGGCAACTCGGAAAAGAATTTAAAATAGCCAGGAACCAAGCAAAAACATGAATTATGACTTACTGAATTTGACGCTTCCGAATCAGCCCAGAACCAACCCATTTTTAGAGAGGTAATGTAATCTGTTGATGAGTATTATATTGCTTCGAAGGTTTCTTTCTGATTCCGCCCAATTTTTTTTTTTTTTTTCTTTTTCAACATTTTTCTCTCATGTCTACCGTGCCGGTGAAGAGGTCCGGCATGTATACATCTTACAAATAGACTACAAACAATTTATTTTGGTTGTTTCACTGGTGATTTGAGCCTAGTAGATGATTTCTGTATATCTAAATTGCTGCCTTAATGTTCCTTCCCGTTAGATCTCCTATTTGTTTTTCCCCTCTCCCCTATATTAATCATTGTTGTTTCCAGTCATGCTTTCATGTTTCACCAATAAAGCTAGGACCACGGGTTTCTGTGATATCACCGTAACCCCATTGAACCATCATGGAAATGAAGGCTGTCGCTAGAGCATACTCAAGATCAACAGCATCTTCATCGACCAAAAGCTCAAAATCAAACTTGAATTGTCTCATCAACCTCACTTTAGCAATCCTTTCTCTCAATTCTTCATCACCACCGCCTGGGTTGGATACTTTTTCCAAAAACTTAGAGCCTTTCGTCCACTGGTACTTGGAACCATCATTGAGGTAGAAGCTCCTAAAATTTCCGCCGACACTAGATTCCGCTCTAACTTCGCGATGCTGAACTCCCTGTTTGTTGTGCCAATCTACTGAAGTAGAGAAAAACCCACATCTGATAGTTGCAACCTCTGTTCTTGATGGAAATTCCCTCAAGCACCATACTGGATTCAATGGACTTGCTCTCTCAATGCTATACACCTTCTTTCCTTCCCTGGTGAAAACATTTACCACTCTGTGTCTATTTTTTCGATCTCGTCTGACAAAGTACCCCTTTGGCGTTTGGGTTAAGGGGATGATATTGGCATCAGTGGAGTGGTGATCAATATATGGTTTTAAACCTAGGTGCTCAAAGAAATAAGAAATAATAGTCAAGAAAACTTCTTGTGTGTAAACAGCAGGAGCTTCAAAAATAGGCATGATTGAATATTGGAGATGGCTTAAGGTTGTTTTTTATCCTCAGTCGGATGAAATGATCAAATATTTAGTTTTTTTTTATTTTTGTGGTATCATTCAACAATGAAAGGAAGCAAATAAGGATATTTTTTTTCTGTTTTAAATTATTTATGTGCCATAGGTTCGTAAAATGATGCTGATGTGTTTGTGTCATGTTGGGAGCATTTATGCATAATTATTAAATCTACTTACTAACAGATGCAAATTGAAAAATTTTGAGTAATGCACAATGATTAGTTGGGCAAAAAAACACCATCTATATTGGTACACGTATATATAAAGAAGGTATAATTAAATATGAAGAATTCCTCATTAATCTTTACATAATACTCCAAGAATCTTCACAACCATGACAGAACTTACTGCAAGCAACAGAAGCAGATAATGGATAGTCAGAGACACCAATTTTTTCATCAATGTACTCATCCGCAAAATCATCCTTACCTCTAGCCATGGCACCAACAAAGACACATATACTTTCGTCTTCGTCTAAAGTTTCCACATAATCTTGGACCCGTTGGACCTTGGCATCGAAGGACAAAGTAATTTTACGACATTTGGTTGGCAAATGGTCGGATATTGGGTTCTTGATGACTTTCAACAACTGTTCTTGTGAGTTGACAGAACGAATTGACAACTTGTGTAACAATTGGACCATGAGACCACTGAATCTTTTGAAGGTTCTTGGAATACGGACACTTGGGTTGACTTCAATTAGAACCCCTCTTGCGGTATGGATATAAACTTGGAGCTTTCCAGCTTTGTTAATTGGAGAATCCAACAAAGTCAACAAACATTGATGAGTGATATCTGGTCTAGCCTCTCCAATGTCTTTACCCATTTTTCTCAAAAGACCTTGGTGATCATCACAGTTCAACAAAACATATTTATCGCCTTGACTGCCATTACTAATCTTGTGGGTTTCCAAACAGGCTTGAGAGAGAACAACAATCAATCTTTGGGTTGTTTTGTCCTTGGAGCTGAGAGGAGTTGGCTGCACAGGGGCCAAAGAAGATGGTAGAGTTTTCTTTTCGGTTTTGGTAGAGTTGGTTTTTTCAGACATTGTGATAATAAATTGATGAGATCGTTTTTTTTTTGAAAAAATTTTTTTTTTGGATTAAAGTAGAAGGTGAAATTTCGTCTTAAGCCAGAATAAAGAAGAAATGGAAATAGAAAAAAATAGCAATTAGTTGAATAATTGTCTTAAGTTATTGACCAAACACAAATTCTCTGAATAATATTATGAAGAACACGACAGCAAAGTTCATGTAAGAATGACAAAACTCTCTATGAAGCACAAGATAATAGTCTAACGGACTGTATTTCTAGAACAAGCAAAAAGGGGCTTTTCTATTGAATATTTATATTCCAAAAGCTATTGCAAGAAAAGAATTGGAGGTGAAAAAGTTTCCTTGGGAATTTTTCATATAAAATTTTTTTTTACTCTTCGGAAGATCAGTGGTGCGCGAAGCAAATCTATCTCATAAAGAAGGAAGAATAAGAACAAAAGAAAAAAGGTATGAAATGCGAATTGTTTCCCATCTTTTCATTTTATGATTGCAACAAATATTACGATTGATATTTTCATATTTTTTTAGTACAGGTGTACATTTAATTGGTGTGTCGCACTCGTTTAGCTATGAGGAGTGGTCGTCAGGAACTATTCCTATCTTGGTGTACCACTCCGGTGGTATAATGAGTTACCAGATCATCAATTAAAAGTTCATTAGGAGACGTAATAAATCCTCTCATTAATTTTAAGCTCCGTGTAACTATCAAAGGACATTGCTTCTAGTAAAGTTTCCAGAAGTTTAGCAATACTTTGCCTGAGCTGCTAATAATCTCCCATATAACCCCATATCTGTCCGGCAATGCGTGATGATAGTCACGTTTCCACTCCGGAGGTCGGCGATAAACACATACTATCGGCCACCAATGGGGCTGAACTCCCCTTATTACACAGCGAGGCGCCCGAGGTCAACATGCGTGAGGGCTTCAGGGGGAAATTAAAGAGATATTTTTGTTTGTTTTTTTCTTTGCCTTCTTCAGCTGTAAATTTGGGTGCGGTTTTCATAAATTATTCCAACCAGTGTCTTCGTCCGTAAATACCACCTTCAATCTCAGGATTTTAGTTCTTTTTTAATGATCAGTGACTTCCCATATCTCCATCCCATAATATATCCCACTACGAAACTTCGCGAATAATACTCAACCATTTGGTTGAATTTCTAAGCCTTGCAATTGGTGTAGTCGTACGGAAATCAATCTTCAACTGCTCCATAAATTCTTGCCACACCAGGGTCTCTTCATCTATGGATTATGCGTTTGACATCAACTATGTGCGGGTAAAAAATATTTACTATTCGCACATCGTTACTGTGCTTGTTTACTTTTTTGTTTGTTTTTGTTTTTGTTTTTGTTTACATTTTATTTTTCCTGTTTTTTCTGTGGACAATTTTCTTTCTCAGGGTACATCCACAATACACGTTAAGATCAGCTAACTGACCGGTGCTTGGAATATATTTTTATTTGCGACCTTCTTGCTATTGGCTCTGATAGCATGGTTAGACCTACTTCTTCTCCAAAAAAAAATAGTAGGTTGGCTGCCAGATATTTGGAGAATATTACTGATCAATCTAATAACCTTAACCCTGTGGTTTTATCGAAGAATACTGAAAATAATATACTAGATCCAGATCTGGTTAAGCGAAAATTGGAATCTCCTTTGAGCTCCCCGAAGAGATCAAAGTCATTTAAACGCTACCAGGACAGTCCTCCTGCCAATAAACCTACATCTATGAATTCGAATGCTTTGAGATCTCCGGTGATGGTAGTCAACAAATCCAAAGAACCAGAAGACCTTGGAAACCTATATTCTAGGGATAGATTGAAATCCGTTGACAATAACAAGAAAGTACAAAACTTCGAGGACAAGGAGAATGATGATCATGGCTTGCCAAACATCCAAAATTTGCACTTGAAAACGTCAACCGATAACACTAAAACCAGTCCAAGCCCCAGTCCAAGAAGACTGCCATCAAGATTGGTAGGAGTCTCAAGAATTGAAAGTAGAAACAATGATACCAACAACAAAAAATTCAATTTTCTTGACGAATTGGAAAGCTTCAATGAAAAAAGAAAGAATAACCAAGTCAGTTTGAAGAAGACCCACTCAATTGCCCAAGGAAGGACCCCAAAAGGTAATAAAGGTTACGAATTTTTATGCAGAGTTGCAGAAATTAAACAGTGGATTGAAGAATGCCTCGGAGAAAAGATTGCCTCAACGTTGGAATTGTCAAAGGATGGTTTGAAAAATGGGGTTATCTTAGCTAAAGTCACAAAACATTTTGTTCCAGAATTGGTGAAAAGGATCATTCCTGCAAATTCCAGAGGAGCTATTGAATACAGACATACCGAAAACATTGTCCATTTCTTCTACTTTTTGGATTACATTGATATGCCAGACTTATTTAGATTTGAATTGACAGATTTGTATGATGGTAAAAACATCCCAAAAGTTATCTTTTGTCTTTACGCTTTGTGTTTTATGCTAAGTCAACAAGATGATGCCCCCAAATTGAAGAGTTTAGTTGGTAAACTAGCTTTTGAAGAATCAGATATCAAAAATTCTGAGAGAAGACTAAAAGAAGCCAGTGTTCCGGATTTTGGCAGTTTTGAACCTCTTATGAAATCATTAGAATTGGAAAATGGATTTTTTACCAAAGCCCAAGAAGAAGAGCCTGAAAGACAACAAATCACTCAAGAAAATATTAGCATTAGTTTGGATGAGTCGCCACTTGATATGAATACCCAACTGCGATTAGAACTCTCCGAAATCCATGAAGACGAACCATTGGCCCTGATTCCTAAAGTTAGAAAAATAATTTCAAAGCCTAAGATTCAAATGGAGCCAGAGGAAGAAGAGGATATGCACGAAGAAGAAGAAAATAATCATGTGCGTTTCACACAATCCACTCTCAGAAGAGTTGATAGTATTAAGAAGCCAACTTATAATGATTTTTCTGCCGTCGAAATTGAAGACACTACCATAATTCAAGAACAAGTTAGTGAAGATATGTCGGAAAATGAACTTGATTACGTTCTTCGAAATATTATTGAAGTCCAGTCTCTTGGCCGAGGGTTCATTGCACGTTTCCAGGTTTTTGTGAAAACTACAATGTTAAAAACTTTTGCTGCTGATATCATTCAACTTCAATCTATTGCAAGAAAGAATTTATTTATGAAATCAAATAAGGCCAAAATATTGGCAAAGAAGAAGAAAAGAAGGGTTAATGGAAATTTCATTATCCATCTCCAAGCTAAAGTCAGAGGTAGCTTAGTTAGAAGACAAATCATGGTTAATCTTATAGAAATAAAGAGGGAAAAATACCAAATCGTTCAATTCCAATCAATAATAAGGGGCGAAATTTCCAGATTCTTTACCGACAGCCTATTGATTGAACTTGAAGAACACGATAAAAGTATATCACAGTTCCAGGCTATTTTGAAGGGTATCTTAGTTAGAAAGGATGCTACTAAAAAGGAAATTGGGTTGCTAAAGTCAAGGAGAAAAATAATTACTTTGCAAAGCGTCATAAGAAGTAGTAATTTGAGAAGAAACATTTTATTTACAAATGAAAATTTTGAAAGTATTTCCTCTAATATCATCGAGCTTCAATCAATAATAAGAACACATTTATATCACAAATGTCTTAATGATTTCAACTCATATCGCGCTAGTGATGATGATATCATAGTGAAATTACAATCTTTAATCAGAGGTAAACTAGTTCGTGACAGATGCAAAGATATTTATTATAATATTTATAAGGCAAGGAGTGAGATTATGGAAATTCAAATGGTCGCTAGGGGTGGCTTATCTCGTCAAAGACTCAGCAAAATGATTATGGGTCTCGATTATAATGATACCATTTTTGAAGAAATGACAGCAATAATCAGAGGTGGTCTAGCAAGAAATAGAATGAATAATATTTTAGATGAACTCGACCATAATTATGATGCCATAATATTACTTCAGGCGAACATAAAGGGGGTATTAACGCGATTCAAGATGGAGCTACTTTTCGATGACTTGTGGGAACATGAGAAACCAATAACCAAGTTACAGTCGATGATTAGGGGTGGTTCTGTTAGAAAAAATATGAAAGATATAGTTAACTATTATGATGCAAATGTTGACAAGGTTATCAAGATCCAAAGCTTCATCAGAGCACGTAATCAAAATGATGCTTATAGGAAATTGATTGCCACGAAGAATCCATCGTTGGCAGTTGTTCGTCAGTTTGCTTACTTGTTGAACGACACTAATAAAGATCTTGAAGAAGAGGTCAGGTTTGAGAATTTGAATCACCAAATAATGGTAAAATCTAATGAAAATTCAGAATTGGAGAAGCACTGTAATGAATTAGACGCGAAAATTGCATTATTGGTTAAAAATAAAATTACTTTGGATGAACTCATTCATCAAAATAAGAAACAAGGACAATTGGAATTAGAATTCAAGAAAAAAATCCAAAATGATGAAATCTTCTTGAACTCTCATAAATCTAAGAGCATGGAGTATGAAGCATTTGAGTCTTTGATATATGTGTTGCAAACATGCCCAGAGTATTTTGTTAGGCTTTTTAGAACTTACAACACTAATTACAATGCCAAAGAAGAAATTGAAAAAATGGTGTTGATTTGTCTTGCGTACGCAGGGACTAAGGATCATTCAAAAGTTAAGTCAAGTACTACTAATGGTGTAATGTCTGCTTATCGCTTGGAACCTGAAGCTTCATATTCTTTGAGGGATGAATTTTTATTCATGAATTTGGTCATTAGTGCTATTAAAGACCATATTGGGTCTGCTAATTCTCTTGAGGACTTCTGCTTGAATTCTACTGTGCTTTCTTGGCAAAAACTTTTGAATTTTTTCAATAAATCAACCAACCAGAGGAAATTGGCTAAAAAAATTTTTGGATCATTGATAACATCCATTTCAGAAATTGATAATCTATCTATGGAAAGCAATCCTTTGAAGATTTATAAAGAAATTATCGCTACCGAGGAGCAGGAAACTGGGAAAAAGTCTATAAAACCAAGAAATGTTACTGCCGAAACTGCTATTCAGGATGCAGAAACTAGACAACAATTTATTAAGAATTTGAATCTATTACGTGAATTAACAATCAAAGTTTTGTCGACTATTGAGGATAACATAAATTTATTACCAACTCATATTAAGACTATCTGTTTCCATACTTTTATGATTGCCAAGAAGCATTTTGCAAGTAACACTGATGGAACAAATGCTGAAGATCAAGCTTTTGCTTTTGCTTTAAGTATCTTGATGGATCACTATGTTATACCAATTATCAGTTCACCTGAAAACTATAACATTTCGTTGATCACTTTCAGCACGAAGGAAACTTTGAGTTTAAAAGCTAATTTTGGCTATATTTGTGATGTTTTAGCCCAAATAGCATCTATGACAGAATTCTCATTATCTCAAGTTTATTATCAACCATTGAATGAATTCATACAATCATCCATTCCTATGGCCAAGAGGATCGCCCAAAGAATCTTTGATGTTGGTGATGTGGAGACTGCTTACAATATGAATATTTATAATGATTTAACTGCTAGAGTGAAGCCTTCATTGATAGTCAAAAACGTTGAATTGCTTTCTTTTAAAAATTTCATTCAAGAATATATTGATGACATGGCGCCATCAAAATCCGATCCAATTCATGAATATGCTCAAAAATTATCCAAAGTCAGAAATATTGCGAGAGGCGACCAAATCAGTAAAGAAGTCAGATTATTGTTGAACCCATGCATTAAGAATTTCGCAGGTGTCAAAACAAAGACATTGACTCTTGATGCTAAGAGATGTATGCTTTATATCATGCAGGTTCAATCAACCAAGAAAAATTTGTTGGAGTTGTTACTTTCTAGAATAACTGACCGTGATGAAGAGAGGTTTGAACAAATGATGCTTCGAGAAAAGCGTAATTACCAAAGACAAGTTAGCAATCCAAATCATAAGCCTGAACCGGTTGACGATTATGAGAAAAACGAATTTAGCAAATCAACATTTATGAGAAACGTGTCGACGATGTCTTACCACCAATTGAAATCACATACTTTGGAAGTTATTTTGGAATTAGAGTCTATGGGAAAATTGAACAGAGAAAACAAATTTCAGACTTTATTGAATGAAATTGCTTTTGATATCAAAACCAAACATGATCAAAGAATGAAGCGTGCCAAAGAAATCAGATTATCAGTCCAAACTCTTGACTCTTTGAATGAAAAAGAAAAATACTTGAGAAACTTGTTGGAAACCTATAACAATTATATCAAAAAGTCTATGGAGGGTTTACAGGAAAGTTCATATAACAATAGTTTGAATAAGAAAAAGAAGCTTCTACCATTCTCCAAGCAGTACTTTTATCAAAAGGCACTTAAAAGAAGAGGCAAACAATCAAAGTTTGGTGTTTACCAATATAGCGCCAAATATTTGTACGAAAATAAGATCCTTCTTGAAATTAATGGGGTTAAACATCTTGATTTGTTGAAGGTTGATTTCATTTTTAGCTGTGATGAAGTTGGAGTTTTCATGATTGAACTTGAAGGTGGATTGATTGATGACAACTCTGTACACGATAATGATAAACGTCCAAATTTTGTATCATCAAAAATAATCACCGGAAACGTTGCCCATATTACCAAAAGTAGGAACTCTTCATCGAGATTAACCCTAGATGATTTGTTGCAAAGCCAGTATGAAGGAAAATCGACCATTGCTGTCTATAATGGTATTGTCAATTTTGATACGATCAATTTGTTGACCTTCATCCTCAAGAAGTTTTATGATTCTCACAGCCACAGCACCGGTAGCAACACTTTCGGCTCAAGTCTCACGAGTACCGTCAGTCTCGGAAGTCCGAAAAAACATGGATTTGCCTCTTCGTTTGCTTCATCATTCGGGACTTCCTTCGGCTCAAAGAGATGAGGCATTGTTATTGCTATTACAACTTTATGATCATGAATATTATTGCTATTATTATTTTCCTATTATTTCTTTCTCTTCACACACACGTGTGTATAAATATGTATTATTACTGTCAGTGTGAGAGTGTATTCTTTATTTGTGCTATTATTTATTTTTATTTTATTACCTGCTTTATTTTCACTTTATTTTGATAACCACAATTGGCCTCAACTCTGAGGCAAAATATATCGACGGACATTACGAACCACTATTCAAGTGAATTGTAATCATATTTTACGTTTGTAGTTAGTATTTTTTTGATAACTTACATTCTCTGTTAATCAACCACTATTCTCAAGTGTTATCCCTGAGAAATGTACAGCACAATGTGGGGGAACTTTTTTATTTACCCAACTCTATTTATATTCACGATATTTCATCAAACTCTTATATATTGTTGCTCTATTGTGTGTCCTTTTTGAGGAACTGATGATAATAAAGAAAGAAAGATATACTTGGAGCCGTGCAGCTTACATATGATGTGACATCCATCTGTCAAATATCTTATTATTCAGTATGGTGCCTTGCATGCCGTAACCTCAGTGCTGCACTAAAAGATGTGATAACATCAAATCCGTTTCTCAAAGAAACCTAATATTGCCACATTGACAGCATTCAGCCCAGAATTTCCTTTGTTGATAGTCCACTGGTTCATGGGTGCATGAGCATGTTGTGGGCCGTATAGGCATTTTTGTAAAAAGAAAAAAAAACTCATAGATGGCGCATTACAGAAATAGATCAAAGTCAATATAACTCCAGAGCCGTTTTATAAGCCAGGCAAATCTGCCATAATTTCCTGTGCCTGCTTGTGAATCATATTCTGTTTTTTTTTTGTTTTTTTTTCTACTTCTTCTGAATCGTTTCCTGTTATTTCCTTATTCCTATCTCCATCTTTTTACCCTCGATCACTATTATCTCATTTCAACTCCATCATATATACATACAACTTAATTTTTGGATACCAAAGGGAAAACAAAATATGGCAGCTTTCATCTCACAACTCAGAACAGTGTACTCGCGACTCCTCAAAATGTTTGTCCCGATAGGAGTCGTTGTATTTCTTGGTTACTCATCGTATGTGTTTGTCAAGCCATTAGCTATTGATTTAATTGATAATGAGCAAACTCAGCCGAGTGTCGCCATTGGATTGATAGTCACGTATTGGATTTTGCTTTTATGTCTACTTTTCAATTGGATAATGATACTCATCAATGGACCAGGAGTCATCAATAAAAAGCTTACTCCTTACAAGTTGGTGACTTTCTATGATGAAGATGGCCATGAAATTAGACAAAATCAGTCAACACCTTCCCCGACACAACAAGCCATTCCAGATTATTTCTTTTGCGATATCAATGGATATCCATACTATTGCCCAGACTGCCAATCACTCAAGCCGCTTAGAAGCCGTCATTCCAATGAATTGGGTAAATGTGTGGCAAAAATGGATCATTACTGTACTTGGATTGGATCAATCATTGGTAAGAAAAACTACAAGAATTTCATGCATTTTGCTTTCAACTTTTTGATATATTTCTTTTATTTCTTTATCGTTCTACTTGTTTATATCCCCCAACAAGTTAAGTACAGAAAATCCCTTGCCGCTGATGATTCTCTTCATGAAACATTTATGATTCATGAGGCTAACCCAGTCACTAAGGAATCATTGGAATTGAAAACGAAAGTTACAACCTATATGAATCCGAATTTGGGGATATTGTTAGTGGTTTCGTTCTTTTGGGTCATCATTTTATCAAGTTTCTGGGGACAACATGTTTGGTACCTTTCCAGAAATGAGACAACTATTGAACACCTTAAAGCTAAAAGATCTAAGAAAATCCAAAAATTACTTGCTAAAGGTAAAAAACTTCCTTCGCATTTAGAAAGTATAAAGGACGAAAAAGTCTATGTCAATATCAAATACCATGATCAAAGATTTATTGTGGAAATTGACCACACTGATACTCCATTCAAGAAACTGACTTTCAAGCGCAATTTACAAGAAGTCTTTGGCCAAAGTAATTTACTTACCTGGTGTATTCCCCTAAATTTTACCGCCAGAAAGAAAAATGGCCAAACCGATATTGAATCACAATATTGCAAGACTTTATCGCCAGCGTTGACCTTAACCACCCAGAACGCCCCAGGCTCGAAATCCCCGGTTTCCAGTACCAATACTGGCTCCGAAAATACCCAAACTGAAAAAAATTCTTACTATGATCCATCTGTGAAGAATTCTTCCAAGTCCCAAGATGAAGAATGGTTACTCGACGAACGCTTCAGCGATGAATATTTGGAACATTTATACCAAAAAATCAATGATGGAAAATCTATCAAATTCGTGAGTACCATGGTCCTAAAGACGAACCCTTGAGGGCTTTTAAAGTCTGTAATATCCTGGGGAACTAATTCCCTTTTGTTGCTATTTTTTTTCTTTACAAATATCCATTGTCATTGTTTTTGTGTACTATATAACAGGTTTACTTTTTAGAATATTTTTTTTTTCTTGTTTTTGTTTTAGCTATGGAGTGAGTCTATCGGTTTCCTTTATTATTCTCTAGCTTCACTTGCTCCTTGGTTAGGCAATAGTCATCTTTTGCACATTTAATATTGCTGCTCTTTTATATTACTACTTTTGATTTATTTATTATCTATCAGTTATCTGCATCTAATATATTATACACTACATTATCACCCACCTCATTTTTCAGTCTGCTTTGTAAATAGATAAGATGTGTCTAGATCAGAAAATTTAAACATATATTAATAGCTTCCAAATGAATAAAAAGAACAAAAGAAATACCAACCTTCACAGAATATTTTTTTCAAGGTCCTTTATATCTTCCAGAATTTATCTGGTCTTGTAAGTTGCCATAAGCTTGGCCATACGATGCATTCACTTTACCAGGATACTTGGATCTTTTCTTACTTTGATTCTGCTTAACATGATACTGTATTGGGGCGTTGGCATATGCCATAGGTTGAGGATTTCCCGGAATGATCGTTGGCCCTGTTACATTTGCATTGGGATTTGCCTCAGGAGGATTATGAGGTAGCATGGGATCTTGAACACTATATGGCGGCGGTGGTGGTGCTTCAGACAGCATTGACTGCGAAGCTCCGTTGCTATTCAGTGATTGCGGAGCTTTGTCATGAGACTCGGATCCGCCAGAATTGCCTTTATTAGTATCATTCCACATTATTAAGTGTTCGTGTATTGTTATTATTATTATTATTATTATTATTATTATTATTATTATTATTATTATTATTATTATTATTATTATTATTATTTTTATTATTATTATTATTTTTATTATTATTATTCACTTTTCTTTCTGGTATGTTTATTCAGAAGGAATAAGCATCATTGCTCATCTCATCGCATCGATATTTTTTTTTGGGGCGGAGGATCTGCATGATTCAGCTCGTCATACAGGAAGACACATTTCTCCTGCATGGGCAGTTTAGGCATCACAGGAGATTATTTCTCGTTGCAACAAACAACAAACAACAACAAAAAGACTGATAGAATGCACGAATCTCTTGTAGTATGTGCAATGCACAAGCAGCTTATCGAGTCTTTCAGATATTGCCCGCCGTAACATAGATTGTGTGATAGTCGTCTTGCGAAGCAACCACCATAACTGATCTACGCAATTGCTTGCCAGGGTGCTACCAGAGAATTATTTGACTTTTATTTGTGGATAAACTTTTGTGATTACAGAGGTCTAGATTCCTTGTGGGACACTGCTCAGTAGTGGAGGCAGAGGGGCCGCACGTGGAAAATTATTGGCTGTCAATCTTGCAGCAGTACGCCATCCTTCCTTACCGGATTGGGCGAGGTCCGATTTCCGGATGGGGAACTTTTGTTTCCTTTTTCTGATTAGCCTCAATAAGGGTTTACATGGGTAAATTGTTCTAAACTGTTGGTTTTCTGATTATGGGCTGATTCATCAAGGATTAATTTGATCTCCACTCTTTAACTTTCCACTGCACTTGGAAGCTGTCAGAGTAAAATAATTTAGCACACCTCCTGTCAATGCACTGTAATCAATTAACAGTAATTGTTGGTGTAAAAAAAAAACGAAAAAAAAAAAAACATTGTAACTCTGATAATTAGTTGTGGTGGATCCACAGCAACGGCAAATAAGGAGTAGTATGACCCGCTGTGTTTGGCACTCGTTCTCTCTATTTGCTTGTCACTGATTATCAAACAAAATCTCTTACACTATCAACAGCTAGTGAAATCATCCAAGTGATATGTAATTTCAAAAAAAAAAAAAATCAAAATTGAAAGAAAGAAGAAAAAGAGCTATCTCATCTAGCAAAAAATAAATAGTAAAAAATAAATATAGATATAGTTCAGATAAAAAAATGTAGAAATCCAACCAATATATAAGATATAATAATTCTAAGATTCCAATCTAGGCAAATGACATAAATGTCAACAAATAACAGAAAAAAAAATAGGAAAGAAATATAAGATAAAAATGAAAAGAAATAAAAGAGATCATCAATAGCTCCAAATAGGTCAGAGTAAGTACAGCAAAAAAAAAAAAGACAAAAAACAATACCTGTAACGACCACAAAAAAAAGGAGATAAAAACACAAAATACCAAGCCAAATAAAAGATAAATAACAAATATCGTTCAAAAATCAGAAATATGTGGCCATAACAACACAGCAACGGTTCTTAAGCAAATAACAAAACCATATCCACCCGATGCTAAGCGTTTAAAAGAAGTTAAGATAATTGGTGACAATAATACTTTCACAGAACCAAATGAAGAAGAGAAAATGAATATTGCGTGCGGCAATAAAATGGAAGAATGAATAACGGAAATAAATGAAAATAAAAGGCAAAGATTGAGCAAAACAAATAGGCATCAACAGGGGAATGATCAATTACCAGAGCACTTCTTCTTGACCCTGGAAGCCAATAGGGTTTGCGTTTTGGCGATTAAAACCATTGTCAGCAATGTTAGCAGCATCGTTAAATTGCATTGGCAATGTGAATCCGCCATTGGAAAATTGCGGTTTATTGTCCATTAATCCTAATTCATAATTCATTTCGTAAGAATCAAATCCGGTTTGCGAGCTGCAGTTGGAAAAGTTGCTAAAGTCTGAGTTGAAACTAATGTGGGATTCGGAATCATTGATAGCTGTTCCTTTGGTATTGCCAGCACGAGTAGCCTCACCGTTTTGGGAAGCAGCGGCGGCACTAGCCATAAGGTCAAAGTCGAAATTGATACCATTGGTAGTGGAGTTGGAGTTAGTGTGGGTGGTGGTGGTGTTGGTGTTGGTGAGAGATGATAAATCAATTGGGCTTTCGAGGCGAGAAATTAAATCTTCTTGGCATTGCAACATTTCATTGATAGACCCAGAGTTCATATTAGCAATGTTAGCATTCACAGCTTGATCATTGTGACTGTGCAAAGATGGCACAGGGGTAGTGGAAGGAGTGAATGGAGTGTTCATGAGATTCATATATTGTTGATAATTCATAGCGTGGTTGCTACCGGAAGGTTGGGCAGCATGAGTATAGTTGTTAAAGTTTTGCATCATGTTGTTGTTATTGTTCATAAAATTCATGTTAAGGTTTGGATTAGCAGTCGCATCAAAACTACTGTTACCAAAGTTGAAACCCATACTATTGTTATTGGAAAAGTTGAACTTGGAGTTATTTTCCAAATTAAAGTTACCAGTATTGAAGTTCACTGGGATTGGGTTCATCATTGGTTGTGGAACCAAGGAATGGTTAATCGGGGTGTTGGATCTGCTAGTAGAAGGAGATGCTAAGCCCAAACCAACTGGAGTGGAACTGACAGATGAAGCAGCATTTTTCATGGAAATTTGTTGGTGAACTGGTATACCAGATTGGAGTTGCGGCACTCTGTTCATTCTATTCATTGGCATTTGGTTGATGAGGTGGATTCTTCTAATTGAGGTGTTAGCCTTAGCTTGTTCTTCAACTTTAAGGAATTCCCAAAGAACTAAGGTTCTGATATCTTTTTTCAAGATGTTGGTTGGACCGGTAGAAGAACTTTGAGGTTTTTGAGTGCTTGAACTGATGGAATTTGGGCTCTTGAAAATCAATTGCTTGATAGTTATAGCTCTAATAGCGATATCTTTGTGTTTGTCATCAAGTTGACCACCTTCTTTGGTTTCAGCATTGGTCTTATCTAAAGAAGTGAAGAAAGCATCCCAGAATTCAGGGGCAAACTTGACTTTCAAATCAACATTCTTAACCCCATTAATCACTTCAGTGTTAGTGATTTCTGCAAGGTCCACCAATCTAACGATTTCTTGACCAAAAGAATAAATAACTGTCAAGACGGACCAAGAGGATTCGTTGAGAGAAAGACCTTTCAAGGACAAAGAAAGGCTGGTGTTATACGTTGGTTGGTTGGTTGGCGGGAGAAAAAGCTTGCACATTCCGTGTAAACTTGGGATAGAGGTATTAATAATTGGTCCATTTGGAGCATTACTTGTAAATAACTCGAAGAGCCCAGGGAATCTAGTGGAAATATTAGCATTGTTTTTCAATTTCAAATTGGTATCAAATTCCTTGGATTTAAGAACTGAAAGTTGGGAAAAAGCCGACGAGTTAGAACAAGACATTTGGAAATCTTTGAGGCTGACTTCACAAATATGCTTTGCTTGGTATGCAACACGGCGACGAGGTTTTTTGTGATCTGGTCCCATCATGGAATTAATAGAGCTACCGGTATTGGTAGTGTTACCAATTGATTTTTGGAAGGTGATTTTTGAAAAAACTTGTTCGAATTTTTTCAAAGAATCAGGATCAGAAGGACCATTGTTAATCAAATCAATAATAGGTTGGTTTTTCTTGATATTTTTAATCACTTGGATGTGACTGGAGACTTGCTTTCTAGTTCTCAACTTGCCAGTTTGTTGCAAAATATAATCAGAAATCAATTCGTTACGACCACAAGAACGACCAGAAACTTTGATCTTTGACAAGCCATTTTTAGGGATGATTCTAAGAGCATCCTCAAAAGCGGATTCGACATCTGAACCCCAAACCTCTGACTCGGAGTCTTCAGCAGCAGGAGTAATAATGTTGTTGTTGGCATTAATAATACTAGCGGAGCTGTTGGAAATGTCGGTTATATGGGAGGAGGTAATGGAATCGATTTCATCAAAAGATCTCTTCTTGGAAGGAGTAGAGTCTTCATCATTAGAGTCGTGGACTTGATAGATTTGAGAGCCGTCGTTGGCGATGGAGATATCGACAATCATTGGCAAGTTTTTTCTTGAGCCAGAAGTTGGACTAATAATAGAGTCGGTCATGATAATTGAATTTGTTAATAAGACAATTTATCAATATGCATATATGGAATATATGGTGTAGTAGTAAAATTCTAAAGGATGGTAGATAGTTGGAAAAGTTGCAGGTTTTTAGTTTAAAGGAATGACTAGAGTTGAATGAAACACCACTATGAGAGAGGGGGAATAAAGGAGTGTGGGTAGTGGGTTGGTTATTGTTTATAAAGGAGTGACAGAATGAGGTTGACCTAGAGAAGTGAAAACAGAAAAGAAAAAGAGAAAAGAAAGAAGAAGAAAAAGTTTTTTTTTTTTTCTCTTTCCCTACCTGTTGTTGTCGCTGATGAAAAGGGAATGATGGAGGTATATATTGGGCAAACAATGTATGCAGCGGGTGATAGACATGCAGGGACAGGATGGGACGTTGGTGATTACCCATGGTAGGGCCTAGCTGGCCAGGTGGTAGGTGTTTATGAGCGAGTTTTTAGCGCATGCACCATCATAATAGGCATCTCTTAGCACCAGTGATGGTAGCTACTGACATGCTATTGGTTATCTGGGTTGCTAGTGTCGTGGTGTTACCTTGGAGTGATTTTCCGTTGTCCAAACAGAATGGGCCAAGTTAGATCGCGATCATGAATTAGACTTTTGGCCAGCTGCGTCAATCTCGCTGTGGTGTTTGGTTTTTTTTGCACTGCGAGAAATTTCCGTGTGAGACATCCTGATTTCCTGTTTGGGATATTGCGGGTGTGAGTCTCACTGCCGCTGCATGCATCAGTATATCGCACCCCCTTTGCTGGTTATGAGACCTGTTCTCATTTGCTTGCAGACATTTTTTGATTATCTGATGGTTATTGCACACACCACAACGGCGAGAAACCGTCGTTGGATTGGCCATGTTCTCGCCAGTAGAAGCTATCGTCGCCCTCTAGCGACTACACGATTACATTACCTCTTGTGGTAACTTCGCGCCTAAAAGTATTGGTGACCATGTGCTTTGATACTCCCTCGCATGGTAAGTCCTTGCCCTTGGATCCCCTCTCCCCTCCTACCAATATTGCCCCCAACAGAAAATCGTCTCCTACTTGTCAATGGTGTCCTCCCAAAAAAGAAAAATCATGCTAATAATAGACACGCTCTAGCTAATATTCCGTGGTTACCACCACTTTTCTCCTAAATTATCTCGATCACATATAACCGTGGTAATGGTAGAATTTTAGAGTGAGTGGTTTCAATATACCACCACTCTGGGAACTACTCTCGCTACTCTCGCTCTTTGGTCACATGCCCTGGGGTGGGGGCTTCAAATTTTTTTATTTTTTTTTGTTTTTGGCGATGAACTCACACCCCATATACTGTCTCTTCTACCATTTCCTAATAGCTATATATCTAATATTTCGAACAATTATTCGTCATTTCCTGGTCATCTCCGTCTAATACGTCTCCAGATGAATCAAACCAAAACGGCACTGGATAGTGGTGCTCGTTACACATCTTTGCCAGCCAATAATCATGGTGCTACAACACCCAAGAACCCCGACATTGGTAATATTAATAATGTCAAAACAACCATCAATATCGACGGTATGACGTGCTCAAGCTGTACAAACGCAATAACCAACGCAGTGGTCAAAAATTTGGACGGTATAAACTCCTTAAACATATCTCTCATGACAAATCAAGCGGTTATTAGCCATGACCGAACCAAAACATCCCCGAAATTGATCATTGATACCATTGAGGATTGCGGTTTCGACGCAACTCTTGTATCTTCAATAAGTGATATCCCAGACAATCTGAAAGAGGTCAATACCAATCATTATCATAACCATCAAAGTTCCTGTATTATATCGAAATTCTCGGTCCAAGGAATGACTTGTTCGGCATGCACGGATTCCATAACCAACGCTATAAGTCAGTTGGAAGGAATTCAAGATATCAACATCTCTTTATTAACTAATGAAGCAATTATCAAACATGTATCAGCCGTAACATATTCAGAGATTGTGAATGTCATTGAAGATTGTGGGTTCGATGCTCGTTTTATTGAATCAGACACTGTAGGCACCACCACTCTGAACCCCATAATTTCCAAAATTGCCGTCCAAGGAATGACCTGTTCAGCGTGTACTGATTCGATCACCAATGCCATAAATCAATTAAAGGGTATCCAGCACATTAACATCTCTTTGCTAACCAATGAAGCCAATATTATACATTTGCCGTCGCTCTCGAATTCTGAAATTATAAATACCATTGAAGATTGCGGTTTTGACGCTTCATTGATCTCATCTCTTCCAACTGAGAGATCTTCTTCTTCAACCGCAACCCCTCTTGAGAAAGTGGTACTTCAATATTTTGGCGATCTTTCTGAAAATATCGTCAAGTCTCTAGAAACAAGTTTTCCGGGAATATCTTCAATTTCTCTTGATGAAACTTCAACCACCTTGATTATTAATTATAATCCATCTATCTCAGGAATCCGTTCCATAGTTGACTTCCTAAAATCTCAACAAATTGATACTCTAGTCCTCAATTCCACCAGTCAGACTACCCAATCACAGCTTTCTCTACTTTCAAAGCATAAAGAGGCTCTTCACTGGCGCTATTGTTTCTTTTTGTCTCTTGTGTTAGGGCTCCCGGTGTTTCTTATGGGCCATCAAATTCCTCAAATATTGTCACATTTATCGCAGTCTTCTTTATCACACTTATCGTGGCTTGATTTCCAACTATTGTTGCCTGGTTTGTATTTTTGGGATGTGATGAGTCTTCTTTTGAGTGGATATTTACAATGTAAAGTCGGCTTACATTTTTACAAGACAGGTTGGAGAAATTTAAGATATGGAGGAGCAGCAACTATGGATGTTCTTGTGGCCACTTCTATCGGAGTATCGTTTTGGTTTTCTATATATTCAATGATTGTCAATGTGATCTCGCAGCCTACCAGTGATTCTCCAAATCACTCTGCACACCACCCGATGCTTTTATTTGATACCGCTGCAATGTTGTTAATCTTTATCACCCTTGGAAAATGGTTAGAGAGTAAAGCCAAAGGGAAAACTACTTCGGCGCTATCCGAATTGATGAAATTGGTTCCGTACTCTTGTGATGTAATTGTTGAACCACAGCAATTTATGGGTTCTTTAGAGTTATCAAAGCAGAACCAGGACTCTTCTTTTGATCCATCAAATTTCTCAATTCAGTCTATATCAGTTGATTTGCTACAATTGAATGATATTGTTTATGTTGCTCCGTCTTCTAAAATTCCGGTGGATGGAATTCTTGTCTGCGGAACATCAGAAGTCGATGAATCACTTTTGACCGGTGAATCATTACCGGTTCCAAAAACCGTTGGGTCCCATCTCATTGCCGGTTCTATAAACTTATCATCACCAATCTTTGTCCGCACAACGAAAGTCGGATCGCAGACTACTATTGCCCAAATCATAAAGTTGGTAAGGGATGCACAATTCTCACATGCTCCAATTCAACAGTTCTCTGATAGAGTGGCCCTGGTGTTCGTTCCTCTGATTTTGACATTAGCATTGTTGACCTTTGGTTGGTGGTACATTGCGATCTCATGTCATTTTATAGACAGTGATTCATGGTACTATTCAATGATATTCAACGATGATTCCAAGTCCCATTTCTTTAGCGTGTTAAAAGTATCAATTTCCGTGGTAGTTATTGCCTGTCCTTGTGCTCTTGGGTTGGCGGCGCCAACTGCAGTTATGGCAGGAACTGGAAGAGGAACCAGCTTAGGTGTCGTAGTGAAAGGCGGTGAAGTCTTTGAAAAAATGACTAGTGTTGATGCGGTAGTTTTTGACAAAACCGGAACTTTGACCACCGGAAAAATGGGATTGATAGAAAGTAGCTTGATTATGGCAGATATTCCAGAGTTGTCTACACCACTAAATGAAATTTTAATTTGGAAAATGATCAAGTTAGCAGAAGATGGAGTCTCACATCCTATTTCTAGAGCATTGGTGGGTGAAGCCAGTAAAAAACTTGAATCATTGATTACCAATAATCTAGGGAGTAACGAGAACGTTGAATGTCTTAATGTTGAAAATATTGTTGGCCAAGGGATCATTGCCACCTTGAACTTTGGTGATCGGATCATGGAATTTAGAATCGGAAACCGGAAATTAGTAAATATTCCCGAAGCAGATGGTTCTTCTGTGGCTTCTACTGGAACAAAGATTCACATTTCTTTGTCTGCCAGCTATTTGGGGCACCTTGTTCTCTCTGACAGGCTCAAACCTGATGCCCGGGCCACCGTTGCTGCACTTCACCAACAGCAGATCCAAGTGTATATCATCAGCGGTGATTCACATGATATCACCAGGAAAATTGCCGATGAGTTAGGAGTCGACTCGCTGCGAGTCTTTGCAGAAGTGAGTCCGGAGGGCAAAAAGGAAATTGTTGAGCAGTTGAGAAATCAATTCAAGTATGATAATAACCAAGAGCAGGGCTTGTCAATAGAAGAAGATATTGAAATGGGAATTGTTGGAAACTCAACTAATGATGATAATGAAATTTCCAGAGATGAATTGAACATTGATGGTTTCAAGCTCAGAAACGTTGGGCGCTCAACAACGGTATTTGGTCGCTTATTCCGCTTTGTTAATCGCAAAATCCTGTCATCATCCGCTTCTACTAGTAATTCCGACAGCGCCGCTTCGGTTCTCTTTATCGGAGACGGTATCAATGATGCTGCTGCCATTAGTGCCGCTGATATTGGTGTGTCATTCACAGGCTCAACTGATATTGCTGCTCTGAGTGCGTCCGTCCTTTTGCTTAATGATACATCACTCCATCCATTGCTTGTATCATTACAATTGGCAAAGACAACATTTTCAACAATCAAGTTGAATTTCATCTTGGCGAGTATTTATAATTTGTGCATGGTGCCTTTGGCGATCATGGGGGTCATGAATCCGTTTTTGGCTGCTGCTGCAATGAGCATGAGCAGTGTTTGTGTAGTAGGCAATTCTTTGAGATTGAATCACTGGAAGCCAAATGAATTGCTGTGAAGGGCCTTATTGGTTTAATTGTTCTGGTTTGTTTTTCGTTTCTTTATTTTTATTTTTGGCACGCTGATGACTATACATTACGATCTTTTTTCTCTTCTTTCTGTGGTGGATGCTCGTAGTGTCGTCATTTTTTTTGGTTCTTTATTGCCTGTTTTACTTTATTATTCTCAATGTATTTAGTAGAAGTATATTATATTTATATGTTTGTTTAGTACTTATGTTTATTGTTAAATGCATCAATATTCAACATTTCAAATCATTCTTGTATTCTAATGAACTGTGAGAGCCACTTTCTGTAGCATGAAGTTGCTGATGGAATTGAGAGTATCGCTGAATATTACTCTAGGCATAATGATGGCCAAGGATTCAGAATTTTCGAACCACCTACGAGTCAAATGAAAAATTGATGGAATGAGAAGGTAATGTTTAAAAGATTTAACATCCAATGTTTTCCTGGTATGATGCTTTGGGGACTCCTCGCGCGCGAAGAGTATGGAAAAGAACAAATAAAGAATAAAAATAGTAAAAAAGAAAGTACTCATTCATTACCTGATCAATTATTCCTTATCTTATTCCTCATCTTATTCACTACCTTATTCCTTATCTTATTCCTTATCTTACTCATTATCTATTTAAAGAGGTACTAAACCCCTCATTCTCTATATATTATTTTAATAAAAAAAATCAAGTTAATATTACACTAGTCTTTATATGGACTATATCTTATTCTATCAGTAGTTCAGAACTTTATAATGCAGCATTGTGATTCTAGAGTACCTACTTCAAAAACTTTTATCAACACTCAAATTTCAGATCCAGAAAAGAATGTTGCACGACTTAAATAAATTTTTGATGAGCTCTTTTCTTCTTCTTCTTCTTCTTCTTCTTCTTCTTCTTCTTCTTCTTCTTCTTCTTCTTTAGATTTGGTTATTATTTATCAGAAATTCAAAAACCTCTGTAAGTACACAGCAGCTTCGCAGTGAAATAAAACACTCATTAAGTAGTATGTGTGTGAGTCCAGTGTCTACATTCACCTATTTCGCTAGAAATGACAATTAAAGATTTTGTTTTATAATACATTATGGTTAACCATCACCAATAAAAGCCTACGATAGTGATATAGTGGTCTTTGGTCCCTACGTGATCTTCCATGCTACAGAAAGGTAGACTTTCTATCTTGTAGATATTCTGCAGCTGCAGTTTATCGTGTTGTTAATCCGACAACTGGTATTATACAGGCCCTTTATAAACATCAATGTTATCAGACACTGATCTACTTCTGGAAGCAATTGATGTAAATGAGAGAGATTGCGATAACGAATAGGGGATACGCACGTGCCCAATTGTAGGTGTTTTACCACTGCGCCACAAGGGGAAAGAGAAAAAAGAAAAGAAAAAGCGTCAAAGATTTTAAGGATGGGGATGGATGGGCCTTATCATCTCATTCTTGTCACCACCCACACGAAACCACAAAATATATAACCATACTATACCCCAAAATTACACACTCCACAAAATATATTATATACCCTTCTATTATTACTACCAGATCTCTAGAGAGCCAATTGAAATAACGCATTTCCTTTGTTGGACCCTCTTTTTTTTTTAAAAAAAAAGATATCCCATCACTACAAATTTGCATTTATTTGGTATTGAGAACCAAGTATAACACATCTTATCAGATAGAACACCATTAATATTTGTGAGGATATGGGTAAATTATCGTACGCCCATATCTCCTTTTTGACGTTTCAAGCCACTTTGCAGGTCATTTGTGTGTGCTTGGCTGGTTACATTTGTGCTAGGTGCGGGATTTTGAATGCCCAAGCTCAAAAATACGTCTCGGTATTGAATGTCAATTTATTTACTCCTGCTCTTATTTTTTCGAAATTGGCCTCGTCGTTATCTCTTAAAAAAATTATTGAAATCTCGATCATCCCAATCTTTTATGCGGTTTCTACTGCGGTATCTGTCGGATGTTCCAAAGTGGCGAGTAGATTGTTACGTCTAAATGAACCAGAATCAAATTTCGTCACAGCCATGTCAGTATTTGGGAACTCTAACTCTTTGCCAGTTTCCTTGACGGTTGCTTTAGCTTACACTTTACCAAATTTGGATTGGGATATCGTTAGTGATGACAATCCAGATAAAATCGCTAGCAGAGGGATCTTGTACTTGTTGATTTTCCAACAATTGGGCCAAGTCTTAAGATGGTCATGGGGTTATAACACTTTACTCAAAAGAAGAAGTCCGAAAGAGCTAGCGTTTGATCCATATTCCATGAGCTCTATCAGCCAAGATGAAGAATTGCATGAAACTTTAGGCCAATGCAATGATGAAGAAGCAAGTAGCCTGGGATATTGTGATGAAGGCACCCCAGGTGACATGACCCCAGGTTCCAAAATCAGTATGAACCTGGAAAGTGACGCTACGTTTACCACTGAAGCAAGAGTGATTGATGGTAGCAGCTTGACGGAAGAAAATGATGATACTTTTTACGTACACCATCAGGTTACTTTTAAAGACCAAGTATTAGCAAAGTTCAGAGGATTTTTGAATTTCATGAACCCACCGCTTTATGCCATGGCTTTGGCGGTGGTTGTTGCCAGCATTCCAATGATCCACGATGCATTTTATGTCAACAATGGGTTTATTCAAAACACCCTCTCCCTGGCGATCCATGATTTGGGATCGGTGTCAATTCCTTTGATTTTGGTTATCCTTGGATCCAATTTGGCTCCAGATTCGTCAATTGACCCTCCAAGTAAAAACTTCAAAAAAATTATTGTTGGATCATTGGTTTCAAGAATGATTTTACCTCCTATCATTTTGCTACCGATAATTGCTCTTTGTGTCAAGTATATTCAAATCTCGATTTTGGATGATCCAATCTTCTTAATTGTCTCATTTATTTTGACCATTTCTCCACCAGCAATCCAACTATCGCAAATCTGTCAATTGAACGGATTGTATGAGCGTGAGATGGCCAGTGTTTTGTTCTGGGGGTATGTTGTGTTGACATTACCAACCGCTATTGTTATTGTTGTGGCCAGTTTAGAAGTTTTGGATTGGGCTGGCAAGCTTGTTGTATGATTTTTATTTTTATTTTTATTGCTATTGTTTTGAAAACAAAACGTAAAAGAGGTTTCTATCAACTAGAATTGATATTATAGAGCCAGGAAGTCTTGGATCCTCAAATTTGCTTTTTTATTCGCAGGTTTTCACTATGATGGGTTCATTGAATCAATCATCATTTGCTATTTCCAAAAGGTCTGTTGTTATTTATTTAGATATACTACTATTACTCATATTTTTACTTATTACTATTATTATTACACATTTATTCTAAAACGTTCTGTTATTGTATACCAGGGGTGCGGGAAACACATTTACCCTCGGTATCACCCGTGACCCCACCGCAACGACGGGAGTTTCCGAGCCCTGTGTTTGGCTTATCAGAGTGGGCAATCTCGATGAGTCTTCCCCTCGGAATGAAACCGGCGGTGATGATGGTAACGATAAGTGATGAAGTATTAGTCATGGCGGTCATCGCAGATTTTTTGAAGGCTGACTGACTGAATGTGAAATTTTACGGGAAATCAAAACAGGAAAAATTTTTTTCATTATTGTGACTCTTATTGAAATATATATATAAATAACACGAAAAAGCAGGAAAAAAAAAAATCTTGAAAATTTTGTTTTTCATCATCATTACATATCATAAGGAAACCCAAAAGTAATTGGCCATTCTTTCCACATTATTTCCCATATTTATTATTTATTATTCATTCTTATTCTTATTCTTATTCTTATCCTAATATTCCACAATGAGCAATCCTGAAGCCCAAGGTTTTAAAAAAATATCCGAAGAAACCCAATCTAAGCCAGCTCAAACGAATCCTTATGGTCCAAACCCTGCTGATTTCTTGTCGAATGTTTCCAAATTCCAATTGATCGAATCGACTCTTAGAGAAGGTGAGCAATTTTCCAACGCTTTCTTTAGTACCGAAAAAAAAATTGAAATTGCCAAAGCCCTCGATGATTTCGGGGTGGATTACATTGAATTGACCTCTCCTGTTGCTTCCGAACAGTCCAGAGCTGACTGTGAAGCGATTTGTAAATTAGGGTTGAAGGCCAAAATCTTGACTCATATCAGATGTCATATGGACGATGCTAGAGTTGCCGTGGAAACCGGGGTCGATGGTGTTGATGTCGTCATTGGTACCTCCTCATTCCTTAGAGAATACTCCCATGGTAAAGACATGACCTACATCACCAACGCTGCCGTTGAAGTGATTGAATTTGTCAAATCCCACGGGATTGAAATCCGTTTCTCATCTGAAGATTCGTTTAGATCGGATATTGTTGACTTGTTGAATATTTACAAAACGGTCGACAAGATTGGGGTGAACAGAGTGGGGATTGCTGATACCGTTGGTGGTGCCAACCCAAGACAAGTTTACGACTTGGTGAGAACTTTGAAATCCGTGGTGCACTGTGACATTGAATGTCATTTCCATAACGACACTGGTTGTGCCATTGCTAACGCTTATACTGCTTTGGAAGCGGGGGCCAAATTGATCGATGTTTCTGTGTTGGGGATTGGTGAAAGAAATGGTATCACCCCACTTGGTGGGTTGATGGCCAGAATGATTGCCGCTGACAGAGAATACGTTTTATCCAAATACAAGTTGCACAAATTGCGTGATTTGGAAAACTTGGTGGCCGAAGCCGTCCAGGTCAACATCCCATTCAATAACCCAATCACCGGGTTCTGTGCCTTCACCCACAAGGCTGGTATTCACTCTAAGGCTATCTTGGCTAACCCATCCACTTACGAAATCTTGAACCCAAGCGATTTCGGGTTGACCAGATATATTCATTTCGCCCACAGATTGACCGGTTGGAACGCTATCAAGACCAGAGTTGACCAATTGAACTTGCATCTTTCTGATACCCAAGTCAAGGAAGTCACCGCCAAAATTAAGAAATTGGCTGATATTAGACAATTGAACATTGACGATGTTGACTCTATCATTAAAGACTACCATGCTGATGTCCAAACCCCAGTGGTGGCTCCAGTCGCTGATACTAAGGTCGATTCCTTGGATATTAGTGAAGAACCAGAAACCAAAAAACAAAAAACCGCTTAAGCTTTAGTATAGTATATCTAAAGAAAGAAATAAACATTCCTTTCTACTCTTTTCTTTCCCTTTGGCTGCCTTCTTATTTTTTTTTTTATTATGGACATTTCTATTGGAATTTCCCACTTTGTATTTTCTATTGTATTTTTTGTTTTTTGTTGTAGTTTATTCTTAATGGGACTGATATTTTTTTAAAAAAGAAAAAAACGAAAAAAATAAAATAAAATAAAAATAAACATTCACTAATAAACACCTGTTATTGACCTTTTATCATCTACATGTATCAAATTTGTGTAATTAATTTTTGCAAAACAATAATAAGGGGAGAAAGAACAAGTTGCCTCTCTCTGCTTAAAAAGGCATAGAAAACTTGGTCATTTTTGTATTATAGATCAGGAACAAAGATGAAAAAAAAAAAAAAAAAGAATACTATTGACTATAAGAGGCTATCCATATAACGGGAAAATAAGAGTCAACAATAATAAAAAACAATAATGACCGTTTTGTAGGAGAGGGATAACAATCTCAGAAGAAAAAATACAAATAAATAGAAAAATTTTTGCCAACACAAAAAAAAACAAATTGATCTCATAAGTATTGTTCTGAATAGAGGGTAAAATACAAACGAAAAGTTAAAAGACACCAGTCCCTTAAATTAACAAATAAAATAAAATAAAATAAAGATGCACAAAAAAAGAGAAGCTCAAACACCCCATGATCACTCACTTCCTTCAGGTTCAAAAATATCCGCCGCGATATACATCAAATTCTCCACAATCAACCCTTGAACATTTAAATCTTCCTTATTCAAATGATTTTGTGGTAATAAATTTGGTCCCCAAATAATCCCCAAGTTTCTCGCTGACATTCTGTTGATTTCTTGTTTCTCAACAATCCGACACAAATGGAATATCACTGCCCTAAGAGTAAAGTAATTAGCATCTGGTAATTCATAAACAACCTCATGCAATCTTTTTTTTCGAAGAGATACCTCTGGAATCTTCACTGCAGAAACAAATCTTGCATATAATTGTTCAGTCAACAAGGCTTGAGGTAGCTGGGAAAAATAAGATTTTAGTAATGATGCAATACAAAACATATCGCTATCAATGATACGATCTGGAT
The DNA here is from genome assembly GCF_037102585.1 of Saccharomycopsis crataegensis. NCBI lineage: Eukaryota > Fungi > Ascomycota > Saccharomycetes > Ascoideales > Saccharomycopsidaceae > Saccharomycopsis > Saccharomycopsis crataegensis. The sequence goes on from NW_027043819.1 coordinate 118,150, forward strand.
TAGTGATCAATTTATCAATCATTGAACGATCGATATTAAGTGCATCGATCAACTGGTGTATTTTGGTTTTATTTCCCGATGTTCGATAAATACCTTCCAATTCAATCCCATAGTTATCAATGATATTTATACAGGTTCTCACAATCAATGGAACAGATTCATTTTCAAAAAGGCATAACTCTTCAATCGACCCGCCAAACATTTTTGGTACACTGTTACTAATTGGTTTAATTGTTGATAATTCTTGACTGGATGGTAAAGCACTTTGCGACCGATTTTCATGCAAAAACAAACTATTGCCACCATCACTGGCGACACTCAAGGTAGGATTTGCACCATTATAAAAGGGGTCCAAAGTATTAGTCTGTCCTCCACTAACCCCACCCATACTTGCGCTATTATTACCAGTATTAATATAACTATATCTATTATTTTTTGTCGAATTTTTAGAATCTTCTTGCACTTTACTTAACGATGCAGCAGTCTGTACTGGTGATGTGTTAATCTTATTCTTTTTCATTAATATTGAGCTCGATCTTTTGATATTAGAGGTGAATGAGTTTGCGCTTGCACTGGAAGTCATTCCACCATTATTTCCCATGGAGGCAGTATTGAAGTTTGCTTGCGTATTGGTCAACACTGAGTGAACTTTATAATCAACTGGAAGTAACGCTCTAGACGGTCCGGCATTGGAATATTTCAATAAATAATCATGCAAATCCTTTTCGTTATCCACCGAAGCAGCAAGACTTTTCATTGATGCTTGACGAGAGTCACTTCTAAGTGGAGATATAAGAACCCCCGAATTCATTAATAGATTCTCACACCAGGTAGCATACTTTTGTAGTTGAACGCACATTGCTAAGTCAATTTCCAAAATTAAATCTTTTAAGGACTTGGAAACCGCTGGTCTGTGGGTGCTGAGTAATTCTTCCTTGAGTCTTTTACTAGTGTTGACTTTCGATGCATAGTCTTTATCAGCAATTTCAATTTTCGACATCAATTCCTCTTCCTGTTGACTAGTGGTCTTGTTCTTGAGGGTGAATTTTCTTGTTGGTTCATAATGCCTAACTTTATCCAATTCGACACAAAAATTTTCATATCTACTTTTCGCCTTCTCAGCAGCACTGACCGCATCGGCAACTTCTTTTTCTCTTCGTTTGCCGTCATCTTTTAGGGCCCTTCTTTGCCTTTGCATAGTGGCAGATAGCTGAAATAATTCGTCGGACATAGTTTTTAAAGCTGCCACATAAGCAGAGCCAACACTATACAATTTATCATCAAAACCAACAATTTGCTCGAAACTCTTGGTGAAGGAATCCTGTCTTAAGTTGGCAGCATTATGTCTCAAATATTCAGAGGTACTTTTGGAAAGTTTTCTTACTTGGTAGTCATATTCTTCTTGGAACGCTGCCTTCTTCTTGATAAATTTAGCAAATTCTTCACAATTGGTTATACTTTCTTTTAATCTCTTCAATAATGCTTCGAGCGCACTATCGGAATTCAAAATTAACTTGATTTTCTCTTCATTTAAAAGCTCCACAGAAGCTTTTGGCAAATCCTTATTTACATTACTAGATGATGGTGCCGAGGATCCAGCTAAAGCTCCACTTGTAGCTGGTGGAAAATCCTTCAGTGGTACCTTAACTAGTGGGTTGGACGTATTTGTGGTAGCAGTTGAATTCGCAGTGTGCACTTCAGATAAACTGTGGTCTGTTCCAGAAAACGTAGCCCCAGAATTTGTGGGATATAAGCTGGCATCAAATTCATTAACTAAATCATCCTGCCTTTGGGATGGCTCCGTGCCGTTGGTCATGGTATTGGTTACACCTTAAAGTTCTCAAATAACACCTGTATAGATAGAGACGCAGGTTTTCAATCGGTTATATGATGAAGGTACACGTCAAAAGAACCCAGCCAATGTCTGACAGACAAAAAAATGGGGGAAAAAAATGAAATCAAATGAAGTGACACCAACAAGCAACAAAACAAGTCAAAACAGTGATTGTCAGAATGCGCAGTTCAGCTTTCAACTCAGCTAACCATTGCCAAGCACTTTTTATGGTAGGCGCCAGATCATCTTTTACAGAAAAATAATTTTATTTTTGGTCACATGACCGTGTCTGAAACATCCACCATCCGTGCGCTGGTATGATTGGGGTGACCTGTTGGTTAACGATATTTTTAGTCTTTTTGGGTAATAAGATTCAAATTAGAAACTGCTACATCGCAGCAATTATATAATTGAAAGAATTTTGAAGACTTACAATCCAAATCTAACTTTTATAATAAATATGATGTTTTTTTTTTATTGCTTAATATTAATATGATCATGAATTCTCTACAAAATAGAATACTTTTTTTCAGAAGTCATTTGACAAAACAAAACTAGTCACTTAGTAGGTAGTTGGCGGGAAGTAGCACACAAGGAGAATCGAAATGCTTAGAAGGTGCTGACGAAGCTTTCAGTAGCAGACTTCAATTCAGCCAACAATTCATTGGACAATTTACCTTCAACTCTGATGGCTTCCAAGATTTTACCGTGGGAAGATTTCATGTGAGCCAAGAATTCTTCTTCGAATTTACCGAGGCTGGCAACTGGGACAGAGTCCAAGTAACCGTTGACACCAGCGAAAATCAATGGAACTTGTTCTTCAGAGGCCAATGGAGAGTTTTGCTTTTGCTTCAAGATTTGGGTCAATCTTTCACCTCTGTTCAAGGTTTGCTTGGTAGAGGCATCCAAATCGGAACCGAATTGGGCGAAGGCAGCGACTTCTCTGTATTGAGCCAAGAAAAGTTTCAAAGAACCAGCAACTTGCTTCATGGCCTTGACTTGAGCAGCAGAACCGACACGGGAAACAGACAAACCGACGTTAATAGCTGGTCTGATACCCTTGTAGAACAATTCAGCTTCCAAGAAAATTTGACCGTCAGTAATAGAAATGACGTTAGTTGGGATATAAGCAGAGACATCACCACCTTGGGTTTCAATAACTGGCAAAGCAGTCAAAGAACCACCACCCAATTTGTCAGACATCTTAGCAGCTCTTTCCAACAATCTGGAGTGCAAGTAGAAAACATCACCTGGGTAAGCTTCTCTTCCTGGTGGACGTCTCAACAACAAAGACAATTGACGGTAAGCAACGGCTTGCTTGGACAAATCATCGTAGATGATCAAAGCGTGTTTACCATTGTCTCTGAACCATTCACCGATAGCACAACCAGTGAAAGGAGCCAAGTACTGCAATGGAGCGGCTTCAGAAGCAGTAGCAGCAACAACAATAGAGTATTTAAGAGCATCGTGTTGTTCCAAGGTTTGGACGAATTGAGCGACAGTAGATCTCTTTTGACCGACGGCAACGTAAACACAGTACAATTTCTTGGATTCATCAGAACCATCGTTCCATCTCTTTTGGTTCAAAATAGTGTCCAAAGCGACGGTGGTCTTACCAGTTTGACGATCACCAATGATCAATTCTCTTTGACCTCTACCAATTGGGACCAAAGCGTCGACGGATTTCAAACCAGTTTGCATTGGTTCAGAGACAGATTGTCTTGGCAAAATACCTGGAGCCTTCAATTGAGCTCTGGAAGTACCAACGGATTCAATTGGTCCCTTACCATCAATTGGAGCACCTAAAGCGTCAACAACTCTACCCAACAAACCTGGACCGACGTTAACATCAACAATCTTACCGGATCTCTTGACGGTTTCACCTTCCTTGACCAATCTGTCAGAACCGAACAAGACAATACCGACTTGACCTGGTTCCAAGTTAAGAGCCATACCCTTAACACCAGAAGAGAATTCAACCAATTCTTCAGCTTGGATGTGGTTCAAACCGAAAACACGGGCAATACCATCACTATGATTTGTTAGTAAACACTCCAAGTATTTTTAATCAAGTACTCATGTTGCACACAGAGGCCATACTAATTTATTAGACGATATCGTGACTGACCGTCTCGTGCGAGATGAAAAATTTCATCTGTAGTGAGAGGCCACAACACATACACACCATCTTTGAGCAAGATACTTACCCAACAGACAAAACTCTACCGGTTTCGTTCAAGTTAGATTCTTCAGAAACACCTCTGATTCTTTCTTCCAAGATAGAGGAAACTTCGGTTGGTTGAGCCTTGGCAGAGGCGAAACGACGGCCAGCAACCATCATAGCTGGACGAGCCTATTGAATAAAGTTAGTAAAATAATTTAAAACGATCTTTGTGAGTAAATCAATGAATCCCGCAATTCAATCATAGATTACTTCATTTGGAAAATTTCAATTGGGTGTAAAAGGGGGTCTGATTTTTTTCCACTATTTGTGGCAGCTTAGAATTATTGGTAGCTATTCTATCTATTCACATATTATGCGTTTGGATATTGATTGGTGATAATAATTATTCCCATTGAAATACTGAAGTATTGATTTTTCATGATTGAATCTTGGTATTCTTTGAATAGTAGTAGTGCAACACATACAACTCTGTTCAAGGCAACACGAGAAGTGTTGGCAACGGCCAATTTAGTGGCAGATCTTAAGATTTGTCTTGAGAGCATCTTGTTTGGAATATGAAGACTTGTAAGAAGATATTCTTAACAAAACAAGTTGTTTGATGAGAGAAAGTAAGAATGAACGTTGGAGACTTTTGTAGAAAAAGCGTGGATTTTTTTTTGGGTGATGAAAATCAAGCAGCTGGGCTCTCTAACCCTCTCCTCTTTCCTCACTCTCTGATTGGATAGCTGGATTAACAGCACCCGTGTCGGTGTATGGGTGAATAATATTGTTACCCTGATACATCCCAACACCAGATGATCAGGGTCAATCTAAAGGCACGCAGGCACCACATCTCTTTGATATGATGGAGTTTTGTAAAAGATATATCAACGGATATACTGAAATCTCATAATAATAAGGATTTTTACTGGTATATTTATCTCATGCGCACTATTTCTTACTAATGTACTAAATATGTCATCCGAAATAACAACAACAATAAATTATAATAATAATAATATAACCAATAAAAGTAATGACAACGATAAATATGTACAGGACGTTTTCTTGGTGAAGCAATGGCCCTCTTTCTAATATGTACTTTCAACCTCGTATTTAATTAGGACATTTTCTGAGTCCCCGTTATCTATCTATCAAATCCAGATCATTTAGCGAAGGTAATGCAACATTTCAATTCCAATCAAGATCCAAATAGGTGCATAGCCACCCCCCATTAATCCCATAAAACATCAATCATTAAATCATTAAAAGAAGAACAACAAAAAATGATTAACTGAACAATTCTAGTTTTTTTCGGCGCCACTAACTTTGCCTTGAGGTTCTACCACGGTTTTATCGAAATGGTACATTTCTGATATCGTGGCTTGTCTCTTCAACACAGTAAATTGTTTCACAGCATCGTTATATGCAGCAATGATTTTGTCTTCCTCGGTCAATTCCATGTTCTTGCGGAATTCATACCTGGTCTTTCTCAAAAAGTATTCACGAAAATTGTAGTTATCGAACTTCAACGAGCTTCTCAACATGTTGTGATACAATCCAAGAACCTTGGTTCTTGATGGCAATGTTGACACTGATTTGGATAAGCTTGACATATTTCTAGATGTTAAAATTGGTAGGTTACTTATAATTGAAGAAGTAAGCACAAAGTCATATATTCGAGATACTCATTAAGCAGTAAGTTATATCCTTTTTTTTCGGTTATTAATCAACAGAAAAAAAAAAAAAAAGGTTATGAGGCACAGAATACCGCTTTTAAGCCTGATCGGGAACCTTTGATAAGTACTCAAATCTTGTTGCAAATAGATGTTATAGGAAAATGGTGAGGTAAGATAACTCGCAAAGCAACATATTGTATCAGGTATTTACATTACCATTTCAATGGTTTTTTATTTAGTGTCTCTATTTGAAACCCTGTTGGTTACAAAATTAAAATCCGTGACAGGATTGTGCGTGAATCCCCGTTGATTCCTTATGATCACTGTAACACCTGGAGTTCTGTGACATATGAAATAGTGCACTCCTTCACAAATAGCATCAAATAAATGAATATTAATCGCAACCCTTTACCAGTATTTAGAACCCCTCAATCTCGACAACATTCCGGTATATTTCACGTGGCACGGTAATTTATAAAGGTGTCAAAAAAAAACCATAATACATAGAGGCAGCTCTTTTTTTTTTGCGCGAATTATTAGAGCATATCAAAAACAGATAAACTAATATTTAGCCAATATGCCGAAAAGCAAAGGAAAAGTAAATGCTTCATATTGTATCTCAAAGCTAGTTCTTCCTTCTAACATCAAATTTAGGGTGGTAAAAATAGAAGAAAGGGAAAAAATGACGGTGACGGGCAAAAGCGGGAGTTAGAAGTCAAAGATGAAGGCCAAGAATATGCCACCGTCGGGAAACTTTTAGGTAATGGCCGTCTTGAAGCTCAATGCTTTGATGATATAAAAAGAATGGCTCATATCAGAGGGAAATTGCGTAAAAGAGTTTGGATTGGAGTTGGTGACATTATTTTAGTCTCTTTGAGGGACTTCCAAGATGACCAATGTGATGTAATCAAGAAGTATAATATTGATGAGGCCAGACAGTTGAAGTCCATTGGGGAATTACCAGAAAATGCCAGGATTAATGAAGCTGCCTTTGATGATGAGGAAGACGCCGATGCTGGATTCGAATTTGGCGCTGCTTCGGAAGATGAGGAGGATGATAAATTAGACGATCTAGATATTGATGATATTTGAATGTTGTGCATTTTCTTGAAAGATTTCTTGTTTCATTTGCCTTTCTTGTTTCATTTGCCTTTCTTGTTTCATTTGCCTTTCTTGTTTCATTTGCCTTTCTTGTTTCATTTGCCTTTCTTGTTTCATTTTCTTTTTTCTTCTTTCTCACTATTGGATGTAATTTGCATCTTTGAAATATAAGCGGATAATTGTAATAGTTATACCATAACTTGGGACGGAATATGATTTAACTGTATGTTCATAATTGACAGGTAGATATTGAAAATAAAATATCACTATTATTACTGTATCTGCTTTTATATTTGTTACTAAATAAATAACAAATCTAAAAGGATACTTTTTCTGCACTTCTAAATTTATTACGCGTGTAGCAAATCGACTGTAAGTTAAAGAACCTAATGTAGGTTAGTTATTTCTTTATTAGATATAAAAAATATTCATTTAATAAGAATGAATATCTGGGGAAATTCTTCTTCAATTGATCTGTGTTCAACTTATAGCACATTGATTTGGCAGTTTAAGTCTTCAGTATGCCTAATACGGACATGTTATGATGTTGCAAACACATAAACTCGACTGCACATGAATGAGGAGTGTTATTTTCTTTGGTATTATCTATCTTCCAATATATATTCCAAACACTAATCGAGGGCTCTCCTCCCAAATATTTTGTTTTCTTGATCTGTATTTTCCTTCTTTTTTGGGACAGGCAGCAGAAACTCAATTCCATCCTTCATCAAAAAATACCCTCAACAATATAACTGTGAAAATGGGGTTACTGAATTCAAATTGAATGAAGCCAAATAACGGATATTAGCACTCTATAAATATTAGGATTATAAATGAATTTAGACAAGGAGTGATTTTTTTATGACGACATCATTGAATTTTCACTTTTGGTGACAAGAAGAAAGATCGATTACACAGCATTTGTAATAGCAGAAAGCCCGTTTTATTCAATGCGTAAAAAAAAAAAGAAAAGTGTATATGTTCTATTTATGACTTTAGAATTGAGTAAATGTAATGCTTACAAAACATTTTCCCCTATGGAGATTTAAAATCCCAAAGTATACACGCTGGTCCTCTACACTCATTAATCTTTCTGCCATCTTACGTGAAATTAATTCTGGATACCCCTAGAATATTCAAGTATTAAATATATGATAATGGTAAGAGATGATAAACTCATATATTGGTATGATTTGATGGCTCAAAAACGTCAATTATCTAGTTATATATTCAAGTTAAAAGCCGCATCAAATTGATACTTATTTATCTAAACACAAAAACGCGTCTTTTTTCCTTAAAATACTAACAATACCCCTCAAGGAGCTAATATCTACAAACAAAAATACAAAGAGAAATACACTGTGCCCTGCTTTTTACACCCCACCCTTCATATTATTCAACAGCCTGGTCCAAATACTAGATCATTTGGAGGAGGTCCCATTTCGCGGCTTGGAAGAGTAATGCACGTGACTATTTCTATCGCTTTTTTTGACAAGTGTTTTGAAGTATGAAAAATTCAGCCTTTACCCACCTCGATAAATGAATTGCAGTCCTCAGTACCGATTGGAAATATCGAGACAATATAGCCCACTATTCAATCACAAGAAAAATGTTGGGTAAAACTCTTAATAAATCCACGTTACAGAATATCCTTTTTCTATTGAAAATTGTGATCTTTGTATCAATTGCCGCTGCTGGTATATCATCAAGATTGTTTTCTGTGATACGGTTTGAATCGATAATTCATGAATTCGATCCATGGTTCAATTTCAGAGCAACCAAATATTTGGTCAACAACTCATTTTATGAATTCTTAAACTGGTTCGATGACAGAACTTGGTATCCATTGGGTAGAGTCACTGGTGGGACTTTATACCCTGGTTTAATGGTTACTTCCGGCGTGATATGGCATTCTTTGAGAGAAATTTTCCTTCTACCAATTGACATTAGAAACATTTGTGTGTTGTTGGCCCCTGTATTCAGTGGCTTGACTGCTTACTTCACTTACTGTTTGACTACTGAAATGAAAGATTCTGCCGCTGGTTTGTTGGCAGCCGCATTTATTGCGATCGTTCCAGGTTACATTTCTAGATCCGTCGCCGGTTCATACGATAACGAAGCCATTGCAATCACTTTGTTGATGGCCACTTTCTTCTTTTGGATCAAATCTCAAAAGACTGGGTCTTTGTTTTATGCTTCAATCGCTGCTGTATCATATTTTTACATGGTTAGTGCCTGGGGTGGCTATGTTTTCATCACTAACTTGATTCCATTACATGTGTTCGTATTACTCTTGATGGGCAGATACAACCATAAACTTTATACCGCCTACACTACATGGTATGCCTTGGGTACTATTGCCTCTATGCAAATTCCTTTTGTTGGTTTCTTGCCAATCAGATCTAACGACCACATGAGTGCATTGGGTGTCTTTGGCTTGTTGCAATTAGTGGCTTTTGGAGACTATGTGAAATCTCAAATTCCTTCTAAACAATTCAAGGCTTTCTTGATTGCTTCAGTCACTTTAGTGTTTGGCGTGGGTCTCGTTGGTCTCGTTGGGTTGACTTACGCTGGTTATATTGCACCATGGACCGGTAGATTCTACTCTTTATGGGATACTAATTACGCAAAGATCCACATTCCAATTATTGCATCTGTGTCGGAGCATCAACCTACTGCCTGGCCAGCTTTCTTCTTCGACAATCAATTCTTAATTTGGTTATTCCCAGTCGGTGTTTATTTGTTGTTCCAAGACTTGAAGAACGAGCACATTTTTGTCATTGTTTACTCTGTCTTATGTTCATATTTTGCCGGTGTTATGGTCCGTTTGATGTTGACTTTGACCCCAATTATTTGTGTCAGTGCTGCCATCGCCATCTCTAAACTATTTGATATCTATTTAGATATCCGTGATGTTTTGAAGCAAGATAAGACTGTCAATGCTTTCAAGTCCAGATCTCTTAAGCTCTTCTCTAAACTTACAGTTGTCTGCTCTTTCTGCTTCTACTTATACTACTTTGTTTACCACTGTACATGGGTGACCTCCAACGCATACAGTTCCCCATCTGTGGTGTTGGCATCTAGAAACCCTGATGGTTCTCAACATTTGATTGATGACTACCGTGAAGCTTATTACTGGCTTAGAATGAACACTCCAGACGATGCTAAGGTTATGGCATGGTGGGATTATGGTTATCAAATCGGTGGTATGGCCGACAGAACCACCTTGGTTGATAACAACACATGGAACAACACCCATATTGCTACCGTTGGTAAAGCTATGTGTTCTTCAGAAGACGTCTCTTACGAAATTTTGAAAAAACACGACGTTGATTACGTGTTAATCATCTTTGGTGGGTTATTGGGTTATTCAGGTGATGATATCAATAAATATTTATGGATGGTGAGAATTGCCGAAGGTATTTGGCCAGATGAAGTCAAAGAAAAGAACTTCTTCACCCCAAGAGGCGAGTATAGAATTGATGATCTTGCCACCGACACCATGAAGAACTCATTGATGTATAAGATGTCCTACTATAATTTTGTTGAATTATTTGGTGGCCAAGAAGCTACTGACAGAGTTAGAAACCAAAGATTGTCCCAAGCAAGCTCTCCAAAATTGGATGTTCTTGAAGAAGCGTTCACCAGTGAAAACTGGATTGTTAGAATTTACAAAGTGAAGGATTTGGACAACTTTGGAAGAGATTTGAAAGATGCTAACAGTTTTGAACAATCTGTGAATAAGGGTAAGAAGAAGAGAATTGCAAAGAGACCAGAGTTGGAATTGCGTGTTTAAGTTGCCTCAAAATGGGAAAATATATTATGTACTACTTTTGTATATTTATTTTTAATTTTATCTTTTTATTTTGTTTTTATGAAATATACGTTTGATTCCTGAAAAGAGAACGAAAAATTGCTTTATGTAACTTACATGTCGATCCGCATCATTACAGAACAAATACAGAATTTATATTATATGCTAAATGTATATACACAGAAACATGACCCTCCCAATTAAACCAGAACTAAGCATTACGGTACCAGTTTTGTTTTCTCTTTTCATGGTCGCTTTTAGCTTCCTTCTTTCTAACGGACCATGTAGATTTAATGGTATCCAATCTTCCTGCCATATCCTTAAGTCTATCTGGTGGGCAATCAACAACTAAGCTGACAAAGAACTCCGAGCAATCGAATTTCTTAGCTAATGCTTTTCTGGTGTAGGTGTATGGATCACTGTTTCTTAGCTGTCTGATTTCTTCAATTTGTTGTGCGGTCAAATGGTACTTCTTTTCCTTTACACTGGACAATGGTGGCATGTATGAAACATCTTCAGCAGTGTATTCAGAAGAACTAGACTTTCTAATGTCAGAAGCTGGCAAGAAAGCATTTGGGGTTTTCTGCAAAGGCGAAGGGATGGATGGAGATGGTTGATGGTAAACTCCTGGCTCGACTTTTTGAGGTTTGAAGTTGAATGCTGAACCTCTTGATTTGAACTTATTCTTCACAGCAAGTTTTGGAAGACTTTCAGTGGACACTGAACGCTTCTGTGACTGTATTCCGGACTTGATAATTTGACTGAACATGGTTTAATGAACCTATTTATATTGGCAATAGGATTGTGTCTTTTTCTTTGACCGTCAGTGTATATCACCACTTACAAATTTTTTTCAAATGTTGACAATCTCCAAAATCTTACCCTCCACTGGTTGGGAGCGTGTGCGCTGGCGCGTGCCAATTGGTCTCACCATGACCATGAATGAATTATAATAACGCCATGAGCTGAGTCTTCTAATGGATGAGTTAATAATAAAAGCCAGCAGTTGAAATATCTTCAATAATGTTATATTTCCTCTTTCCTTTTATTTTTTTTTCTAGGGTGAAGAGCTTGACAATAAATACAACATTAATAAATCCTTTCTCACCCGGTTTTCGTAGCATAAAGACATTACATTCATCTTCCAGCAGTCCTGTTATATTTTATTCCCCTGTAAATCTTAAAACTAGAAAGAAATAGACCGATGATCCAGAAATTTAATGAGAAACATGCTTTATTTTTGTGCTAAATTTGGATTTATACTGATTCCGAGGGCTTCAGAATTTTTTGTTTGGTTAGGTGCACGGTGAGTGAAGCCGGTCTAGAAATTTTGACTGATGAGCTACTGTTATCCAGATTGAACCACCATTAGAAGTCTAACGTACTTTTCTAAGAAATAATGAGTGATAGTGGAGAGGAACTTAGTCTATTACCCAAACTCAAATTTAAAAAGAAGAAAACTAAACGAGCTACACAAAATGGGTTAAGTAATGGCCTTACAAAGAAGAAAAAGATCGTGATGTTAGATTTTCAGGATGATGAAGATGAAGATAAAGTAGTGCCCAAGAAACACCATTCCGATGAGAATTATCCAACATCCAACAAACACACTTTAGATGAGGTGAATTCGTATTCTAAACAAAACAGTATTCCGAAAAAACCAAAACTACAACAACTTGCAGAGAGGGAAAGGCAGCGACAGGAAAGGCATGCAACTGCAAATGACAATACTGATGCTATAGATGAAGTTAGCGATGCTGAAGATAATTTGGAACAGGATAGAGATTGGTACGCTGGCGATGATCTAGGTCATACTTTTGGAGATGAATCGCACAATCCGTTTGGGCTTGGACTTGAGAATCAAATATATGATGAGGAAAAAGAAGTAAGAATGAAAATGAATGCCGTCAAGAGAATGTCATCAGAAAAGAAATCACGAAGCGAAGCTAACGACCTCTGGGAAAATAATCGAATGTTGAACTCGGGTGCCATGAAACGAAAATTGATTGATCTAGATTTTAACTCAGATTTGAGAGATAGTTATTCTGAAATTCTTGTCCATTATAATACCCCGGATTTCTTGGCCAATGAGGAGATCCAGCTCAATGCCAAAAAGGGCCCAGTTTCTCCATTTAGAGACCCAGAGAGTGATATGGCAGTATTTTCCAGAAAGGGTAGTGCATTGGTCAAAGAAAGAATGCAATCCAAAGAAAAGAAGAAACAGGCAAGAGATGCTACTAGCATTTCAGGAACTGCGCTCAGCCATATAATTGGACTGAATGATAGTGATGGCGGCGCTAATGAACTGGACGACGAAGGAGACATTGAAAATAACAATAAGTTCATTAACAGCTTGAAAAATATGGAAGATGAAGATCTTAAGGATAGTGAAAGTAGTGATTTTGCCAAAAATTTGACTCTCAAGGAACAGAGGAGGTTTCTACCAGCATTCACAGTGCGTGATAAACTACTTCTGGTCATCGATGAAAATCAGCTCATTGTTGTGATTGGTGAAACTGGTTCTGGTAAAACTACACAACTTACACAATATTTGTACGAACATGGCTATGGTAAGTGGGGAATGATTGGTTGTACACAACCCAGAAGAGTGGCAGCAATGTCTGTGGCGAAGAGAGTTAGTGAGGAAATGGAATGTGAACTAGGAACGAAGGTAGGGTTTTCCATTAGATTTGAAGATTTCACCAGTGATGAAACTGTGATCCGTTATATGACAGATGGTATCTTGTTGAAAGAAACTTTGACTGATCCAACGTTGAGCAAGTATAGTTGCATAATTATTGATGAAGCCCATGAGCGAACATTGAACACTGATATATTACTTGGCTTATTCAAAGATATTTTATCTAGAAGAATGGACTTGAAAATCATTATAACCTCAGCCACTATGAACGCAGACAAATTTTCAGCATTTTATGGCAATGCCCCCCAGTTTACAATTCCTGGTAGAACCTTCCCTGTGGATATTTTTTACTCGAGAAGTACTCCTGAAGACTATATCGAAAGTTGTGTGAAAACCTGTTTAACTATTCACTTGACCAGGGGCCCTGGTGACATATTGGTGTTTTTAACTGGTAAGATGGACATTGATACTTGCTGTGAAGTATTGGATGAAAAGTTCAAGGAATTGGTGGGTAAAGAAAATGACAAGGATGGAGTTGGAGAAATTCCTGCTTATCAAATTTTGCCAATCTATTCCCAAATGCCAGCTGATTTGCAAACTAAGGTATTTAATCGTGCCAAAAAAGGGGTTAGAAAAGTGGTTGTTGCCACCAATATTGCTGAAACTTCATTGACTATTGATAATATTAAGTATGTGGTTGATGCAGGGTACTATAAAATCAAAATATTCAATAGTAAAATGGGTATGGATACTTTACAAGTGGCGCCAATTTCACTTGCCAATGCCAATCAAAGATCAGGTAGAGCTGGTAGAACTGCTCCGGGGGTTGCGTATAGACTCTACACCGAATCAGCAGCTAAACATGAGCTATACAAAGAAACTATTCCGGAAATTCAAAGAACAAATCTTGCCAACACATTGTTGATGTTGAAGTCTCTTCAGGTGAATGATATCAAGAAATTCCCTTTCTTGGATGCCCCGCCAGATGTGACAATCATTGGATCACTATATGAACTTTGGAGTATGGGAGCTTTGAATAATCAGGGAGAATTAACGGAACTTGGCAGGAAGATGGTAAAATTCCCAATGGAACCATCGTTATCCAAACTTTTGATCAATAGCATTGAGCTCGGGTGCTCAGAAGAGATGATTACTATCGTATCAATGCTTTCGGTACCCAATGTTTTTTATCGTCCAAAGGAGCGTCAAGACGAATCAGATGCAATCAGAGAAAAGTTCTTTGTTCCGGAATCTGATCATTTGACATTGCTCAATGTTTATTCTCAATGGAAGGCCAACAATTACTCTAGCCACTGGTGTACTAAACATTTCCTTCACTCTAAGTCACTTAGAAGAGCTAAAGATATTCGCTCTCAGCTTACAATAATCATGAACCAACAAAAGTTAGAAATTAGATCTGTGGGAACTGATTGGGATAATATCCGAAAATGTATTTGCTCCGGGTATTTCCATCAAGCAGCAAAAGCCAAAGCATTTGGTCGCTACACCAACTTGAAAACAGGGCTTGAATTAAACCTACATCCTACCAGTTCATTATTTGGACTAGGTGACTTACCAAAGTACGTGATTTATCATGAATTGATTTTGACTACGAAGGAGTACATGAGTTATGTGACGGAAGTTGATGCTCAGTGGCTAGCGGAATATGGCAATGCATTCTACACACTCCATACCAAGGAATTTGAGCAAGTTGGCGCAAACACCATTTGGGATGCAAAGTAAATATTGTTGTTACAATGTACACATTTTCACTTGTGATTGTAATTTTTACATATATACACTGCCCCAGCTTTGCTCCGCAACAGTCTAGGCCTGCCCCCGGCCGAACGTGACATCCGGCCATCATCGTGCATACATTTTTCCCACCAACCGCCGCTGGTAAAAAAATAAAATAAAAGCTGAACATCTCTCCTCATCCTGTCACTCTCAACCTCCATTTCTTTAGTTTCTGTTTATATTTTTATTTTCATTTTGTAATACTATCTATCACTACACACACATACATATATTTATCAAAGAAATCATTTATCAGTCTTTTCTTAAAATGTTGAAAACTAGAAGCGCTCTCAGATCTTTCTCTACCATTTCTCCAACTCATCTTCTGCAGTCTAAATGGGTTTATAAAAATAGCATGCCACTTGACACCTCAAGGAAAGTTGACAGTGGCGAGCTCAATATGAATAGCGGGAAGTTTCCAAAAATGTTTGAAGAAGACCAAACCCTAATGAAAAACAACTTAGACCTTTCATTATTAGATAACGCCTTCAAGAAATACGAGAAGATCACCCTAAATTCTTTGGAATCGACATACTTGACCTCGAAGATTTCCCCACTAGATACTGCCAAACAGTTGAAGAACTACTTGATTGCTAACAAGAAGGATACTAAGTTTGAAACTTTCAAGAACTTCAACTACTTGCCAATCAATTTTGCATTGAATCAAAATATCAAGCTAAAAAATCCAGAGACCGCCAAGAACTTGAGAGAAATCATGAAGAAATTTAGAAACGTTCCTGTGAAATATTGTTTTGCTTATGGGTCCAACGTATTCAAGCAACAGAATAATAATGGCGCTAATAAGCAAACCGATTTGATAATGGCCACCACATTCCCGGACCATTTCCATTCCTTGAACTTGAATCGTAATGAAGGTCACTATTCATTTTTAAAAAGATTTGGATCAGATTTCATATCCAAAGTGGAAAATATGGGACCAGGGGTCTACTTCAATCCTTATGTGAAAGTTGGTGATCAGTTGGTGAAGTATGGGGTTGTTTCAATAGAGAAATGTGTGAGCGACTTACTTAGCTGGGACAATATGTACTTGGCTGGTAGATTGCATAAGCCGGTTAAGATTATTAGAGATGATCCAAGAGTAAGATTTATTAATCAAGAAAATCTCAGAAATGCTGCCGGTGTATCATTGCTCTTACTTTCCAGTCAAAATCTTGAAAAGAAACAATTCACGCTTGCCCAACTCTTTGAAGCAGTTGCTGGCTTAAGTTACCAAGGCGACATTCGTACGAAGATTGGCGGTGAAAATCCAAAAAAGGTTCAAAATATTGTCGCTGCCCAAAATGAAGAATTTAAGGAACTCTATGCACCACTCCTTGATATTTTTAAATTCGATGAATTTATTTCCTTCACCGACGCTTCAAGCCAAAATTTCCAGATAAATGATTCTCCAATTTACAAGGCTTTCATTATTGAGAACTTACCATCCAGTTTTAAAACAAGACTCTATAAGAGATACTTGTCTTCTAACCCTAACACTAATTCTCCAATTTCAACTACATCCAAGGCAATCTTAGACGGCACCAATCGTGCCAAGTTCTCTGATGTCTTCCAAACAGCGACCACATTTTCAACTGCTCTCGCAATCTCGCAGAAAAACACCCCGATTTCAACTGATGTTTCTCAGTACTCAACCTCTGAAGAATTTGTTGCTGATCCTTTGGCTTTAGAAATTTCTCAGAGTGAGCATTTGAATGACTTAGTATTGAAATCATTGAGCGATACTATCTTGTATCCAAGTATAGTACAATCCATAAAAGGTGTGTTTACTGCTGGAGTTAGCAAGAGCTGGAGCTATGCCGCTGAAAAGAGAAAAAAATATAAGAGCGCATGATGACATTTTTTTTTAATTCATCGTCTTCTTTCTCTTTTCTTTTCTCTGACATGACACAATAATTAGAATTTGAATTCAATTCAAACTTTTAGCAGTCTGTACTCCTGTATAATAGTTTATTTTCGGTTTTGGCAATTTTTTTTTCTTTTTCCTCTTGTGATTAAATAACAATAATAAATCATATTGATGTGGACAAGAAATCCTCGTTAGCTTTTGCTTCGATACATGTAATGAAGTGACAAACATCATATCATGTTGATATCCATAATTTCTCTAAGGAAATTAAAATTGTTATGACGATATATATATATATGACTGTATGCAATTAATAAGAAATGAAATACAAATACTCAATATCCTGACATGTTGAGAAAAGTTTAAGATCTACAAATATACCATACTGAATAAACCATTGTATTTAGAACAAAAAAACAGAAGTGATTATGAAAGAAACGAATAGAAAAAAAAAAGCATTTGAGCATGAGAGTCAATATTTTGCTGGTAATTCCCGCAAAAGAGGAATGAGAATTGTACTTATCTGATAAATCAGACTGCTTGATTTCAATTTGCTCTTATTTTTTTTGTCTTTATTTTTAATATTTTTTTTATTTGTTTTTTCTTGATCTAATGTGCTCTAGGCTTCTAGTACACTCTAGATACAATATTGATAACTTAGTAATATCCGAGACCAGTAATTAAGTGATAAAAATATCAGCTTCAATTTTTTATAAAATGATGATAGTGATAACGAAAAAAAAAAAAAAAGAGATAGGAGAAAAAACAAAGAGAAAGGAAGAGAAACAAACAAAGAAAGAAAAATGATGCAAAAAAACAATGGTCATTGAATATCATAAATAATCAAGGTTCATGAGGATCGAAGGTTTCACAACTCACTGAAAGTTGAAACCAAAACCATTCTAATATTTCCTTAAAAGTCTTCGAAATATTTCAGATAAGGATCTTCACCAGTGGCACCATAATCCAATTCGCCTTCAGGATAGTAGTCAAATAAACTACTATCACCAACCCCAGCAGCAACAGGAGGTTCATATGGGGTAGCGATGTCTTTTGCGTACAACTTGTCCCACACAACCTCAGTGTACCAAGAATGGTTTTTAATATCACGAGCACCATTTTGCAAGTTTCCTAAACGACGGGTGAGATCAGGAGTGATTAGATTAATGAGCAAATCAACGGCTGCTGGTTCAAGAAATGGAGGATAGTGGACTTTTGATTGAAGGATCTTTTCGTATGTCTTGATTGGTTGCTTATCATAGAAAGGAGTGTACCCAGTAAGCATTTCAAAAATAAGAATACCAAGTGACCACCAATCAACAGATTTATTGTAAGGTTTGGCGGTGATAACTTCTGGAGCAATATAATCAGGTGTCCCACATAATGTCCAAGTATAGAACGTCACTTCTTTGGCAAACCCAAAATCGGTAATCTTGATATGACCATATCTATCAATCAAGATATTTTCCGGCTTCAAATCACGATAAATAATATTATGAGAATGCAAATAATCCAACGCCAAAAGCACTTCGGCACTGTAGAACTTAGCCACGGGATTAGGGAATCTTTTGGATTTTCTGAGTAAAGAGAACAATTCACCACCTTCAATATAATCCATCACTAAAAATAAGTTCTTTGCGTCTTGGAAAGTCCCCCACATTCGAATGATAAAAGGATGGTCGATAAGTTTAAGCATTTTCCGCTCATCATTTGTGTGCTCCACTTGCTTCATTTTGACAACTTGGGCCTTCTTGAGAACTTTGATGGCATAATACCGACCATTATGAATTGAGCGAACAAGATGAACTCTTCCAAATGAGCCGGTACCAAGGGTTCTCATAATTTGGAAGTCTTTGAGGGCATATTTCCCCTTAGTGATAGATGATTTTTTAGGTAAGAATGAGATGGTGGTGCTGTCATGTTGTTGTTGCTCACGAATCTTTGCCTGAGCCTGGAGCTCTTGATAGGTTGGAATACGCGGGATCTCAATTGGTCGTTGTTGTTGTTGTTGTTGTTGTTGATTTGCTGATTGCTGTTGTTGTGCTGGAATGACATCGTGGTGCTGGTACGAGGCATATCCCTGCTGCTGTGGATGCTGAGGTTGAGATGAGGACTGTTGTTGCGGTTCTTGGAAATTCATATTGATAGAGTTAATATAAAGTATACAATTGCAACTATCGATGGTGATATTGTATGAGTTGACGAAACGTCGCGATGAGAAATAGTGCTTAGATTAGGAGCAACACAAATCGTGGACGGAGGTAAGCAGCATACGAGGCGAGACAATGATCAAACCGTACCCAATGTGCGAGTACTGGATTTGGAGAGACCTTAATATTTTGGAACAGAGCAGAACCAAACCTTTAGGTGGTGTGGGTCACAATTAAGATACAATGTTATTGAATTGTAAGTTAAGATGGGTCTGGCCGGGATGGATGATTGTTGCAAAAAGTTGGCTTCTAACAGTGAATTTCACGTCGGGGCCGCCTACACAGGGTGAGGTACCCCGTCATTAACAGGGGTACAATGAAGGGGGTGCGGCAGCTAGCGAAGCACCAACAGGGCACAGAACCAAAAGGACATAACACGTGATAGACAACACCGGGTGACAGCAACACACGTGATAAGTAGATTACCCAGTGATCTATCATGCGGCGTCAAGTATGATTATGCAATGCTCACACTTACAGACACACACAAAAGATATACTAAACACTATAACATGTAATCTTCACTTACTCATTAATTATAATACAATTTTTGTTTGTTTGTTTGTTTGCTTGTTTGCCCAGCACAACGCCTCATGCACTCTTGAATGTTCTATTACAATCAAGACACACGTAGAACAACACCATGCTAGTATCTTTTCGTCTAATTTGTGATTGGAAAAACACACAGTTGCGCGCATGGCAGTATGGGCACTCCTTGTCACTTCTCGGTAGGGTTGGGTCACTCCCAATGTCTTGAATCACACCAGCAGTTTCCCCAATATCGGCCTTAAGTTCATGACGATACACCTTTGGGTCATCAGCCAACTCTGTATAATGACAGTTACGACAACTGAAAAGAAGTCGACTGTTGTCTTTATCCTCTTTTGGATACAACATATTATTACTAGCTTGTGTGGTCAGTAAAGCCTCCTAATATCAAGAAAATAAAAGCACAAATCCAATAAATCACACGTACCAATCAGAACAGAACTTGAACGAGGTCATATTGGCGATTTCAAACTGATATAAATGCCACTCTAAGGTATTACTGCCTGGCCTATTCCGTTGTTTATTTACCACATACAGACACATATATAATTCGCCAATTGTTTAGAAAAAAAAAAAAAATCTCGAGCGCGGATGCGACAGGGTAATATGCTGTTACCATAACAGAAAAATCTTCAAAATTTTCCAATATTTGGATGGACAACAAAGAAATAATTGGACTACCGCCGATTAGATCATCCATAGTCGATATCACGCCCTAGTAAACTCCAAATAATATTCTATAATGTACTCTGTTGCTCGTGTTGCTTGCAGAAACTCTAGAGTTTTGGCTAGGTATGTGCACCCTGTTTATTTAACTAAAGATCTAGTTTAAGAAAAAGTCTTTCAATATTACAATCGTTATCTGAGTGAATTATGCAAATTATCTTTGGTATACCTTTAATTGAAATCAATTTCTCTTACTAACGCTCCTATCCAGAATTCCAAGAACTGCTTTGCGTTACAACTCTACTGCTCCAGCTGTTGAATCAGCTGTCCCAGTTGACCCAAAAATCTCCAATATTGTCGACCAAATTTCCAAATTAACCCTTCTTGAAACCTCATCTCTCATCAGCGAACTCAAGACAAAACTTAACATCCCAGACATCTCATTCCCAGTTGGTGGGGCTGCCCCAGCCGCTGCTCCAGCTGCTGCTGAAGAAGCCGCTGAACCAAAGGAAGAAGTTGAAGAAAAGACAATTTTCAACATCAAGCTCGAATCATTCGATGCCAAGAGTAAGCCAAAGATCATTAAGGAAGTCAAGGGTTTGTTAGAACTCAGTTTGGTCGAAAGTAAGAAGTTTGTTGAAGCTGCCCCAAAAATTTTGAAAGAAAACGTCACCAAGGAAGATGCTGAAAAGATCAAGAAGGCTTTGGAAGCCGTTGGTGCCAAGGTTGTTCTTGAATGATTTAATTGCTTCTAGCTTGTAATTTTGTTCCAAATGTTTTAAATTTGAGGCATTGAAGTATTAAAATTTCAAAAAATTCCACATTGAAATAATGACTCTCCAATAATACTTGAATTGTATTGTGGCCCTTTATTACTTTGCAGGAAAGGAAAAAATTATAATTAAAACATCAAAATCATTCCAATATAATTTCATGTTTTTAAGAGGCAAGAAAAATGACGATCGAATTTGGGTGATTGTTATCTTTTTGGGTTCGACTTGTGTCTTTGAAACCAAACTTTTTTTTTAATGCGTACGTTAATAGTAAAAAGTACTTGTACATATCCTGTTTAAATATATTCTCATTTATTTCATAATAATTTGTAAATTTGTTTTATTGTTACATATCAATGATTCGAGAAAGCGGTGAATGAAGAGAGAACTTGAAAGGGAAATGCAAATGTATATTAGTTATTAGCGATTGAGCAATGAAGCAATTATTTGTAATGAAAACGAAATAATAATTATATATATATATAAAAAAAGGGAAGAAAGAAAATTATTTTGTGATTAAATGAGTTGCTAACATAGTAGAACTTAGATCTAGTAGCTTTGATAAAAATGAAGCATGCAAAAAGAAAACCAAGAATCCTGCTCTGCAGATATATAATATAGTTTTTTATCATGAACCGTAACGTTTCTACTTCAAACAAGACAGGAAAAATCAATCATAATGAGAAGCCAAATTAAAACCTCAAGCTATTTCTCTTATCCGCAACAGCACTATCCTCAAAAGAATGACGTCCCTTAAAATTATCATCTTCTATGAAAGATGATGTTCGAGAGCCATATTTTGAGCCTCCCCCCATTATATTAGTCAACAAAACAGAATGAGGGCGAGCTCTCCCACTTGAAAGATGTCCAATACTATTACCAATCAAACTTTCACTACCACTGGTTTCATAAATATTGTCAAAATTCTCTCTGTAACTTGAATTGTGATTCCACGATTTATCAGGATGATTATTGAATGCGGGATTGCTATTGGCAAATCTCAAATGAGAATATAGCTGTTGATTAGGAGCCAAAAAACTGCTATCATGTTCGCGATTACCCACCATCGAGCCAGAAGCCCCAGAATTTGGGAATTCAGTTGACGAAGAAGAAGGTAATTTGTAATGACGATTGCTATAGCCAGGATTAGCATGCTGTGATTGTGATGTATTTAGTGATCTCGAATTGACAGACATTGGGTTAGAGGTCGTTGATGTGAAAGTTGCGGTTCTTGAATTTGCTCTGGAAGTTGCACGAGACTTAAGCCTTTCCAATGCTTCAATGTTCTTGAGTTGTTGCTGTTGTTGTTTATGATGCGAGTAACTCGAAATTGAATTATTATTGCCACTGAAACTAGAGTTTTGAACATCTATTTGTTCCTGATTGGTACCAAAAGTACCATGACGGCTGCTATTTCCCATGACCGCGTTTTGCAATTGAGATTGTGCAATTTTAGTATAGTCAAAACTTCTATTCATGTCAATGAATAAATTATCATATTTTTCTGGCTGTGATGAGCTATTCAATTGGCTTGGCAAAACTTCATCAAAACCTTCAATATATGAAATATCTTCTTGAGGCTGATGTGACATTGGACGGTGTGAGCGACTCATTGAATGCGAATGGGAATTGGAATAGGCGAAACCAGGAAAAGAAGTACGTGAACCAGGAACATTATTGGGAAACTCAGATAAATTCAAGGTCGCTGCACGATTCCCAAAGTTCTGTGGTTTATGATAATTATGCAAAGATTGTGATCCAAAAGTTGGACTAGTCTGAATTTGGTCACGGAATGACATTTTCGAGTCATTAGCGTTGTTAGATGAAATAAATGAAGCGCTGGCATGATCCGGTAACAAGAATGGCTCATTGTTGTTTTTATAAGAATAACTTCCAGATGCAAAATTATTGGTTTGGCTCCCATTACCAGCACTTAATAATGAATTATTGTGATTAGATTGACCAAGAAATGAGCTATTTCTAACACTTCTATTATTAAAACTACTGTGACGACTGTCACCAAATACTCTCAGCCGTAATCTCAGAGTAGAGTTGTTACCATGATCACCTATAGTTGGTTGTTGAATGAAATCATCATCAGAAAATTCGCTCTCTTCACTTTTTTCACTTTCTTCAACAACCATATCGTAGCTAGACGGCACCCTAGGGGACAAGGATCTACCCTTTGGTTTTGTTGAGCTAATAGCGCTTTCATGGAGATGTTGCACTTTTGACTCATTGACAAAATTAACATTACCGGTAGAATGTGAAACCAAATTACCAAAAGAGTTGGGGTTCTTGGATCTTCCTCGTAACGGCGAGCCAAAACTGGAATTTGAAGGTCTTCTTTTGGTATAAGAGCTGTTGAGGGGTGACAATTTATCCAAACTTTCGTCATCGCTTGCAATTAAGGGCGATTTCAAGCCCGAAAAATGGTGGAGAGAAGCGGGATTTTGAACTTGCGGGGATGAGCTCATACCAAGATTAATTGATGATTTGCCCCTTGCAGTTGCTAGATGTTGAATAAGTGAGGAAAGGGCAAAAAACACGTCTTGTATCTTGAAGAAAACTTGGGATGAAGCGATATCTATTAGTGACGCACTGACTTCATTTTTGTTGTTATTATTATTATCAGACTTGTCAAAAGATATTGGGATTTGAAAAAAATCGAAAACAGAATGTAACATAGCCTGAATGGCATTCTTTTGAGCCTGGTCAAGCGAATTGGCTGATTCTAGTAATTTAGATAGCTCATCTTCAAATGATAGAATATCAAAGGATCTTGGTAGCCGAGACACTTCTCTTGCCAGAAAATCATTTTGATCATTAGAACTGCTCAATTTTAGTGGATGTGTAGGTCCTTTGTCACCTTCAACATTAGCAAGTGGCGCATTTGAAACTTTTGGAGTACTGTGTGGTTCCAGAGATTCACTGGACAAATCATCTGAGACTCCAAAGTCCAATTTACTTAATTTTTTTCTAGAAATTCGCGGGTATGGTAAAGGGGAGTTGGAATTGCTAGTTATGGAAGTAGAAGAGGAAGCAAATCCATTAGACGATGCCAATTGGATCTGATCCATTATTTTCCTATGTGCTTTGGTTGAGTGGGGAAGTTAACGTTATGGAAAGTTGAAGAAAGAGCCACAGAAACCAGACAGCACATACAGGTACCACTTGCCCAAACTAACAATTAAAAAAACAAAAACCAAAAAACAAACAGAAAAAAAAAAGAAGAAGAGACCAACAAAATTTGAGAGAAAGTTTGAACACCGGGCCAGATACAAAAATATTAATCCCATCACCACATTTTTTCCAACTGTCAATTTTCACTGGTACATAATCACGGGACTTTGGTGCACCAACCTTTGGCAGTAAGTAAGTAGTGTTATTCATCAAATAATAACGTTTAATTGATACTATTGTTGATATCCCAAATATATACATTCTCCAAAATGAAATTACTGAAATATTTTGCTTTCACTACAATGGTTTTTTTCTTTTTTCCAGATTTTTATTATCGGCGAATAAACAGCTGGATTTACACACTGTCCCAGATCATCGAAATATCTTGGCTTTCACAAAAGACTTTTCTCCGTAAACCATATGCTGTCTATGAAACCGTATTCTGTCTATGAAACTGTATTCTATCTATGAAACCTTTTTAGTCGACGTACCAAGAAAAAAAAAACAATAGCATACATATTTGAGGAGCTGATGTAACATGACCCTTGGAGTTTCATATCCCACGGTATGAACCCTACTACCTGTAATGAAGATCAGCAGAAACTCGAAAATTTTGCTTGCTAGCGCAATACTGCTCGGTAATTCCTAAGTAAATGTACCGCATTTTTTTTCTACCAAGCTTTTGTAACAAAAATAACTGAAGATTTTTATCTCCATTCTTTGTGTGTTTAGTATTCATATTTTCTCTAACTCTTCCACGGTCAAGTCTAACTTGGAGAGCCCGAACTTCTCCATTTGCAACATATGCTCGTGCCGAGAAAAAAAAACAATATACACTTTCTCATTGAATTAATTCACAGTGAAGCTCATATAATTGATAAAGTTTATTCCAGTGGTGGGCAAACACCGAAATTTTGTTCAGTGTCAAAAGCTGCATCCTGCATGCCGGATAGACCAACTAAACCGTGGTTAGATCTAGCTGATCGTAAGGAACGTCATCAAGCCACCTTCAAAGAATTACCTATGATTACCCATAGGCTAGTAAGGTTGTTCCTATTATATTGCGCACCAGCATGTCAACATCCTATTTAAAGCAGCTGATTCTCACAATGAATGGGAAAACAATTGAAAAAAGAGAATGTAAAGTAGCCACAGTAAAACAAAAAGACAAAGACATTACAAGCACAGCAGTTGCAGACAAAGATAACAATCTAACCTTCAGTCAATCCTTAGTTATCATAGCTCAATTGTTTTTTTTTCCCCTCTCTTTTATCAAGCTCTAACCATTCTTCTACTTCTGATTGTCTAAGCCATGCAATATCTTCTTCCCTTATATATCTTGGCAGCCACCATTTGTACTATCCACGCTGCTCCAGTGGATGTTTCAGAACCTGAGAAAAGAGAAGTAACCGCTTCACAGGCTGCATCTAGCGCCTATGCTTCTCTTCAATGGTCTTCTGTGAAAGATTCCAATTTTGGTTCTGCTTCAAATTTTCACACTTATTCTAAAGACCTGAACCCAATTCGTGGTGTCAATCTTGGTGGTTGGTTGCTTCTTGAGCCTTGGATCAATACCGATTTATTTAGCACTGCTAATTTCGGAAGTAATTCAATTCCTGCTGATGAATTCAACTTCGTGAACACTCTTGGTTACGCCAAAGCCGGTAATCTTCTTGAAGCTCACTATGCCAGCTGGATCACCCAGTCTGATTTTGCCACTATGAAATCTTATGGCTTGAACGCTGTCCGTATTCCAATTGGTTATTGGGCTTGGAAACTTATGTCTACCGATAAGTTTTATCAAGGGTCCCAAGTGACTTATCTTGAAAAGGCAATTAGCTGGGCGAAAGCTGAAGGAATGTATGTATGGATTGATGTGCATGGCTCTCCAGGCTCTCAAAATGGGTATGATTCATCTGGTCACAAGAACTTTCACGACTGGAATGGGTATGACAACATTGATCAAACCAAGGAAGTTCTCAATTACGTTTTTGCTAAATATGGTGGCGAAACCTATGCTGACACTGTTATTGGTATTGAGCTTGTTAATGAGCCTCTTGTTGGCGGTACTGGCGGTGTTACCCAAGATTTCCTTAGTGGATTTTACTCTGATGTTATCAGTTCTGTCAGAAACACTATTGGTTCTCATCAAAATATCATTCTTCAAGACGGTTATGTTTCCCAAGGTGCATGGGCTGGTAAATCTTACAACAGTGATTCCAAAATCATGTATGACACCCATTTGTACATGTTATACAATGACTATCTCAAGAATTTGAATTTTGAAGAAAAGATTTCCCAAGTATGTTCCTGGGGTACCCAAATTGCCGCTCTTAGTTATAAAGAAATGGTTGGCGAATTCACTGCTGCTTTCGATGCTGACAGCAATTCCGTATACACCAAGACTATCAATAACTGGAGCGCTTCTGACAAATCCACCATCAGTCGTTTTGTTCAAGCAGAGTTCAACGCTTTTGAAAAAGGTTATGGTTGGTTCTTCTGGAACTGGAAAATGGGTAATTCCGATCAATGGGATTTCCAAAAATTGGTTCAAAATGGTGTTATTCCAAATCCAGTTTCTAAGAGAACATATTCTGACTGTAAGTGAAGAATGTGCTGGAACATTTGAAAAGTGGTGCTTAACTTATAGAATGCTTTACTTTTAGATTGCTTTTCAGTGATAAACTATAAATTTTTGTCGATAATATTTATATTTATATATACATATATACTATTTGTCTGTTTTATTTCCTATATTTTTTTTTTATTATTTTTTTTACCTGTCCTTGCTTAGATTTGATAGATATATATATATGCCTTCAGTTCTTTTTTGATATAACCACATGTTGACGTGTGTGTAGCGATGCGGGGTGTTTGGGTGGTGTCACCCATGACGAAAAAGAAAGACAGCAAAATGTCCGGGTGTCAGCGTCAAAAGCTTAAAAGAAAAGAAAACAAAAGAAAGAAGAAAAAAGGAACGATCAGAATCTCCATTACCCGCATTTGCCATCCGAAGAAAATTTTCAGGAAAATTTTTTTAGACCAACGAACAAAAAACGCTTGTTGATTTAAACAAATAGGTAGATAGTGTCATCTATACTAGAAAAAATACTCAGTATTATAAACTACAATTATGTCCGATCTTTCCAATGATTTAAGCAAGTTAAGCATCAACAATGGCGCCCCAGCTGGCTCTGCCCCAGCCCCAGGCGCCTCCCAACCACAACAACAACAACGTGGTTCCTATGTCCCTCCTCATCAACGTAACAGACCTGCTGGCGGTAGAGGTGGTTACGGTAACGGCGGTGGCCGTGGTGGCTCTTATTCTGGTTTCATGAACCGTAATGGTGGTGGCCGTGGTGGCTACAACAACCGTAATGGTGGTCGTGGTGGCCACAACAACCGCAATGGCGGCTTCCAGGATGCCAGATTCTCCGGTAAATGGGTCGATGGCAAACATGTTCCAGGTCCAAACAACGAAAGAGTTGAATTAGAATTATACGGTGAACCAGACGATCCAAAGTTCCAATCCACTGGTATCAACTTCGACAACTATGATGAAATTCCAGTCGAAGCTACTGGTAACGATGTCCCAGATGCCGTTGATTCCTTCATTGCTCCACCAATGGACCCATTGTTGGTTGAAAACGTTAAGTTGGCTAGATACACCAAACCTACTCCAGTTCAAAAGTACTCTATCCCAATCATTGCCGCTAAGAGAGATTTGATGGCTTGTGCCCAAACTGGTTCTGGTAAGACTGGTGGTTTCTTATTCCCATGTTTGTCCGAATCTTTCAAGAACGGACCAGCAGAAATCCAAACACAACAAGAACAAGGTTATTCTTACCAACGTAAGGCTTACCCAACTATTTTGGTCATGGCCCCTACCAGAGAATTGGTTTCCCAAATTTTTGAAGAAGCCAAGAAGTTTGCTTACCGTTCTTGGGTTAAGCCATGTGTTGTCTATGGTGGTGCTGATATCGGTACCCAAATGAGAAACATTGACAGAGGTTGTGATTTATTAGTCGCCACTCCTGGTAGATTGAATGACTTGATCGACAGAGGTAAGATTTCCTTGGAAGCCATCAAGTACTTGGTTTTGGATGAAGCCGATAGAATGTTGGATATGGGTTTCGAACCACAAATCAGAAACATTGTTCAAAACTCAGGCATGCCAGGTGTTGAATCAAGACAAACTCTTATGTTCAGTGCCACCTTTCCAAAGGATATCCAAATGTTGGCTAAAGATTTCTTGAAAGACTACATTTTCTTGTCTGTCGGTAGAGTTGGTTCCACTTCAGAAAACATCACCCAAAGAGTCCTCTATGTTGAAGACAATGAAAAGAACTCTCTTCTTTTGGATATCTTGTCTACCTCTGAAGACGGTTTGACTTTGGTTTTCGTTGAAACCAAGAGAATGGCTGACCACTTATCCGATTTCTTGTACTCCCAAAACTTCCCAGCTGCTGCCATCCATGGTGACAGATCGCAATACGAAAGAGAAAGAGCTTTGGAAGCTTTCAGATCTGGTAAGGCTCCAATCTTGGTTGCCACTGCCGTTGCTGCCAGAGGTTTGGATATTCCAAATGTTACTCACGTTATCAATTATGACTTGCCAAGTGATATCGACGATTACGTCCACAGAATTGGTAGAACTGGTAGAGCTGGTAACACTGGTGTGGCCACTGCATTCTTCAACAGAGGTAACAAGAATGTGGTCAAGGACTTGGTTGATATTTTGTCTGAAGCTAAACAAGAAGTTCCAGAATTCTTGACTACTGTTGTTAGAGAAGTTAGCTCTCGTGGTGGTAGTGGTAGAAACCGTGGTGGCAGAGGTGGCAGCAGAGATTTCAGAAGAGGTGGAAGTAGTGGCTACGGCAACAGCAACAACGGCAGCTGGGGCTACGGAAACAACTCCTACGGAAACTCTTACGGCAATAGCTCTTATGGAAACAGCTCTTACGGAAACAGCTCTTACAGTGGTGGTGCTAGCTATGGTGGTTACTCTAACACTGGTAATAGTGGCAGCAACTCTAGAACCGGTGGTGGCTATAACAACAACAACTCTTCTTCCGGTGGTGACTGGTGGTAGACTGCGCATGAATTCCAATAGCTTACAAAAATCCAGAGTCATTGGTAATCTCAATTTTTTTTTTCATTTTCGATTTTTTTTTTCAACTTTCTCCTTTTTATCTCACACTCAATCTTTACATGGAAAAAGAAATTCATAGTTGCAACGCATATGATGGACAGTGACATTTTCAACAAATTTTTTTCTTTTATTCTTTTCAAAACAAGAGAAATAATTCATATATGATATGGAATTGATACGATGGGAGGCTTTGACACATGGTAAACCCAACGCCTCATCAAATCAAAATCATGCACTACTTAATATTCAAATTTGGTTGTCAAGCATTTATTCACAAAAAGAATAAAAGAAAAAAGTATAGAAATAGAATAGAGAAGAATCCTGAGATTTGTTCACTTCAAGTTTTATTTTTCATAAAGCCCTGGTTCTTTTCTCTGTTCCGGCTCGTGTCATATTTTTTTTTTGTTTTAACTACTCAATAATGATGATAATAATGATAATGGCTATTTTTTTTTACTATTTTTCAATTTTTTTCAAATTTTTTTTAAATGCTTTCCTATTTATTTTACTGATTTTCATCAAACGATTTTTTTTTTTTGCTTGAAAACTTTGAATTCATCATCTTGTTATTGTTATTATTGGTTTATGTTGTTACTGTTTATCATTTTTTTTTTTTTTTATTGATTGTTGCATATATGTATATTAGTTTTCTATTTGTCTTTTTTTAATGTATATTCTCGAAATGTTTTTAAAGATATTCTATATGTATGTGCTCTATATTGTAGCTATTCGAGGGCTAACTTTTGAGTTAACCTAACAGTTATATGACCACAATGTTTGTGCATACTTATGGAGAGGGAAGTATTGCATTCCTTAGTTTTTTAATAATTGAAACGTTTGGTATGTTTACCACGATACAAATTTTTTATCCTGGAAACAGTGGACGTTTAACAAGCACTTATCTCCATTTGATTGGCTTCTACAACCCGACCATTTGTAACCGCAAGCTTCTTCAATAGGTTCTAAGATCTCTTTTCTGATAATAATTGTCTTTGACAATGGATCTGGTACCCCCTCCCCAATTTGAGGCTTCGTGAAGAGCTCTCCTGTTTCTATGTTTTCGTATACTTGTTCCGAAGCACCATACACAATTATATACCTTTTGGTATTTGATTTATTCACTTTAAAAGTAGCTTTATGGAAATTGAGATTGGCGCCTAATGATGTGTGTGTTCATGCCTCATTATACAGTTATTGTCAAAGCCAGAAATGATGACCTCTATTTCCTCCGTTTCCAAAGACTTGGTGCTACGTATTTCCCCAATTACTCCATCATAAATTTCTCGATCAACTACCCCATTGCCAGTTTCTCCATCAGCTTCTTCTCTTCACTCCCAGCTCCCACATTTTCTCTTAGTACCCTTTTTATCACCTGCCCACATTCTCCATTTCCAGGAAACTTTTCTTGACTAAGCAATCATGACTTCGTTTCTACCTCTCACCCGTCGAGTCATAATAAAACTGATCAAGTTCCTACGCTTTTTTTTTTTTACAGCCATTGCACTCTCTCCGTTGCAAGGGGCTGTCCATCTCGTTGAGAGTCACCCATAACGCATTATTATTATGCTATGCTGTGTTGAAAAACAAAAAACAAAAGGCGTGCACGTGCACGTGCTCAAACGCATGACATGAGCGAGTACACGTGACCAAAAATCTTTCTCTGCTCCCCATTGAAAAACTTCTGCAAGAATTATCATCAATATGGTGGTGAGAAATGGTAAGATATTTTCCTCAATTAGTTAATCAATCTTAACAGAAGAGAATATTTTGTATAGCTAGGGATTTCGTATATCCAGACAACAAAAAAAGAAAAAAACACAAAACAAAACAGAAACAAACTTTTCTTTGCTTATAAGTTCTTTAAAAGGAAAGATGAGTGACAGACGGATGAAATCACCATCGCGGAAAAGAGCTGGTCGTGAAAGAAGAAGCCGATGGGATGTGAAAAAGATCAAGTTTGAGAAAGCCCCTGGAAAAAACAATGATAACCATAAAGATGAAGAAATTCAAGTGTCGAAGGAAGCTGGGCAATTGCAAGATGGTATAGATGATGAAGCCACAAATGAAATTCCCCAAGGGGAAACTGAGAACGGTGACAAAGAAGTCATCAACTCGTCAGTACGTAAATCTCGTTGGGAAGAAGATGATGAAGAAGAGGCAGCTAAGTCTAATCCCATAAAGACCATTCCAGTTTTCAATGACCTTCCCCTTACAAATGATGTCCTCGATATTCTTCTTCCTGAAGGGTATGAAATCCTCGATGCACCTGAAGAGTTCACCAGTGGTGCCATTGACATTAATTTAGATGATCTCAACCAGCAGAACACTGGGTATATGATCCCGGAGGAGAGCCATGCTTCTAATAAGATCTTACAAGATTCGATAGTGACGAGTGTTCCTGGGATGAAAGACTTGCAATATTTCAAAGAGGAGGATGCCAAGTATTTTGGGAAACTTTTGAACGTCGATGGTAAATCACAACAACAACAACAAAAACAACGGGGGGAATTGACGATTGACGAGCTTAAAGAACAGAAAGTGATGAGATTACTCTTGAAGATCAAAAATGGATCGCCGCCAGTCCGTAAACAGGCGCTTCGTCAATTGACTGACAATTCTAGAAGTTATGGACCAAAAATTTTATTCAATCAAATTTTACCGCTTTTAATGGAACCGTCTTTAAGTGACAGAGAACGTCACGTATTGGTTAAAGTTATTGATCGAGTATTATTCAAATTGGGCGACTTGGTGAGACCTTATACTGACAAGATTCTCAAAGTCATTTCTCCGTTACTCGCCGATGAAGACCCGGTGATGAGAGCCGAGGCCAGAGAGATCATTTCTAATTTGGTGAAGGCGGCAGGGCTTGTCCATACGATTTCCACCCTTCGAAAATATATCGACTCGCAAGATGAAACCCTTCGACTTACTACCGCCAGGACGTTTGCGGTGGCCGCTAATACCTTGGGGATTCAATCTTTGGTACCTTTTTTAAGGGCGGTTTGTGGATCCAAGAAATCTTGGGTGGCACGTCATACGGGGGCGAAAATTGTTCAACAGATCGCCGCGATTGTTGGGTGTGGTGTATTGCCGCATTTGAATTCTCTTGTTGATTGTCTTGCTGATGGGGTGGAAGATGATAATGTCCAAGTCCGTAAAGCTACAGCGTTGGCATTGAGTGCTTTAGCGGAATCTTCTGCTCCTTATGGGATTGAATCGTTTGAACCGGTGTTGGAATCTCTTTGGGGAGGTATTAGAAGACATCGAGGCAATACCCTTTCGGCGTACTTGAAATGTATTGGGAATATCATCCCGTTAATGGATAGTGAATACGCAGGATATTATTCGAATGAAGTGTTTAGAATTTTATTGAGGGAATTCAATTCAGCCGATGATGATATGAAAAGAACGGTGTTGAAGGTGATTCAACAATGTGCCGCGGTGGAAGGGATCGAAGTGGGATACTTGAGAAACGAAGTGTTGCCATCGTTTATGAAGAATTTCTGGAATCGTCGGTCGGCATTGGATAATCGACTCAATAGAATGATTATTGATACTACGGTGGTGTTATCGGATAGAATTGGTTACGAAAATATCGTGGAGAGTATCATCAGTTATTTGAAGGATGATTCAGAGTTTTTAAGAAAGATGAGTGTCGATACCGTTGATCAAGTTTTCAAAGATTTGGAAATGGTTGATTTAAAGGACCGTACAGAAGAAAGATTGATCGACGGGATGTTGATTGCTCTACAAAAAACCACTGGTGATTCAAGTGTCAGTAGTAAGAATTCGGTGCTTAAAGCGTTTGGAACCATGGTCGATGCCCTAGATATTCGGATGAAGTCTTATTTGCCGCAAATCATTTCGATTATTTTGTACCGTTTGCAAAACGAATCTCCAGAAATCCGTCAGCAATCTGCCGATTTGATTTCCAAATTGGTCAAAACGATTAAATCGTGTAATGAGGTGGATATCATTAGCAAATTATCCAAAGTGTTGTATGAGTCTTTGGGAGAAGTATATCCCGAAGTGTTGGGTTCGATTTTACATAGTCTTAAGACGATTATTTCTATTATCGGGATCACTTCGATGAACCCATCGATCGATCAATTATTACCAAGCTTGACGCCAATTCTCCGGAATCGTCATGAGAAAGTGCAGGAAAACGTTATTGATTTGATTGGGTTGATTGCCGATAAGGCGTCAGAATATATTCCTCCCAAAGAATGGATGAGAATATGTTTTGAATTGCTAGAATTGCTTAAATCTTCGAGAAAGTCGATTAGAAGATCTGCCAATCGAACATTTGGGTTTATTGCCAAAGCAATTGGTCCACAAGAAGTTTTGGCAACTTTATTGAATAATTTGCGGGTTCAAGAGCGTCAACTTCGGGTGTGTACTGCGGTGGCGATTGGGATTGTTGCCGAGACTTGCCAACCATTCACGGTGATTCCTCTGATTATGAACGAGTACCGAACTCCGGAGAAGAATGTGCAAAATGGGGTATTGAAGGCGATGACGTTTATGTTTGAATATATTGGGGGAGAAATGACTAAAGATTACTTGTACGCGGTGACCCCGCTCCTTGAAGATGCGTTATCCGACAGAGATCAAATCCATCGACAAACTGCGGCAACTGTGATCAAACATATGGCGATCAATTGTGCAGGATTGGGGATGGAAGAAGTGTTTATCCATTTTTTGAACATGCTTATGCCTAATATCTACGAAACCAGTCCGCACGTTATTGAAAGAATTCTTGACGGGATAAACGGGATTAGAACTAATGTTGGGGCGGGGGTGTTTATGAATTATGTTATGATTGGGCTTTGGTATTCTGCCAGGAAGGTTAGAACTCCTTATTGGAAATTATACAATGATTGTTATGTGCAAAGTTGTGATGCGATGGTTCCGTATTATCCAAAGTTTGAGAACGACAAGGAGGCGGAGATTGAAGAATTGGATGTGTGGTTTTAATTGGAATTGTATTATTAACTAGTGTTATGTTATATTATTACTGTTATGTTATGTTATGTTATGTTGTGTTATGTTAAGTTATGCTAAGTTATGTTATGTTACTATTATGTTATCATTTTTTTTTTTCTTTTTTTTTTTTATTTTCTTTGAATGTTTTACAATTCAATTCTCTTTGAATAATGTAGTTTTTTTTTTTTCGGTTTTTTTTTTTTTTCCCTATCAGTTAAAAACCGACGGATATAATATAACCAGGTAGGGCATGATAATAAGCCAACTCTCGCTCTGTCTATCTCTTTTCATGGATGATGAAGAATTAAAGTTTGTTTTTTGATGATGCTATTTTCCATGCTGGGGCAAGTAGGCTCATGATTCAAGGGATTGATGCTGAGAAGAGCAATAACCAGCACGAGAGAGAGTGTGTGTGTGAGAGAGAGTGAGAGTGAGAGAGAGAGAGCGGCACGAATTGAACTTTAGATCTCCATGTACAATTAATTATGG
The DNA here is from genome assembly GCF_037102585.1 of Saccharomycopsis crataegensis. NCBI lineage: Eukaryota > Fungi > Ascomycota > Saccharomycetes > Ascoideales > Saccharomycopsidaceae > Saccharomycopsis > Saccharomycopsis crataegensis. The sequence continues at coordinate 153,055 of NW_027043819.1, forward strand.
TTTTTATTGTAAATTAAAAGGTAAGCGGATTCCCGATTCAGGTAAGAAAGAAAAAAATAGAAAATTAACTTAATTAAAAAACCATAGTAATAGATCTGTAGATAGCAAGATCAACAAGTTGGCTCCAGCAATCCCTACATGCCACTAGTGCCTTGATTGGCCAAAATAAGCTCTAGATCGTTAAAAAGATTGATTTGCCATTGAAAGAGAAAGAGAAAGAGAGAGAAAAAAAAAAAAAAAAAAATAAAGAGGGAAAAGAGAGACAGTTGACGAAAGGAGACAGTATACTGGTATACTTACTTACTTACTTACTTACTTTCTTTCTTTCTCCCGTGTTTCTTTTTGTGCCTCATTTTTTTTTTTTTTTTTTTTCTTTGAAAAAACGTTTATTCCTCAAAGACGATAGATAGATAGATATATGGATAGATAGATAGACAGACTGTTATCTAAAAAACAACAACAAAAGACCATGATGAAAATATTATTAAACAAAGGTCAATTTTTATTCTTATAGGAGAGTGCCGACTAGGGCAATTGTTACCATACCGTAGATTCAAAACCCATCAATCAATTGTATGTCCAACAACAAAAATTTACAGAATCTCGTGGCGAAGGGAAGGGAAATACTATTTATTGTACTGTATTGTGTTACATTGTATTGTGTTGTACTCACTTGCCCCAAAAAAACAACGATTAATCCGACACCCCCTTTCCAATATACTTACCCAATGTATATATATTATTATATAATCATCTGTATTGTAAATCGAGGTCGTTATTTATTCATTTATTCATGGCTCTAGATAGAATAACAAGATTATTATTATGTTATAACATCATGTTGTCTGCCGTAGTAAATAAACAATTAACAAAAAAAAAAAAAAAAAAAAAAGGCCCTTTGAGCTCCGGAGGAAAGAGTGAACGAATGGACCGATGTTGGCCCTTTTCCCAAGTGAGGAGGACCTAGCCACCACACCACGGTGCTTTGTTTGATTAAAGAGAGCAAGACCAGCCAGCAGCCAGCAGCCAGCAAGCCAGCAAGCTGGAAGGGAGAGAATCCTCCATCCCTCCTCTATTAAGATTGCTGATGGGGCGCACAGTCCCGCGACTAAAAAAAAAAAAAAAGACAACTCGGCGATCGCCGTGCTGCCAGTTTCTTTCTTTCTTTCTTTCTTTCTTTCTTTCCAATTCCGCGATAGCCAGATCAGATCGGTGGTTAATCAATAACAATGTGTGGTTATCTATTACATAATATGTAGCGTCGATGACAATAGGATTGCTAGCAATAGCTGTGCTGTGTTGTGATTGCTGGTGGTGGTGCACGGTATTCTTCTTCCCGTTTCGGACTGACGTCGCTGTTGTGCTGATGGCCACTAAAAAGCTGCTGCTACTGCTTCTCGCGAAAATTCTAATTTTTGCAATTTCCCACATAAAGTGTCTGGTCAACCTGTCAACCAGATATATTATCATCACCAACACCACCCTTCAAGGGTTTTACCCCATAATTTACACGTATTCAGTGATTTTCTCTTAGCTTTTTTTTGTTGAAAAAAAAAAAAAAGGAAAAAAAAAAATTGAATAATTTCTTCTTCTTCTTCCTCTTCTTCTTCTGCCCAACAACACAGCCTCCAACTCTTATGGTGTCGCGATCTCATTAACCGATATATTTCAATTGCAAATTACAAATCACCAAAAAAAATAAAATAAGAAAATAAATAAAAACCCTGCAAAAAGGTAATATTAACCAGGCAGCAATTGCCATATAATCCATAGGTCTTTCTGTCATCAACACATCATATTATATCGAGTTCAAGCCAAAACTAAAAAGAAAAAGAAAAGTAAAATAAAATAAAATAAAAAGATGTGTTTGCTGCTCGCATCATCGATCCTTGCACAAATCTTATACTTTCAATCGTCGCTTCACAAATTATCCCAGTTCGATCATCTTGCAGGTCTTGACGGGTCTATAATCACCAATAACCACCACCAGAATGATCACTCTAATACCCCAGGGTTATCGCTAGCTTCTAGTGACTTATCGCAGCAGCAGCCCTTATCATCGACGCTATATTCTTCCAATAACATTTCTTCTTCTTCTGATGTTTTTAATAACCCCAATCTACTAAATCCATTGCATATTCACAACATAGATACCAATAATCATTATCAAAACCAACATATTGCCGTTTTCATCTCATCTTCACCATCAGTATCATCGAATAGTCAATCATCGATAGCAGCGTCGTCGACATCATCATCTACAGTCTATCCAAGTATGGATCCCAGCTGGTATGGCTGTGAAGCCCGGTGCAAGTACGATTATTGCAATGAGTTTGTCGATTGCAGTTATAATTGTCGAAGTGTGGTGTTTGATAGCTATGCCCCCACTACATGTCGAGTCGAAGGAGTATGCGAGTGCATCAGTGAACGATGATTATAATCGCAAACGTAAAAAAAAGAAGAAAGATATCAGGTAAAGAGTATTTCTATTTTTTTTTTTTTTCCTTTTCGTTTGTTTGAAATTTGAGATGAGAAATGATTTCCTTTTTTTTTTTTTGTTGTTGTTATTGTTGTTGTTGTATTAGTTAATTTTGCTCTTACATTTATGATTTATATTAGTAGATTAATGTTTCATGATTGTTTTTTTTTTTTTTTTTTTTTTTTTTTTTTTTTATGATTAGTTGTATATTCCAGCTCCTTTATGTAGGGCTTTTCAAAAAGGAAGTAGAATATATATATATATATTACTTAAACGTAACAGTTTTTCAATATATTCTCGAAGAAGATATTTTTTTTCATGTTGAATTGACCTCTCTATTCACCAAACCACAAAAACTTTCAAATATTTTCTCATTGTACCCAAATTTCCAAAACACAACTATTTGATTATGAACATCGTCAAAAATCACTTGGAAAATCGATTTATCCTTGTCAGGAAACAAAACCCCACTACCCCTTTGTTTCTTCACCGCCACCCCCGGGTTCTCACTCTCGGTTTTTGTAGTAACTGCCGTTAACCGTTTCAATTTGCGTCGATACGCCCTTGACCAAACATCCCCAGCCACCACCACTTCAACCACATTGAACTCATCAGACGGATTATTAGTGCCTTTGAACATCATCATCTTCGAGGTGGAAATCTCGATACAATTGAGGGGTTTCAAAAGCTTATCAAAAATTACCGGGACAATGTTGATTCGTGGAGTTTTCAAATTGATTTTGAAAGTGGTGATCAACCCATTTAGACCTTTATATTTGTTACTATATTGATGACCCAAGAAATCGGGGATATGTGTTGCTTGGAAACTCCAAAATACAACCCACCTTATTATTGGGGTATTCGAAGACCCATCATCGATATACCGATCGAGCCCCTGATCAATGTTTTTCCCATTATTATTATTATGATGATGACCGGGGTTGAGTTCAAAGATCCCAAAGTTTATAATTCCTTTGGTTTTCAATTCCTCAATGATGGGTTTTAAAGATGTGAATTGCCCAACCATACTGGTGTACCAGCGGTTGACATGCTGCTGCTGCACCACGCTTTCGGCAATCATTTGTTTGATAAACCGTATTTCACCGCCAGGATAAAAAAGCTCAGAATCCGTGGCCACCAACTTCGTAGCAGCGATCTTGGTGTCAAATTCTACCGAATTCTTTAATTCGGTATCGAAAAATGGCGGGTTGCACATCACCAATACCAATTGATCTTTATTATTATTATTATTATTATTATCAATGGAGATTTTTGTAAAATCAAGGATTTTCCGTGGATCCACCACTTTAACCACCTTGATTTTCCCTTCAACCCATGGGTTTCGTCCGATATTAGCCATGGCTAATTTATACGATCCCTCATTACATTCTGTCCCCACGAACTTCCAACCCTTATTCATCGACGCCCCTAACAATGGATAAATGGCACTCGATCCAGTTCCAATGTCCACCACCAGTATCATAGACCAATCCCCTTTAGGTAGGATGATTTCTGATATTTGGGATAGCCATTGGAGATACAAGTATCTATTGGGGACCCTTGGACAAAGATGGTGGGGGGATAATTCGCTGGTGATCCCATGATATTTCTTTAGAATTGCGGCGGTAAGGGTTCGCACGGTTGGTTGGTGGGAAAAAGAATAATGACCATCGACGGTGATCAATTTCTGAAGATCAGGATGATCTTCTATTAGGCTATTAAAGTCGTAATGTGGTGCAACCACTGGTTGGTTCCAGATCATTTGGGGAGGATACGAAAATCTATAATTCAATTCAATTCAATTCAATTCTGGCGATGAGTTACGCGCGAAAAAAAAAAAAAATATTGAAAATTGAAAATCAAAAATATCAAAATAATATATATATAATATAATGTAAACTCCGTTGGGTATTTTCAAGATTCACTACTTTTATCACCACAAACAGATCCATTAATCTTTTAAGATCCCCTTACCTAATAACCATTCAACAATAATAAAATAATATACATATATTTCCACACCATGTACGGGGACCTAGCGAATAAACTCATTCTCGAAGCCAAAAGATCTAAAAACCTCGAGATCCTCCCGCTTTATAAAGAAGAAACCATTCGTTCGATTGTCAAGGAAACAAAAACCCTCCAGAACCAACTTGATAACCTTGACGCTGGCAACAATAACAACACTTTGGAAAGCACTCAGGACGACGTCAACAAAAATGTCCAAATCTTTGTCAACCATTTGATCATGCGACGTAATAAGCGGGTCCTATTGGCGTACCAACGCCAACGTGCCGATAAATTGGATAAAATCACTTGGGATAACGTCGAGCCCCAGGGGGAATTGTTGGAGAATTTGAATTTTGCCGAGAGCGAGTACTTGGAGAAATACAACGAGTTGGTGACCAATTATAAGAACGAGATCCCCGACATCGACTTGAGCGGGTCGTTGGACCCTCCAAGTGATGTGTTTATCGACGTTAGAGTATTGAAGGATGCCGGGGAAATCCAAACCGAATACGGGGTGTTCAATTTGACTAAAGATAGTCAGTTTTTTGTTCGTCATTCCGATGTCGAAAGGTTGATCCTCCAGGGATACTTGAAGAAACTCTAATGAGAGAAATCGTTAGATATAATGACAATATAATCGATTAAAAAAAAAAAAGATTAATAACCAAAGTCAAAGTTTTTTCAAAAAAAACAAAAACAAAAACAAAAAACAAAAAACAAAAAACAAAATGGCAGAGCAGGTCAATGGGAATTTCCCCCCTCCCCCTCCCTCCTCATCTCCATCAATAAAATACACAGTATAGCAGCGATGATATTTGGTGGAAGTTTTCCTACAAAAAAAAAAAAACAAATCGAATCTTGAAAAACCTCTCTCTCATCCACAGTGATAATGTTCAATTTGATATGAGCCGCCTTTTTCTTTTACACTTCAAATAAGGCCTACACTCTGCTGTTGATTAACGATTTCAAATTTGCACCTTGGTTCCTACATGATTGATACAAAGTCGTTTTGCGGGCCCCTATAGCAGACACACACCAATAGCGTACAGAAGAAAGATATTTCAATACTCGGGGGAGGGGAAAAATAAAATAAAATTGTATGGTATAAAATCAGTATAGTATAATAATAATAAAAGGGCTATATAGTACAACTATAATACAACTATAACGAAAGAATAGTCTTGGCACATGAAAAGAAGGAAAATATGAAGTAAAAACATAAGAATAAGAATAATAGCACACGTAGAAAAAAAGTTCAAAGTATTGTAATAGGAAACCAAAAAAAAAACAAAAAATACAGAGGAAAAGAATAAACGAATAAATCAAAAAAAGAAAGTAAAAGGATGTGCCAGGTTAGACCTGTAATGGTTATAATAATAGTATTAACGCGGGAAAAAGAAACAAAAAGAAATAATAATAAATTGTTATGCCCTTCTTCAAATTTATCAAAAATTGTTCAACTCAGCCACTTGATGACAAAACATTGCCCAATCAACGTTCCGCAACCACTGGCTCAGCATCGACTGTTCCATCTCCATTTCCTCACTAACTTTCCGATTGTGGCTCATCTCTACCACTTCACCGCCGGTCGACTTGATTTCAAAATTCATCTCCTTAGTGGTACTCACCATTCCCAAAGCTCTTCGTTTTGGGTTTACCATACAATCGTACTCGTCAACATCACTTGCTGACCTAAGTTCATCGTCGGTTATGTCGATGGTGGTGATCTCGGTCTGCAAACACGAATTTATCAGTGCCTCTTTCATATGGAACGCGTCTGATCTACCAGAATTCATCCCGGAAATGACAGAAGACGGCTCTGACACAAAACTACCAATACTATTCTTCTTTCGGCGGATCGGGAAGGGATTAGCACAAAAACTACTGGCGGCAGTGTCAGCACCAGAGCTGAACAGCAGAGAAAATGATAGCCGACGTGATGGAGGTCCAGATGAATTAGTGGAAGTGTATCCAGTTGAAGAAGGTGGTTGCGGGGCGAATATTGACATTGAAGCATTATTATTGCTCAAACCAAATCTCCCGTTGGCACCTCCAAAATAACCACTACCGTTGCTACTACTGCGGCTTCTCCAAGGACTCAGAGGATTAGGAGTGGTTATCGAAGATAGCGGATTGTCATTGTTCTGTGGCTTAAAATCCAACTTTTGCACCTTTTTGAGAAGCTCTTCTTGAATTTTGAACAATTCGTAACAAAGCTTAAGATTAGGCTGGATTATAATATTCAATCTTCTGACCCTAACAAAAAGATACGCCGCTTCAAGTCGCAAACCTAGGAATCTCATCAAATAACTAATTACCACAGTAGCAGATCTCAGCACTCCAACTTTGCAATGCACTAAAGTCGTAGCAGTGGCGTAGTAGCGATGAAGGTTATTTTGCGACGACGACGACGATAATCCTTTGAGACTACTGTCAAACTCGTCGCCGAAATGGCTGCCGTTTGGGGGATTATCGCCAAAAATCAAACTCTCCAAATCAGTGTTAGTGAACTGTTCAAAAAAATCAAAGATCGCAAATAAGAGAGAAGTATGGAGGGTATCAATACCATCGTCTTTTATATCATTCACTATAAGCACTCTGTCAATGGGGAATGATTTAAGAAAAGCGTCAGATTCTGCCAGAACACTAGCCCGATTAAAAGATATAAGCTTGAGAGGGAGTGAGGATGGGCGAGTACAATTATCATCGTTAACTTTGCAACACGGTCTAGGAATAAACGGCTCTATGGAATAAAAATCTCTAGGTAAACCTGCTAGCCAGGAAGGAGACTCTCCTACCGATACGATGTTTTTAATGTTTAGCCTGGCAAGCAAAGGTAAACATGAAGCATGATCAAGTGATCCCAAAAAAAGAGATGGGAGGATTCTGGAAGGGATGAGCAGCCCAGACGCTGAATGGGCTAGGTCAGAGAACCAATCACCAAGCGAGCCATAATCAAATGAACCACTGTCATTATTGGAGAAATTGCTAGCGTCATCGCCATTTTGAGACATTGTCAACGATGAGGGGGTTGGTGCTGGTGAAGAAGAAACCATCAAAATTTCGCTAATGATGGAAAACATGAATTCCTTTTCCTTGGCTTCCCAAGTCGGTGACAGTATTCTATATTTGGTGTCGCTTAATCGTTTATCCAACTCTGATAATGATCTCACAGCATTTGGGGAAGGACTACAGCATAAAATTACTGGTTCCAATTCCTCCAACAACACATAGTCACTCTCAAACAAGTAGAACGGTCTACCTGATTGGTTGTAATAGTATAGAACCGCATCACGGAATCTTAGACCGCGCTGGAACATCAAAAATAGCACAAGCAAAAGAGACGTTTCGGTGTACCCTTCTGGACAAAAAATCAAGGCAGGAAAGGTATCTCTTGTTGTCTGATTACAGAGGAGATCCAAAAAGTGGATAATGGTTACAATGTCACCAAGATTGAGGCTTCCAAGTCCTGCTAAAGTTCCCAGAGCAGGAAAGGATAAAGTGATCAATGGTGTAGCCAACGATGCAGAAATAGGATTACAAATATGTCTGACCATTTCCGATCTTACTGCGCATAGGGTAGAATAGCCGGGAAGCTTTGAAGCAGCATGTACCTCGACAAAGAAACGGTAGTTGATTTGGGGTTTGGTTTGACGAGTGGTCATAATATTATTGTAGGCACTCATATAGGCGTTTTTGGAATGCTTTGGGGATAAAAATGAGCTTGGTGTGTTGAAGATAATACTTTCTTGTACAGCACAGTATGGCGGTACTTTATCTTTATAGTCGATGATTCCTTCTTCTATATTATTTACACTAGCAGTGGCTTTTGTCGACATCTCATCGAACCCCTTTGTCATTATTCGATGTTTCCAAAGAAGATAATCACCTTCATTTCCTATCCAAATTCCGGGAGAAATTTCCATTGCTTGACTGATTTGACAAATTTCAAATTTTTCCTTTATCAGCATATTTATATTATAATTTGTTAATTGATGTTTTTCAAACTCATTCAATAAACCGGCGGCCGAGTTATTTATCAAATGAGAGACATGGTTGTTTGGTATGGTTGTGTTTGAAAGTGATGATAATATATCAATATTGGATGATGATGATGATGACGATGACGATGATGAGCATGGCGTAATTTGCGACGAATGAGAAATCTCTTTCCCCATTCCTACACTATAGGGAGGGACCAGAATTAAACATTTCAACCTCGAATCATTGTCATTCAGAGTGTCGGCAAATAAAGAACTGAGGATATCAAATGGGTTAGTGATGGTATAAGTGTTATAAATTTTTGATAATTTTTTATTTCTCAATGAAAGATGAGGGGATTTGATAATATTTTCTGCGGTTCTCGAAGCCCAAATCGCGGGACTATGGGACGAAATTTCATATTTTTTAGTCATATCGTCGTCGTCGATACTTGTGAAATTGGGATTTTGACAAAGGGTACTTAAGACCGAGGCAAAATCGATTTCTTCTTCATTATCCGAAGCAATATCATCATAACTGTCGAAATGACGAAGTGAGCCTACTTGTACGGTGGTGTTCATATTATCATCTGGCAGCTCGTCTGCTTCGGGGATTGAGTCAGAATGTTTTAATTTGGAAGGGGACATTGAAGGGTTGACTTTATGATGATGAGTTTGGGCAATACTCAAGAGTCGAGAAACCAGTTGGCACAGGCAATGAGGCACAGAGTTGGTTGCATTTGAGGCGCTAGTATTATCAATGGAGTGATCGTTGTTGAAACAATAAACCACGAAATCTGCGACAGATGCGATTTTACAACTTTGTAAACCAAAAGATCTAATTCCCAAAACTTCTCTAGACATATCTTTGAACAATGGGAGGTACCCGGTAGTTTTGACGTCTTTAACGGTAGTGTTGACGATCTTATCGTTTTCATCGGCAGCGATATCGAGATAAAGTAGCAAATTGGTGATGAAATTCGTCAAAGTATCGACGTTATCATCAACGTACGGCTCGAGGAAATTTTTATAATCAATAGTATCTTGAAGTAATGCTGATTTTGGGTCTATGGGAGTATTGCTAGTCAATAGAGGGCTCAGTCTGACAAATATTACCCAGTGTTTCGATTCCTGAAGCCCTGTGACCGACGACGCATGATCATCATTATCATTATCATGATGATCATCATGATGGTTTGAGGAGAGCCAAGGGAAGACGTCGCCTGGGCAGGGGAGTTCCAATGTTCGGAAGTAGTGTACGACTGAGAGCGCCTCCTGAGCCAGCAACAGGAGGGATAGCGAAGCCATAGTTATCCAGACTTTGTGAGGTAGCGGTTGAATGCTAGTGGTTTGGTTGAAGATGGGTGGAAGGTTAAGTGAGTAAGTCAGACTCGCTTAATTTTTTTATTTTTTTTTTTTTTTTTTTTTATTTTCTCCCCCGCGGTGCTGGGCCGGCCTTGCAGTCTGCAGGGGCTCACAACAAGGATGCCGATGGGTGTTGGTACATATTTATTTATTTATTTATTTATTTGTTTGTTTATTTAACAATTGAACTACATTGGTTGGTGTGGCTAATCTACGCCTGGTTATTTGTCATCACCGTTGGAATATGAGCCAGTATCCGCCATTGTTTTGTCTTATGTTTATTATGGTTAGGTTACTTAATCTCGAAACGTCGCAGGTTGGGATCGTAAATTTCCGATGCCGTTGAATATATCTGCTGCTGTGATGAGTCAGGGAGCCAGAGCATCATCATCCATCCATCCATGATGCAAATCCGTTGGCAAGAAAGAACAGCTAAAAAAAAAAAAGGGAACAAACAAAACCAAGACACACCGTTAATTATAATAATGTATATATGCTACTACTACTACTGGTGCTGCTAATCTGGACGATCAGCGTGTGTTACCCTCCCACAACCACGTGCAAGTCACGCGGCATTTTTTTTTTTTTCATTCCAGCAAGGGGGTGCAAGGGGGAAGGGGCACGTAGCACCACCACCCCCCCATAAGCCTTGCAAAATTTACACCAAATCACCATATCTCTCTCTCTCTCTCTCTCTCTCTCTGGGATCCTTCTCGATGATACAGCACTGATCAGACCATTACACTCTCTCACATACCAACCATGATCGTTCGTTTACTTCTTATGGCCATTCCTTTGGCAATGGTCTCTGCCGATGAAACAACCGTTTCCACCTCAACCTCCATCTCTACTACTCCTATTACCACTTCCTCTACAACCTCCACTACTACTACTCCTATCACTACCCCCTCTACAACCTCTACTACTACTCCTATTACCACTTCCTCTACAACTTCTACTACCTCCACCTCCACCAGCTCCACCTCCACCTCCACCTCCTCCACATCTACCACTACCTCTGCTTCCTCTTCCTCTGCCTCTTCTTCTTCCTCTTCTTCCTCCGTTAGTACTATGATCTGGGTCACCGGGACAATCAGTGGGGCCCTCGCCACTTATGAAACTACCTTCAGCCAAACTTTTATGAGTACCTACACCTCGGCTACTGCCGTTGATAGCGCGGCTCTTACCAGCACTTGGGATTACAGCAGTGCTTTGGCGAGCAAGTCTTCTGCTGACGCTTCATCATCCAATGCTGGGGTGAAAAGAGATGATGTTATGAATAAAGTCATGGTTGGCGGGGCTGCCCTTGCTGGTATCATGTTGATTTGAAATTTTCATTTTTTAGCGTGATGTATGTTCTTGGCAGGGCTGTGTTAGTGTTAATGTTAGTGTCTCTACAAGTTTTGCTAGATATATCTATTGCTTATTTATTTATTTATTCATTCATTTATTCTTTGTTTGCTGTCTGTACTATTGTTTTTATTATATATTATTTGCTATCATTTCTCATCATTTCTCATTATAAAAGACATTTATCTACCTGTAGATCCTCAACATTAACCTCAAAACCAACCGCCGCCCTGCGATGGGAATTTCTTTTTTTTTTGTTTTTTGTTTTTTATTTTTTCCCGCATCATAACGCCCGTGCCCCACCCCCTAATACACGCGGACACTGCATAACACCGCAGGAGAACAAAACCCCCATTCACGTGGTCAGAGAAAGCCCCCCCCCCCCCACCCCACCCCACGTTCCTCTTTTTTTCGTCCAACAAATGGTCAGCGAGATAATTTTTGGGGCCCTCTCTTCCACACTCTTCTTCTTACATTTCTTCTTCTTCTTCTTCTTCTTCTTACCCCCCGTCAACATCAATTGATTCACCACACTTATTGATTCACCACACTCAACAATGTCCATTCCTCCAGCTTTCCCAGATATCTCCAAGAACGTCAACAACCTCATCAACAGGGACTTCTACCACTTGTCCAAGGCCGCCCTTGATGTCAAGACTAAGGCCCCAAACGGTGTTGCCTTTGCCTTCAAGGCCAAGACCGGTAAGGATGATTCCATCTCGTCCAACATCGAAACCAAGTTCACCGACAAGGCCAATGGTCTTACCTTGACCCAAGGCTGGAACACCGCCAACGCTTTGGACACCAAGGTTGAACTTGTCGACACCTTGTCTCCAGGTTTGAAGGCCGAAGTGTTGACTTCGGTTGTTCCAAACGGTTCTAAGGCTGCCAAGTTGAACTTGTACTTCTCGCAACCAAAGGTCAATGTCCGTGCTTTCTTCGACCTCCTCAAGGGCCCAACCTTTGCTGGTGACTTCACCGTTGGCCACGAAGGTTATGTTGCTGGTTCCGAAGTTGGTTATGACATCAGCGGCGGTAAGGTTACTCGTTTGGCGGTTTCCACCGGTTACATCCACCCAACTTATGCGGTTGGTGTCAATGCCAGCAAGAACTTCAGCGTGTTCACTGCTTCCTACTTCCACAAGGTTTCTTCTTTGGTCGAAGCCGGTGCCAAGGCCACTTATGACGTTAACGCTGGTGCCAGTAAGCCAGTCGGGGTTGAATTTGCCGCCAAGTACGCTTTGGACCCAACTGCTTTTGTCAAAGGGAAGTTGGCCGACTCTGGTTTGGCTGCCGTTGCCTACTCCCAACAATTGAGACCAGGTGTTACTCTTGGTGTTGGTTTGGGTTTCGATGCTTTGAGATTGGCTGAACCGGTCCACAAGATTGGTTTCAGTTTGTCCTTTGCTGCCTAAATGGATTGACAGATTGTTAAATAAGTAAGTTAATAAATAAATAAATAAATAAATGTGTAACAACAAGTTTTTGTAATGATGGAAGATTGTAAAGATTGTAGTAGTAAGCATTGGCATGTGATAGTTGGCTTCGGGGACTATTTATTGATCTGGGTTATGATTAATTAATTAGCGCGGGAGTTCCTTTTTGATGGGGGATGTATTTTTTATACAAGAGAGAGAGAGAGAGAGAGAGAGAGAGAGAGAGAGAGAGAGATGGATATATTATAATTGACAGGCACTGAGAGTACCGATGAGGACTGTTGATGGAAATGATAGAGATGATAAGAAAGAAAGGCAAAACTCCCTCCCCGGGTAACACCCACCACCACCTATTAAAGGAAGTTTGAATACGAGAGGGGAAAGGGGGTGTCCCACCAAGGGAAGATAGCCAGTGTGGGTGCTGCACCCCCTGGATGCCAACCTACCGATTTTTTTTTTTTTCTTTTTTTTTTTTTTTTTTTTTTTTTTTTTTTTTTTTTTTTTTTTTTTTTTTTTTTTTTTTTCCTCTGTTTAATTAATAATTTTTTTTTATCCCTCAGCTTTCCTTCGCTGACAGTAATGATTCTCACGCCATTATTGCCTTCATCATCATTATCATTATTATTATTGTTTATCACCACCACCCCTCTTCGATAAACTTCCAATTCCTAAAAACTCCTTTTGTTCCTTTTCTTCTCTCTTTTTCTAGTTGCTCTTATCCCCCTCCCCCTCCCCCTTCTATCCATCAATCAATTCTACAGTGAATAAAACTACCTGGCATATCTTGTTACTCACCCACACCATCCTTCCTTCCAATGCAACATCATCACCACCAACATCATCATCCCCAACAACAACAACAACATCAACAACAACAACATCAACAAAATCCCGAACAGAAACAACAATATCTCCAAGATATAAACAACTATCTTCTGCCGTCAACCACGGTCAAGGGTCAATCAATACCGAATAACATCAATCATAATAGTAACAACAACAACAGTAACAATAACAATAACAACGACAATAACGGCTCATCATCAATGAATAATCACAACAACAACTTATACTCAATGAATTCAAACAACAGCTTCAATTTTGGCGGCCCATTCTTTGATATGGAACACTTCCCAATCACTAACCCTCCTATTTATGAACCAGACGTACTTGCCGGCGTGGTTCGTAGAAGAGTCTCGATATCTAACGGGCAAATCGGTCAATTAAGAGACTCCCACATCCATAGTGATGATAGTACCACCGAAGATCAAATATTCACTCCTAATCATCAACCACAACCATCCATGAACCAAATACTACCCCAAGCACCACCTCCTCTATTACCTAACCAATCAACAATGCCCCACCATCAATTACAACAACAACAACAACAACAACAGCCGTTTGGGTTCCCACAGCAACAGCAAATGATAAACCAAAATCAACCGATACTACAATTCCCTCCTCAACAATACACCGCCCGGCAAGTGATTCCTAATAATACAACATCGAACAATAATAATAATAATCCTAATTCTACCTCTGCCATCCTCAACGGCAATACTACCACTACTACTACTACTAATACTAATACTACTACTAATAATACTAATAATAATGACAATACAAATACAAACAACAGCAATACTGTGGTGACATTACTAAACTCTCAACGTCCTATACCACCACAAACCCCAACTCTGGCCACCACCCAGCTTTCGGCCCGAGATACAAATACTTTTTTAGTCTCTCATCATCAATACCCATCTCCCCAATTATTGATGACCACAGGCACTCCTCCAGGAGCCCCGATTCCCGGTACCGCGGCCTGGAAAAGAGCACGATTATTGGAACGTAATCGAGTGGCCGCGTCCAAGTGTCGTCAAAAGAAAAAAGTTGCTCAACAACAATTGCAAGAGGAAGCCAATGTTGCTACCAGAGAATGCAAACTATTGAGACAACGGGTCGAGTATTTGGAAAGCACCTTGGGTAAAGTGAAAGATGTTATGAGAAACCATATGAAATCATGTAATGGGTCACTGTTGTCGATTGATATCTTGGAGGACTTTTTGAAGTTGGATGAAAAAGACCAAGTTACAAAAAAGGCTTAATAAATAGTGCATTGGTTGATTATTATTATTGTTTTTTTTTTCTCTGTTAATTAAATTTTTAATAGTTGTAAAAATGTACTATTGTTGATATACTTCTTTTTCTTCCTCTTCATGTTCTTCTTCATGTTCTTATTTCTCTCATCAAATTGACATTTGGATTATCGATAATTTTGCCTTGTGTTTTTGTTTCTCGTTGGTATCGATCGTAATATTGCCTGTTATTTATATTTTTAATTATTGTTCCTATATTGATTATTCTTTATATTTTGATTGTTCTTTATATGTTTCTGCTATTTTTTTTTTTTTTTCTTCTTTCTTGGCCACATACTATAATATACTTTGGATTCTGTTTTTGTTTTTGGCTTGCTTGTTGATTATGATTGCAGCAAATATAAGTTTACTAATAATAATAATAATAGTAATAATAATAATGATAATAATAATATCAATTAAATTTTATCATTATCTGCTTATCAGCTGAAAAATCCGGAGTTTTTGCTCCGCAGTGCGAAAAATGATTCATTTTTCTGTGATTTTTTTTTTTTTCCTCTTCTTCTTCTTCTTCTTTTTCTTCCTCTTCATTAAGTTGATTAATATTTTTTTTTTATCCTACAACTAATATATGGAATACCCTGAAGATAAAAGAATCTTATCGATTCAATCTCACGTCACCCATGGCTTTGTTGGTAATAAAGCCGCGACTTTCCCTTTACAATGCCTAGGATGGGACGTCGATGTCATCAACACCGTCAACTTTCTGAATCATACTGGGTATGGCACGGTGGCCGGCAGCGTGGTATCATCAACCGACCTCGAAAAACTATACCATCACATCATCACCACTACAGGATTAGAGAAATATCAATGCTTGTTGACGGGGTACATCCCCAACGCCGACCTTCTCGAGCAAATCGGCATGGTGGGCAGAGACTTGAAGCACAAGAATCCTGATCTGATCTGGCTATTGGACCCAGTGATGGGGGACGAAGGGGTCATGTACGTCGATACTTCGGTGATCCAGGCGTATCAAAGCTTAGCTAAAAGTGGAGGAATCGATATCATCACCCCAAACCAGTACGAATTGGAACTACTCCTCGGATCCCCCATCACCACCGAACTAGAGGTCACCAAGGCATTGGACATTCTTCATCATCAATATCGTATCAAATATGTGATCATCACGCTGATATACTTGGATAATGATAAATCCAGTCTCAAAGCAGTATGCTCCGACAATGGCGATTACCATATCCTAGAGATTTCCCCGATTATCGAAGGGTATTTCACCGGGGTCGGCGATTTATTTTCGGCGTTGACGATCGATAGAGTGTATCAACAACACCTTCATAATGGAAAAAACCACAAACAATTATACCAGTGTATTTCTGAAGTAATGCAGATAATGCATAAAGTATTGATAATAACTAAACAGGCTAGAGAACTAGAGAATTGTTCACAAGAGGAGAAGAGTGAGAAGGATAATAATAATAATAATAATAATAATAATAATAACGTGGGGAAAATCAATGATGGAACCATGAGATTCAATGAATTACGAATCATTGAGAGCAGGTATTTGTTTGATGGGAATAATTAATATATGGTGATTCAACTATTTTGGTGGATTGTACTAGGGATTGAAAAATTGTTTTTTTTTTTTTTTTTTTCTTTTTGTATTTATACAAATTGGAGATTATGATGAAATGGATTGCTCATATCGTTAATATAGGAAAAGGGGTTATTTATAAAGGAAGTGGGATTATTTATCATGAATCATTTATATAAAAAGAAGAACATAAAATTCATACCATCTAATACAATAAATAGATCTTGTTTTTTTTTTGGAAGTTTGTTTCTGATTATCAGAAACTTCAATTAATATTATTTATCATTTGGTCTTACATATTGAATCATTGACAGTATATGAATATTTAGTTAGGGATTGAAAGATGATTTACAAATAGCAAGGAAGGATCCCTGAGGTATTATTATTTACAGTGGAACACTTTTTTTTGGGTGGGAGAGAGGAGGCATTTCCAATGATTGATTTCTTCTACCTAAATGATTCATTCTTTGCAATAGAGAAAAAAAAGAAAAAAAGAATGCCATGGAGGAAATAGTCTCTTCATGGGAACCATGCATTATATATTGGATAGCATATATTAGAGTGCTTTGTTTTGGAAATAATTCCATCATATTAGTTCTTATTATCTTCTAGAACTTCAAACTTTAATGTAAAGTCTATCATCATTTCCCCTCATATCATTTTATGTTATTGTTTTTTCTAGGTCTTCGCGCTTCACATTTTACACCCCATTGACAGCTCACTTTTAACAATTCATTTCATTTTATATCATATCATACAATAGCTAGTAGTTTCGAACCATGATATATTTATATTCCAATTCTTTCGATTACCATCATCAAAACAAACTTATACAAAACTGCTCACAAAACTTCCAACAAATTTGCAACGTTCTTGCTGATGATGTTCAATTTATCATATTGTAAAATTTGATTTAGTTTATCATCGACATCCACCGTCTTGCCTGGGTTACGATGCCGTAGATTATCCTTGATGATCAACTTGAGATTTTCAATCTTGTATTCTTCGGCCCGCGATACCAACGCAAGGAATTCTTTTTTATCATCCATCACCGATTTTCGAAACATTTCTGATAATCCTCCTCCTGTCAGTAAAGTGTTGTAAGAGATCCACCATTGTAGAATATAATATATCGCCAAGTTCACTTTGAGTAATCGATCGTATAGCGAGCGATGTTGCTTAATTGACTGATCAAGCTCCTGCAAACTCAAATGTTGTTGTTCATCGGTATCGTTATCCTCAGATATCGACGACATGAATTCCGCAGAAGTGTTGTTGGATTTCCACACCAATGCTGGCTCTACTTCTAATAGCACAAATAAATTATCACGATTCAATAGTTTATGAGAGATAATTGTCAAATCAACATCGGTGTAAGTGAGGGGGAAAGTGTTTTTGAATTTCATCGAGCTGGAAACCGTGGATAACATTTGGATCGCCGCTTGAAGTAGCATGGTATCTAATGATTTGTTGGATTTGATACCATTACATCCCGAGGCATCGAAAAGATTCAAATCGTCATTTGACAACGACAGTTGGGGTACGGTTACCATTGCCGCCGCCGCAGAAACTGACGAGTGGTTCAAGAAAAAAAAATCCGCTAGTTCCAAGAACGTGAACGCTTTAAAATATTTCAATAATTCATGACCGATCATTTCTTTCACCATTTCCGTCCGGAAATCCGCATCAAGGTATTGATAGATCAACAACACAATTTTTTTTTGGAAGTACACCACATCGGCATCATGAAGGGTCGTCGGGCAAGATTCTTCTTCTTCTTCTTCTTCTTCTTCAATGATCGCCCGAGAAATCCCTGGACGTAATTCGTCTTCGTACACCATATCGGAGAAAATCACGCTGGTTTTCTTGATATCATTGATATTATCCAAATGATTGATAAACACATGTTCTAAAGCTCGACGCACAAAAGTACGATGGCCCAAATGACCAAGAAACCTGGCGATGATCGAATTGCTCACTGACGACTCGTCGATTCTCGTAGATAAATCAAGATGCATCACGTTCACTAACCAATTTATCACCGGGAACCAGGTTTGCCAAGCTGCTTTACGAACCACCTGCTCATTTGCAGTAAGTTGAGACGAACTATCCAAATACTTGGAGCAGTCGATCGGCCAACCAATGAGTCTCCAAGGCCCATTTTTCACCGCGATCATCAAAGGAGAATGGCCAATGATTTTTTGCAGTTTGAGCCTATCAATGATGGGGGATGAAGAAGAAGAAGAAGAAGAAGAAGAAGAAGAAGAAGAAGAAGAAAAAGATTTACTGGGACAGAGTAAGTTTTCGACGGTGGAAATCATTGAGGCGCTGAGAATTGCTTGGTCTTGGGGTAGTATGATTTGGGAATCTGTTTTGGGTTGGGAAATCTGGTAGAACTGCGCCAACAACCTAATGGCTCGGCCATTGATTGGCAAATGTGGCAGTCTAAAGTTCCCGTCGTATACCGTTGCCACCACCAATTTATCATTGGCAATTGGCCCAAGCAGGGCCAAAGTGAGTAAATGGTGAAGGATCACTGGCGATGGGGATTTGTAGAGGTACGGAAGGTCCGAAAGGAAAGAAGTTTCATAAAATGATAATAAAGTGGTGTATTGGCCATCGGAAAGAAGGGATTCTGCTTCTTTGAGTTGAAGCAGATAATTCTTTGCCGTCATTTTGATTTGGGAAATTGTTACTAAATATATATAATGATGATTGATTGTTGTGGTTCTATTGTTTAGCTGGGATGTGGATATTTTTTTTTTTTGCAGGGAGGGTGAGGAAGGAATAGATATACAAAGTATTCATATATATATATATATATATAAGGAGAATGCCAGAGATGGCAATGGGGGAAACCAGCGTCTTCTGTCCTATTGATTCTTACCACGGTGATTGATGATTGATTGATTGATTGATTCAATTCCTCCAGTGTTTTTTTGTTTTTTTTGGCTTGAAAAAACGTAAATAAATTTTCAGGGAAACAAAAAAAAAAAAAAAAAAAATCCGACGTTTTTACCCCAGATTACCTACACCCAAAAACGACCCACCAACTAAATAAAATATCTCTTTTTCAATCTTTCCTAGAATAACTGCTACCTATAATAGAACTGCCTACTTTTTGTGAAATATCTTGACGGCTCTTACGTGTGGGCACCTATTATTATTATTATAATTACAGATCTTCAAACCCATAGTACCGATCAATACCCCTCCCTCCACATAATATATATAATAAATAAATATCACCCCTCCAAACCAAGCCAAACACCATCATGTCAGAAATTGTCGTGGTTGCCGAAGAAAATGCCAAACCTTTCCTCAAACAAGATCTTACCGCGTCGTTTATCGCTGGCGGGGTGTCTGGTGCATTTTCACGAACCGTGGTATCACCGTTTGAACGAGCCAAGATTCTTTTCCAAGTCCAAGGTCCGGGGGCTGGGAACTACCAAGGCATTTTCTCCACGATATATAACATGTGGAAAGAAGAAGGAGCAGCCGGGCTCTTCAGAGGGAACGGGATCAACTGTGTCAGGGTATTCCCGTACCAAGCGGTGCAATTCGTGACGTTTCAGTACTTGAAAACCGAGATCTTGACCCACCATAACGATTCTACCATTGATCAACTTACTACGGTAGAAAGATTGGGGGCTGGTGCCATAGCAGGAACAATTAGCGTGTTAGCGACATACCCAATGGATTTGGTGCGGACCAGACTTTCGATCCAAACCGCCCAAAATTTGGCCAAACTTAAACAATCAAAAATCAACTTGACGGTGGTAAAACCTCCTGGATTCTGGCAGTTATTCGGCAAAGTATACGCCACCGAAGGAGGGTTATTGGGACTTTATCGGGGTTTTTACCCAACGACTCTAGGAGTGGCTCCGTACGTTGCCATCAACTTTGCAGTATACGAAAAAATGAAGGATTTATGGCCCGATAATACTAATCCGTTGATGAATTTGGCCAATGGGGCATTGGCTGGGGGGACGGCACAAACCATCACCTACCCATTTGATTTACTCAGAAGACGGTTCCAAGTGTTGACGATGGGGAACAATGAATTGGGGTTCCAATACACCTCGGTATGGAATGCGTTGGTGACGATCGGGAAAAAAGAAGGGTTTAAAGGATACTACAAAGGGTTGACTGCGAATTTGTTCAAGGTTATTCCCTCGATGGCCGTGGGTTGGTTGACGTTTGAGACGGTGAAGGATGCAATTGTAAATTATTGATAGATTATCGGTGGTGCATTTAATATTCTCCAAAAAAAAAAAAAAAAAAAAAAAAGACTTTTGGTAATTTGATAGATAGATTATTCTGAATTGTTATTATTATTATTATTATTATTATTATTATTATTATTATTATTATTATTATTATTATTATATATTTTAAGATGTCTGGTGGTCCATCCAGATATTACTGAACATAGACTGGAATAAAGATTAGGTGAGGATCTAATAGGAAAGAGATTGTATTGTATTTGTAAGAAATGAAAGTTGGGAAATTGCAAAATAATATTATAAGAAGCTTAAATGACTCTTTATCTTTTGATGAATTATTTATTTGTGTGGAACTAATATCCCTTCTAGTTATAAATATAATAAAAATGACTATGATTAGACGGTGAGGGTGTATCAAAAAAAATGGATAAAATTCCATACGGGATCTGATCTATATATAACCAGCAGTAATTATTCCCCTTGTACAGATAGATAGATAGATAGATAGATAGATAGATAGATAGATAGATAGATAGATAGATAGATAGATAGATAGATAGATAGATAGATAGATAGTCCCGTAGCGAGTGACCAAGATGATCTAAATTCGGGCCGTGGAAACTAGAGAGTTGCTTGAAAAGGATGAGAGTCATTAATATTTTCAAATCGTAAACAATCATTAAAATTTTTGGTAAAGATTATGCTGGAATGCTATTTACGTTGGACCGTTAACAAAAAAAAAAAAAAAATTATTCTTCAAGATCTTCACAATATTGTCAACAATTAATAAAATAGAGTTTCGTGAATAACAACCACTCACTTTTTATTATTATGTTAATATTCAAAACTGGTATCATATGATAGCTTTGTAAACACAAGTCAAATATATATGGCTATCTACATATATAATAATAATAGTCATCATAGAATTTTTTTTTTTTCATTTCATCTAATTTTCACTTCATAAATTTCATGAACAAAAAGGGCTCACAAACAATCAATCCATAGCCATCAAGTTCTCAAGAGAAACCACTTCGTTTTCAACATTAGTCCCTTCTTCCAACTTTGAAAATATCGCTTTGGCAACCTGTTGGGTGCTAATGCTAGGACTAACCAAACTTCCAATCCCAGGAACCCCATGAGCAAAATCTATCACCTTATGAAGACCCAGACGAACCGAGGTCAGATCGGTTTCATCAAACATGAATCCTGGACGAACAATCAAGTTGGTGAGGTTGGTGTGCTGCGACAATTCCATCAAATCAAATTCGGCAGCCCGCTTGGACTTCATGTATCCGCCAGGGACTATTGCGGGAGCGTTATCTGCGGAAATATACACGAACTTTGGGTGGGGGACTTTGGTGGAATTGAGGTATTCTTCGGCAAGAAGCACCGCAGACTCGTGGTTGACCTTTTCATAAGTGTCTAGTTTGCCCGAGGCCGCGGCGACTGCGTCGTCCCCGACAGATTTGTTGCCAGAAAAGCTTAGAAGGGTGTTGATGAACCCGGACCCTGGACCATTCACCACTTTTTTGTAGTTTACCTTCTCGAGGATAACCCCGATCGAATGGACAACCACGTCGGAATCCTCCAAGTAATGTTTGTAGGAGTCTGGTTGGAAGATGTTTGCTGGTCTCCAGTTGACCTTGGAGACCCATTGGGAGTCCACGGGGGAGGTTGTTGCCGGGGGTTTACCTGAACGGCTGATGATATATTTGTTAGTTGGGAATCAATGAAGATGAGGATGATAATAATAATAATGAAGAGAAACTCACGAAAGCGCGGTGACGGAGTAGCCATTGAGGATTGCGGTTTGGGCGATTCTTCTTCCAAGGAAGCCTGAGCCCCCGAGGATGGTGAGGTGTTTTGGGAGTGAGCTAGCCATTGTTGGTGGAGGGTGATCGGTCGACAGATAGACAGATAGACAGAAAGACAGATAGACAGATTGGATGGCGGTGAATAAATAATAGTTGGCGATGAGAAATTGCCGCTGCTGCTGCTGCTGCTGCTGTTTGTTTGTATAGAGAGAGAGCCACGTGCCGTGGCACACCCCCCAGCAGCCACAAAAAACAAAAAACAAGAAAAAAAAAAAAAAGAAAAGGAAAAAATGCGCAACATCCCAAATTGCTGTTGTTGGCTGTCTGTCTGTCTGTCTCTGTTTCTACACGAACCGAATCCTCCCGCAAATATATATACTACAAAACACACAACGGTGTCTCCAGTCCTCATTGCTACCTCCATCCCTCCCTCCCTTCAATGAGTACCGCCATCTTCACACGCCCAAAGGCTTCGGTGGCACCGGATTCATCGTCTAAACCCAGCCAACCCAGGGACCCAGAACCACAATTACTGAGCCAGCACCACCACAACAACGATCATCATCATCATCATCATCATCTCAATGGTACCGACGACGACATTCACCTGACAGAATTGGAACAGGAATCAGGCCAAGGCCCCTCGCCTTCCCAATCTCAGAATATTAGCAACCCCAACAACTCCAGTCTTTCTGATCTCATCTCCAATAATAATGCTTCCATAAATACCGAAGCCACCACCATGTCCAACGTTGAAGAGGAAGCAGGGTCCAGTCCGCAAATCCCAACAACAATAACATCATCGTCTCAAGAATTCGTCGCCAGATCTAACCAAGTACCGCTACATTACCACCAATCCCATAATATAGAAGCTCCTCCCCACTCCAACAATAACTCTAATAATTCCATTCTGCTGACAAAAGAAGAACAACGACTTGATGTATTGAACCTCGACGCCAGTGAATTACAAACTTCATTTAATGTCAAAGTACGCGCGTCGTCTGAGCCTTTTGTCCTCCAGTATGTCGAAAAATTGGTCGATCTGATATCTTCGTGTCACGAACACGATAAACTGTCAGCCCCTATAGACCGAGCATTCCCAATTTCCAAAATCGCAACTCCATCACAGCTTCCAGCCGTTTCTTACCCAGCAACCACCGACTCAAAAACCACAGCGGTCAAAATCATCCACAATGACGACCAACTTTCGACAACTCGTCGTAGAACGTACCCTCAGGATATCGACCACGCGTTTGACCATCCCTCCATTCAACAGTCTTCAACCCTTAAAAATGACCATACGCTCAATGACTCTGCCAACCAAGAAATTCAAAGAATGAAATTTATGATTTTGAACAAGCGCGAGAGTAAGAAAAATAAGCGAAACTTTCTTGATGATGATAAAGTTTTGGTGGGCAATAAAGTGTCTGAAGGTCACAGCAATTATATCATGGCCTATAACATGTTGACAGGTATTCGAGTCGCGGTTTCCCGTTGTTCTGGGATCATGAAACCTTTGAAAGAACAAGACTTCAAAGCTTCGAAAAAGCTCACTTTTGATATAACCGGTAATGAACTAACGCCGTCGTCAAGATACGATTTCAAGTTTAAGGATTATTCGCCAAATGTGTTTAGGGAGTTACGCGAGCTTTTTGGCCTCGATCCCGCAGACTATTTGGTGTCATTAACCGCAAAGTATATTTTATCCGAGGTCAATTCTCCTGGTAAATCGGGGTCGTTTTTTTATTATTCTAGAGATTACAAATTCATCATTAAAACAATTCATAGATCAGAACATATCACTCTTCGAAGAATATTGAAAAGTTATCACCAACATGTCAGAAATAACCCGAATACTTTGGTTTCACAATTTTATGGGTTACATCGTCTCAAAATGCCGATTAATTTCTCAGGTCAAAAACGGAAAATTTACTTTATCGTGATGAACAACTTATTTCCTGCCAACAAGGAAATCCATAGAACTTATGATTTGAAAGGATCACTATGGAAGCGGGAAACTTTGGTTAAAGAAGAACACAAAAAACATAAAGCGGTGCTTAAGGACCAGAACTGGCTTGCCAACAACCAGCATATGCTTCTTGGACCAAAGAAAAAGAACAAGTTCTTGGAGCAAATAGAGAAAGATGTGGCATTTTTGAAAGCAGCAAACATTATGGATTATTCGTTGCTCGTGGGGATTCATGATTTGGCAATTGGTAATGTGACCAACCAAAATTTCAGCGTGTTTTATCCGAAAGATTCTACCAACCGTGATGCCATTAACTCTACCAATCCCATACCGGTCGATGAAGTGGAGGTGGTTGGTCAGCAACTGATTAGACCCATGAACGATTCGGAAAGTGTGAAATTGACCAGTGTTCAGCAGCAACAACAACAATTTTATTTCTACAATTTTGAATGTGGGTTTAGAGGGACCAATGATCGTGATATTCCTACTGACGAGATTTATTATTTGGGGATTATTGATTGTCTAACCAACTACTCATATATCAAGAGGGCAGAAACCGTTATTAAAGGGTTTTATCAAAATAGAAAGCAAATCAGTGCGGTGCCTGCTGCAGAGTATGGTGATAGATTCTTGAGTTTTATTAAAGAAAAAGGATTCAAGAAGTGAATCAATCAATCAAAAGGGTGTGTGTGATTCGATTCGATTCAATTTTTTTTGTTTCTTTGTTTGTTTGTTTGTTTTTTTTCATCTTTTATTTCATCTTTCTTTATTTCTTCTACTGACTGCGTTTATTTTTATGAGTTTTTGATTTTTGTTGTAATATACGGTTTTTTCTACATTGCATGCTTTTATAATTGATAAATTTTGTAAAAGAAAAAAAAACTAATTTTACATGGTTGGTTGATGGATGAATGTAGGCAGGCATTCAGTCTATTATAGGCCAATAAATAAAATAATAATAGTGGAGTAATAAATAGAAAATGAAAAATGAAAACTGAAAAATGAAAAATGAAAAATGAAAAATGAAAAATGAAAAATGAAAAAAAAAAAAAAAAAGGATGTAAAAAAGTTCAAAACTCATAAAGTATATGTAATACACAAAAATGTGCACAAATAATTGATTGACAACATGAAATTTGAATATCTTAAACTCTCAAATATTCAGCATCATCATCATCGTTAGTAAACCCATGAACACCAATATTGGTGGCGGCCCCCACCATCGATGCACTTGGTAAATTGCCATTATGATAATCGTAATTATCAAATACATCGAACATCCCATCGAACGCCATTTTCGCCCACCACAAGATCTTGTTATACATGATGTACCCGCCATTATGGTAGTATATCCCGTGGTTGGAATCCGGGAACATCATCAAGTCATAATTGTTTTCAACATTGTGCAAATTCAACTTATCGAGAAATTTGAACATATTCTGCACGTGGACGTTATCGTCGCCGGTACCGTGTAATAATAAGAACCGTTTAGTGTTTTGGAAATTCGTGAAATTTCCGGAACCCCCCACTGACCCGGAAACGTAGTTGGCATTATTAGCACGAGGAGTCGACATGTACCGTTCGGTATAGATCGAATCGTATAGTCTCCAGTCGGTGACTGGGGCCCCAGAAATCCCGTACTTGAAGACTTTCTCATGATCGTTTTCAAGGGTCTTGAGGGTCATGTATCCACCATAACTGTGGCCGTAAATCAAAGTGCGTTCAAAATCGATAAAAGAGTTTTGGGAAATATAAGTCTTTGCTGCTTGGATTTGGTCGATGGTTTCGTAATGACTCAAGTTCTGGTATACTGCCGATCTGAATTTCTTGCCTTTGAAACCAGTACCTCTACCATCAACGGTGATCACCACCGCATCAAGGGTCGAACTAATAACTTGTAAAATACCGACCCCAAATCTCGTAGTGATAAGTTGGGAGTTTGGACCTTGGTAAACGTAGACAAAAAGCGGGTATTTTTTCGATGGATCAAAGTTGGCAGGCTTAATTTCCCGGAGATTGGCAATAATGTCTTCGGAGTCGTACTGCAAATCTTTGCCAAGATTGATCTCACCAAATGACACGGTTGGAATGTCGTATTGTGACAAAGTTCTCGCAAGTTTTTCATTGCTGGTAAGGTTCTTAGAAGTCGATTGGAAAATGTTTTGCAATGTCATCATTTCTGGCTCGTTGAGATCGACAATCTTTTGGTATGGAACGTCTGGACCCAAATACGAAATCAAAATGTTCTTGGCGTTAGAACTGAAACTGGCAGTGTAGTACCCGGCATTAGAATCGTCAACCAAGGCAATGAGATTCTCACCAGTTAGTAAGTCCACAGAATACAAGTGTCTATCGATAGAACTGTACTTGGAAGAGACAAAATAAACTTGGTT
This sequence comes from Saccharomycopsis crataegensis, assembly GCF_037102585.1. Classification (NCBI taxonomy): domain Eukaryota; kingdom Fungi; phylum Ascomycota; class Saccharomycetes; order Ascoideales; family Saccharomycopsidaceae; genus Saccharomycopsis; species Saccharomycopsis crataegensis. The sequence continues at coordinate 179,797 of NW_027043819.1, forward strand.
ATTTTCTGGATCAAAAGCACTGACCCCTCCCGCCACTTCATATTGGCCGCTGGTTAATACCACTTTCGGTTCGGAAGAGTCGATTGGCGAGAAGTAAACTAAATGGTTATAACCATCGACAGCAATTGTATCGATGTAACCATCGGCTTCACGGCCTTTTTCCAAATCTTTAGCAACGTAGACCGTATCATGGGACAACTCGAACCAACCATCTTCAATAGTTTCGTGCCTGACAATTTCGTACTTCATATTGATGGCGTCCACTATGACGACTTTCAAGATATTGGAAATACGATTGGTGGTTCTAAGGAAAAGTTTGTCATTGCCAACCCACAAAATTTCCGTCACAAGGTAATCATTGAATTCTTCGCCTTGATAATTGTTGAAAAGTTCTTCACTTTGGTTGTTGGCAACGTTGTAAACGTACACTCCGAGATCGGGGTTTTTGTACCCAGCTTTAGGGTATTTCATGTGGTCGGATACTGGGTAAGAATCTTTTGGATTATTATCAGCAACGAAAAATTCCAATGGGAAAATCTCCACTTCGGTGTCGTTGAATTTCAAAAACGTGAAATATTCGGATGTTGGAGACCACCACAACGCAAACTCATCTTCAAAGACTTCTTCTTCATAAACCCAATCTGGTTTACCGTTGAAAATGTTCGCGCCGCCATCAAACGTCACTTGTTCGACGGTGTCGCTGATGATATTTTTGAGGTAGATGTTCTTATCGTCTTTGACAAATGCCAATTGCTCAGAGTTTGGCGCCCATTTACTGAAAAACACTTTATCGAAAACACCATCGGAAACGCTGAGAGGCTTGATAAACTTATTGTCGACATCTAACACCCAGAATAAGTTGACAGATGAATGTCTCCAAATCATGCTTCTGTTGGTAGCAAGCAACGCGTATTTCAAGTCTGGCGAGGCAATCAAGTCGTCGATTTTGTATTTGACCCCATCGTAGCCAAATTGGGTACTATCATACAATATTTTTTCGTAGCTGGGGTCTTCAATCTTGTTGATGATGTACTGGTTATTTTTTTTTGTGAGATAAGTACCCCCGGTCTCGACATTCGAACGAATCCACTGGATATCCTTGATGTCAGGGGAGAATTTCCCGGTTCTAAGGTCCTTGAGGGTCAAATCAAGTTTTGAATTGATGGCTGGAGGATCGTCGTCATGGATTCCCGACGAGAGTTGCTGGGCTTCATCGAAAGCGCAAGGTTTATGTTGTAGATAAGGTGAGATGATGACCACTGGTGTGTAATTGGCATTGTTGTTGTTGTAAGACTGCGATTTCAACTGATAAAAGATTAAGAATGAGAGAATGAGTCCCACAAAGAAGGCCAGGTGTTTTAATTTCTTTCTCCGGCCATTGAAGGAGGAGGAGTTGTTTTTATTGTTAGTGTTATCAGATGATAACGACCCAGACTCCAACTTATCCATCATTTGGGTGGTGGTGGTGGTGGTGGTGGTATTGTCCTCATTCCGGCATGCCTTTTCATTGGCATTGTAGTAGCCAGTGTATTTGGGACCCATGGGCGATGTTCTGTTTCTATTTGTAGTGGGTGTTCTTCGTCTTCGATGGGAGTGCAGCAAAAGGTGTAGGTACAACAAGAAATGTGTGCGGGTATATATATATATATATGTATATAAATACAAATATAAATATAATGAATGAATCGATGATGATAACAATTTATCCGTTTCGGGAAAAGGAGAGTTGCCGTCTTTAAAGTTCTCTGTGGTTAACAGCGATGGGGCGCCTGCCATGGAGAATAAAACAAAATGGCCGCCCGCCCACCACACGCGATGAGGAGGGGGAAAAAAAATTGGAAAATTGGAAAATTGGAAAAAAAAAAAAAAAAAAAAAATTGGTGTATTTATGTGGATATATATATATATCAACAATAATAATGACAGCCAATATCAGTAAAGGAGGCTCGTCCTCCGAAGAAGAGTTCCACTCGGCCGCAGAAATCGAGAGTAATAGTGACATTGTCGAATTAGCCCTAGAAGAAAAAGAAGAAGAAGAAGAAGAAGACGACGACGAATACCAGAGCAGTGATGATGAAGCCCCAGAAGAAGAAGATGTGAACGCCGGGAAGAACAACGCCGAAGTTCAGGAAAGAGAACTTGAGAAGTTGGAAGCAGAAAAAAAAAAGAACTTGAAAGAACGAAGAAGAACCCAAGACTTGAAGTTCAAGGAACAAAAGCAGAATAAGACCCAACGAAAGAAGTTGGAAGTCCCAGATTTGTTGCCTCAGGAACTTTTGGAAAACCTTGATAGTGAAGAAGAACAAGAAAAGACCGACCAACAATCGCCAAAGAACAAACACACAACCTTCAAGGACGACTATGAAGATGAAGATGAGTTTCTGGGTGACGACCAGAACCTTGCCCAGCAGTTGAAGAAAACAAAGTTGAAGCTTGCAAGGCAAATGAAAAAACAGCACAAGACTATAGGTAGTATCAATGTCAAACTTTTGAAAAGCAAAAATAAGACCAAACTACCTCCTGCTGCTGTCAGGGGAAAGCAGGGGACGATAGATATGCGTGGGAAATGGCTCAAGCGGAGATCATTGGCAAAGAAGTTGAAGAATTAGGAGTGATAAATTAATGAAGTTTGCATACCATATTTATTTTCATTGTGTGTTGTATAATAGTTGATCCTTTTTATTATTATGTTTTATCTTGTTTTGTTTTTGTTTTTTTTTTTTTTTTTTTTGATAGTATTTTTACTATATATGTTGCATCCATCATCATGAAAGAATAGAAAGCTTTACATGTTTACTGCTCTTTTGTAAATGTTAGACTTTTGCAAGAACATTTGAAAGTCCATGTGTAAAAGAAAAACAATCAAATACGGTGGTTGTGGTTTCCATTTATACTTTTGGGCTGGAAATAATCGGGTGGATCATCTTGAAGAAGTTTGACAGGTTTGCTGTTGTTTTCTGGCCACTAATAGCAAAATATACAATGAGTTTTTTTTTTTTTCTTCAAACGTTATCTTGAATTGTTATTTCCCCCATTGGCCATTGTCTTTTAGTTTGCCATGTGCCATTTTCTCGTCTTTTCACTTGATCGTCTTCCCATTACCATATAATATATATCTATCTATCTCATCTCGTCAAAGGATCAAAAAAAAACCTCAGCCTTACAAAAACAGAAACAGAAACAGAAACAGAAACAGAAAACAAAAAATAAAAAACAAAAAATAAAAAATGCTTCGCCATTACCTACAACAGTCAAATCAACAGCTATCTATCACTTTCCTTTGCTAATTAATTAATTGCTAATACGCTATCCATTTTTCAAAAAAAGAAAAAATGGCATTCACAATCACCGGGCTTGTTTCGTTAGTGGTGCTTTCCACCATAATGGCGATTTTCACTTACATTTTCGGGCTTCTTCCACTTCATTTGAAATCGTTTAAAAAATCTTTGGATCAAAGACATGCCGAACGACAAGGCCATTCTAATACCACTACAGACTACGATTCCTGGCTCGACAAATTCTCCAAATTGAGTAATGGGGTTCTCATTGGTACTTCGTTGGTATTGGTGATCCCAGAAGGTATTAGCAGCATGCATTTGGGCAGCAACGGTGATGACACCGAAGGTTTCACCATGAATATCGCGGGATTTGCCATTCTTCTTGGGTTTGCGTTCATGATGGTCATTGAAAATATCAAAGCGATTCGTCTAAAAGACGTTGATGAAAATGGCAATGTCAATTACTACGAAGATGTCACCGATGAATCGGCGTTGGATGCAGAAACCTTGTCGAAGCTCCAAAACATCACCATCGGCAACTTCCAAGGGAATGGCACCGCAGGAGGAGGGTTCTTGCCACTTTTCCTGCCCCAAGAAGCCAGAGTTTCAAAACTTATAGGCTATTTGCCAAACTTCAAACCTACTTGGGGGAATTTTAAACTGGTCATTGTCAATGAAACTTTCCTCATTGGCCTCTTGCTTCACTCGGTATCTGACGGTATCGCCTTTGGGTCCTCATTGTTGACCGGCAGTAATAAACTCAAGATCGCGGTTTTTTCCTCAGTTATAATTCACAAATTCCCAACTTCCTTTGCCATGGCCTGTGTATTGATGACAAAATACCGTCTCAAGTATAACAACAACAACAACAACAACAACAACGATGCTGCTGCTTCCTCTTCTTCTTTTTCTAGAGTCGAATCCAATATCCAACAAATTGTCAAATTGGAAATGTTTTTATTCGCGGCCCTGGCCTCCGTGGCAGCTATCGCCACATATGTGATCATCAACCTCTTTGTCGATAATATTGGCTCGTTATCTTCGGCGTTGCTATTATTCAGCGGTGGTAGTTTCTTATACGTTGCAGTTCATCTTCTCAATAATGAAGCTGATCACATAGAAGGAATGTCTAGCCATAAAATCACCGTCAGAGAGAAAAAACAAAGCATCATTCTCAACTTTGTGGGAATGTTGATACCTTTTTGTTTTTCATTTTTAGGTGATGAGTAAATAGGACCTGTGGTTTGATTATTATTATTATTATTATTATTATTATTATTATTATTATTGTTATTCTTTTTTTTTTTTTCTTCCATGGAATTATTCGCTACTTTTATATTATTATTATAATCCTATGATATCATTGCTAATTACTGTGAATTACATTATGCTTTTCTCAACATATAAATATTCCTCATCCATCCAATAAAAGATACTGTTGATTTTCAAGGCTTTTCATTATATTAGAACACCGTAAACTTCAGGCATATATATATATATATATATTAACGTTCATTCTCAGAAAAATAACATATTACAACAAATAAACAAATTCGGGGCAAAATCAAAAAAAAAAAAAAATTATTGGATGATTATAAAAAAGCAAAACAAAAAATACATGAGTACAATAAAGATAAAAAAAATAAAATAATATAAAAATAAAATTGCAAGAAATTAAAGAATGTTGACCTTTTTGATACAAAGATCATAGAAAAATAATAAGCTTAAAACAGATCCACCGTCAAGTGAGGTGAAAAAAAAAAAAAAAAAAAATTAAGAGCAGCATGAATAAAAAAAATACTTGGTTGTCAATTAAATAGCAAATTCACTGCTCATATGCGAGAACCCTCTAAACTTTTCTTGCATAGAAGAATCCAAAGTCGAGTTGACTGGGGTCAAGCGTGGGGTTTCAGCAGTAAATTCGTCATCGAAATTAGACACATCATGCTCGGATTTAACCTCAGGCAAATATGGTGGATCAATACGCAAGCTCAAAATATCGTCAAAATTGATGTTTCTGAAATATGGATGTTCCATCACTTCTTCGGCGTCTCTTGGACTAAAACCAAGACGTTGGCTTGGGTCTCTAGTTAACAAAGCCTGTAAAATTTCGACTGACTCTCTGGCCATTTGAATTGGGTATAATGGATCATCGGTCAAAATGGCGTTGAAAATTTCTTCTTCGTCGCGACCTCTGAACGGGGATTGACCCAACAACATTTGGTATAATAACACACCAAACGCCCACCAGTCAACGGCTTTACCATACTTTTGTTCTTTCAAAATTTCTGGTGCCATGAATTCCGGAGTACCACAGAAAGTGGAGGTGGTATTACCAAACCACATCTCTTCTTTACACAAACCATAATCAGCAATCTTGATATGCCCTTCTGTAGTCAATAAAATATTATCCAACTTCAAATCACGGTAAATTACCCCATTATCATGGAAATATTTCAAACCCAATAATACTTCTGCAGCATAAAATTGGGCTCTTCTTTGAGAAAATCTAGCCTTTTGGATATGCCACATCAAATCACCACCAGAAATATATTCCATTACAAAATAAATTCTGTTGGCGGTTTGGAAACAACAATGCAAGTTGATCAAGAATGGATGTCTCTTCTTATTAGCGATCAAAAATACCCGCTTCTCAGACTTGGTACTCTCTACTTCATCATTTTCAAGAATAAAGTCTTTCTTCAACACTTTAATAGCACATAGCTTCTTGGTGTGTCTAGATTCGGCTAACATAACTTTACCAAAGTTACCCTTACCCAACACTGCCAAGAATTGGAAATCGTCCAAACCAACCTTGCGGCGACGCAGTTTTTCTTTCTTTGGCTTTGGAATAACAATATCTTCTGGTTCATCTGGAATTTTATCTTCCATATCGTCTATTGGATATGGTAATTGAGACTGTCTCTTTTCCAAGACTAATGGTTCAACTCTAGAATCATTATAAAGGTTGCTGGAAAATTCATCTGACGGTCTTTCTTCAATAAAATTATTTCCTGATTCAATTTGGGAGATTCTATGGTCCATATTCTCAGTTCCATAATTATCATAGTATTGGTCCTTTTTAACATCCATTGGCGATTGTTGTTGATACTGGTTCTCAAATGCGTCATTTGAAACTTCATGAGTAAGATCTGTGCCATAGTGATCTTGATCAAACGGATTAGCCATATCATTTAAACTCCCACTTTCAGCGTAGTTAGTGGTTGGATCGTGATATGGATAGCTCTGGGCACCGAAATCAGATCTTTTGTCGAAATCAGAATCAATCTTAATTTCTGGGATTGGTCTGCTACCAGATGATACAGTAGTGTCTTCAGAATAACGACCGCCAGATTTTAAGCTTGGTGTTTGTTGATTATTGTGAGAATCTGGTTGAGGAGCCATATAAGAGAATCTATTATGTTGTTGTGGTTCACCATATGTGTCCTTAGAGAGTGAATGATCCGGCTCTTGAGATACAAGCAGTTGTTGAGGACCTCCCTGAGCACCAAAACCAGATACCGCATGCTGGTGTATCATCTGTTGTTGGCTCATTTGAGGTGATCTAAAATTACTCTTGACTGGGGAATTCGTCTTAGATCCAGAATGTTTGATGGTTTCTAGAATCTTATTGGCCATAATCATTGACATACCACAAAAGTCAGGAACCAAGTGGGCACAACCTGAGTGACACATAATACCACATTCGGAACATTTCCTAACGTTCTTCTTACCCCATGGCAAAATATAACCACAATGACAACACCACTTTGTACCTCTGTTTGAAACTGGCTCAAATCTGTGAGGAATCTTATGGTTCAACTTGGCTTCATCTGGGTCAACTTCATTAGATGCTTTGGAAATACATTTAGTAACGACATTTTTGTAACACTTCTTGTGACATAGATATCTACAATCTTGACATTGATAGCATGAATATCTGGCGAAGTCTCCACAATACGCACACATCATGATATTGTAAGTATTTTTTTGAACAAAATGGTGCCCATGCTGTTCGAAAGTAGCCTCTTTTTTCTCCCTAATAGCACCATGACGACCAAGGCCATCCAAATTATTATTCTGGATTCTGTTGCCTGTGATTTGGTCCGTTTTAACAAACCCGAATGTCAATAATATTTGCCCATTTGGTTCCAAAATATATCTTGCCGTACTAGTAATATCATTAGGAACTGCTGCTGCACTTGTATTAGCACTATAAATTGGAGAATCATGGCCATTGCCACCTCGAGGGTGATTACTGGAGTCATTAATTAATGGTGACTGATGAGCGTTAAAACCACCGCCAAAGTTACTTGTTTGTGGGTTTGGATGCTGTGTTGGCATATTAGAGGCACTAACCCAGCCATTATTGTGATTTTCATATTGTTTTCTCTTTCTTCTTAATTCTTCAACAATATCAGCAATCATGAACCAGACAATCGCCACTGGGATCAACTGGTCGCCAACCCTGTCACAAACACTGAGTTCAATTTCATTATTTTTGGCAACGTTAATCTGGAACTGCAAGCTTTCTTGCAATTTACCATTTTTGAAAGGTTTGGTTCTCACCTTTAATTCATCATCTACTTTAATTAAAATGATGGATTCGCTCTTTTTACCAATAATGCTGTTAGTGACAATATGATCAATATCTTTCAAACTTGAAATGCCTATAGTAATGATACCAGTTGGAGGTTTACCACGGGCTCTTTGGTCGTTTAGCAAATCGGTTTCCTCCTTTACATCAAGAATATCAATGTGCATATCTCTATATCTTTTAAGAGACCTGGTAAGTAACGGAATTTTCTTATTACTTTCAATTCTCCCGCCTAAAGCAGCGGTAGAAGAAACTTTGTCGGCATCAGACTGATATAATTTGAGCATTTTCTCACTGGCCTCCTTATACTGATTTTCAATTTGCAATTTGAATTCCATCAAGTGTACCATATACTGGATTCTGTGACCTAACGATGGGCAGTCATACTTAATCAAATCAAGACCGGTGAAATTTGGGGGATTATGCTTATGATTGTTCTGGCTGTTCACTAAAGTTTGCGATGAGCTATCGCTATCTTTTGAAGAAACTGATCTCAATGACAACTCCTCCAAAGTCTTGCGCAAATATTCCAAATTTTGCGTAGCTTCTCTTATACTGCTGTTACATTTTTCCTTGACAGCAACATTGTTTGTAGATTCCTTGATCTTCGTTGTAGAGTTGATAATGTTTTGCTCTCTTTCAATCTTTTTCTTGATGTCGTTTATCACCTTGGCGTCAGACATTTTGAAGGGTTTTTTGCAATGGACCTAGAATCTTTTTGATAATAAATCGATAATAAATCCAGAAGGTTATTTAGCACTCTAGTTGTATCAAAGGAGAAAAAGGAGGGACACTCCAATGATCAGAGCAAGCGAAAACAAAGGAAGGAATGGATGGGCCTATAAATCACTTGGTGAGATCAACAAATGTTAATCTCCTAACGACGTGGACAAAACAAAAAATAACGTAAACAAAAAGACAAAAAAGGGAAATAGTAACCACCAAATGAAAACCTTTCGTCGGGAGATGAAATAGATAGCGATAAGTATCTAGTGATGCCTATTGCTTTCTATTGTTCAATTTGTGCCACTCTGCCTAACCAAAAAAAAGTTAAAGACAATCTGGACACAACCCTTAGCGATTTTTTTGTTTTGATCTCTCATGGGACCATCGCCGGGTAACTCACCACCCCTTTACCTCTAAGTCCTTTTTCTGCTCATCTATTTTAGTGCGGTATCATATATATTTCATCACCATTCCTGTTTAATTATCGCTAGTAGATAAAGCAAAAAAAAAAAAAAAACAGAAATAATTATCTATTTGTAGTCTATCTGGAGGACAATCAAACACTAGGATATATACTAAATAAGTCTTTTCTCATTGCAACGGAAGCGCATGTCAAAAATGTTGCTTGCAACCAAAAGCACTTGCACAGAGTATTTAATCAGTTGGGAAAAAGAAAACGGGAGGAAACTCTAATGATACTTATCATTTATGATTGAATTATAATACGTATTATTGTCTTCATTTTTGTTTTTTATTTGTTTTTCTTATGCTTTTTTTTTTCCTCTATATTTTCCCCCACAAGCACCAACGTACGTACTGCATGAAAATAATGCGATATTTTTTTTTTCTTTTTTACCTATCTTTTGTTCCTTTATTGGTAGTTTATTGTTATTAAAATCAACACAAGTAACAAAAAAAACAAAAATCAGAAATAATGAAGAAAATTAAAAAGAGAAAGACAAGAAAAAAAGAAATAAGAAAAAGACGTAAAAACCGTGACAAGTAAAGCAAGCGTTATATTCATTGGAAATGGACAGGCTAGTTCTGACTGTTCACTGCCAATTCCATAATAAGTCGTGTGGTGAGGTGCAAAAATGGATAAGCAGAATAGCTGGACAATTGGTCATTTTGGGCAAACTCTAATGACTCATTACGTGAGCATTCCCAGCCATCAAATTTGAAATCAACCAAATAATTGTTTGCTTCCAATTGAAATAATTGAATCTGCATTTTCATTAAATCAGGGGTTAATTCCGTGTTCGATTCATTATCTACAGGAGTTGATTTAGTATTGTCCTTCATTTCCACGTCATCGTTCTCATTGCCATTCTTGCTTTTGCTAAATGTATAAGTAGCTCCAATTTCATCTTCTGGGTTAGTATGAGCTTTATTGAGCCCCTCCTTCAATAACAACCCACATTTCCATCTGACTCTAATCGTCCAAAGCTCTTCTTCAGTTGGTTTGCACCATTGAGCGCCAAGATTCTTTAATGCTCTGTAAATTTCTCCCATAACATCTAATGGGTATGATTTTGATCTAATACCAAAGTGCCATTTGATTTTGGACTTCTTTGTTGATGCCGGAGCAATTCTTTTCAAAATATCAGGGTCTTGCGACATCATATAAGCTCTGTGGTATTGAGGTATGGATGTCGGTAATATTGAAATCGTTGAATTTGCAGCGGTGTTATTATTATCAACAAATGGTGACATATCATAAGCTAATGTGTTTCTGCCATTATCCACATTATTGGCTATCTGTTTAAATTCTCCAGTCTTGCCACCTGCCCCATTACCACGAGTGTTATCGGTATTAGCCCATGTAGGAGGTAATTTGGAGGCAACTGTATCAATATGGCTACTTCCATCATCCTTGTTGAGGTTGGTATAATTCTTATTTTCTAACAACAATTCATAGGCATTGACAATTTCATGATTGTCAAGACTAGTATTGCCATCGACGAATTTCTGTTTCAAGATATCGCAAACTTCTTCATAATTATAACCCATGGTCATAACCACGTTTTGTGCTACCTCATCATCAAAAGCTTCATTATCGTTGGTTCCAGCAGGAACAGTTTCTGCTTTCAAATAGTCTGGGAAATCTGTCTTAAACCACTCAGTCTCCATGACTTCATCGATAGTGATTCTATTTAGAGGATCCACAATCAACATCTTCTGGATAATTTCTTTGGCGCCAGGCGACAAAAAAGAAGGAATTGTGAAAATACCACTGCTGATTTTCTTGAATAACGCAGGAATAAAATCATCATCAAAAGGCAATCTACCACATAACATCACATACAAGATGACCCCACAAGACCAGACATCAACCTCGCTACCGGCGTACAACTTCCCACTGATAACTTCTGGGGCAGCATAATTTGGCGAGCCACAAGAAGTTTTCAAGAAATTACCATCTGTCATCAAATTTGACAACCCAAAGTCAGCAATCTTAATATTTAAATCACCATCGAGAAGCAAGTTCTCAGGCTTCAAATCTCTATGGACAATCTTATGACGATGACAATATTGAACAGCACATATGATTTGGACAAAAAATCTTCGAGCTTCATTTTCCGGCATTCTACCCTTTTGAACAATGTAATCAAACAACTCTTTTCCTGCAAACTCAATAACCATAATGATTTCATCTTTCGATTTAATCACATCGTACAACTTGATAATGTGGGGATGTCTAAGCAATCTAAGGTATGAAATTTCTCTTTCAATTCTACCTTGCATGTCTGATTTAGCCAAAGTTTTCCTATTTATAATCTTCAAGGCAACTCTTTGACCACTGGTCAAATGAAAAGCGAGCTTAACTTTCCCAAATGACCCCTCACCCAAAGTCTTGATAATTTGGTAACGTCCAATTCTATTATGGGGATTCATCTGCTGAAGTATATTTGGGTCAATCCATGGTTGATTGAATGATACTTGGGGCTGCCCTTGTTGAGCTTGGTGTTGGTGTTGATGTTGTGACATGATGAGCAATTTTATCTATAAAAAAAAAAGGTTAACAAAAGATTATGTTGACACTTTAGAAATTTCTCACTCTTCCAGTGGCAAAAGAACAAAAGCGTAAAAACCACAAACCTCAATAGCTGGAAACAATTTCAATTAATGAAAAGAGATTTTGTTTTGTCTTTTCTTTTCTATTCTTGTTGTTATTCTTTGGCAATTTCTGTGTTTATCCATTTAATATCCTCATTAGATGGCGAGTGACAGCATCGTTTTATTTTTGGCAACAAAAAAACATTGTGGTGTACGGGTGTGTAGGGTGAGCATCACTACCCCGGGATAAAGGCGTCTATATCTATATCTGACTAGAAATGTACATTTTTTATTCTAAATAGAACCCAGCTGAAGAAGGAAAAAAAAGAAAAAAAAAAAAAAAAAAAAAGATATATAGAAATATTTTATTCAAGGTACTTCCTTGAGATTTCCAATGAGATTCTATTTCTCAATATTTTTAGAAGCTCACTAATATTTTCAGGTATCTCAATACCAAATTCAGTGTACTCATGATTAAGGTTGGTATGAACTAGTTTGACATATTCTTCGTAGTATGTATCGGCTTTCCTTAATTCAGACTTTCTCTCCGTTTCTTTCAGAAATTTGTTTAATGTTTGGATAATTTCCATCAATTCACTAGTCTCAAATAAAGATAATCCTATTCCGACGTTTGATGACATGTTTGTGAAATTCAAATTGAAATACTTCAAGAGTAACAACAATAATATCGAGAGAGTTTTGGTTGGTAAGTAATTGAAGTTGACCAAATCCACCAAAAGTGACTTTGAGACATTGAATTTGTTAGATCTTTCATATTTCATGTATTTCACCAATAGAATATACGGTGACAAAAATCTCTTTAAAACAGGATCAAGCTTGTAAGCCATCAAGAAAGATTTCTGATCATTTGATAATTCTGCGACAGCGTTGATATCAATATCATCATCCTGATAGTCGAATAAATCAATGATTGATGAGCTATCCGTCGATTCATCGTAATTATACTTTTCAATCAATTTCTGATCCACCACTTCCCAAATAATTTTGGAAACGATCCTATAATCACCTGTCTTTATCAAAGTTTCTAAACTCTGTAAAACATCTCCACTCTGATATAATTGCAATCCAAACAACTTGTTAAGATTATTAGATAAATAGATTAATTTATTCTCGGCACAAAGATTCATCAACCATTCATAATCATCCTTTTTTTCGCAGTAGTAATTATAAGGCAAATAATCGGTTAAAATTTGCTTGAAATTTCTCAAGTTCAAAGACTTCAATATACTAACACCAATATCAATCACCTTCTTGTTGCTGAAGCAATTGACAGCGAAATTATATAACAAAAATTGAGTGATAGATAAGTCACTGATCTCGGATACGTATTCATCCACATCATGATCATCGTGGAGCTCCAAATCAAAGACTGTATCACCAATGCCTCCCAATTGCTCGCCTTTACTTTGAAGGTAATCTATTCTATTATAATCCTTCAAGAAACCCTTCGCATCTAATAGCACCGATAGAAAAGCTGTTGTGTCACTGCTGAATTGTTCCAAAGATTTCAAGACAAGCAATAGATTGTTGTTCTTCAATAAACTATAACACAAGGTCTCCCATATATTGGTATAATCGACTTCAAATGAATGATTTCTAGAAGAGAGCACAGTTTCCAAATGATCAGGAAGCAATTTTCTATTTGGCAAATCAAACAAGAGTAACCCATTCAACGCCTCAAACCAGGAGGATGACAGGCCTAATATCACTGACTTGGAACCAGAAAGTAACAGGAAAGTTTTTCTCAAACGTAAGATCAAAGCTCGATCGTCTAAGTTAATACTGAAATCACCATTATCACAACTTAACAAATACTCATTAATCGTATCAATACACTCAAGAGCATTTTTCTTAAAATCCTTGAAAAGAACATTAATTTTATCTTGCAAAATTGGTTCATCGATATATTCGACAATTTCTTCACCAACGTTAATGCTGGAATTACCAGCATTATGTATGATATGGTATTCATTGAGCAATTTTATCAAGCTTTCAAACAAGTAAAAGGTGAAATCATTGGTTTCTTTCAATTCTTGGTACTTGCAACTTAGCAAAATATTCAAAGACTGATCGAAAAGACCTCTAATTATCAATTGATTAACATAAGTGAAAAATATGTCACTATTATACGGGTTTTCCAAATCTAAAACTTGGTCAAGCAATTCTCTTGATGGATTTTCGCTATCTGATTTATTAATCCACGTTGAAAAGTTCTTAGCAAAAATTAAATCTGAGGAAAAATAGGTGGCCTTCAAAAAATTCAAAACACACCACAAATCCTTTAATCCATAAATTTCATTTCTCTCGTCGTCATCATCTTCATCTTCGTCATCATCATCTTTTTCTTCTTCTTCACTATCTTCTTCTGAACTTTCCGCTTCTTTCCTCATGTCAACACTGTCAACTTTCTTGTTGATCACAAGTCCCAAGCTAGTGATTATAGAATCAAGAGCTCCGTATAGAAGGCGATCTTGTGTTTTTCTAGCGGTAATATTACTGTTTATCAAGCCTATTTCATAGAGACTGAGTGGGTACTTGTATGTGTCAAGTCCTTGGTAGATTTCATGTAACTCTTTTAAATATTGAATGTAGTCAGCGTTCACATTACTCAAAGACTTTGGCACACCAATGGCTTCTAATCTGAAATCATCAGCAAAAGGCGCAACCTTAGCTTTAGGTGTTGGCTCAGTAGTAATGAAAACGTAACCATTGTCTGAAGCACAAGGAGAGAACTTGAACTTAATATGACGTTTGGACTCCTGGAACACCTCTAAACCACTTTTGTCCGCAGGAATCAACGGGTTATTGAGACGTGATAGAATCACATTTGATATTGGATCAGTTTCCTTCATATCTTCATTTAATTATGGGTGAGGATAATCTTGATTATATTTCAATACCTCCGGAAATTTTTTTTGTTGTTTACTTTATTTCTCTTCAAAGAAAAAAAAAGCGTTGCGTGCCCTGTGGTGAATGATTGTATCACCATTTTAATAAACTGTTGTTTAAACCACAACCAGCAAAGCACCATATAGTAGTTTGGTTTTACTGGAAACCATCGGCATTCTTGCTTTGAATTCTTGGCTAGTTCTTTATAAAAAACGAATCAAAAAATCAAACATGACTCATACGGGCAAATCAGGAACGCTTACAATTTGCAAAATAATATCTAAAAAGTCTTCATCATAATTTTCCTAAACCATAAACAGGAAAGAAAAGCAGGGAAACAGGGGAATAAAGTCATATCATTTCAATCAATCGCCATTCCTACTTTTAGTTGGAGTTACGGTAGATGTGGAATGGGGAGGCTTGGTTAGTGGCGAAAACCAAAGATTCTGCAACCACAGTGTTTTGCTTTCTGGAGGTGTAGAAAACAATCAATTCAGCAATATCGTCAGCGTACAAAGGTTCAGTACCTTGGTAAACCTTCTTAGCAGCATCCTTGTCACCGTAGAATCTGACATCAGAGAATTCAGTTTCAACATTACCTGGTTGTATTTCAATAATTCTGATTTTGGTGTTGATCAACTCTTTTCTCAAAGCAGAAGTAAAAGCTCTGAGTGCGTGCTTTGTAGCGCAGTAGATAGATCCACCAGGATATGGTTCACGGCCGGCAACAGAACCTAATTGGACAATATCACCAGAATTCTTCTTCTTAAACAATGGCAAAAGGTGTTGAACCATAGCAATGTTACCTCTAACGTTGGTGTTGAACATGGAATCAATATCATCTTGAGAAATTTCACCAACTTTAGCGACACCTCTAGCAAGACCACTAAATATTGATTGTTAGTAAGCACAATTGAAATGAGTAAATAAAGGATAAGAAAAAAAGATTATAAGACATAGAGAGGAAGAGGAGAAGAGAGAGAGGTACATACGCATTGTTGATAAGAACATCAACGTCTGAGAATTCTTCTGGCAATTCCTTGAAAAACTTTTCAATGGCACTTAAGTCAGAAACGTCCAACTTTACGGTCAAAACCTTGATATTTGGGAATTCAGCTTCCAATTTGGACTTCACACTGTCCAATTTTTCAAGTCTTCTGGCAGTCAAAATCAACTTCAATTCACCTTTGGCAGCAGAAGCATATTCAATGGCGGTAGCTTCACCAATACCAGCGGAGGCACCAGTGATCAACTAGAAATAAGTGTTAGTCATCATGATTCAATCGATAAACAGTAAACAATTGTGCTACGTACGATAGTTTTGCCAGCTAAGCGGCCAGCAGCTTTAGATCCGTACGACATTGTTTATAGAAATATAGGAGTTGGATTTAATTTTGGGGTCTTTCTCGTTTGTGAAGAGCGGAAAAAGTGATGTACTCGAAAAAGAACAGACGAACTCTTTTGCGACGGAGTCTATGATTTTATAGATTTATCTGAGATTGCGGGAACCGATTACCATTTGCCGCGATGGTCATGTCGATCTTGCCTCGGCATGCATGCCTTATCAAAGTAATTACAAACGACAAGCAGTAGAAAAGAAAAAGATACGGGAAAAAAAAAATGTTAGGGCAAACAAAACAACATTAAGAATAGTTGTTTCTATTTAGCAGCTGCTACCATAAAAGCTCTTCCTCAAAGTAGTCGACTTTATGGGTATTAAGATTGTTATATTTATGCCATTTTCCAGTGGCTGCTCGAACATCACGATTCACGGAATCGGGACCACACGCAATAACTGCGGTATTGCCTTCGATTTTATTAAGTTCTTCAACAACTAGATTTTTTAAATGAGGCCTTTCCCCTAGACTGACCTGAATCCCTGGTATATTGTTTGCTGTAATGTTTTTAATTCTTTGATATGTTGAAGATAAATCGTCATTGTCTAGGCGTTCTACCATTTGCTCTTCATCATCTCTTGTAATGTAAATCAGAAAACAAATTCCTGAGATTTTCCCTAAAGACTCCACTTCTGATAAGAAAGTTTCAACATATCCTATCCTTGGAGTCATCCAAACAATTATAATTTTATGCTCTTCCTCTTTATAGTTCCCGCGTAATACTTCAGCTTTATACTGTCTGGCTAGATCGACTGCTAGGGTATATGAAATAGTCATTCCAACACCAGCAGCAATAAACAATGCATTCTGATAATTTCTAAAAGCAATTGGAGTTCCATACGGACCTTCAACAAGCACTGGAATTCTGACAGAAAAAGATTCCATGTTGCAAAGAAAATCAGCAAGACGTTTAGTTAGTCCATCTTTCACTCTGATTATCATAGTTAATTGGTCATTGGTTTCCTCTGATGATGATTCTACAATAGTGAATGGATGAGACTGCCAAAAAAATGCTGGCTTTAGAAAATATAGAAAGACGTAGCATCCTGGGTAAACTCTCCACCATCCAGAGTGACTAATATTAACTCTAATAGAATGAACCTCGTTTTCCTGTCTATTATTGCAATTTGATTTTTTGGCTTTTTGTGTAGTGTGGCAGCCATCTTCTGTATCATGTTTCACCCCATCTTCATTTTCTTGCTTTTCTTTGTTTACATCATATTCACAGTCGATAATTGCTTGACAGTTGGCAATTACCACGCCCCCAGAAATAAATATTTTACTCAATCTAATCATATGTTCGAAAGCCCAGATTGCAACCGCGGCATAAATGAACTCCATCCAACCCAAAGTTTTACAATGATTCCAACAGCCTATGAGAAAAATTATTGCCAATGCTTGGTGGGAAACCTTAAACAATTCATAAAATATTTTCCTTATTGCTCTGAATGATAAAATTATCATCACTCCACTACAAATGGTAGCAGTATTTGCCCATCTCCATTTTTCTAATGACCACCTAGCGGAATAATCGTTATTTTGTTTACTGTACGCAGTATAACAACATCCATGGATGAGGATAAGAATCCAAACGAATCTTGCAATCCACTTGTGATAGATATTGAAAGCTCTATATGACCATCCAGTAACAATTATTAGAAAGTTATTTCTTCCAGCAAACAAAAATAAAAGTGGTAGCTGTGTTATTGAAATGATTCCAGTTCTATCGGCAATATATACTAGTTTCCCACAAGACTTGTAAATGAAAATCGTATTTGGATAATGTAAGTTATAATCAATACAACATAGAATGATAATCAATATAAAATATCCCATGATTATTAAAGATTCTAATCTTGTTGGCAAAGTTCTAACAAATACCGAGACTAGTTTCCCAAGAAACGATTTTCTTTCTTTATTAGTATTTCTTGAAAATAAATGAGGATTAATTAAATGTCGTTGAATCCATTTTGAAACTGTCCCGTTCATTTTCTGGATACCCGAAGGCACGCACCACACTCCCATATTGTTCATTAATCCGATTAGAACTATTGTGAGCCAATAGCTTAACAATCCCCCTCCAAAGAGAGTGGAAATAACTCTGTGCGACAATAATCTTTCTACTGAGTCACTTGATACTTTAAATAAGGGTTCATTCGGTAACACAGGGTTCAATAACACATTATTGACAGTAGTATCGTTTGGGTATATTGCGTACTTAGTAGCATTGTTGAATATTTTGGCCAAACCAGTAAGCGTGTAAGAGATGTGTGCCTGTAGTTTGCAGAAATCAATCAAATAATTGTAAGCATTGGTGATTAAAAGAGGAGAGTCAGAGTTATCGTCTATACAAATTAATACTGTCCCAAGAAACGCTAGGTCAGAACAGCGGCAAGCATAATCAATATCATGCCCTTTGCAGTTGAATGGATAAGAGGTGAAATTGTTCGCTATATATACACAAGAAGCGCCTACTGAACTTATTTCATTGATACCGAGAGTCCCCAACGCCTTGGTGAGAACAGTAAAGATCAGCGCCAAAACTAAGTAAATCAATCTCATATTTCATGGGGCAGCACACAATAAATCCTAGAGCAGTGTGATTCACTTGTTTCCTTTTTTTTTTTTTTTTTTTTTGCTTTTAGATAAAATTCTTCTGGGTTTGAAATCAATCAAATTTGGAAAAGTGGAAATGAAGAACAAATTTTTGTGTTTGTGAACGGTCAGATCGTTTTTATGCACATCACATTTTTTATAAGAAAATATAGAGGATTTATCAATAGAAATAGTTCTAATAATAATATATTCAAAATAGTATATATTTTTATCGTGGATTAAATAGTTTGAAGCAAATGTGAAATAAACAGGCAAAAGAAAAACAAAATCAGCGTCTAGCTCTCTTGAACTCCGTATTAGCAGGAAAAAAGTCAATTTGATCTTGCGATCTCTTTAGCGTGAGACAGTCAGGATATTCTCGTAATAAGGAAGGACCAGAAGCACTAAAAATATCATTAATCTTATGGCTTAACTCATTATCGAGTAAAACGTCATTAATCATATTTTTCGGGACTTGCGATTCCAACAGGCCGTACCCAAAAGCATTATTGTTGCAGTAGTTGATAAATGAAACTAGTGAACTTTGCTCTTCATCACTTGAAGTGCAATAATTAGTAGAAGTTAGGACATTTGTGTTAATAATATTGGTGTCAAGAGGTCTGTAGGTGCTTGTTTGAAATAATTGATTGTATGAATGATTTAATGGTTTGATATCTTGCCACATAGGAGAAGTCATAGCAGCTTTGTTAACTTTCTGAGGTGTAGACTCATTCAAAATGGTGCTATTTTCAATACCAATTTCCGAATCATCTTTATAGATAGAAGAGTCATCTGCTGTGTGCGTCGATCTTCGGAGATTTTCGGAGCGTTTAGATCTTAATGAGTCAAAGTCACTAACAGCAATCGAGGAGTTTGAAAGCCTTCCCTTCCTCCACAATTCTTCATTATGAGCAAAATAATAAAGTTCTCTTAGTATGGATATCTTGTCATGGGACATTTTAGAAATGAAGGAATTTTCAGCATCTCGTAGCTTATCGGCAAGGGTTTCTAAAACAATTCCATTTTTCGATACATTTTGATCTTCAAAAAAATTTTCAAGATCATTTCTGATAATTGTCTTAAGCAACCTAATTCTTTCTTCCTTCTTTATGTGATCTGGTTCCCGATGAACCACATTCTGTGGCCACCAAGCCGGCATTGATTCTTTTCCATTTTTGTAGGGGAATATCGATTGCTTATTTGGCTCAATTTCTTTTATCCAGCACTTAGCAATTGTCTTGCAGTTGTTTTGTTGCAATTCAGAAAATAATCTGTCATAGTGACTATCGATGTTTTCGGAGTCTTTGAAATCCAAGACCTTGATATTATTGACAAGACTTGGATGGAATGTGTTGATCCTGGTAATAGTATCTTCAGGAACATTTGAGTGGAATGACTTTGGAAGGTCATATCTCTCATTTTTTATGAAAAGCGAGGTATATTTCTTCATTCTATCAGCCACATTTCTCAAATTTGAGGAATTGTAAATGCATGAGTTGCCATCATCAGACTTAATTAGTAGCACAAAATCAACATTAGATCTTTTTAAAGATCGGCACACACTTTCAATAGCTCTAGATTTTTCCATATTAATGAAAGGCGACTATGTAATAAATTCCAAGATTATTATTTAGTTCAGATAAAAAAAAATCCTAAAGTGTTTTGCAGAGGAGCAGGACAGTAACAGGCAATATATATATATATATATATATATATGTTGATTTTGAAGGTAGGCATTGAAAGAGGTTCATCAGGACCAGCATATATGGGAATTCTGTGGTCTATTTATAGTACTGGAGATTAAGATTGCGTCTTCACCAATGGAAATATCTTCGACATTAAAACGCTTCACAGAGACTTAAACCATTAACAGGTCCCCTAATTTTAAGTTATGAGACAACTTAATTAACCGAGGCATTCTAAAATTCAATAAGATATCCATATGTATTCCTGGTGGGTGAGGTTTCCACTAGTTGGTGAGGCTCAGGGTTTGCGGCTCCTTTTTCTTTTTTTTTCTTTTCCCCGCCAATTATTTAGTGATTTTCAGGATCTTCATGTTGGAGAGATGCTTCAGATCTGCATCACATAGTGTTGGTTACCTGGCCATGTGCCATATTATTTTATGCGGGTAATACCAATGATTACTAAATTGACTCTCTATCTGAGCACACAATACAGTACATATAACATTATCCTCGGGAAATAGAGGTGAATCTCCATATCTACCAGATTTATTTTATCGCAAAGAAATAAAAACAATAAAATAGAAATGGCTACACAACTTGTGACTTCTGGTGATAATATTGATGTAGCATTAGAGCTTTTTGAAAAAGGAATTGCCAAAGAATCCATCGGGAAGTTTAGCGATGCCATATTATTGTACCGAGAGGCATTCAAACTTAATGAGAAAGTAGATAAGGTGTACAGAAATAGGCTACTGATGCAAAAGGATCACGATCATTCCAATGATCTGCCTTTGATGAGGAACCCTGAGTTGTTAGGACAAAAGCTCAACAGGCTCCTGTTGACGGATGATGGTGAAACATCAGTGTCACAAGTACGACATGATGATGGGGAGCCTACAAATGACCAAGAAGGGGCCGAGGTTGAAGGATGTCCACTATTAGAACTATTAACAGATGATGTTTTGATCCATATATTGAAATATTTGGCAATGGCTAGGGCACCAGACTGGGTTAGTCTTGCACGGTCTAATAAACGATTGGCACATCTTGGATTTGATACTTCCTCCTTATGGCGAGACCTATCCTTGGATATTTATTCAACTGTATACCCATCAATATCAAAGAAAGAGATCGAGTTCCAATCACACAATATTTACAAAGGTTGGAAGGACATGTATTTTAAGAAGCCATTTCTTAAATTTGGCGGTGTTTATATTAGTATCTGCACATATTTGAGGGAAGGAAGCTCTGCCCACTCATTGTCATGGACGAATCCAATCCATATCATTACATATTATCGTTATTTGCGCTTTTTTAAGTCAGGCACATGTTTGAGGTTGCTTACTATTGCTGAACCTCACGAGGTTGTGCCGAAATTCACCAAGGATTGGAAAGAAAATGGTTTGAAGGATGTTTTCAATGGATTCTGGACCCTTGAAGAAGATGGGAAACTTACAATAGAAGGTGAAGGTGTAGTTAAAGACTGCCAATTCACTCAGGAGTTACGTGTCAGTGGTAGAAGGCATAATCAATTGAAGTGGATTAGCTCTTATTGTATCAATGCAGAAAATGTCCAAACATTTTTCTCTCTTAGCAAAGAAAAATGGTTTGCTTTTTCTCGAGTGAAGAGTTGGCCGATTGAGTAGAACTAATAACAACAATGATAAATATTTGAGCATCAATTTTAATAGAACATATATTATAATTTATTTGATAATTTGTCACATTTTTTTTTTTCAATTGTATTGTAACTCAAAGCATTTTACTACGATACCTTTTTTTGGGCCTATCATAATACAGAATATATCAAATTCCATTTTCTAAAACATTTTCCCTAGTTGTATCTTCTGATCAATTTCAGTTAATCACCTGGTAAATGTTTTGGATCAATCACGGCTGCTTAACATATGTAATGGAGTATTATATAAGCAAGTATTCATACATATTTTCAACTCCAACCTGATTGTTTATACTGATTAATAGATTATTGTTGGCCATCAGTTCTTTTATTCTTCGTGGTATTGAAATGGTATTGAAGTTAGTTCATGCGGAAAGTCGCGGATGTGCGGTCAGTAGCCCCTAAATTTCTATGATGAGAGGGAAAAATGACATGAAGGAGGCGGTGAAGCCTATGGATCATGTTGTACGTACAACTGATAATAGTTCATCGTCTTTAATATGCCATTGCAATTACCTTTGAATGATAATGAACTTTTATCAACCCTTGGAGAGTCACCCTTCCAAGATAAATTGGTGTATTTTTATGATGCGACAAAAGATATATTGATAAAAATTAAAACCATTTTGAAAACGATATCAACTCCCTGTTATAATGTTTTGCAGATGGTAAATAGACGATTGTCGAGGGTATTTGTATTGAAAATTCCGGTGATATATTTACTCAATATTTTTGCTTTTGTACTATTATTGCTTAAATTTATTCCCCACTATTCCAGGCTCTACGCAACCCTAGGCCTTCCTGCGACTTTGATCTCAAATTTACTATTGTTCGGATTAGCTGATAGTCTAGCTCAGACATTAACCAGAATATTAACTCGGAGACCCTCACATCACATTATTGTTCACCAGTATGATGAACTTGCAAGTCCATCGATAAGCAGTACGGCCCTGCAAATTCCTTATTCTGATGACAATCATCTGGAAAGATTCCAGATATTTGTTGATTACGGTGATGAAGACGATTATCACGAAGACACTTCACCGGCTTCCGGGATCAGGCGTGATTTTGAACAATCAGATAACCATAGCATAACAAGTATTGCTAGTAATAGTGATGCTTACAGGGGAATGAATACAACAAATCAGAACTTCGAAATATTTGATTACCATCGTCTTGCCGGGTTTATGGTATGGGGCTTCTTCATTTCTTTTCCCCAATTCTTTTGGTATATGATACTAAATGGGCTTTATGTTGATGATCCAAAATTCATCACCGTCTTGGAGCGGGTATTGGCAGACCAACTATTCTACTCTCCTCTTTCTTTAGCAGGATTTTTTTACTATTCAAACACTATTTTGGAAGGTGGTGATAAAGCCAGTTTCAAAAAGAAAATGAAGAAAATCTACATAAGCACCTTGGCAGCCAATTATTGCCTTTGGCCCGCGGTGCAATTCATAAACTTCTTGGTTTTACCAAAACCATACCAAGTTCCTTTCAGTAGCTCCGTTGGCGTATTATGGAATTGCTTCCTATCTATTAGAAATGCACAATCACAGGAATAATAATAAAGGGTCAGAACTTATAATTTCGCATCGCAATCCTTAACCATGTCAATATTAAACTTAATACATAGACGGATTTTCTTCCTATAGTCCTAGAAGATCATCCAAAAGTTTCTCTTCATTATCAATATTCTCAGTTCTTTTGATTGCTTTTCTTTTTTGCTTTTCTTGCTGTCTGGGTTTTTCCTTTTGTTTCTCAGCAATATTCTTGAAATCCATACTAAATATATCGTTATTGGCCTCATATTTATTAGTCTTATCTGTAGGTAGTTTTGCAGCACTACCCAATAGTTCTTCCAAATTAACTTCAAATTTCTCTTCATCAGGATTATTCTCATAATTGCTTGATATCTGATTTGTGGCAAATTTTGACTTGATTTTTCTGAAAAGTTTGTCTTTTTCAATTTTTTTCTGTAATTCCTCAAAGTCACCAGCTTCATTCTGAGATAGCTGCTTTGTAGGTCTATTAAATTTGTGTTCATCTTCATCCCCGCTAGATCCTAAATCCAATTTGGCTAAAGAATCAAAATCCAATTCCTCTAATTTTTTCCCGGGTGGAATTTTAAAAGCTTCTTTGTCCTTTTTTTCAATATTGTAAGAGTGTTTGATATTTTTGGTTAACCTGGCGTATCTTAAAAATTCTTCATCATCTTTGTCCTCCTCATCTGATTGTAGCAACATATCGTCTTGCAATAATGCAGGAGAGTTTCCTTCCAAATTTTCTTGATTCGTATCGGAATCTTCATTAGATTCCTTCAATATAATTTCCTCCTCACAAAAAGCATGTTGACTTCCACTTTGCTGGTCTTGCTCCTTCTCCTGTGTTTGTTCTTGTAGTTGTTCTTGCTGTTTTTTAAGAAGCCCATGCTTCTTCATATATTTATATTTTGCTCTTCTGTCCCATTTATTATTATGCAATACCATGGCCTACTTGTTGTAATATTTTTGACACCAATTTGCATTGCAATGAGAAGAAGAAAATCTTATTTATTCGATTTTCAATCAATAAATTTCGGTTGGCGTTTAGCAGGTTGTCATCGCAAAACATGCATGCGGTTTGTGTAATAAAAATCTCCATTTGTGTTATATTTTCTTGCAGTTATCCAGATTTTTGATTATTTATTTACTATATATACCATATCTGTTTTTGTGTCTCTTTCTTGGAAAATAAAGGAGAGAAATACGAAACAAAAAAAAAGGGATAAAACTGGTTCTAAACTGTTGATATCGAACCATGAAGTTGAATGTTGAAACTCCTCCTAATGAAATTGACTTACTTGAGGCGACTGACTCCCATGTTGGTTTGAAGAAATGCAATAGCCCAAAGATCACAACCAATGATTATTTTAGATCCATTGTTGAGGGAGAGGAACTGGTTGAATCATTATTTTTTAATGAAGAATCACAAAAATTGACTTTAGAAACTAAAGAAGAGTATTCTGAAACAAGCGCTGCCACAGATACTCACATTGGAAAAACATCACCGCCACTAACTTCAAAAAATGAAATCAATGAATTTTTATTTGAGTTTGGGATCGAAAATACTGGAAGCTCTTGGTCTGTTCAAGATAGTGTTGAAGATAAAAAACGCAAAACTTCTGATGCCCCGATGCCTGAATTTCCCATTGGTCTTCAAAAGTTACCTGAACAACGAATGAAAATAGCATCTGAAAAAGGTTTGAAGTTCAACTTGATGATTATTGGCCAGTCAGGCCTTGGAAAGTCTACTTTTATTAATACTTTATTCAACTGTGATATTTTCCCTGTTAACGAAAAAGAAGAATCTGTGAATGAGTCTAAGTTGAACCTAAAATTCTATCGTGCCGAATTATACGAAGAAGATTTTAAACTAGATCTTACAGTGGTAAAGTATCCTGGATTTAGTGATTTAGTTAACAATGAGGTCAGTTGGAGTCCAATGTGTGAGTTCATTGATAGAAATATTAGAAATTATATGTTTCAAGAAGAGCAACCCGATAGAACGGAGTTGGAAGACAATAGGATTCATTGCTGCATATACTTTATGTCCCCCTCAAACATGGGAGCCAAGCCATTAGATATTATAGTCATGAGAGACTTGTGCAAGAGAGTGAATGTTATTCCTGTAATACCAAAAGCTGATGGCTATACAAAAGAAGAGTTATTGAAGCTAAAGAAGTCTTTTCGTAAGGTTTTTACTCAAAATGATATTAAAATCGGAAAGAATTTTGAAGGATCCGAAGCTTATCATTCAATTGTGGAGACATATCCATACACAACCATAGGGTCTGAAGGCAGTTATAGAAATGCTAATGGTATTTTGGTAAGAGGGAGACAATATCTATGGGGAATCTCAGAGGTTGAAAATGAAGAGCATTGTGATTTTGTTAAATTACGAAATCTTTTAATGGGGGAAAATTTGTTGGATTTAATTTTGAGCACAGAAAGGCTATATGAAATCCATCGTGAAAGAATTTGGACCTATAGGCTTTGGATGATAGACTCTCTCTGTAAGGGAGCTGGTTTTCCAAAATTGAAGAGGGTCCAATATAACAGGGCATTCACGACAGATAATGCTTTCAAGGAGGTCGACTACCTACCAAATGTTGATGGTTTTGAAAGCTTATTGAAAATGACAAAGATTCGCCTGGAGCAGATTGATGAAGTTGCTTCTGATTATACACTGGAATTCTTACATCAACAAAGTATCATGAAAAAGAAGTTTGCAGAATTAGTTGCCAATCAAGATATGAAATTCAAAGAGTGGAAAAGAGCATTATTCGAAAAACAGAATGAGTTCAATCAAGAAATTGAGGGTCTTCATAAGAGGTCTTTACAGCTTCAAGAAAACATTGCCTACTTGAGTGGCATGAAAAGTAGCTCTAATGAGTCGGGAACTAGTCTCAATATTAGAGCTGCCGTAAATGAAAGCTCAAGTGATGATGGAAATTCCACGAGACCAGATGACGACGGCATCACTGGTAAGTTATCCAGCTTACAAAATAAAGAAGAGTCATCTACCGGAAACCACAAATACAACAAAAAAATCTTTAGAGGGAGCACCAAGAGAACCTAATCTAAGGAACCAAAGAAAGGTTAGATGTTGGCCGCTTATGACCCGTCATGATGGTATAAAAGTCACATGGGAAAGAACCTCGGTAATTTTTTTTTCCGCCCATATATATATGAAAATTTTCATTTCCTTCTTCTTCTTCTTCTATTCTTTATTTCTTGCTTGATGGTATGCTCTTTTGCTGGGTATTTTACTATAGGATGGTATAGAATTATTTAATGTAAGTAATTGTTATGGACTACTGTTGCTATTTTTTTTATTGATGAGATTACATGATGAGATTTTTTTTATATAGTTCTATAACTGGCATCTCTAGTATTAGAGCATTTACATGTTTCAATGATTTGAGAACTCCGATCTGATATTCTCCAATAACACTATACTGTAGCAACACAATGCTAAAAGATATATAATTTGACTAACACATAAATTAGATATTAATCGCTATACTTTTTTCAATACAAATCTCTTTTCTCAGTAAACTGTTCCTAATGAATGTAAGTACCGAATTTTTTCTTTTTTTCCCAGCAAGATCGCATGGCAACGTGACGTACCTATTATTATTTTGCTGATAAGTTAATGAGGGGTTTTTTTTTATTGTGGCAAATACCAAAAACTCTGGCATTACACAAAGCAAAATAAAATAAGATAAAATAGCGTTATATCAATTTTTCAAGTTCCATTTTACCCCTGTCCAGGTGTGTTATCATTTCTAATTGAAACGTGAATACTAATTATTCACCTGAAATGTCAGCGCCAAACAATCGTATGGGCAACCCAAATCTTAGGGCCCCGACGCCCGTGAGGCCTTCACCTATTAAATTATCTAACAGTGGGGCAAACTTAGCAAGAAATGTGTTCTATTCATCTTTATCATCTAGTATCGCTACTTCAAGATCTGCCACCCCGTTGACCCCTCAGCCTAATCCTGTCGAGCAAACGAGGTTAGAATATTACAACTTAGATGTGCCAAATACTACAAAGCTTGATGAGCTATATGATCCACAATCAAGATTTTTTGGCCGTGTTAAACCACGTACTTTGGAGTTACAAGAAGCTCTTCCGTATGAAACAGAGTTGCCGTTAGATCAATCGAGGTATTTGAGCCATATTATCAGTCATTTGTATGCTGCCATAAAATCCTTGGATATCAATGGTGTTATAAGCGTTTCTCCAAAAGATTTGGAGAAAGTTAGGTCTGCAGTTCTCAAGAAGATGACCAATGGCAATGATTCGTCAGATGATAATATTATTGGTCATGATCTGGAGTATGAAGATCATCAGGATGATGATGATGATGATGATGATGATGACGAAGAAGACGACGACGACGATGATGACGTCGACGAACAAGAAAGTGATGAAGAGGAGGAAGAACTAGGTGAAGATATAGAAGACGATATGAGTGGCGTTGTATCCGGTGGCATTAACAGTGCAAGCACCTCATCAAGTCATCCAGACTCTTCTATCGTAGTTAGCGTTCGCCATTGGACTAAAGAATTATATACTTGGATTAAAATGAAAAACGACATGCCCTTTGATTTAAGAATCTCTTTATCAAAAGTATATTACAACCTTTGCTTAGTCGCTGGTCAAGGATTCCTGATTTCTGTTTTTGTTAAAATGTTTGCCTTATTAACGAAGTACGAACCTGATGTCTTGAAAAAGAGAGGCTTAAATTTGGATTACAGGCCTTTATTTAAACTACTCGATGTGTACTTTCCACATGCTCATACTGTGGAAGGTTCTGTTGTTCCACAAAAGAAGCATCTTGTCAAATTGGGGATGTATTCAAACTACTTTTTCCTGGATGAGGACTTTGATGAAATTTTCAATCTCGTGGGTAGCAGATTTTCATTGAATACTGCTTCTCTAGCTTTAACTTCAATGTGCTGCTTGTTGCCATTGAGTAATCCTAGGCTTGTGGACGTCACTCCCTCCCTTTTCCACATTTGGACGATTGTCACTAATGTCAAAGGTATGGACTCCCCTATCACCGAAACTATGGGAACTGGATTTGCTAGGATATTATCAGAACATGTTAACGATCCAGATGTTTTATGTAAATTTGGAAAATATGGCTTTTTGAATGCAGATCAATTATTATTTGTATTTTCCAAATTATTGAACTCCTTTGATATCCAATCTCGAAAATTTGGTTCTTCCGCTTCTAGCCACAGTTACGCTGGATACGCAAATATTATTGTTTTCAGTATGAATGGCGAGTTGGCATTAGAACCAGATGGCGGTGTATTTTTCCATTTGGAAACTTTGCTCAACAGTATGGAGACTTATTTGCATCCTTCTAACACGGGAGTTTGGTCTGTGACTTGTACGAAATTCATACAGCTTTTGATCTACTTATTCCGCAAAAGACATATTCTAGAGAGCGACCCAGACGAGCATTTATACAATCTTCCAGAACAGAATAAGTTGAGCCCATTTTGTGTGAAAAGGTTTGTGAAAATATTGCTACCGAAAGTCATGCTTGGTATCCAATCAAAGAGCACTGCGGTGGTGAATATCAATTGTGAAGCGCTCAATATGCTTTGTTCTTTGGCACCAGAGTTGGTTTTGAATGTGATTTTATTGGATATTTACGAATCATTACAAACTGTTATCACTAATCATAGATTGACAGTGGTGTTAAAGATCTTAACAAGGATTTCAAAATATTTTTTGACGCAGAAGATTTTCCGGTGTCATGTCACCAGGATCTTGGGACTTTTACTCCCAGGAATAGATTCAAATGATTTAGACAAAACCTTTTTGACCTTGAATGTCATAAGCTCTTTCGCCAGCTTCTTACCCTTTTATGACTTATCAAGGCAATGCGAGGATGATGATGTACTTGTTGATAGTGGCTTAGCATTTGAAGCTACTCAAAGTCACTTGGCGTTTCTAGAGGAAAAGGTTTATAACAACATGAAAATTGAAGATGAGGACCAGGAATTTTTCCAACTTGATGACGAATATGAAAAGAAAGTTCTTATTTCCTCTTCGACGTTATTTGAAGATTTTCTAAGTATGTTCACTTATAAAGTGTTCACTTTGTTAGAAAACTTATCTGACCAATCAAACGTGCAATCCAATTCTGAGCTCAATTTAGAAACTTCTTTACCAAGAACCTTTTTGCTCCTATTCGAATCTATGGCTGATGATTATTTTTGCTCTATTGCTACTAAGTTTTTGAATTTTATAAATGAAAATCTTCATTATGATTCAATTGATCTTACAGCACAAATTATAGGTTCTATTGTTAAACATGATCCAAAAGGCCAAACCCCTCAATTCATGGAGCTTGTTTTGGATAAAATAAATGACGAGCTTGAAAATGGAAGTGCAGGTAAAGTTAGAAGCACTGAAATTCTACATCGCGATAAACCTCTATACTGTTTATTGACCCTTCTAGGTGAAATAGTACGCTATGCAGGTTCCAATGTGCTCAGTTACAGTTATAGATTATCAAATCTTTCTAGGCTTCTTCTTAGAGAGGTCAAAGGGCCAATTATTTTCCCTGCCACCTTCTTTGTCACCCAATTGTTGAAATCTTTGACAACCATTAGATTAGAAGAACAGAGGCTAGTTAGTCCATCATATGTGGAAAAAAACGGAATAACTGAAACATGTTGGGGAGGTTTCTATGACAGACCAGAAAGATTCAATGCAGAAAATTTGAAATTTGGGTGGCATATCCCAAATAAAAAGGAAGTTGAATTTGCAGTTCACTTCTTTTCAGAACATGTTCAAGAATGTTTCACAAATTTAGATAAATTGATGAGAGATGCGAATAAGAGAGGCATGGATACTGATAGTAAAGCTACAGAGGAAGATGATATTACGGAGGAAGTTGAACAGACAGACAACTCTAGTCCGGATTTATTAGATTTTACCGATAATTTCAGAAAGAATTTGTTTTACTTGAGTCACTCCACTTCAGGAATTGCATACTTGTTAGATCCTGCATATGAGGATATAACTAAGGCTACTACAGGAAATCACAAATTAAACGCTCAATTACTTGATAAGCGTTTAAGATCGTTGAACTTTTCTCAAAGATCTCTCAATATCACTGGAAATGCTGGCAACCCATCTGCTACTGCTGGCGATGATCATAGCGCTATCAATACTGATGTAGCAAATACTGAAGCCACAACCCCTTGTTTGTATTCTAACAGTGATCAAAATGCCGAAAAATCCCACGATCTTGGTCCAAAGGAGCCCTTCATTGAATCCGATGAATCAATTGCTTTAAGTAGGGCTGATTCTGGCGTCAACTTAGCAAATATGGTCCCAATTGATATGTCTAGGGAATCTTCAGAAAATAATGTGGATATGTTGTCTTTGTCCGGAGTAAGAAGCCCAGAGCTAGATAATGATGTTACCAATCCTGCCATTACCTCGAGAGCTCAAAAGATTTATACATGTTCTTATTTCTTCGGCAACACCAAGGAGGAAAGACACAAAAATGATTTATACAGACGTGTTCACGCGTTATATAGAAGAATTGGCGAGAAACTTCATGATGTATGCATGTTTTTACTTCAGTACTATCCGAATGATGTGAAATTGTTCAAAGTTTTTTTGCATACCGTTGAAACTTGGTTCTGCGATTATGGCGCCGAAAACTCACTCAAATCATTTGATGATAATCACATCTCATATAAGTATATGAGACTGATACAAGGATCTTTTTGTATTAGAAAGCCTTTCACCAGAATTACCATTGGTGCTCGTGTTGAGAGGTATCATCGTCAAAGAATGTTAATGCATGCCAGCAGCAGATTCCAAAGCAAATTGGATGAAACTCTTTTGGGTGATCTTATAAAGTTGTCTTTGTCTCTTTATTCTTCTATCTCTGCATCTGCGCAGTTGACCTTGAAAGCGGTAATGAAAAAAAGTATTGGATCATATGCTTTGTTGATTAACACTGTATTTGAGAATTTAAGTAATGTTCTTTTAGACAATGATTATAAGAGAATCAAGAGTGCGTTAAACGTGTTTAGTGTCACAAAGCTCAAAAATAGAATCAGCAGTGATTATAAGAATCTTGTTAAATATGTCAAATTTTTACTACGTTGTATGGAGGTTGATGATGAAAAGACTAGTAGCATTGCTAAGCTTCTCTATGGGAAATTGGCCAAAAATATCAAGGTTCCATCAACCATATGTATATTTAATGAGGATTCAATGGATGTCATAAGGCCAGCAGATTCACTTGTCGATATTGATATAAAGTTACTCAAGACAGCCAAAGAGAATAAAAGGGCTACTTCTATTCACTTCTTGAGGCAATTGCAAAAATTGATTCTAGGTGAAGAGTCGAAAAGCGATAAATCATGGCAAGTTTCATTGATAAACATAGAATTATTGGTCCGCTTACAATCAAGTTTTTCGATGAATACCAACTCAGAAATATTTGAATTGTTTATGAACAGCGCAGCCAAGAGCCATCCAAGTATTTGCCACATGGGCATTTATGGGGCTCTCAAATCGTTCACAAAAATAATGAAGCTCTCAAATTGTTCGTATGATTTGAAGAAGCTTTTAGACCCTTGGTGCTATTCAGACAGGTTTGAAATTATTAGTACCGACTCCAAATCCAATGGCAATTTCACGGATAAATTTTTTAATGAATTGCAAAAGACAGAAGATGCAGATTATTATTTTGACACGAAGATATTCAGAGGATGGTTGTTCTGGGGGAAAGATATGGTGGTTGCGAAGAACCAAAAAGAGCAGGTGTTGAAATTCAACAATAATGATAAAAAGTTGTTTAGCGGCGTGGATTCTCACATCACAAAAGAATGGTTCCGAAGTATCGTAAAGCTTATTATTGAAGATAATGAGGAAGGATCCAGATTTCAAGGAAACAACATTCAGTTCATGAACATGTTGATTGTATTAATTTACAACAAGTATTTGACGAATATAACCATAGAAGATATGATTACAGTGCTTGGGGAAAGTTATGTTCATGATGAAAAGAGTACGCATATTATCACATGTGAAGCTTTATGTAGCTTCTTGTTAGCAGCGAAATACACTCCAGCTGCAAAAGATTTAAGGGTTCAAGAATATGTGATTAAAACAATTGCTACATGCTTCAGAGACTTATCGCCAGATACTAAGTCAATTTGGAAAATTTTCTCATTTTGGATTGTATCATATACTGACACTAGAAGATATGATTCATTAGTTAACGAAATCTTCAATTATGAGACAGCTCTTACAGAAAGCAGTCCATTCAAACAAGCAACACGCTTATCTTGCTTAAAAGTTTATTTGACCAGCGTCACTTGGAAATATAGAGACGCCGATAAACTTATTGAAAGCATGTTACAATTAATGTTCCATCCATATCAAACAGTTCGTGATCAGGTTGCGGCGACAATTACTGTGGCTCTTTACTGTGGCTTCAATGAGTCCTACCCAGACTGTGATTCATTTGTGAAAGCCAATTCATTGTATGGCTCATTGGGTTTAATTCCATTTCAAATTTCTGAAAATGTGATTCTCAACTTAAGACAAGCGTTTGCAGCGGTTGAAAGCTTTAGAAACAAGATTAACGAGGGTGATAATGCTCAAGAAACCTTGAAAACTCCATATATTTATGGTGCCAGGACTCTTATTGTGTTGATTACAAGTATGTTTAGAACCAATGCTTGTGTTGGTTTTGTTGATCTCATCCCCGAACTTATATCACCATTTTTACTAAATCTTGAGCATATGAGAGATGTTTGTAAACTCGCTAATATCAGTCCTAGCTCTGTGTATTTGATCTTAGCGAGAATTCCTTTCAGAATTGAAAACATCAAAACAATTGTGGACTTGATTCTACATAATGGTGGTGTTGTGGATCCCTCATGGCACCAGCGCTTAACCCTTCTTTCATTTACGGAGATTTTCTACTTCCGTCAATTGTTACTTTTGAATTCTGACCAAAGAAAGGCATTGTTTTCTTACGTCTCGGAATTATTGTTTAACAGAAATTTAGAGGTTAGAGAAGCTGCTTCTAAGGCATTATCTGGTATGGTACACTGCTCACCAACCAAGGAAAGGGAGGATATGATCCACTATTACATTGGTGAATATGCGAAAATCTTGCAGAAGTACAAAAAGTTATCTAGAAAGCAAAAGAAGACACAGAAGAAGTTTTCTCAAGCCGATAGTGTTACTCTTCACGGTGCTTCTCTTGGCTTGGGTGCGTTGATTTCCGCTTTTCCATATCTCTCTCCTCCGCCTTCTTGGTTCCCTGACGTCTTAGGTTTGTTGGCCAATAATTCATATGGTATTTCAGGAGTTGTTGATAAAACCTCGAAGGGTATTTTGAGCAATTTCAAAAAGACTAGACAAGATACATGGCACATAGATAGCAAAGTATTCACTGAGGAGCAGTTGGAAGATTTGGAAGGTGTTTTGAGAGAAAGTTACTTTGTTTGAAGAGAAAATAAATAAAGAAATACATACTTCTTATGAACTATTTTTCAATATGATTTTTCAACATGATTTTTCAATTTGATTTTTTTTTTTTTTCCATTTTTTTAAATATATTTCTAAAGTTCAGATCAAGAAAAAACGTTGTTAATGTACGGTAGGAGCTTCGCGACTTGTCTTATTTGTTTATGGACAGTTCACCAGCTCTGGAAACCACCAGTTGTATGTCATTTTGTACGATGGAGGATATCAATATCGACGAATCACCCCAATTAACTGATGGCTCCAATGTAACCCAGCAACCATTCTCATCAAATGAAAAAATTCACCATCATCTCTCAAAACATCCAAAAACTAAATTTGGATAATACTAAGATCATCAGCATAACAAATGAGCATGGAATATCCATGTTCCAGTATCTAAATCTTAATGGGAACTTTCTCTTTAACTATTAGAATAAGAAACTTTACAAAAATACACAAACTTCAGCGATTATTATTCATGACCATATTAAGGTCATTTCTCATTCCTTGTTGTTAGTTGGCATACAAGAGGAATTACAAAGACAAATTACAGATGTTATTATAGAACTATCAAATGACAGCTGGCTATGGCTAATCAATATTTGCAACCCATCCGCCAATTATAAGAAACAAATCTTATTACAGGATCAGCTCTCTGTTCGTCTTCGCACACAATTTACAAATCTTAAAGAGCGTCAAAGGAGCATGAACATCAACATATTATTAGAGGGTGATTTCAACAATTATATTATCCAAAGGGACCTCCAGAACTATCGCAGACAAGAAGAAATGATAGCTAAATCAATGAAATTCCTCATTAAGAGTTTTGCATTGACAGACATTTTTCTCAAACGTAAGAATCACAGCATCAAGAAATACTGGACAAATAGATCAACTACCACAGACGGGAACCGTCTCTTGTATCGCTTTTATCTCAGCCAGTCTATGCTTAAAGATGAAAAAAATTATGCGATATACATGTCTCCAGCAAGCTCAACAAACCAATAACAATGGAAGAATTAAAAAAATCCGTCAATGCATCCAACATAAATTCATGCCCAGGAATGGATGGTGTTCCTTACATAGTATACCAAATGCTTTTTCCTCAAATTAAGAATTCATTGCTTAATGAATTTAATTCAATCATGACAACTTCAGAGCTCCCCTACCATTATAGAACGGTGAAATTCACCATCATTCCCAAACCTCACAAAGACCATTCGCTAATCACCATTTATTGACCAATTGCGTTGATAAATACCAACCTTAGGCTTTTTGCCGGTATTATCAATGCAAGACTAGTGAATTTCTTAGGAAAAATGATAGGACAGAATCAAACTGGATTTATCACCTGGCCACCACTCCTTCACCAACATCACCATATTTACCGATCCGCTCTTAACTCTGATCTATCTCACCAAAGAGGCACCCCTAGACCAAACACAAAACTGAGAATCAAATTTTGATTTTGAACTTTCAGAAGGCCTTCGATCAACTTTCACACAAGTATTTGAAAGTACTTTTCCAGTATATGAATTTTGGGAAAGTGGAAAAAACCATCATGAACATCTTCTCAAAAACATTAGGGATAATCTCCGTTAATAAAATCGCTGATCTAGTCTTCAAATTAAGAAATGGCACTTTACAAGGTAACCTATTATCCCCCACCTTGTTTTTTATGGCTCTTGAACCTCTTTTGAGATCGTTCCAAAACAACCTAAAAGGCTTCACTACCCCTTTTCCACGAAAGTACTTAGCCTTTGCTGATGATGTTACAGTACTCTTGAAAAACGACAATGATTTCAAAAGAGCGATTGAATGGATTCTGAAATTTAAGAAAATAAGTGGTTCACTAATAAGCCACCAGAAATCCAAGTTGATCATAACCACCTCACACCTCTTACGTCAAACGCATATATAACCTGAAACTACCACAAAACAGTTCAGGATCAAGTATTTAGAAGTTGAAATGGGTTACCGACATCAAATATGACCGGATACTCTTGATAAAAACCGCAACACAAAATATTTTATGACCAACATGTATTCTTTACCAATTTCAAGCCAAATAACAGGTTATAACGCCTATATTTACTCAAAACTATATTATCATGAGATACATCGACCAATGGATTCATATCACATCGCAATATTGGAAAAATCGATTTTAAAGCAATTTCAAAAAAAGGCCAAGCTCACATTGGCAATCTTGAAGACAAGTCTCCAGAAGGGTGGTTATGGAGTGCTTGACATCGCCGCCCAACCCCGTTATAGAAAGGCCAAGATAGTGCAAGGGTTGTATACTAACTCTGATAACGACTATTATCGTCTCCTCAGATATAAGTTACAACTAGGAGTCAATCACCTCATCAAAAAATACATACAAAAAAAAAAGGAGAAAGACTGCCAGAAGAATACAAGAAAACACAACACTGGTGGAGAATAATGTTGGGTGATGTTATTGAGCTCAACAACGAAAAAGGCCCATTTATTGTGCAATTAACCAACCTTCCGATGCTTACTATTGTTGAAAAGCAAGACTTTACTGCTTGGTCTCAATTATTATCAAAACCGATTTCTTAAACCAAAACTTTGGAGCCATTTAACATTAGAATAGAAGAGTTAGAAATGTCTATCACCAAGGGAATACTAACAAGGTTCCAACCAGAAATTCCCAAGCTGGTTATGGAGTTTCAGCATAAACAAGGAAGTAAAAGAACCAGAGCGAAAATTGATCAAAATAGATTATCGCTGACATTAACAAGTATCACGAACATCAAAAAACAACAAAAACAGCAATTCTGGAGTAGGCTCGCCAACTACCAACACTCAAGCCCTGGCTACTATGTGGATATTGCGTGCACATAACCATCGCTGATAATCATCAACATGAATCAAAAGAAGAACAAGATAAAATTAAAATGACCCACTTCCTCATTAAATGCACTTTATCAGTACATTTATGGCCACTATTGAATATCCCAGTTGAGTTAAAATGGAAAAATATGATTGCCTCAATCCATGCTAAGCCAAAAATGAAAAAGATCGACTGCTATTTATGCTATCAGCGCAAACGTTCCCGACTTAGAAGCCAAAATCTGGTTAATTGGAACACATCAGTTAACAATTTGGTTTTTATTATTACTTCAAGAAACTGACCAGTTGATCAACACAAAAAGAAGAGAAAAAAAAAATTATCAAAATAAAATTAATCAAAAAAGTAACAAAAATATTTTCTAAATATCATTATTTTCAATATTTTTATCAACTAAAAGGGGTTTTCACCAAAATAAAATTGGTTTTCCATATCATAATAATGAGCAAAGCTCATGAGATTTTTAAATAGATATCTAATTATAAATTTAGTAATACATCGAAATTTGATTGGAAATTTTTTTTTTGTAAAATCCATGTGCAAATAGATATACAATAATGCTTTCTGTTGACAAATATGTATAACATGAGATAAAAATGGGAAAAAACATCTAGAACGCCGTGGTGCTCTCAAAAGGAAAGACTGTATCTCTGGAAAGATGAAGTGAATCTTAATCTTAAACAGCAGCCAGTCAAACTGGTCGAGTCATACAATATTTTGGTGCTAACGAATAAACAGATATGAAAATTGGTGGCAAATAGTGTAGGTAAAAAAAAAAAGGATGAAGAGAAAAAGAAAAAGTTAATTAACATGAAGAAACAAAACCAAGTGCACTATGAATTGTCATGAGCAAATATCGTGAGCCATCCCATATAGCAAAAAAATAAATAAATAAATAAAATAATATATATATATATCAGTAAGGCATCATCATCATCATCATCAATAACAACATGCAATTCGATTATTTATTGTTTCTTTTTTGTCTTCTATTGTTCCCTTTATTATCCATACCATTCAACGCACCAGCAATGATACCTGAATTAGAGGAGCTGATTTTGAAGTTTTGACTGTGGTGGTTACGGGAGGTGTTACCATTAGACCCATGGGATTGGGAATTGAACCCGGTGGATTGCTGCTGGTGACCCCCGGCAGCCAAACGTTCGTTCTTTTCTGCCAATTGACCGACTTTTTCAGCCAACACCAATGCCAATTCTTGAGGTTTATTCAATTCATGGCCATGGATAAAGTAGACTGAAGAGGTCTTTTGGTCCAAAGCAGCCAAGATCTCTTCTTTGAAAATCATCTTGGATAAGACAGCAGACACTTTAGATTCTTTCAATTCAAAGATTTCTGCCAATTTGCCAATGGATAACTTGGTGTAATAGTTTCTAAATTGGAACAAGTAAGTTCTCAACCCTTCGATTTGTAATTTTTCTTCAATCATCTTCTTGATTGCGTCACCATTGACAAATAACTTCCAAATATCCACGGATTTGATGTAATTGGTAGCCTTTTTCCAGTCACCCATTTGTAAACTCTTGGCGGCGTACATAATGTAATCCTTGGTGTTTTCAGGAGGACCTTGGAAGAATTGTCTTTCATGGAACTCAAGAGCACGTCTGAAAGATTTAGTGGACGCCTTCTTATTGTAGTTGTTATTACCGGTTTGTGCGGCTTGAGGAATTTCAATCAAGAGTGAAGAAGTCAAAAACACAGCTTCCAATAACTCCAAGTTGATATGCATGTGGAATGGTAACAATCTTTGTCTGTCAGCAGCAACACTGGTTGTGGATGATTGTTGATTGTATCTTTGAACACCTTGACCCAACAATTCTTTTTGTCTGCTAGAGGTGGCGATTTCTTGCAAAGTTTGGAAAGCTTCATCAATCAAGCCAACCTTGAAAGCACATAACCCAAGTTGGACCAAAGTTCTGTTAAACAAGACTTGCATGGCTGGCTCACAAGAGTGGATGGTAGATTGCAAGTGTGACATTAACAACATATCTCTGGCCTTGAAGTATTGGTTATTGAAAGCATAGTAGTAGATATGACAAAGCATTGCCTTCTTTCTGTAGACAGAGTTGGATTGACGGTATAGCACTGAACACAAAGTATTAACTAATCCATCGGCATATTCCTTATCATAAGTGGAAGTGGATTTGACGACAAAAGATTCTTGTCCATCTTTCAAAGCATTCCAAGCGGTCTTTTCATTGAAGTTGATCAATTGGATTGGCTTGAAGTAAACATGGTCAATTCTTCTCAAGATAATTCTGAACAATTGATCGTTCGATGGATTGGTCAATTGATCAGCACTGGACAAAGATTCAACGTATAATTGGGCTCTCAAGATCAAGTTGTACATTTGAGATTCGTCTCTCAATCTAACAATGTAATCACTCGAGTGTGGGTCAATAACTAACAAAGATCTGGTTAATTCATCGTCCAATCTTTCGACAAATGATGCAATAGAACCTAATACTTCCACGATACCATCTTTGTTAGCTTGTGGTTCGTTTTCAAAATCGAGACCAGCTTCACCATTTTCAGTAACTCTGTATTTGTCATGATTGTCTTCCAAAATGGTCAATAAAGCAGAAATATTTTTTTCGGCATTCTTCCATTGATCAATTGGCATGTAGTTGGCGTTCATACTGAGATCAAATCTGGTTGGAATCAATAAAAAGTAAATTGAGATAAATTGGAATGGAGACTCAGCAAATTGCAACAATTTTTCCAAAGTGGCAACTTGTTCGTAACGGTCAACGTTCTTCTTACCACGGTTTTCAATGACGGTACGTAAAGTAGCAGCAATATCAAGTTCTTCTTCATCGGCAGCGGCAGAGCGGCCAGCTGGGGCGACGGCAGGCACTGTGGCAGATTTTTGCATATCTTCTGGACTTTCACGGAATCTTTTTATCAAATCTTCAAAGTCTCTGGATGATCTCTTAACTCTCTGTTTAATAGAATTGAAGGCCTTGGAAGTAACGGCATTCATTTTAGTGTTTTCCTTGCTGACAAGAATGATAACATCTTCCAATTCTGCCAAAGTCTTGATGTAGAAAGTTGGGGTTGGAATATTTTGTTGTTGGGATCTGATCAACAACTTGTTCAATTTGTCGAATTCTTTGGAAACGGTGAGCCAGTCATCAAAATCGGCAGCGTTGTCGATTTCATTGGCACTGTTTTTCATTTCTTCTAATAATTTGTCCTTGGCTGATTTGACCACTTTCTTGTTATCGTCGTCAGATTCGGATTCGGTTTCGTCATCAGAATCTGGAATATTGGAACCCTTCAAGAAATAAGCTGCGCTTCTTTGAGGAGTTTCGGTCTTCAAGAACTTGTTACGACCGGTTGGCTCATCATCATCTTCGTCTGATTCGTCTTCGTCCATGTCATCATCCAAGTCGTCGTCTTCTTCACTTGAAGATTCCATCTGTTCATCTTCAGAAGAGCTAAGCAATTCTTCTTCTTCGGAACTGAGCAATTCCTCGTCTGACTCGGAGTCAGATAAACTAGCAGCAAAGAAACGAGAACTCATGACGCTATTTTTGCCTCTTACTTATTAATAAGGATCTGGTTAATTTGCTTTGGAATATGGTAATAATAATGTTTCTTTCAACTTTTTTCTGTGTTGGAAAAAAAAAAAATTTTCAGGTGCGTGCGTCGGGTAAGTTGTGCTCTTCTTTCTCCCCCAAGCTGGTGTTCTTTGATCTGTGTGTGGTGGGTGGTATAAATCCCTCCATTTTACAATATTGAATAGAAAATAGAGATCGATTTTATTGAACGAATTAAGAATCATTAGAATAGTAATAAAAATAAAAATGAAAAAAGGGGGGAGAGGGTCAAAAACACAGAGAGGGAAAAAAAATGCATGGGTCGTCTATTTTTCAAGACTTTCTTTGATCAATCTTGATAACTGTTCAAACTTGATGTTTTCGCTACTGATGATTGAGTTATGGGCATTTGTAGAAACATGCTTTTGTTCTTCTTCGTCGTCGTTCTTGATGAGGTGGGCGTCGTGGTTAATCAACACATGGTCACCGTTTATCTTGAAGAATTTCTTTGATTCAATGAATTTACCAAAGTCCGCTTCGTTCAAGTTCAAGTAGCTTTGCAACAATTGGGAGCTGATCTTGGACTTTATTTGCGAGTTGTTGTTGGAGTACCCTTTGTAGACCACGTTGAAGATCAAATTTCTGATGTTGCTGTCGAAAGAGTCGGCCAAGTAGGAATCGTAAACCAAATCCTGATAGGAATCATCGGTTTTCAACAAACTCCAGAACTTGGTAAACTTAGCAGAGGTCAACAACACGTACAATTCCTTCAATTTGTTAACATAGCTGCAGAATTGGATTATTGACGAATCTTCTGATGAAAGATCTTTGAATTTTGTTACATCGGCTAACACGTAAACTGGCAACAAATGTAAGTATAATTCAAAGTCAATGTTGTAGAAATTGCAAAGCCCTAACAATAATATGTTTATAGTGGCTTCTTCTCTTTCATCGTTGAGGGATTCCGAAGACAATTCGTACAATTTCAAAAGGGCCAAATTGGCATTAACGTCGCTGAAATTTTGTTCGCATTGGACCTTCAAGTAGTCTTCCAAGTCCTTGATCACGGAGACATCGTATCTTTTCAAACTGTTCAAGATATCATTGATATCGGAAGGTCTTTGGACAGGAACAGAAACTAAAGTGTTATCCATCTTTGTTAGGTTATTATTGATGAAGAATGTGAAGATAGTGGCACTGGGAGAGCCCTTTTGGATTGATGATTTTGATTTTTTTTTGGAGGATTTTTTTTTTTTCTCTTGCATCTGCAGTTGCCCGGCAACAAACTTTCACCCATCGCAGGAAGAATATATGATCATCGATGGGTGATTGTTGGGAATAATATTAATGTTTAGGAAAAAGAATAATTGCAAAAGATTGCTTACGAGTATTTTGGTCTATTCGTTGGTGAA
The DNA here is from genome assembly GCF_037102585.1 of Saccharomycopsis crataegensis. Lineage (NCBI taxonomy): Eukaryota > Fungi > Ascomycota > Saccharomycetes > Ascoideales > Saccharomycopsidaceae > Saccharomycopsis > Saccharomycopsis crataegensis. The sequence continues at coordinate 221,645 of NW_027043819.1, forward strand.
TAAGAAAAGAAGCGTCTATAATTTGTTGGATGAAATAATTAAGAGAACAGTTAGTGCTTCCAACAAATAATGTCTTTTTAAGTATACATATACCATATCATTGGAACCCCAAGATCTCTTGGATATACTTGTCAAATGGGAACACTGCCACCCCGGTTTCTTGCAGATCGTACTTCTTGAAAGAGTTTGTACATCTTAGCAACCAAATCAAACTCTCCACGTAGCTGTCAAACTTCAAGTAGATCCCGCCTCCTGAATGACTGAATTTCTGGAACACAAATAATACGGTATCCGTTGGCAATCTGTAGCCAAAGCTTTTCAAAGTCTCTTGGTACTCACTAAAGGTGATAGTGTTACTCTTGTCCTTGTCATAGATCCCAAACACCGTTCTCCAATGGCTGATATAGTTCCACAAATGATAAAACTCTCTGAAATCAATGGTTCCCGAGCCGTCTTTATCGAACAACTTTATCATGAGCTTGACCGTCGATGGTTGGAACTGGGTCTTGTCGGTATTAAACAATGCCATCGATAATTCGTTCTCAGTTAGCGCCCCAGTTCGGTTGCGGTCGACCTTATTGAACAAATCACGTAGTCTAACTTCTATTCTCTCGGCTTCTGAAGTGCTTTGGGCTTCCAAAGGATTAGGTTGACGAATCTCATTTGGTGGCGATTGTTGATGCTGGAATTGGTAATTATTAGACATCATAGGATCGGTGAACTGAGGTGCCAACGAAGAAGCACCTGTTAGTTGTTGTTGTTGTTGTGGTTGTATCATTGGCATTGATTGATGTTGTTGTGGCCGAGGAACAGGTGCTTGTTGTTGCTGATACTGGTGTGATTGAGAAGGCATTCTGTTTTGTTGGGGAGATGGGGCATACTGTTGTTGTGGGATATGTTGCTGTTGCTGTTGTTGAGGCATTCGTTGTGGTTGTTGAGGCATTCGTTGTGGTTGTTGAGGCATTCGCTGTGATTGTTGTTGTTGTTGTGGTACAGCAGGCACTTGTTGCTGATGGCCAGAGTATTGTGGTCGTTGGCCAGGGTATGTCTGCTGTGATTGTAGTTGTTGTGGTTGATTATGAGACATCATTCCTCCTCCTCCATAACCCGGGGGAGGTTTTCTTTGACTCCTCTGTTTCGGTTGTTGTTGTTGTTGTTGTTGTTGTTGTTGATGGCCGTGTTGTTGAGCCTGACTGGCCCTACCAAAGGCCTCCTTTGGGGTAGGGAATGTCTGAATGATATTGGTTAGTCACATTGATTTCCAAGAGAATTCGATAAATTGCAAGACGATACCTACCACAAGATCGTCTAAGGGTCTCCTGTGTGACATCTAATAACACACTAAGATCTCCTAGTTGCTGTTGTTGTCTCAAAAACAACTGTCTTCTTCTTGTTCCCAACTCAACCAGGAAAGAAAAAACAAAAAAAAATTGAGAGGAGGGCTTTCCGATGCGGCAGGTGACTACTAATCCCACTTCCAGTACGGTGCTACCATGGATCGTCGTTGGTCCTTCTTTTGAGTGGGTTGTTCATTTGAACAGCCCAGTTGTATATTATTATTATATTATTTCATACACATCACAACCCATTCAGTGGATTGCAATAACGCATGCATTTTTCAGTTTTTCCTTTTTTTTTTTCAATTTCCTTTTTATAATTTTTTTCTTTTCTCTTTTTCTCTTTCTTCCTCCTTCTTCTCTCAAGTTTCTAATTGTTATTCGTGAGACGCTTTACTAGCAATTCCTGATTTCTATTAACATTTTCTAGTTTTCCATTCTTTTCGTTGCTTCCAAGGAATCTCCAGTCAGTATAGTTCAAACCATGCTTCTAGCAAGGAACAAAAACGCAATACTGAATAAAACAAAAATAAAAATAAAAAATAAAAGAGTCCCAGAAATGAAATCAAAAAAAAAAAAAATCCAAAGAACCTGCTTCATAAATCTCAAAACATAACCCCAAAACAAATGTTTCACTTTGTAAGCAAAAAATAAAAACACAAAAGACAGTAGTATCATCATAATAAATCACAAACGAACTCGAACAGAGCACAAACACCGTTGGCAAAGTAAATGCACAAAATAAAACCAAAGAAACATCAAAAATTAAAAAAAAAAAAAGATATCATCTCTATCCAGCATCATTATCGTTATCCAAACAAAAACATACAAAAAGTAAAACCGATAGTAAAATAGGCAAGGAAACACAAACTTCATGTAGCATCACAGGCATATAATCATCAGAGAAAAGAAAAAAGATACACTTCAAAGTTAAACACTTCAAAGCAATACAACACAACCACAAGCCTTAAATTTGACATTTCCATTTACTATTCATTAGCTACTTTTGTGGTTGTGCTTGAGAATGATAGCCAACGTTGCTACCATGGGGATTACTACCAGGGTACATTGGATAAGGGCCTTGATGTGCAGGGACTGTCTGGTATGGCAAGTACCCAATTGGAGGAGGGTAAGAATTAAAGAATTGGGGATTAGTAGTATGAAGTTGGTTTTGTGGAGGAGGAATCACTGGGTGATGTTGGTAATTTGGAGGCCCTGGAGGATATTGATAATAATTTGATGGGGCAGCAGGATGATGTGGAGCACAAGGAGGAGCACCAGATTGACCTTGATACTGCAAAAAAGGCTGAGAAATAGGGTAGACGTGTTCCTGACGAGGAGAAGCGTTCACTGAGGCGCCTGCATTATTAGATTCAAATAACTGGTTCATTGTTAGCTTAGTACCTGCCAACAAGCCACTGGAAGAATTTGAAGACTTAGAGGAGCTGAAAGAAGGCTTTGGCAAATCGCTGATCTTGGGTTGTGAGGTATGGAATGACGAGCCAGCATAAGAGGCAGAGCCAGTAGTGCCATTTGAGTCACTATGGTCACCATCACTATCAGGGACTTGGTTATTGCGGTTGTTGTTGTTGTTGTTGTTGTTATTGTTGTTGTTGTTATTGTTGTTGTTGTTATTGCGCCTCTTTGAGCTCTTTCCATTAGTGTCCTGATGGTTTGACTTTGAGCGGCGGTTTCCTGAGGAGTTGTTGTTGTTGTTGTTGTTATTCCTTGATTTCGGTCCACTGTTGTTATTGTTATTATTATTGCTGTTCGATTTCTTTTTCTGGTGGGGTTTGTTATTAGAGCTTTTGGAGGTCCCGCCAAAATTGACAGGCTGGCCATTTGGAAGGATAGGCACACTCATTGTTGAGTTGATTGAATAATTAACGGTGGGATTGATTCAAAGATTGCTTTTAGGAGTTTAGGAGGCTCGGGGGAAAAGAAAACCACGCACGATGTAATTAAAGGTTGTTTTCTTTTTATAGACGATCAGAGATATTTAACAGAGTATTTGTACAAAAACACTTTATTATCTCAACAAATAAGGGATCTTGTTGCTTGTGATGGTCTAATCCAAGTATTCGTTTACTTGCTCTTTATCAACAAACTCATTTTTATCTTCGCCGCCCAAATTTGGAAAAAAAAAAAAAAAAAGTGCGGTTATGTGGCACCGGCGGTTGAACCATGGATAAGTAGTTGGCAGTATAAGCACTACAGTACCTTTTTTATTACAAATTCAGTTCAAACAATTAGAAAAGATAAAGAAAATGGGAGTTTCAACTTAGCTAAGATTGTAAAATAGCATACCTTTGCATAAGGGTTGCTTTTGCAACAATGAATAAAAAAATGGGAAAAAGAAATCTAAGAATATAATAACGGTTGGAAGAAAGCTAAAAAAAAAAAGAAAACCAAATAAATAGAATAAAGAATCCCCAAAAGAAAGCACGGCGAAATGAAATAATGATGAAGTAAAAGCAAAAAGATTGAAAAGATGAATTAGCAAAACGGCGAAAAAGGAAATGGATGAGTTTTGCTAAAATAGGTAGGGTATAGTATAATTGGAAAGCAAGTGGACTTTTTTTTTTATTGAGCAAAGAGAAATTGGAAAGTAAAGGAATACAGCATAATTCGAAAAAAAAACCTCGCCTGAATGAATCATCAATATTGAGACTCTAAGGATCGGGGAAAATATTGCTCTAGGAAATACTATAGATATGGGATGAGGTTGATGTAGTTGGAGTTATAATGTAGTGAATGGTGTTTGGGGAAATAGGCTTCAAAATAATCTATAATTAGTATCTCAACTTAAAGCAAAATCTCAACTCGAAAAGGCAAAATTCAAAAAAAATAACAAAAACAAAAGTGATCTTATAGAGATAACTTTCTTTTTTTTTAATCTTAATTTTCTCTAATAATTTCCATGGACACTGGGGATAAACATCTATGGATATTCGACTCACTCTTCATTCTCTTTGCAGTTGCCGGCTGGGGAATTCTTTTGACGAATGCTTCTGTGACATATTCATTAGCGAAGTTTAACTTTTTAGAACAGACGTTAGAGTTTATGGCAGTAGAAGAAACTGAGTTGGTTAAAGATGGTGTTGAGTATGAATGTTTAATGGCGGTGATGCCACCAAAGTAGTTGGAAAGTTTTGGGTCAGGGAAGTCTGAAAAATTGACAGATTGTGGGGTAAGTGGGGTCACTGGAGTAGAAGGAATAGTGTGTGCATCCAGATCTTCATTATAAAGAGAGCTTCTGGAAGATACTTGGGAATTAATGGTAGCTGGCGATGATGGGATAGGGATATTATCTTTAGATGGGTTGAGATATGAAGAAATTTGATGGACTCTTCTCTTGGAGAAGTTTTTGAGAGACCGAGTGGAAGGAGATTTGGATCTCAAGTTTGTCTTCATGTACGGCTTGATAGGTTCATTGATCAGATCGACTTTGATGGCCGATTTATTCAAAGATAATAAGCTGTCACAAGAGTTTCTGCAGTTGGACATTTCTTTCTCGGAACTGGAAATCGAGGTATCAGCCGTACTTTCTGCGGAGTTCAAGGAGGCACTGGAAATCTTAGAGACAAGATGTTTATCATCACTGATGTCACTGGTGCTTGGCTCACATCCGAGTTCCAATTCATTATTATCCAAAGAAATGGCGTCAAATAATCCATTAATAAAAGATGCGGCATCCTGGTTGACATCATTATCAACCTGAGGAGGTGGACAAAGGATAGCAGTACTCATCATCTTTATTTCTTCCGAAATCAGGATATCTTGTTTGGAAGCATAACTCTCTTCATGTTCATGGTGATGCTCTTCTTGTTCGTCTTCTTCTTCTTCTTCTTTTTCTTCTTCTTCTCCTTGTTCTTTTTCTTCAAGGTTGCTATTGTTGGGAAGGTGATTTTTTACTATGAACAATTCATCTTCAAGATCAGAGACCCTTTCAGTTAACTGAGAGATTCTGGTGACCAATATCTGATTTTCACTTTCTTTTAACTTGAGTTTCTCTAACAATTGGAAGTTTGCCTCTTCGTAGGTACGATGTAAGTTATCAGTATTGGAACCAATTATGGATTCAACACCCTTGAAGCTTCTATCTGTGGAGGTACTAGTTCTTCTATTTTGTAAGCTTGTTGGCTCATTAATCAAAGAACTTCTCTCTACCGGGAAGCTGGAGGTCATTACTGAAGACCCGCAACTATCATTGTCAAAACTTTGTTTCCTGGCAGATCTTTCCAATTGTTCAGTTAATTCGGTGATCTTGTTATTCAAGTTGTTGATTTCCTTGTCTTTGGAACCTATCTGTTGGGCCATTTCCGCCACTGTTTTCGTTGTTGATGTTGGCAGTAACAGTCCAGTATAGGAAGAGCCGGAGACGGCATCACTAGGATGAGTATTCCAGTTCTTAAGCTTTTTCAATATCATTATTTGCAACAATAATAAATTAATAAAAACGATGGTGATGGATGTTAACGGTGTGGTTGAAAAATATGGGAAGGAATGAATGAAGGTCCCAGGGAAATTTAGCAAACAAATCAATAAAAATAAATAAATAAAACGAATGTGTGTGAAATATATGTTTATTCAATTTTCTGTTGACAAAGAGTGTGCATTTGGAAACACCCAAAGCAAAAAACGAACGACGGTGGTATTATATGGGTACTATTATAACGAACGATACTGGGCTTGCTGTTGAAGAGAAGAAAGAAGGAGAAATAAGAAAAAAAAAAAAAAAAGGATGAAATTTTCTGTTGCTCAGCTTTAATTATTGATCCATCCATACTGTAGTTTCACAATATTAATACTCACTGCAATCAATGAAAATTTTATGGTTCATGCAACCACGCACCTGTATGCAGGACATGCGCATCGGATTGAAAAAAAGAAAAAAAAATGTTTGGTGCAAGGCGCGTTTTATTACTTGTGTATGCGTAGCCTTGCATTGCGTTGTTATGACACGTGAGTCACGTGGAAGTGCACTTGTCGGCAGGTAATATTCCGGAGCTTATTCCATATTATTATAGATACACTATAATTATTATACTATAGTCAAATAGGTATTCGAGTGTAAACTGAGATACTCACAATGGTTGGTCTTAGTAATGTATAGAGAATGTGCAATCCAACAAATGTAAATACCTCCAGCATCAATATTATTACATTTAATATAGCCGGGAAATGAGCCAATCAATGAATAATATAAGGTAATTGTGGTCCAATTCACATATATTATAAAAGGACCTTCTGCATTATTGATATTTATTTATCATACATGGCATCTAAAGATACCACCAACATCAATCATCCATTTATCGTTGACCTACTAGAGGTGGTGAGCTTCCAATGGGAAATGCTCTAAGCTTCCAATGGGAAATGCTCTAAGCCTCCGACGCTACCCACAGCTGGTTGGGTTTGCCGATTTTTTTTTCTCTTTGCTGCACGGTGAACACCAATTTATATTTATATTTCCAACATTGCAATATAATAATTCACGATCATTGGAAAGAACCCGTACTTATATTCCATAAAAATATATCATGAGATAAATTTTCTCACTTTCATTACCGAGGTTCAATAAATCAAAAAGGCTCGCGTTTCGGCATTTGAATTGTCGCTAATATTGGCAATCCATGAACTGGCACATATCACTGGATGTCCGAAATTAGTGCCTCGTCCGATCTCCAACATTCCATGGTAGCAATGGACCTTCTACAATTTATCCATAATTCACATTATTATAAGACCAGCCACTATACCATTAAATTCTATTGTAGATACAATTAAAGGAAACACATTCTTTATTATTATTATCACCATTGTTGGCAATTGATTAGAAGGATAGTTCTATCCACAATGAAAAACTCCTTGGTAGTACTCCAGGTACTTTTGCTTCTTGCAAATCTATCACAGGCATTTACAAGATACGATAGTTTACAAAGCAATTACGCCCCTTCTTACGTGTCCTGTCCTAGTGACAAAGATGATTATACAAGAAAGGCGTCAAATCTCAGCGATTCAGAACAAAGTTGGCTCGAAAAAAGAACCGCCAAATCCCAACCAGCTCTTTATGAGTTCTTGAAATACAAAACGAATCTCAGTGAGTCTGAATATAAAGACTTGATCCCATTGAACTCGACCAATACCAATGAGAGTATCAAAGTGGCATTAAGTTTCTCTGGTGGTGGTTCTAGAGCGATGTTGTGTGGTGCGGGGCAAATCGCTGCCCTCGATAATCGTGTCACCAATGCCACCGAACACGGTCTCGGAGGCTTGCTACAAGCTTCAACGTATTTGGCTGGTTTATCTGGTGGGAACTGGATGGTTGGAACAATGGTGTTTAACCAATTTCAATCGATCCAAGATATTCTTAATGGTGGGAAGATTTGGGACTTGGAAGTCCCATTCTACGAATCTGGGACTATCGCCCATCATCTTCGAGCAAGCTACTACGCTTGGAAAGACTGGATTTACCAAGTTGGCACAAAACAAGAATCGGGGTTCAGTGTGTCTATGGTTGATATCTGGGCAAGAGCTTTGAGTACCAGATTCTTTGATAATGACGATGCCGCTAACAACAGCACCTTCTCCTCACTCAGAGATATGGATACTTTTGCCAACGCCGAAATGCCATTTCCTATTTCTGTTTCCCAAATTAAATATGATTCTAATGAATTGACCATCGCTAACTCGACAATTGTTGAATCGAACCCATTTGAATTTGGCAGTTGGGATGCCGATGCCAATACTTTTGTCGACATGAAGTATGTTGGAACCAGTCTCGTTGATGGGAAACCAGTCGACAGTACACAATGCGTGGAAAAATTTGACAATGGTGGGTTCCTCATGGCGGTATCATCTAATATCTGGAGTATGGGATTGAGTTCTGTTAAAGAAGATATAGAGAAAATCGGCATTTTGTACGATATGTTCAAAAGAGCGTTCACATCAATTGAAGAAAACATGCTTGATGCTGGGATTTTGCAACCTAATCCATTCTTTTTGACCACTTGGGCCTCAAATTTTGCGTTCAAAAACCGTCAAACTTTGGGACTCGTTGATGGTGGTCAAGATTTGCAAAACCTTCCAATGGAACCATTGTTGGTAGAACAAAGAGGTGTCGACGTCATCTTGGCCTACGATAATAGTGGCGATACTGACGATAACTGGCCTAACGCTACTGCTTTGACCGCCACTTATCATCGTCAGTTCTATGCCAATGGGGCCAATGCTCCAATGCCTCCTCTTCCTAGTGAATCAGAAATGGTTTCGCAAGGATACAACAAGAAGCCTGTTTTCTTAGGTTGTGATTCTAGCAAATTGACCAACTTGAGTAGCGTTCCTCCTTTGATTGTTTACAATCCAAATAGAGCCTATTCATTGAATAGTAACTATACTACCATGAAGATGGCTTACAACGAGACTTTGAAGAGACAAATGGTACAAAATGGGTTCGAAGTGGCATCGATGAGAAACCTTACTGAGGATACCGAGTTTAGCACCTGTATTGGGTGTGCGATTATCAGACGGAAACAAGAACGGTTGGGAATTGAACAAAGTGAACAGTGTCAAAAATGTTTTTCTCGTTATTGCTGGGAACAGTCATGATCAATCATATCTGATTTTTTTTTGTTAATTATCTGATTCTTTTTTTTATTTTTTTTCTTTGCTGTTTTGTTATTATATTTATGTTCACTTCTTGAAGCTTTGAGAGCTTATTGTTTTATTACTGTCATATTGGCTACAAATTAATAATATGTTATTTTAATAGCTGTCAATGTAAGATCTATTATTTATCAGTTATCGTTTTTTGTTTGTTATTGTTGTTATTATTTATGTATTTATTTTTATGATTTATGTATTTATTTATTTATATTTTTTTTTATTATTATTTTCATATATTTGTATATTATTTATTTACTATTTACTATTTACTATTTACTATTTACTATTTACTATTTACTATTTACTATTTACTATTTACTATTTACTATTTACTATTTACTATTTACTTTTCCCTATTTACTATCTGTTGTTTATTTACGATTTATTATTGTTTACGTTTTACCGCTTTTGTCTGCAACGAAAATTTTTCCCGTAAAACCAAAAAAAAAAGAATGAAAAAAAAAAAAAAAATTCTTCCAGTTGGGCCGGTCGAGATACGACATGTTCTAGATCTCTCTGTTGTCCATCAGTGATTCTCAATCTTCTCGTAGTATTTGGTAAGGAGTTTCTATGTTTTGGACTGCTATTTACTTTGGTAGTTTAAAGCTTCTTGAGGTTTCTGTACACACAGGATATGCTTACGCTTACCAATATATCATACAACACAGTGTGTTACCGTATTATTCCATACGTGTGGATCTCCTCAGTACGACTGCAGTACCTGTAGACAAAATACCCTGTCTCTCTCTTTTTTTGAAACGCGAGTATTCCGGTGGGTGGGTGGTGCCTTACCTCATGAAAATACCTGAAATTGTACTGAACAACGTTTTGCTAATAATAATCACTACTGATCAAAAGTTAATCATTTTGTAATGCGTGGCTGGTGATAGATAGATGAATATCCCTGAAACCAAATTACTAGTATGCCTGTGCGCCCATCGTAAATCATTTGGTTATTCATTGGGTGACACGTAACAAAGCACAAATCTCTTGCTATTTCTTCTTTGGGCAAAACGACAATAAATCGGCTTCGTGACGTGTCGAATGTAATTATTGCTTCAAATGGAATCACCGGGATTACTAAAATTTATTTCAAGTTTCAATGCATGTACACAGGCACCCGAAATATTAATTAAAATAATTAGTGGGAGCCGCCTACATTGTGTGGTTCACGATCCTTGACAACACAAGCGTCTACTTATCTCGTTGTTAGGGAATTGTTTCAGATATTCCTTCAGTCATTGTTATTTTCCTCAATTTAGCAACGTTAATACAATTTTGCTTATAAGCATAGACTACGATCGCTGTTGATGTATGTGCGCAGCGGAAAACAAACCTATTTTACTCAATATATAGCAAGAAGTGGCAAGTGGATACATTGTTGTTATTACTGTTATTGGAATAGGGAATTTTCTTTATTATCAAACCTGCTGTTGTATTTAATAAAGAGAATTGCTGGCGGCGGTGTATGCTCCTCCAAACCTAATCTTCCAAGGAGCCTGTCAGCGAAACTCAAAATATCCTCTATGATAATCGGGACATTAACATCACAAGAAAAACCTGTTTTTGTATAATATAGAACAGCTTGAAAATGGCTGCTCATTAAGCGCTGAACTCCGTATTCAAACAAGTAGTTACTAATCATTATATATCGATCTGATTTCACTGAAAAACAATCGGCGTTCTTACTTCGAATTCTTGGTTAGTTCTTACGAGCTGCAACAATATATTCACCACCTTAAGAGTAACCCACAATCGTAGCCTTGACAAAATAATTTCTAGTAGTTATGTCTAATATTGGTTCTGAATATCGCTCTTTCAAGTTATCCTTGTTCAAATTGAATACTTCCAAATATCGATTGTCCAAATGGTAGCACTATGGCCCCATAAAGTTTCCAATCTTTCCCCGTCAAATGAATACCAGATAGAGGTAATAGTATCCTTACCTACTGAGAGGACCAAATCTCCTTCTTTTTTTTTGAGCTTAACCAGGATTGAAGATAGTATATTCATGGTAAGCAAAAAAAAAAAAAAAAAAAAAATAATACAACATGACTCATGTGGGAAATTTAGGAACGTTTACAATTTGCCCAATATCTAAAAAGTTTTCATCATCAATCCCCTCCTAAACAAGAAGCAATAAATAAAAGCAAAGAAATCGTGGAATAGTATCATATGATCTCAATCGCCATCTTCTGCCTTACTTGGAATGACGATATGTGTGGGACCGAGAAGCTTGGCAAGTGGGCAAAATCAAAGATTCCGCAACCACAGTGTTTTGCTTTCTGGAGGTGAAGAAGACAATCATTTCAGCAATATCGTCTGCACTCAATTGTTCAATACCTTCGTTAAGTTTCTTGGAAGCAACCTTGTCGCCGTAGAATCTGACATCAGAAAATTCAGTATCAACACTACCCGGTTGTATTTCAATAATTCTGATTTTGGTGTTAATCAGCTCCTTTCTTAAGGCGGAAGTGAAAGCTCTGAGGGCCTGTTTTGTAGCACAGTAAATAGCTCCACCAGGATATGATTCACGACTGGCAACAGAACCTAATTGGACAATATCACCAGAATTCTTCTTCTTAAACAATGGCAAAAGGTGCTGAACCATTGCAATGTTACCTATAACGTTGGTATTGAACATGCAATCCAAATCGTTTTGAGAAATTTCACCAACGTTAGCAAACCCTTTAGCAAGACCGCTAAAGATTAATTGTTAGTAAGCACAAATAAAATGGATAAAGCAAAGTTAAGAAGAGAAAAAATGATGTATGAGAAAGAGATGGAGAATCACATACGCATTGTTGATGAGAACATCAACATCTGAGAATTCTTTTGGCAATTCCTTGAAAAACTTTTCAATTGCACTTAGGTCAGAAACGTCCAACTTCACGGTCAAAACCTTGATATTTGGGAATTCAGCTTCCAATTTGGACTTCAAACTGTCCAATTTTTCAAGTCTTCTGGCAGTCAAAATCAACTTCAATTCACCTTTGGCAGCAGAAGCATATTCGATAGCGGTGGCTTCACCAATACCAGCGGAGGCGCCAGTGATCAACTTGAAACAAAAAATAGTTAGCCATCATGATTCTAACAATAAATAAATGAATACTTGCGCTACGTACAATAGTTTTTCCCGCTAAGCGGCCAGTGGCTTTAGATCCGTACGACATTATTTATTTAGATATGCGAGTTTAAGGTATTTTCGGAGTCTTTTGGTTAGTAAAGAGCGGGAAAATTTTTGGTGCTCGAAGAATAAAAGGGGAAACTGGTGCTGTTTTAAATCAAAGACTCATAAATCTCTAGTTATAAACTTGTGAGTAATCTAGATTATCTGATTACCATTTGCTGCTTTGGTCACGCTGATCTTGCTTGCGTCGACATGCATTGTCAAAAACTACAATAAATGAATGAATGAATCATATATTAACGAGTCACAGAGGTTCTAAATAAAATGCAAGCCAGGCATTTTGTGCTGGTCTTCCTAATAGGTAAAGTAACTAATTATAACTTTCTTACAAAAACACACTTCTTGCTTTAAGGATTAATCACATCACCAGTAAAAAACTCAACACTCAAGGAAAAAAGGTGCAATGTGGAAATATGATATGAAGTCGCTAGTGAATTACCCATCACTAGGATCTTCATGAACTGAGATGGAGATCTTTGTTAATGGGTTTTGGTGTTATATCTCAATGGTGGTTCACATAATCAATTTATAATCATCTTAACTTACAAATTTAAATTCATTCATGTGCGCCCAATTGGTTATGGCTATTCAAATGAGTTAAATAAATAATAATGAAAGGACGATTTCATAGGCTTATAGGAGATGTTTTCTTGCAAAGTTGGCTATAGCGCCTTTTCTCCTGGCGATGTTCACACCATCGCACTGTAGCTGCATTCCCAAGATAAGTTCACTATTCTGCACCTTTTTTTTTTTCAAGTATTCTCTCCACCTTTCGCTTTCCAAAAGAACAAGAAAAAGTTTAGTATACTGAAAGTGAAACTGTCATCTTCTGCATCTCTAATTATGTTCATTCTTTGCAAAATTCATCGTTTAATGCTTCCGTGGGAAGGTTTTCCTTGGAAGATATTGACACAGTCTCTACCAGTGATCTTTTTTGTACTTACATAAAAAGCCCTCCTATGTCCCCTCACTGCGGAACCATTTATCATTCTCTCCAGTCAACTCCTCCCAAAGGTCAACGAATTTCTTATAGTCTTCAAGCCAATCTATTTGGAAAGCCTTCATATCAGTATCGCACGATGACATATGTTCATTTTCCAATTCTGTCTATACGAATGGCACCAATCTCCTTCATTTGGATCTGTCTATCGCTTCGTTAGCAATACTGTGATCTTCCGAAAAATCATTATCTTCATTATCAGCAACAAGAACAGAAGCACTATCTGAAAAAACAGGTTGGTATGGTGGTTTCATCGTCATTTATTAAGGTTGAACCAACAAGACGTTCAGATGTAGGAGAACAAGAAGTAGGAGAAAAATTATTAGAAGAACTATCACCTATCACCAGGGGAAGCAGCAGCAGGAGAAGTAGTAGCAGCAGTCGAAGTAGCAGGAACAGAATTTGCAGCCGAAGTAGCAGCAGTCGAAGTGGCAGCAGTCAGAGTACAGCAGTCGAAGTAGCAGCAGTCGAAGAAGCAGGAGTCGAAGAAGCAGGAACAGAATTTGCAGTCAGGACAAGAGGATTAAAACGTGAGAAGCGGGATCAATTGAATTAATTGGGTCAGGAGTAGGCAATAAGTCAACAGCACGTTCCTCATAAAGCCTTCCTTCCTTTGAGAACAAAACGTCATACCATTTGCCATACATTTCAAGGACCTTTTTCTTCAATGCAGCTGGTTTGATGCGAAACTTCAATGTTTCTGGATCAATCTCTTCACCTTTCATTTTTTTTTTCAACCACATAGTCAAGGTCATAGTCAAGCACTACTGTGCTTGGAATGAGCCGTTGGCAACGAGAATGAGCCAATGAGCCTTCTGCAACATTCACTGCGAACTTGTTATACTTTTTCTCTCTGAAATTTCTTGCAGCTTCGGTATCGCTTCTCTCATTTTCAGGTAGGATCTCATCAATAATGTGTTGTACTTTTTGCATATTTTCAAGAGTATTGGGGCTTGAAATTCTTTGAAATAAATCCAAGAACCTATCTTTGGTTTTAAACGGCTCTGGCAAGCTTGATTGAGGAAATTTTTTTCCATCCTTTGGAACAATCTTTTTCGTAAAGGTATCAAATTGACCAGGAGTAAGACGAGTAAGGCGGACTTGAACGTTGTTTGGGTCGGGTGGTTCCTCTCCTGGCCGAGGCTTGCGGAGTGATACTCTTGGTGGCAAGCCGAGTTTTTCTGCTCGTGTTAGTTTTCTTTTTCTCGCCATTATGCTATGGAGGAATATAGCACTGTATAATAAGCGCAATATCTTCTCTATAGATATATGTCATGTTGTTGTTTTTTTTCTTTACTTTTTTTTTCTTCTGCATCAAATTATCACATCACACTTGCGTAATGTCGCAGGAACAAGCATAAACAGCCTCTCTTTATCACAGAAAATACGCGATTTTTTTTTAAAAAAAAACTATTCTCTTATCTTAAATTATACAATTTGAAAGCCCAATTTTGATTTCCAAGGTCCAATTTTCACTATATTTTCCATAGTACCCATAGTACCCATAGATATATAAGGGGTTGAAAATTGCAATTTCTGGAATAGGGCATTTTTCGACATCATTTTTTCGCGCATTTGTTTTGTTTTTTTTCCATACAAAAAAAAATTCATAGAGATGACATATCACACCGCCCAATAGAATTTTAGTTTATTTCCAGCATTTTGATTATGAAGAAATTCATGATCAACTCCTACGATCGCCGATTTCTCTTAACAGCGGAACAGTAGACATTAAACGAGTAAAGTAAAACCAAGTTGTCCATTATTACATTTCAATATTGCTTAATGAACTCAAATCATGACTGTTTCCTCGGTGCGGCTGAAAGTCTCTTGCATAACGACACAGACTCAGTTTTGGTAGATGCTTTCAAAAGAACTTCTTATTCTTTGTGTGTCCATTGATGGATATAACAAGCAAGAGACAGCACTTCCGCTGCAGGGTGTGAAAGATATCAATTAAATACACCACACTATTTTTATTAGATTATATATTTAGGATACACCGCACCGAAAGACCTCCCCCGGACCATCCAGGTTTCAAAGAGCACGTGCGGTGAAGTGCCGCGGCGGCGGCAGCACGCACACATGCATGAGTCCTAACCGGTGGGTTTGTGTCAACATTCCTTCAGTTTCCTAGGGCATCAGCTACTTCTAAAAATACTTTGGGTAAAAAATGGTTGTTTGACACTCTCTGTGGAAATCAAAATCCCTACGGTTTATATCTCCTGTCTAGGTAATCAATGTATCATTCGTTTGTAGTATTTTAATCAATAGAAATCAGAGGAAATCATTGTTAATGGCCTTGATTCATATAAGACCCACATTGTTATAAAACAATTGTCCTTGAAAAGATATATATTTTGAACAGTGAGCTTTGCCAATGGGTATCAGGCGAGGAAATCCTTTCATGGAGCTAAATTTTAGGGCCTTGGGGACCTTGGCATGGAGAACATGGCACACTGGTATGCTTTTCATTCATTCTGATCACAATATAAATACCAACACAAAGCCCCATATTATTTAAACAAGTATAACCGTTATTACTCAAACAATATCATAATAATAGTACTTTACTAATTCCAACTGTTGCTTCATATTCGAAAAAACAATGTTGTTGAACCAAATTTTTATTGCGGGCCTTCTATTCCAATTGTCTGCCGCCCTTTTTGGACACAGTCACTCATCAGCCAATCTTTCATATGCTCCAGTAAGTGTGTCATGTCCTGCTCAAAAAATCTCTAGAGCTGCCAATGGGGAAATCAGTGATCAAGAAAAATCTTGGCTAGCCAAAAGACACGCCAAATCTGATCCAGCATTGAGAGATTTCTTGAAATATACTGCCAAATTCTCTGATGAAGAAATCTTAAGATCCATACCATCTAACGAAACCATTAACATTGGTCTTGCTCCATCCGGTGGTAGTTTCCGTGCCATGCTTACTGGGGCCGGCCAGCTTGCTGCGTTGGATAACAGAACTGCCGGGGCATTCGAACATGGGTTGGGAGGGCTTTTCCAGGCCACCACTTACTTGGCTGGGCTTTCCGGAAGTGGTTGGCTCGTTGGTAGTTTAGCCATGAGTGATTACCCATCGATTGATGAGATTTTGGCTCAAAGAGAAATCTGGGATTTGGAGCACCCATTCTTCAACTTGGATGGGTTAAACGTCGGTGGTTCCATGAGACAATGGCATCATATCGCCAACGAAGTTGATGAAAAGAGACAAGCGGGTTTCAATGTTTCCATGACCGATTATTATGCCAGAGCTTTGGCCAGACAATTACTTCCAGCATCCAATGATTATTCCATCAACGTCGGTTATTCCAGCTTGAGAGAAACCGGTGCTGTTAGTGATGGTGATATGCCTTTACCAATTATCCAAGCCAACGGTAGACCAGTGGAACAAGTCATTACTTACCAAAACTCCACGGTTTTTGAAATGAATCCATTCGAATTTGGTACCTGGGATCCAAGTGGGAATACTTTTGTTGACATGAAGTACTTGGGCTCGACTTTCAAAGATGGCGAAGCTGAAAAATGTGTCACCAATTATGACAATGCCGGTTTCTTGATTGGTGTCACTTCTTCATTGTTTGATATGGTTATGGATGATGCCGTGATGTATACTGCCAAGTTCAAGCCATTGAGTAAATTGTTACTGAAACTTTTTGCCCCGGTCATGAAAAAGAAAGAGCACGTTGCAATCGTTGAGCCAAACCCATTCTTCCAAACTGATAACGGCCACTCTCCAAACCTTAAAAATGCGCAAGATTTATTTTTGGTCGATGGTGGTGAAGATCAACAAAAGATTCCATTGATTCCATTGGTTCAGCCAAAGAGAGAAGTCGATATTGTTTTCGCTTATGATTTGGGGGCCGAATTGCC
Source organism: Saccharomycopsis crataegensis (assembly GCF_037102585.1). Classification (NCBI taxonomy): domain Eukaryota; kingdom Fungi; phylum Ascomycota; class Saccharomycetes; order Ascoideales; family Saccharomycopsidaceae; genus Saccharomycopsis; species Saccharomycopsis crataegensis. Next base: position 238,722 of record NW_027043819.1, read on the forward strand.
ACATTTCTGGCCTGGTGGCTCTTCTTTGACCAACACTTATGAAAGACAATTTCTTGAAATTGGTGAAGGTTTCTCTGTTCCATACGTTCCAGATGACAAGACCATGCAAGCTTTGAACTACACTCACAAACCGGTGTTCTTTGGTTGTGATGCCAGAAATTTGACATCTTTGAGACACACCCCTCCAATGATCGTCTACACCGCCAACACTGAATACACTTATCCTTCTAACGCCCCAACTTACAAGTTCTCATTTTCCGAAAAAGATTTCAGAGGTCATATCACCAACGGGTTTGAAACCGCTACTAGAGGTAACTTGACTGACGATTCTGAGTTTGCTACTTGTGTTGGTTGTGCGGTTGTCAGAAGATCCCAAGAAAGATTGGGAGTTGAACAAACTGAGCAATGTAAACAATGTTTCCAAAGATACTGCTGGGATGGGACTCTTGTCAACTAATTAGCTTGAAGCTGGTCTTCAAAGCTACCATTTTTCTTCTTCCTCATTTTCGTGTTGATTTCATAGCATTATTTTTCATTATATTCAGTTCTTCTAATTCGAATTTCAATTTTCGTTTAACCTATAATTATACATTTTCAAATCTTACATTATTTTTCATTCTCTAAATTGTTTTTCAATGTAGTGGTTTTATTATTTTGACCTTAAATTTTGAAGTGTCAATATTTGGCCAACTGGAATTTCAGAATTTCCCAGTAGCTTTCTATAAATATAATCCTGGACATGATGTAGTCGGCAAGTAGAACTTATACTACTTTCAATATTGATGAAAAAATGACTCTTAATCTCTTACACATCTCCCTGTATCGGAGTATGTTATAGCTATGGGCATATAAAGATGAGTATATCTAAATGCATGATTATTATATCTATATGCATGATATAATCATCAGTAGACAGAGCCTGGTAAATATGTAGGATTCCAAATATTATATATAAACTCAACGCGAGTAGCAATAGCAGAGTAATTTTTTTGTTTTACTATATTTATTATTCCAATATATCTAAACATCATGAAATTGTCTGCCGCTTTAAGATTGAGAAAAGATTACGTTGGTAATCTTGATAAGTTGCGAAGTAGAATAACTAGCAATTGTGTTGTCCAAGAAGGATCGGCTCCTGCTGAAGACCCCAATGTCTTGATTGAAAAGTATCTTCGACTATCGGAGAATTTAAAGTCATTAATCAGTGATATAAACTATACCAATTCCCAGATACGATTTAAATTCAATGGTTCCAAAGTACCGAGAACCATGACGGAAGCGTTAGCAGAAAGAGATGAACTTGAAAGAAACAGAAATGCGTTGCAATTGATGGCCAACAAAGGGGTGATTAGTCAAAGTATCTATACTAGAAAGGAAATCAAATCCGTATCATGTGTTGATGTTCATGCCATTCAAAAAAGAGTTAACAAAGTTGCTGCTCAGGGAAGAAGGCTAGAGGACGCAATAGAAGAACAGAACTGGATATGTGATTTGATTGCTACAGTAAACTATGACGATGACGATGATAATTAGGACTTTTGAATTCATTTTTATTTATTTATTTGAAGATTATATGAAGTTAATTATTCTGATGAAAGATCTGGTATCATTTTTTCGAAAAGGCGGACAGCACCCTCCTTATTGTTGACAATAAACTTAAGGTTACTTTTCACAATTCACAGCAGCATTTTTATCTTTTACATTTAGTTCCAGGCTGTCGATTTTCGAAAAAATGAGAGGGTGGGCTAGGGGGACTTTCACCATGAAAGTATATATATTATAAATGTACTATTTATTTTTTGGGATATTCGCTCTGTAGTATATTATATGTTTGACATTATTCCTGGCTTATGTTTTTCCCTCAGCATCTGTGCTTTATTTTCAACATTTCTTTTTTCTTTTTTGCTTCCATGTTTCTTAATGAAGAATTGAAGGTTAGAATTCTTCAATTCACCGATTATGACACATATGTGCTAATGCTTTAAGTTTTCTTGGTTTTGTTATTCAATCAATTAATTTCATTATTTTTTTTTTGTTATTTCTAATTAAAGTTACCATTGTATGTGATAGACAATTAAAAAATATTATGAAATAGATAAGTCAAATATGAAGTATATAGATGTAAGAGAATGAGAAGGTTAACCTTCCACACGCTCAGATATAACAAGAATAAAGCACATGGCCTTAAAAATATACGACAAGAAAATCAAAGCAAAGCAAAAAAGGATAAAAAGATAAGAGCTAATAGTAGGATTTCTCAAGATAGAGCAAATACATTATCCCATTTGTGAAAAGAGCCCAGTTATTAAAAGTGCGCTACAATTAAGTATAGGTTTACATGTCAATGTAAAAGCTGCATTTTTTTTTTTTTTCAATTTTTTTTTCAATTTTTTTTATTTATATTATCTTATACAACCGAAGTAGCACTAGATGAAAATCCTTACCTTTTTGTATTATGACGGATTACATCTCTTTTCCGTCTCTTGAATCCCTTCATAAGCTCTACCCTATTGTCATTGAAATCTTTCTTCCAGTTAACAATAGATTCGTAATTGGAGTTATTCATTGGGTTATAAGAAATCAACTTGTTCAACTGCGTTTGTGCGACTAAGAACGGCGAATCAAAATGTGGGAAGAAAAGAGCTTTCAATTTAATTTGAGGTTCTACTTCAGTCTCCTGCTCCTCCACATCAGCAACAATAGAAGCTCTTAGAACAATTTCTTCTTCTACTGGCTCGATATCTTCAATATCCGAATCAGCCAAGTTGAAAGCAAATCCACCAGCAGACTCTTCGTCTCTGGTCTCTTCATCTTTGTCGTCTTCAGGATTAAAGACTGATTTCAAAGTTTCAGTGGCGTTTGTGACAATTTCATTATCCATGTCTCTGTTGAACTTGAAATTAAATTCCTCGTCGTCTTCATCTTCATCTTCAAAATCATGCACCATATGACGAGTGTCCGCCTCATAATCGACCGGTAGCTGGCTCATTACAGAACGTTCTGAGTCGCTTTAACGGCCCTCCACTAAACAACATTGCTTTTATGAACGCGAAACGCCTTCCAAACAACTTAACAAATAATGTTTTGATATACTAATAAAAGTTTATCACTACTTTATTCGCAATGATTAGGTACTTCCAGAGTACTCTCATACTCTTTCTGTTCCCTCTCATGTAAGTCCTGGAGTTTTGTTCGCCAGTTGCACATGTATGGCTTTCACAAAGTCAGTGATAAATCTGTCAATGCCAATAGAGAAAAATATACCAGGGAACACAATTTAGAAGAGGATGCTGAGATATGGGAATTCCGTCACTCATCGGGAATGTTCAAGAAAGGTGACGAAGACTCATTGTCCGCAATCAAAAGGCGTCAACAAGCTACTTCTTCAAAAAATAGTAATCTGTCAACCTCTCGTACAACTGAGTTGCATCCCCAAGCTCATGGTTTTCAGGATTTTCAAATCATGGGTCAACATTTGCAGCATCAACCGGCATACGATAACTACTATCTGCCTGGTCATAACTTCCATACTCCCCCACAGCCTCTTCTGTATGGGGTAGCCCCACCTGGTCTAATAGCTCAAAGATACCCTGTTTACTTTGTGGATTCTCAGCATGTGCAACGGCAGCAGAGTCAATATCCTGCACAATATCAACATTATCAATCGCCGTACTTCGTTCAAACAACCTCACATCAACGACATTATACACCTCCTCCCCTCAACCCTGTCCATGCTCATCAATATCCCTCTCAGCGACCGCCAGTAGTTTCGGAGCAGGCAATACCATACACCCGTCAACCACTGCAGCAAATGACGCCTCAGAAGATTCTGTTACAACTGGAACAACAGCTGGTATCTCAACCATATCATACTTCAAACACCTATATAAAAGATGTGGTAAACAATGCTTCAGAAATGGGCCGCTCAATTTCCATGTCACAGCAAAGCCTCTCTAGAACTTCCGATAATTTGAAGAAGGAAGTTTTGAATACAACGGGGGATGTGATCAAATTTTCTGACTCTTTACCAAAATTAGAACCAATAATAAAACAAATTGATGAGGAAAACTATCAGAGAATTCAAGATTTGAAATACAGTTTTAAGACAAGAGCTGATGCTATACAAACCCTGCAAAGTCGGCCCTACCACCATCAAACAAAGAGTATTAACATTAATGTTCCTCAACCACCAATCCATCACAATTCCCAACCACAATTGCCTTTTTCTACTCCATCATATTTTTCAGCTTCAGATAAGCCTGAAATAAATAGCGCACACGCTTCACCATCGATTGAGTCTAGGCCTAGAATCGCGTCGTTTGTGGATCCATTGGCCAAATTACCCCATGATCATTCAGTAGCTCCTCAAAATAGCCAACTCAGTTATAATCCGCTAATTGATAAAAATCCAAGGAATTTGGCGAATCCTCCTAAATTAGAAAGTAGCACCAGTGGCAATTCAATCTCTAGCACTAGTCTTAAAAAGTTAGATTCCATAGGCGCTCATCGACTTTCTAGAGAAGGTAGTTTTTCGAGCCTCAGGTACCATCAACCTCCTAGATCTTTGCCTGAATCGTACCAGTTGAGAAGGAGTGAAATTTCAAATTACTCTGAAGTCACCCCTCAACAAATGCAATTACATTCTTCGGCAGTAAAAGGATCGCTACCGTCCTCTAGTTCCATATCTAATCCCTGCAGCCCACGTCTAAACCTATTGACCCAAGGGCTCTGCTCTTAAGGAATTCCTCGACTATTGGCCACTGCTTGTATCTGGTATACGAGAAGTGTGGAGCAATCTCATTATAAACCGTGTGGACGTAGATCTGTTCTCGGAGAGCCGGGTCCTCTACCAGGATCATCCTCTGTTCTTCTTCGCTATGGGAGTTCATCGTTATTTAACCGCCTTCCTCACCATCATCTTCATCGGCATCGTTAACAGAGGAAATTTTTTTTTTGTTTCAGCTATCAAAAGCCACAATGCCAAAAACTTGAATTTTACTAATAGAAATCACAATATCCTGCCCAATATAATTGGTGCATTGGGTATTCACACTAGGTTTGTGGTGTTACAAGTTATTTAACATCGCTTTAACCTGGAAAAAGATTTTAAATTGCCTGAAGAAAATAATTTACAGTCAGGAAAGAGCTTAAAGCATAAAAATGCACTAGAGATATTCAAGAATATATAGTGATATGACCTGATAACTGTAAGCTTTATACAGAAACGGAAAGCATTCATATTAGGTTCTTAAAGACCATGTGCAATTTTCAGCTACTAGAAGGCTTAAAAAGGGTCAGCTACTAGAAGACTTAAAAAGGGAAAACCTACCTGTGGAAAAAATGTTTTGGAAGCCATGGTTCAAAGTTTCAATATTATGGAGTTACTAATATTTCGGAGGAAATTATTCACGTAAAAAGTGACAAGCTAAATATACTGAACCACAGTAACAAGATTCAAACATCGGTTAGCAATATCCTTACAGCATCTAAAGGTGATGTTTGTTTGTGATCAAAATGTTTTTAAAAAGAAAAAAACTTCGAAATGACTTTAAATATCGCAATGATATCTAGTCAAAAAAAATTGTAACATGGAAATTCTGAGAAATTGTGCGGCCAATCGATGTTGAGACTATTGTTCGATATTTTTGGTCTGGTTACTTTGATATTTTATAAAATGGCACATTAGAATCTTTGTAAGGTACGAAAGTATTGAAAAAATATATTGCTATATGATTTCCCCCTTCTCTCTCTTTCTCTCTCTCCCCGGAATTGGTGATTACTTTCCTTGGTACGCCTGGGAAAAATGAAAAATTGAAAAAGGAAAAAACCAAAAAAAAAAAAAAAATTTCAATCACCATTACCTATCACCTACTAAATAATACTTAGTACTGATCGTTTAATTGTATCATCTTCTGCACCAATTTTAAATGTTTAACAATCAGTGAGCCTTATTCGATGTATATGATCCGCCATGCCTTTATATCGCGACAGGCCATCCCAACTGCAGGCAGACTTCTGAAATCCATACTGTTTAGTAATGCCAATAACGCTTCATCCAGCCATCGACTACTAAGGTATAATCTGAGTAAGTCATCACAGTCGCCGCCTTTGGAAGAGAAGACCCTGAAGAGCAGTATCAGCAGTAAAGAAGCCGGGTTGCAAGCCCTTCGAGAACGTATTGCCAAAATCCCTATTGAAAATTATCGAAACTTTTCTATTGTCGCCCATATCGATCATGGTAAATCGACTCTTAGTGATAGGTTACTCGAACTTACCGGAGTGATTCAACCAGGATCCAATAAACAAGTTTTGGACCGTTTAGACGTCGAGCGTGAACGAGGTATCACCATCAAGGCCCAAACATGTTCAATGATCTACCGCTACCAACATCAAGATTATCTTTTACAACTTGTGGATTGTCCAGGCCACGTTGATTTTAGAGCCGAAGTCAGTCGAAGTTTTGCCGCGGTAGGTGGGGCATTGTTACTTGTGGATGCTTCGCAAGGGGTGCAAGCTCAAACCGTGGCGAATTTCTATTTGGCATACTCAATGGATTTGAAACTTTTGCCAATTATCAATAAGATAGACTTACCGCATGCCGATATTCCTAAAGCAGTGAGCCAAGTCGAAGATTTTTTCGAATTGCCTGTTGACGATATCGTCAGTGTTAGTGCGAAAACTGGTCAAAATGTGGAGAAGATTCTTCCCCAGATCATTGAAAAAATTGTCCCTCCAGTGGGCAGCACCGCCGATCCATTGAAAATGTTTATTATTGACTCATGGTATGATTCATTTGTGGGGGTGATTATGTTGGTTAGAATTGTTGACGGGACAGTTCACAAAGGAATGAGGATTATATCGGCCCACACCAAAAAGAAATACGAGATCAAAGAAGTCGGGCTAATGTACCCTGACAAATTGCCAATGGAAAAGCTTTCTGCAGGACAGGTTGCCTATATCATTCCCGGAATGAAGAATTCTTCCGAAGCTTTGATTGGTGATACGTTTATGGAAATTGGCAAAGAGGTTGAACCATTCCCAGGGTTTGAAGAATCAAAACCCATGGTTTTCGTTGGGGCATTCCCGGCCGATGGGGTAGAATTTAACGTTTTAGATGAACGATTGAACTACTTGGTTCTTAATGATAGAAGCGTCACTCTACAAAAAGAGACTTCTAATGCTTTGGGGCAAGGTTGGAGACTTGGGTTCCTTGGGTCTTTACACGCTTCAGTTTTCAAGGAACGGTTAGAAAAAGAATATGGGGCATCGTTGATCATCACTACCCCCACTGTGCCTTACAAATTAATCGACAGAAATGGTGAGAACCAGATCATCACCAACCCTGATGACTTCCCTGATTTATCGGCTATAGGTAAAGGTATTAATTGCAAGTACGTTGACTTGCAAGAACCGTATGTTGAAATCATGAGTACCTTCCCTGACGAATATGTGGGAGCAGTCATTCAGTTATGTGACAATAATAGAGGGATCCAGAAAGATTTGCAATATTTAAACACCGGCCAAGTACTTATAAAGTACGAATTACCATTATCCCATCTTGTGAGCGACTTCTTTGGGAAATTGAAATCGGCCACTAGGGGATTTGCCTCGCTTGATTACGATGACGCTGGTTACAAATCATCGGATATTGTAAAGTTGGAACTTTTAGTCAACGGTACCAGCATCGACGCGCTATCCCAAGTGATGCACCGGAGTTTGGTAGAAACCACCGGTCGTGAATGGGTCAAGAAATTTAAGCCATACGTTAAGAATCATTTGTTTGAAGTGGTAATCCAAGCAAGAGCAAATAATAAAATCATTGGCAGAGAAACAGTGAAGGCCAAAAGAAAGGATGTGTTACAGAAGTTACACGCTGCTGATCAGTCCAGAAGAAAGAAATTATTAGCTAAACAGAAAGAGGGAAAGAAGAAGATGAAATCTATTGGTAGAGTTAGTGTTGATCCTGATGCGTATCAATCGTTTTTGCGTCGGTGATTGATCGATAACATTTATTGTATAAAACTTGTAAAATTCCCATGTATTTAGAACCAAGAAATAATTGCCAAAATGAATGAGCGATGAACTGTTTTTCTATGTTTAGTGAAAAATCTCTGTAAATGAGCACCAATGGGAAAGTCCAGGAATTGTTTAAGAGAAGTGAAAAGCTAAGCTGTCAAAGTGAGATAACGACTGGATCAATTAATTACCCGGGGGATTTCTGCAAGAGATCAAACAATTTTTTTTTGTTTTTTTTTTTGTACAGGGGCATCCATGGCACACAAAGACAGAAATCATATACGTCAAATGATGCCCTCGGTTAAACATCGCTTGGAGGAAGTTGTGCCCAAGAAAGAAGAACAAGAACAAGAAGTAATTGAAAGCAGTCAGTTGTGTCCTCGTTGCCCCAAGTACTCAGACGACAGCAAATATCCCAAAGACAATTGGGTCGAATGCGATCATTGCAAACAATGGTACCATGATGAATGCGTGGGGACGTCACCGCAAGAATTGGAACAGCTTGCAAAGTTCCATTGTGCCAATTGCATTAACTTGGCAGGGGAATCAGTGAAGAAAAGAATATCATCGAGGAAAAAAACGAAAATAGACTATGTTGCCCTTAACGAAGGAGGCAGTAACACTAGCGTTGTCAAGGGACTCCATCCCCACATTTCACGACTAGTGAATTATAATCATGATAATGGGATCGATTTAACAGACGGCCATTCCTATTTCTATCAATTATGCGGTAAAGAAGTAACCCTTGAATTCATGCGGAGAAGTGGTTTTGATAAGCCAATTTATATACCGAAGCAATCCCTCGAAGGTATCGAGATGAAAATGCCATCGGAGTTGACGGTCTCCCAAGTTGCAGAAATCATTGGCGAAACCAAACCAATCGAAGTAATGGATGTCCTCACTCAGGACAGCTTGAAAGGATGGCTGGTGAAAGAGTGGAGAGATTATTTTAATAATAGTGACGATAGAGATAGAATACACAACGTGATCTCGCTAGAGGTATCGGAGAGTCCATTGGATGATCAGATTACACGACCAAGAGTGGTTGAACAATTAGATATAATAGACAAAGCATGGCCGGTGGATATCCTTGATAAGAGAACTTCGGTTTCTAAATACTGCTTGATGGGGGTGAAGAACTCATATACCGATTTCCATCTTGATTTTGCAGGAACCCAAGTGTATTATAATGTTATTAAGGGCCAAAAAAAATTTTTATTATTCCCACCAACCAAACTGAACTTGAGAAATTATGTGAAATGGTCGTTATTGGACAATCAGAATACCGTCTTTTTCCCCGATTATTTGCGGGATCATGCCAGAACCGGCAGAAATAAAGAGAATAACCAAGGGTTTACCATCACCTTAAATGAGGGAGATTTGATGCTAATTCCATCGGGCTGGATCCATGCAGTTTTCACTCCGGAGGATACCGTGGTGATTGGTGGTAATTTTTTGACGATTATGAATATGGAAACGCAACTAGAGGTGGTGCACATTGAAAAGTTGACGAAAGTTCCAATGAAATTTTCTTTTCCAAAATTTCAACAGTCAATGTGGTTTGTAGCGAAATATTTAATGGATAATGATGAGGAATTGTCAAAAAAGGAAATTAGTGGTTGTCAGCATTTGGCTCGGTATTTGCTGAGCTTATTGGATTTAACTAACGGTTGTTGCTTTGATATAAATGAGAAAAAAAGAATTAAAGCTAATATACCAAAAAAATATATTGGGGATCCCCAAATATTTGTTAAGAATTTTAATGAGTTTGCAAAAGGGTTAAATGACAAAAGTGATAAGAGAGACTGCTAGTTCCTATAGTTTTGAAGACAAAATCAATTTTTTTGAGAACAAAATTCTAGTTACATGTAATATTAGTATTAAAAAGAACATGTCAATTGTCAAAGATAACACATTGCCATTCACATAATTAGGATTGATTATAGAGATTAAATTTTCTTCAAACATAAAGCAACGAAAAACAATAGAAAAACTAGTAGACGGATAGATAAAAATTAGAATGGAGTTAGAACAGAACAGCGAAAAAAAAAAAAAAAAAAGAAAGCAACAAAACAATCGCATAAAACTCATAGCCAGACAACAACAACAACAACAACAACAAAAAAAGATATGTAAATTTTTTTCTAAATACTCTAATTAAGTCTCAATTTTTTTAATATCAAATGATTGAGTCTTAGCTGGGCTGGTCAAAGCATCGTAAAATTCCTCATTTCGTGGACTGGCATCATCAACTGCGGTGTTTTTATCATTATCCATACTATAAGTGTAAAACCCATCACCGACGCTATTTTCCATATCCAAAAGCTCGGCGTACGAGTTGAAATCAATAGCTTTTGCCACTGGTGCACCATTGCCAAAAGTGTGTACTCTGAGCCCACTTTGCGGCTCAGTTTCCCGATCTCTGATCGTCGAAGTATTGGAGCTAACGGTATTACTTTTGACCCTAACCGGTGTTGATCCATTATTCAACTCTGTGACGCTTTTATTCAAATGGCAATGATGCCCGAGAGTCGCCAGGCTAACGCTCTTCTTTCGTGGAGGGTATGGGGATAACCCAACATATAGCGAGTTGCGTCTTGAATAACAGGAGCCTTCAGATGTTTCGTTACTTTTAGATTTATATGCCGGAGATGTAGTCAAATCTGATTCAGGAGGTGGCACACCAGGACCAGCATCGTCATTTGAGCGCAACAAAAGGCTGGTACTACTACTTGATGCCAACTTTTTGGTCATAGTAGCAGTAGCAGCATCACCGCTAGTATTCGAGTTGCTATTGAGGGTTTTGTCGAGATAATTATTGAGGGATGTTTCAATGATCGACGGTCTCCTAGGCAGTTTTTCGAGGATCAAATTAATTCCCAGAGAGCTGCTTGGGGAAATATCACCCCCACCAGTTCCGGATAATGGATCGCTAATGGAGGTGTTGGTAGTTTCTAAATTAAGATTCACTGCCGAGTCAAGCACCGGAGAAATATAATCATCAAGAATGTAATGATTTGGAATACTTTTGAGTCCTGGTGGGCAAGTGAGTGAGGCAGTCGACGAAGATGATCTGCGTCTCGTGAGATCATCATCATTTGGTTTCGTTGGTTTTTCAAAAAAATGGGAAAAATTTGGACTGCTAGGACTTCCTGGTGACGAACCGCGAAGATGAAGAGACGAGGCGCTCTTTTTAGAGATCAATTGATGAGGAGACGAATTCGGATTATGAAGAAAAGAGCTTCTGCGAGAAAATGACGGTTGTTCCTGAACATTTCTTTCAAAAATCAAAGAGTTTCTCCGGACCATGTTAGGACTTGACGCCCCACTAAGTTGGGTATCAATGTTGGTACCAAATTCAAAGTTTTTATCCGGATTAGAAGTAACTGGTATACCGGAGGATACATCACTAAGTACTGGCGAAGAAGGCAAAATAGGGTTGACATTGGAATATTTTTTGGCCAAGTGTTTCATAAAGAAAGGATTAGATAAATCGGCAGTAGCATCAATTGCTTTGTGGTCTTGTTTCAGCAGTTGTTGCTCGTTTATCTCATTATTGTCCAGATCATTTGATTTGATGATAATGAGCTTGGAGCTGTTGATTTCTTCATCATCGGGTTCTGGAGATTTTCGAGGAAATCTCTCGCTGGCTGGCGATATCAAATCATCCGAATCGTCATCGTTTTGTATTTTCTTTGGAGCAGCCACAATATTATCTAGCGAATCAATTTTTGGCTTGATGGTCGATTTATCATTGTCTTCGATTTTGGTATTGCCCAATGATGTCATCATATCTTTTTGATTTGGAAGAGGGTTTTCAAGGGAGTCCCCACTCAGACTTCTCGCAAATAATCCAAATAAAGACTTTCTTCTTGGTTTCTTTTTACTAATGTCGCCATCCTTTTGTAAATTCCTGTTAGATTGTTTCTTTGGCAATTTTTTATTTATTTCGTTTCCTGAACCAGACCTTGATAGATTTTTGTTAGACAGAAGCCCGGTTTGTTTGAGTGTTGATGGAGTACTTGATACTTTTTCAGAATCTTCATTTGTTGTAATGATAGCAGTATCAGTAGCAGAAGTATTATTAGGATGCATCACTTTAGAAGGAGGGATTCTGTCTTGAGTCCTGGTAAAGTCATTGTTAGCATTACTGTTCTCCAAAGGAATGGTGCCCAGAAACTTATAGTACGAGTTGACGTTGCTGCGATTGAACATCGAGGCTGTAGAGCCTTGAAGGGTGCTAAGTTCTTGAGGTGATAATGGGTCTGATCCAGCATCATCGTTATTACTTGCCATGGAGGAAAGGGCCCCAGTGGACTTGGTAGTGTGCTTGAGCAACTCTTTGGGGTGGTTGGTTGCGGTTGTGCCAGGGTCACCAGACGTCAATGTTGTCATCATCGTCGTTGATTTCGACAGGACTGGATGGTTAGATTTCGAGTGTTTGTTCTTTTTGAAATTCCAGGAGACCATTTGAAGGGAGGAGCACAACAAAAAAGGTTGGGTATTTGACTGATGGTAATGAAAAGATTTGATTTTTAGTTTCCTTACTAGTAGGATTTTGGACCTGTCAATTTTCGCTTGTTCTTTGCCCCTGTCACGTGACACTCGTTTTTTTTTTCTTGAAGACAAATGTTGTGACGTTATTGGTATTGTTTATATATTATTCTTATTCTTATTATTATTGTATTTCTTTCCTCAGTGTGTTAATAATAATGCCAGATAATTTCAACTCTTCTGCTGGGGCGCTGAGCAACTCCACAATGTCCCTCGATAACATGACAGTGCTCAACCGAGTAGCCGTGCTCGCTACCTACAAAATCTACGATACATGGGGGTGTTTACCTTGGAATACCTATTCAGTTTATGTGCCATCAGTGCTTTTGACCGTTGGTGCAGTGTCCCTCGTTGTTGCCGGTGCCTTTTCTTCGATTTCTAAGCCTAAGAACGCTAACGATCCACTGCCTTATCATCCACTTTTCGACCCTTCTGATGTCGGCTCAATTCCTCTAGACGAGGAAGCAGAAGTTGTCAACAAATTCACCACCCGTAACGCCATCATGATGCCAGTTTTGTCTGGAGCTGCTCTTCTCGGATTGAAATACGCATTACAAAACTCTCTTAAGGATATTGTCCAGACCGTTTTGAAGAAATACATGGTTGCAACCTCGTTGATGTCCAATTACTCCTCCGTTAACTTTTTTTTGAAGACCGGAAACCGTTTGCTTTGTCATAAGTTTGGTATCAATCCTCTTGATATCATTGGCAAGTATAGAATTGTGTTAGCGAACGATACAGCGCTCAGTCCATCAGGGGTGATTGTTAATGATGATAAAATGGAAGCCGACAATTTCAAATTCCGTAATGCCCTTCTCTCGATTATTGGCCTTTCCATCAAGAAAGATGATAAAAAAAATATATCTGAAGATTCATCAAAAGAAAAAGGATCAGAAGAAAAGAAAGAATCTAAACAGAGTAAATTAGACAAATTGAGAGATGAATTGTCCACTACCGTCGACAAAAAGGAACAACTTGCCAATGTTTTTTTCTCCAGCGCAGATATCACTTCATTACTCGTTTCTTGTATGGCTACTTATGCTTTTGCCACAAATACTGGCGCTGGCTCTAAAAACTGGATCTTATCTAATATCATTGGGTCATCTCACGCAATTTGGGGAATGCAAAATACCGGGTTTAGCTCTTTTAGAGCCGCGTTCCTTTTATTAGGACTCTTGTTTTTCTACGACATTTATTTTGTTTTCTACTCCGATGCAATGGTTACTGTGGCCACCGGAATTGATATCCCAGTCAAGCTTGTCTTCCCTCACGCTCCAGAAGCCCCAATTACCGATGGCGTCATCCCAGCAATTAAGGACCTGATGCTTGGACTTGGTGACATTGTCATTCCAGGATCCCTTGTATCCCTTGCTCTCAGATTTGATTTATTTAACTATCATGCTGCTAACCCACAAACTGAATTCCATCATTTGAATAAATATTCAAAACCTTACTTTTACAGCTCTATTACTGGGTACATTTTAGGCCTTGGTCTTACCAACTACTGCTTGCATTATTTCAGCACTGCCCAACCAGCATTATTGTACCTTTGCCCATCAGTTATTTTGGCCATAATTGTTGTGTCTCTTGTTAGAGGAGAGTTCCTCAAGTTATGGAATTTCAGTGATGATGAAGAATCTGAGAAAAAAGATTCTGATGAATCCAAACCAAAAACATGGAAAGCTTTCTTAGAAGTTGATTTGCCTGAAGAAGATGAAGAAGATGAGGATTATGATGTTCTAGTTATTGAGGATGAGGAAGAAGATGAAGATGAAGAAGACGACGAATATGAAGAAGATGAGGATGATGTACTTTAGATGATAAAAGAATGTATTTTAGAAGGGGAATATTTGGATTATTGGCAATATGGAACATTGAGAGGTGCCAATAATCATCTAACCAGTGAAGCTGATTTTACTTCTTGTAAACTATTTTTTTTTCGTTTCTAGTATGATTAAGTGCAACGCAACGCGTTGGTGTATATTCAACATTTTTATTATTATTATTATTATTATTATTATGATTATTATTATGATTATTATTATTATTATTATTATTATTATTATTATTATTATTATTATTATTATTATTATTATTATTATTATTATTATTATTATTATTATTATTATTATTATTATTATTATTCTTATTATTATTATTATTATTATTATTATTATTATTATTATTATTATTATTATTGTTATTATTATTATTATTATTATTATTATTATTATTATTATTATCATTATTATTATTCCAATTTCTTTATTTCTTTATCTCTCAGTTTTAATATTTTGTATGTTTTGGAATATAAGACATTTTTTCCTTGATAAATTGTGAATATTACAAAAATATACCATTCAATTATATGATTCTTTTTATATTAATATAACAGACAATGACAGAAATAAAAGCAAGGGCGGAAAAGGGAAATATACATTATGCTTTAGATTAAGAAAATTGAATCAGCAGCTGGTGGGCTATCTGATACAATAATAATAGTGATAATAGTAGATAAAAATGATAAAAAATAGTAACATAAAGAAGAGTGCCTGCTGACTTTCAATTATAATACTGTTATTATGACAAATGATGACGGAGATGATTAAAACTAGAATTCTAGCCACAAGATCTATGCAAAAATATTGATGGTTAACAGAAGAATGGTGTTGATCAAAAATGACGTCGGGGAAGGGTTTTTTTTTTTGAGAGGTGGGGATATGACTGAAACATTTTTTTTTCTTTTTCCAATTAAACATATATTACCAGTACTTCATAAATGGAATGATGATGATTTTTCGTTGGTTTTATTTGTTTTTGAAAATTTCATGTTTCGTAAGTGTTTTTTTCTTGCTTTGAGACTAAGCGAATATTGAATATTGGATAATTAAATTTTCTTTTTTATTTTTCCTATTTCAAATTAAATAGACCAGTTTATTGTTCTAATAATGACCAGGAATTGGCTTATCCAATGATGGATGCAAGTTTCTTTCGAACTTAGTACCACCTGGTCTGGAGGCTGGAACAATTGGATCTGGGTGTCTATATTTGTATAATAAGGATTCGGTATTCTTCAAAATATGTTGTAATTGTTTTGGGTCATCAAGTTGTTTGTTGGCTTCAAACTGCTGTCTGATTTCCACTGCCTTCTTTCTGTACAAATCACGTCTATTGATCCACGAGTAGGCCAATTTCAAGGAGCGACGGTAGAAAAGGGTGACGATCTTTCTGTTGGCTTCGGTAAATGGAAGAACACCGGTCATTATTGTCGAGGATATTATGTATAAGGTTGAGGTTTATCAATGACGGTCAGTATATGATGGGGGGATGCTGAAAACAAATAATAATTTTGCAGAGGGCTATTATTACATTCACCACTTTCTCATTGGCCGTGAGTGGCACGGGTAATCCCAAATATTCTACACGTGACAAAAAGAAGATGCATTGATCTTATAGATACACCGTATTATTACGTTGCATTATATTATATTTTATTATATTATATATATTCTTGATAGTATATGTCTCTGTTACAAATAAGTGAATGATAGCCGCTATATTTGTAAAAATTGTGCAAAAATAGAGACTGTGGTGAAGCAAAATAGCTGCAAAGTAGTGTGCTTATATAAAGGGTAGATCATAGCCAAAATTAGAAATGCCCATCATATCTTTGTCTATTATAATCATCGGTCATTGTGCTTATTGATGAGTCACAATAAGTTGGAAAGCTTCAATTTTCTTTGCAGATTACCAAATATTGTTTCGAGGTCTTTTTTTCACAGCATCTGGATTATCAAGGCCTTTTATCACAATCCTGGTTATTTTAAATATTCTCAAACCTGATGCCTGCAATTTCTTTATTCTTAAAACTGGTAGCTTTAGTCTCTTCACCCTCCATCTTTCTAGCATCAGTGTTGTCAGTCACAGTCTCTTTGGATTTCATTTTGTCTTCATTCACAATCTCTTTATTATACTCTTTTATTTTCATTTTTGCCTTATCATTTTTACTCCTGTAATTTTCAATCTCTTTATTCTCTAACTAATCGCTTATATTGTTTTCTCCTACAAAAACCATCATTTGCTACCGCATCAGTGCCATTCGCACAGTGGCTTGGGAAAGGGATACGATAATATCAGCTTGCCTTCAAAGAATTTACAATCACTAATGATTTTTTTTCTTTGTCTGTTATTTCTCATTCTATGAAAGACATATTCGAAGAGAAGATACCTCCAACGAGTGCTGGACAGATCCAAGCATAATCAGCTCCTAAAATTCTTTTAAATCATTACCTTTATGTTGGTTTTTCTTTTTCTCTCACGCATCCATACCCGAGTTAATAATGGCTCTTTAGATCATCTGTGTCATTTCTGCGCGAGGATTTTTAATTACGAGCCCCGGTGGGAGCCTTCCCCAGAATCATCAAATTTACTCCTGGGACCCCAAAAGGCCTTCAATCACATATATATAGATTAAATATTTATATTATATGCCTAATATTTATAAGAAACTACTTCATGCTAAAATTCAGAACCAGTGGTTATAGTGGGTTCTCAGTGAAATACTCCTCTTTTTTCGATAATAAGATAGCTGTGGCGACATCGGCCAATTATGGATTAGCAGGTAATGGCCGTCTTTATATACTCTCAATAAATCCCAATGGTCAGATCACTCAGGATATCTATTTTGATACTCAAGACGGATTGTTTGACTTGTCGTGGTCGGAGATCAACGAAAACCATGTCGCGGCTTCTTCAGGAGATGGGACCATCAAGTTGTTTGATCTACATGTGGGGACATATCCCGTGGCCGTGTGGAATGAACATCATAAAGAGGTATTTTCAATTAATTGGAACTTAACCGACAAGTCCAGTTTTGTCAGCAGCTCCTGGGATGGAACAATTAAAGTATGGTCGGCTAATCGGAAACAGAGTCTAGTAAACTTACTGTCGTCTTCCAGTACGTTTGCTCCAACGACAAAACCATCCAGTGTTCCATTACTGAAATCCCAAAAACCAGGGTCCAACCTCACCAATACCCAATGCGTTTATCAAGCAAAGGTGTCGCCCCATGCTCCAAATCTCATTGCCTCTGTCAATGCCTCGTCCAGACTTCAATTATGGGATGTCCGTTCCGCGCGTCCTTTGCAAATGGATATTTTGTGCCATAACGGATTAGAGGCTCTAGGATTGGATTGGAATAAATATAGATCGACCGTGCTTGCCACATCGGGGGTGGACAAGACTATAAGAGTATGGGATCTTAGAATGATCACAAATAAGTTTCCGGCATCACATTCTTTAAATGGCTCAAACTCTGCCCCGCAAAACGAGATGGTAGGTAATCAACTCCCAGTACGAAACGTTACTTGGTCGCCTCATTCAAGCAACAAACTCTTGAGTTGTGGTTATGACATGACGGCCCGTATCTGGGATGACGTTACCGACAAGCGTGCTCCTCGAACAATCAACAATAGTACAGGATGTATAAACCTGTTTAATAATCATAAAGAATTTGTAATTGGTGGGGATTGGTCACTTTGGGGAGAGCCTGGCTGGGTGGTCACTACAGGATGGGATGAAATGGTGTATGTATGGAACTCCAACCGGAGATATTGATACATCGGATTGGTTTATATATGCATTTTATTTAATTCTAGGTCATATTTATAAATTTGTATTTGTAATTATCCTTTAAAGACAAAAATATAGATTTTTTTTTCTTCTTTATTATGTCATTATTTCTCCTTTATTATGTCATTATTTCACATCATCAATTTCCCCAATTAATTTCATACTCTGCGCATCCCCTTTAGCAATACGAGGATCATTGAGACATTCTCCCACACACTCCCAAGGGTTTCTACTTCCACCCCATCTCAAAACACTTGATTTGAAAATATTACCATTGACATTGTTAAATGGATCGGCTAAGAATAACTCCTTGTAAATCTTACTACTAATGGCCCTATCAAACAAATAGGTATAGTAAGTCGCCCCATAGGTGAACAAATGCCCAAACTTGCCGTACCAGCTGCTTTCAAGATCAGCAAAAATCCTCAAGTCTTTCTCACAGTTATGATAAATGGTTTCCGAGTATTGTAAGTTCAGACCCGCTAAAGCATCTAAATTTTCAAGGGTGATTAAATCATTATTTTTTTCAGTGATTTCCTCATGAATTCCTGTGGCCGGATTATAGAGCACCGGATTAGGGGTTTCAAGGTAAAGGTGTTGATCAAGGTACGCCATCTTGAGTTGTGAGTAAATATCACAATATCTCAAAACATCATTTTCCGATTGATGTAATTTAATCAATTTTGCCTTGTAGGTGTCTTCCAACTGCTTGTTAACGGCATCGATTTTGAATTGATCTTCATAGTGTTCACTGAGAAATTTCAAGACCCTGGCATCTTTACTAAAGGTTTCCATAAGAATACTAGGCAATTCAACGAAATCAGTGAGACATCTGGTTCCGCTAACGTTATGAAGGTTGGTTTTGCCAAACATGGAATGAAGGGAATGTCCAATTTCATGAAGTAAGGTTTCAACCTCCACAAGTTTAAGCAATGCTATATTTTCGATTTTGTTATTAATGCTTTTAACACTCTTTGAAAAGTTGCAGACTAATGTGATGATAGGTAATTGATAAATCTCACCTTCAGCATTTCTAATACATTGAATATACTTCACGTTATCGTCTTTTGGTTCTGACCGTGGTTCATTAAGAATTTCACAATTTTCAATTTCAGCTCCATCGGTGACTTTTCTGGAGCAAACAATAGTGAAATGGGCAGGATTCAAGGATTTTCCCAATCTTTCGAATAAATCAAGGTAAATTATCCCAATTATGTCATTTTCGTCTTTGGCATTGACCACAAGAAGTTTCCGGACATCCTTGTGCCAAATTTCTCCTCTTAACGGTTTATCAAATTTGAATTTCACTCCGTAAATACTAGTTAAAAACTTCGAGAGATTAGCAAAAATCGTACCCAATGAAAAGAAATTGGAAATCGGTTGATTTTCAAAGTCAGTGTTGTTGAGCGCTGGGACTGAGGCATTGGTTTCCGGAAGGAGTTCTTTGCGACGTTTATTGACAAGCAATTGATTTATCAAATATTCTCTGTCCCATGGTCTAATAAAGGCTATCACATCATCATCACTGAACGGCTGCTTCTTTGATAATTTATTTTCAATGCCACTGATTTGTTTTGAGTAATCTTTGAAATTGATAAGTCCTGAGTCCTTTTGATAGTCCTTGATTTTCAAATCTGCTAATTTTCTCAATTCGGCAACGCAATATGGTTCAATCTTTTTCCGCAAATTATCTAAAAATACTAGAACGTTGTTTGAGTTTCTAGCCATCTTATCTTCAAGTTGATAATGATTGAAATCTTGATAATTCAATTTCAATGATAAAAGCTTTCTATAATTCAACATCAATTCAAGTAATTGTAACTGTTTTTGGGAAGATGAGTTTAGGCCGACCCAAATCTGCTTTCTAATTGATTCATTGGAACAGTTTTTGAGTAATAAGAAAGAAACATGGGAATTGACCAGGAAAGAAACCCTTGTGCCTCTGGACGAAAATTTTCCTAGTTCGGCTTGTATTTGGTCCATTATTTCATCTGATACAGAATTTTTTAATTCCGCTTTGCTAAATACAAATTTGCTGTCCTTCAAATCGAAGGCATTATTGTTGAAATATTGACCAATAACCGAAATTCTTGAAGACAATTCAATAAACAAGTCTCTAGTTTTATCATCCTTATCGATCCCTGATTTCTTGAAATCTGCTAGCAACAATTCACCCACAACAACCTCCTCCGCACTCAATTCTTCCTTAATATGCTTTTTTGACGGATCATTTAATAAACTGTTCAAGATATTGAATAATTCAACGTTTGTGTTAAGTACATTCATATAATTGAACATTTTCTCATGACATTTCTGGGCACTTTCTAAAAAATGAGAGTCCGGATGGGAAATTCTAATAAATTCACACAAATCAATGACCTTACAAAGCATATCACTTAAAGTATCCAAATTCTTGATACAATGACGCAACCCATGGTCACTAGTATCACTGACAATTAAGTTGACAATATTTTCCGCTTTTGCAAGCATTTCAGTGGTGAAGAATTCAAGGCCTTCGGAGGACGTTAAATATGGATTTCTGAAAAGCCCTGTTTCTAGTCTTTGTTGATCTTTGTGGAAAATATTGAGTTTCGAAGCCAAATTCTGATACAGTGACGAAGAAGGGATCTTAGGAATATTTGCTACTCTAGCACCGGGGGATGACGGGCTAGTGATCATCTTTGTCCAATAACTCTCATTATCGAATATTTGTTTGAGCTGCCTTTGCACATCCTGTGTCTGGAGTAGCTTTGCAGTTCTGGAGAAGTACCGGGTATAATTATTTGGGCGTTTACCATTCAATCCACGGCTATAAGCTCTTAAGGACTTCATTTTTTCCTCCTAAACTAGTCCTTCTGCCCCTGGTGATTTCATAGATAGTAAGCCAGATTCCCCAAAATTTTCAATGTTTTTGACATTTTTTTTGACCACATGCACGTGCACGATGAGCATTTGAGATACGAGAAAAATGGTATCGCTGGTTGCCACAACCGTCTTGAGTAAGGAATGAATTCCTTTCCTTAATTTAGCGATACAACTGGGAGTAAATTCAATAAATATGACGTATTAAGATGATAATACGATGTGGAATCTGCCATCAATCGCCAGTTACTTTGAATGGCCGGTTTTCTCTGGAGAAAAGCTTGTGGGATGCAGCGATAAAGGGTAGTCATGACCATCATAACAATTCGTCCTACCTCAATTGTCCTTCTTGTATGAATTCTTTATTGTTGAAGAATAATGTGAAATACTTGGATACCTTATTGTTAATAGATGAATCTAAAAAGCAGATTAACAGAGTCCTTCGAATGTCATTGAAGAGTGATGACAGTGCAAACATTGAGTTTTTGACAGAGTACGTTAATGGCAACCAAACAAGCGACACAAAGAAAAATGAGGAGAATTCTTCCGGACTCGCAACATTAGAATCTCCTTTAACCTCTTCAAACCATGCTTTGTCTAGCTCTATTGCCAAAGAAATCACATCTCCTGCAGATTCCTCGATTGCTGCACTATCAGCACAGTTGCTTACCGTGGAATCTTTGATCCTTAACAGAAAGATAAGCCAGCTACGGAACCAGAGTAAGGAAATAAGGAACCGTATTAAGACAGCTCTAATGGTTAAAAAACAAAGACATCATGATCTTTTGAACAAGAAATTGGCTAACTATGATGCCAACAAGCAAAAGCTCAACGAGAGTTTCGAGCAGCGAAGGAAGCAATTAAAAAGGGAAATAGGTGAACGAAAAATGGGCTTGACAACCGTGGAGTCACTGATAAGCAATGAGAAGGCTATATTATTTCAGAACCTTTGCAAGTTTATTTCCGTTAAAAAGTATTTGACTAAGAAGTCTTTGAATGAAGCGTCGCTGTTCAACAAGATGAGAAGTTATTACTTGACGATTGGTTTCCATCCAGTATTCTCCGTTGGTAAGATTATGCATTATAACCATATCCTCGTGACTTCCTCATTGGAGTTGATTTGCCAGTTCCTATTTTATTCTTCACATTACCTTCTGATAAATCTTCCATTTAGCATTGATATTCCCAGTAGAGAAGGCCTGTTTAAATATGTGCTCCATGGTTTGAATGAAAATTTCGATGGTGGTTTTTTAAAAATCAAGGTTGATAAGAAGTTTGTTTCAAGTCGAGAAAATCCAAACTTTATCGGAAGCATACCACCGAGAAATCTATTGATGATTTTGAACCAATATTCCTATGACGAAACCTTTAATTCTAAAAATACCGTCAGCCTCAAAAAATCTTTGATTAAGTTGAATCTGGTGGAATTGTTTGAATTTTCTATTCTTTTGGCAAAAATCATCATCAACTTGTACGCCATGTGTGCTGAGTTGCAAATAGTTGAGAACGAGGGTAGCAATAGTGCTTTCAGTACCTACAGTAACTTATTTAAAATTGATGAATTATTATATTTGCTTGTTACAGGAGGTGCTGTGTTGAACGACACCAACAAGAAGCCCATGAGAGTAGTTAGTAGCGAGAGCACCATGGTACAAAAAAAGAAACACGATTTGAAAGGCCATTTGAAAGAGCAATTGGCTAATAAAAAGAGGTTGTCATCTTTACAGGAATTATCTAAAACTGAAACCGGTGTCAAGAAGGAAAAAAAACTGAGGTTTTTGAAATATATTTTCAATGTTTCTGAAGAGAAACCAGAGATCAATCAAAATAATGGTGAAAATAAGGACAAAGAAGAAGGGGCCATTAGTAAGACTGAAGCATCTGATGAATTGAACTTTGAAAGTTATATTGAAATCAAGCTGGACAATGACAAAAAATTGAAAGATTTTGATAATAATGATCAACCAATAGAGGATCTATCATTGGCTGATTTGAGTTTCAGGATCTTCAGAATATTGTATAACCAGTCATTACTTTTGAGTGAAGAGCGTGAAAAGATTGATAGCAACGAAGAAAATCAAAGGTTGGTGAAAGATCTTCCACCAGAGCGCTCCACAATGACACAAAATTCAAATTCCTTATCTTCATTATCTACAACGAATCTCATAACCAATACCAAGAAAAAGACGAAGAAACAGAAAAAGAAGCAGACAAGCTCTTCTGAATCTTCTGTGACTAGAAAAAAGACCACTTCTGAAAATACCACCAAGGAGAAAAATTCTTCACACGCTGATAGAGAAAGCTTTAAAAGCGCCAATAGTAATGAATGGCAGATGATTTGATCATAAAATCTCCATTTTTTTTTTCTTTTTAAAAAATATTAGGTTATGCGGCTCTATTAAAAATAGAGGAGTTCAACGCAGACGCCCTTAACTGGGCCATATCAAAACCTTCAGGAGCAATGTTGTAATTTGCTGCTTTCTTCGCCGATGCCAGAAATAACTGTTTACTTATAAAATAACTTTGAAGGGAAGTCATTCACAACTGGAAAAATCAATGGTCATTAATGATTATCTCTGAAAGTTGGAATGAATGTCAAGGTTAAAGTTATGCAGGAAAAGACTATCAATCATTTTGAACAAGAAGTGCACACAAAAGTGATGTATGGATATGATATTATATATATACATATATATATATATATATACTATAGTATCTTTTATCAAAATTTTTGTAGATTTGAGATCAACAGATAGCTTACAGAGAACAAACAAATGATTAATCACTGCAAAGCTAGGTCATGTGACCATTTGTTCTTATTCTTAACCGTATTACATTTTGCTATTGTTATATTATTTAGCTTCAATTAAGATATAGCTATCAATAAATCATTTTAATGTTGCTGCTTGTTAGAGCATACTATCCCTGGGCTCTATTGCATGTATATCTGAGAGACTGTGTAATAACTCTCACCGATACCCCAGAATATGCAAAGATCGAAGCACTTTTTTTTCCTCACAAAAGAGAGTTCCGACTACAGAATAACAACCAACCTGACTGACTCCGACCACAGAATAACATTGGGCTAACACAGTTGGAGGAATACCTGTAGTTTTTGGTAACGCTGCTCAAGATTGATGATATGAATTGGGATAATAATCATCGAGGCCGTACTAAATCATCTTGTATTGTGGGTTAAAAAAAGATGAGCATCAAGTTCGCCTCCCTCCAGGACATTATTTCTCTGATTCCCGTAAACCAAGAAAACGATTACCGTACGGTGGTGAAACTATTGGTTATTGATATAGAATCATTCCATCATGATGTCTCACAATACCAACAGTCTTTATTTGGTCATTCATCCAAAGATGATATGAGTCTCCAAACCTTGGTACAGTTGAATTCGGTGGATGTGATCATCATTCAAAGTGTCGAGAAATTAATGGGATACTTAACGCTAATGGAAATGGGTAAGATTCCTCTTAAAGTTGATGAAAATTTAAGAGTTGAGAAAGAAGAGCATTTTTTTGATGATCTCAACCCAGATGATGATATGATTTTTAAAAAAGTTTCCGTTAAAATCATTATATGGAATTTATTCAACAACATTTGTGATTTCGCTTCTAAACTCTACTCTTTGGAGGGCCCCGTTGAGCTATCTTCATTTTCATGTATTCACCCAAGCAGATTCGGGGTAAAAATTATCAATGAATTAATCATGAGGATTTTGCTGGTGAATGAGCTATTGAAAACAGAAGTCACTAGAGAATTTGGACTTGAAATCAGTGAAGAAATCCAAATATTTGAAGATCCAAATATCGCACACCAATGGAAGCTTATTCCTGTACCGCTTTTCAATGTTGAAGAAAACCATAATACGGAAATGATGGACAATACAGGGAATACCAGAGTTGGGAAAGGATATAAGTCAGTATCGAATTTATACCAGCATTTGATAAGCAGCGCTCGAGGTGAAAGAGATATGAATAAGGCTCAACCAGCTGTTGTCTCGCAAGGTCTGAAAGATTCCTGTTTCTTTGATATAAGGCAGGAGGCCGACACCTGGTTTTACAAAGAGAACTTGAAAAAAGGGATGAACACAAAATATATTTATCTTGACTCCTTGATAAATAAATGGCTAAGCTATTAAATAAAATAAAAAACATTAAAAAGACATAAAATGCAGTAATAAAAGGAAATAATAAAAAAAGATGATTTGGACTATAAATTTAATTGTAATTTAGAGCAGAGTAATAATTGAAAAAATATGTGATGGCGATGCAGAAAGATCATAAAAATAGCAGCGAAATAGAAGATATTAGTATAAAATGAAACAAATCATGGGTGATTGGTGGATATTATATGGGTAAACTAACGACTAGAGATAGCCGCGATGCAAAAAAGAATTCATCGCTCCAAAATGGTGTTATTATATGATGCAATGTAGTTGAAGTTATAAAATATGCTATGAATGGAAAGATCATAAAGTCATGGGAAAAAATGGTTGGAGGAACAGTGGATGATGGATAGTGGATGAACTCAAATTGGACCCATTTGGCTACCCATTGGTGTATTATAATAGTCCCAGGCGTTGACGAACCTATCAGTCCAACTACTCATGATAGCTAACATTAAACTGGAAAGAGAAATGAGAATTTGGATACCAGTACCTGCCCAAATTGCTCCTCTAGTATAATCACCATAATGAGCTTGGACGGTATAGTAGTTGTCGAGAACTTGTTGGAAAAGCATGTTGGCGGTGTTGATATTACTTTCCTGCCAAACAGAAGCAATTACTGATAATGACAAGGAGACATAGCAGACGAAAAACACCGGCTTATAAGCGTTTCTATAGTTTCTAGGAGAGATGAAGGCCATCATTGTAAGAATGAGGAACGACATGATCACAGAAATCAAGAGGATATAAGGGGTCATACAACGAGAACGGAACATATCAGCAGTCTCGATCACAAGGTTGTAAAGGTCGACACACGACGCGTTACTGGAGTCGAATTCTGAAGATGCCAACAACATATCGTAAGCGTTGACACCACAAGAATAGCTACCTCCATTGACAGAAACACAAGAGCTGAAGTACCCAAGACGAAGACGGAGTTCTGATATTGGCAGGTTCTCTTGAGTTTCAAGGTAAGTGAGAGATAACAAGTAGTAATTCGAAACTGCTGGGGTTGTACATGTTGCGAGAACCAACGCTTCAAGAATGATGTATATAAACAACAACACCACACATATATGACGAGGGCGAACTAATCTTTGAAGACTGATATTCTGTCTATTGATGAACATTATGGTGGAGGGTTGTGGCCATGCAAAGACCAGATGATGATGACGATAATTCGAAAAAACTTGAGGAATTGAAATCAAAACAAAAAATTTTCAAAGTTTAAAGCAGGATGATAACAATACAAGGAAACACATTCATTTTTATTGAAAATTTTCATTTGTCGTGTCCCAGTGCCCGTTTCTGGATGTTTGAGATTTGACCAGCCATCCCAATGTTGGTACTCCGTCTAGTGGCATTCTGCAGGTCAAGCGTGAACCGGAACGGTCAAAATCAGGACGCAGATTGTCCTTTGACCTTAAACTTGCAAGAGAATACAATAAACGTCTGTCAATCAATAACAGGACAGTAATTCAAAATAAAAATTTTGTTTGGTGCCTCCTAATTTACTACTTGGTTTACTGTGGTGTCTAAGCAATCTAACTAATTGGTGATGCCAGAAAAGTCATTTCATTGAGCAGTGAGAAAATAAATAAAAAACAGAAAATAGCGAAAAAATTAAGTAATCAGAAAACGGAAAATGGAATGCTAGGGATATATAGATGTATGTAAAATTCTCAAAATGCAGTACTTGTAAGTAAACAGTATTATAATAAAGTGATGGAGTTGAGGTATGAGATGCAAGGTATATAATGAAATACCAGAAGTAATATTTGTTTTGTTAAGATTCTTTTTTTTTTTTTGTCAATCTTGGTGATTATTGAATGTTAGAAGTTTAGATCTTCTCGTCAAGGCCTAAATCCTCTTCAACCTCTTCGATTTGCTGACCTAATACACCCAAAAGACCAGTTACAATAGATGCCAGAAGCTGCATCGCAACACCAGCCCATAAAAGACCATTATCCACCGACCCACGGGTGGCCAGTAAGGTGAAGTACTGATCAGCCATTCTATTCATGATACCAGTTGCTGTGGTAATATTTGTTTGTAGCCAAATTGCACTGACTAATGAAAGAGTAAAACTGATATATGAAAGCCCGGCAGCGTACTTATACATATGGTTAGCAGTGACAGGGGAGGTAAAAGCAAAGGAAACGACGCAGATAAACGACAAGATAACTGCGACAATCAAAGAGTAAGGATCCATACAACGAACTCTGAATCTTTTAGCAGTACCAACCATGAAGTTGAAAAGATCAGCGTTGGTGACTTGGGTTTGATCGAATTGGTTGGAGTTTGCTAGTAAAATGGTTGTTTCATTGGTTGAACAACTGGTCAGAGAAACGGAGTCGTTGGTGTGGATGACGATACACGAGGCAAAGTAACCCATATTAACCTCAAGTTTGGTAACACCACTTGGCGATTCTTTCATAGCTGCCTCAGTGGCAGTGTAAGTAAGTTTTGCAATGTTGAGTTCACTGACAGAACTGGAAGTGCACCCAGACACAACAATACATCCAAAGATGATATATAACACGAGAAAGATGATCAGGGTGTGTCTCAACCATTTCTCTCTCAGTCTGAGATATTCTAGTTGGAACCACTCAAAATTGGCAAATCTTGAGAACATTGCAAAAGGGAGCACCAGATCACTGGATCACACTAGTTTTGAAAATCTCCAAACAAAAGGATGTGGTTATTGTATCATATACCTTTTGTATATGACTGATATAATGCAAATAAAAAACTTTGAGATTCAGGTTAAGTTGACCAAAATCAACGCGGGCTGATTATAGTTAAAGAAAAATATTGTGGGCGTGACGAAGCTTATAAAGAAGTGAGAAAAACCAGCCTTTTTTTTTCTTTTCAAATAGAGGGATTTTTCTCATTAACGCTAAGGGGCCAAAACAAAACCTTTTCTTTTTATGAACACACCATTTACGCTATCATAATTGTATGCTCGTAGTTAATTAGACGGTGTCTGAGATGTTGAGAGCCTGCAGAACCACCGGACGGGCTGTGCGCCCGCCATCCAATATTTCCGCACCTCGCAGAATAATAGTAGTTGAAGGACGACTCAAAACTATGGTTATCCAACACCTGGAACCCACCAGGATAAAAATGTTTGGGTATATAGATTCATATTCAGGGTTCTTTATGCTTAAATCAAGGATGAACAGGGGTTGAGCAAGAATAATTTTCAAATAAGAACACAACTCCAGTACCTGGCTACCATTGAAAGGTTTTCCAGCTGTCCAGGTATCTCACTTTGATATTTAATATTTACTAGTTTTCTATGGAAAATAGATATAAGTTGATAATAACTACAAAAGAAAACTTTGAAATGATTCTTTCAATAATGTATTTAAAAACAATTTTACAGTAAGATGATACTCAATAAAAAGATGCTAGAGAAATAAAGAAATAATAATAATGAGATGCAAATTCAAAAAAATCTATTTATGCAATGACAGGTCCATTGGGAAATTGTTTGATGGAGTTGAAGTGATTTTGTAATGTATCAGTAGATGGTGATGGTGCAATAGAAGCAATAATAATAATATAGGGGAATTGGAGCATTAGCCAGTAGTCGTCAAGAGCAAAATGGTATGTGTGGTTAATGTGAATAAGGGGTCAATTTCCAAACTAAAGAAGAAGTAGCATAAACAGATCATTTATGATAATGATTAATGAAAATTAGAAAAAATGATGATAATAATAATGTACACTGAAGGGAAAAAGGGATGAATGATAGATGATGCAAAATAGTTCACATTTTTTCTTCGTCAAAGACTTCTTCGGCGATGTCTCTGATCAAAGTACCAATCACAGCCAAGAAGGCCAACAAACCGGTGGCAATCAACATTAAGCCAACACCCATCCATACGAAGACACGGGCAATAATATTGTAGCTAATAGAGATTTCGTAGTAGCTGTCTACCATGGTTTTCATAAGGTGTGTGGCGGTTAAGATGTTAGTTTCTTGCCAAACAGCAGCGACCAAAGTGATAGCAAATCCAAGGAAACAAACCATGGCGGCGTACTTGTACATCCCTGGAGAAGATTGTGGACTGGAGAAGGCAAACATCACCAAAGTGAAAAAGGCAACGGCCAATGCAGCAACGACAACATATGGAGTCAAACAATACTTTCTGAATTCCTGGGCAGTGCCAATGTATAAGTTAAGCAAATCAACATTAGCATCGGAAGAATCAGAAAAGTTGGAGTCGGTAAGTAACAAGTGTTTTTCATTGGTGCCACAGGTCCAGCTGTCAATATTGTTGAGATAATTGGTTTGGATACAAGAAGAAAAGTAACCGATGTCGACTTGTAACTCAGTCAAAGCATCAGCATAGTAGACCCCAGATGAGGCATCACCACTGCTGAAAGTGATTTCAAGTAAGTGGAAAGGTCTGGAAGTGGTGGTAGTGGAGGAAGAGATTAGAAGGGCGTAGAAAACTAAGAAAAACACAAGGATGATGACAACATAATGTCTTGGTTTAATGGATTGAAGTTTAAGGGTGCTAAGTCTTGATCCTAAACTAGACAACATTTTTGATTGGTGATTGAGAAATTTTTTTGGTGGGCACAAAACAATTGTGGGTGAATGAGAATTAAAGCGATAGAATAGAAGAACAACCGCTTATGATAGTGTTTCCAGTGGTAAGCAAGAGTTGCAATTGATAAACACACAATTAGAATTAGAGTGAGAATAAAAATAAAAAAATTAAGGGAAATCCAAATATACTTATATATGGTCACCGCTTTGACGAGGTAGTCTGCAACGGTGAGACGAAATTCCCATTGGAAATCAAGAAAAAAAAAAAAAAAAATGCCGCCCACTAAGACAAGACAATCTCATGGAAAACGCGAAACAGTCTAGTAATTTTGAGACTCTCTCCCGTATAGAATCAAAATCAGGGGTAGAACAGTCAGGGCAACCTTGCGAGATTCTTCTACAAGGGATGGTGGTGGCCGTCTAGAGATTCATGTTGGGGAACTTGCGTCCTCGTCTAATGCAGACGGGAAAATCGCAGAAATTATCGCTCCCATCCTTGAGACAACAACTACCCATTAATTTAGACACGCAAGAAAATTATAGAATAATATTATTATTGCTAAAAGAGAGAGGCACAAAAAAATAAAGAGAAACTTATATCCAAGAATTCTCATACAAGTAATTATGTGTACTCTTGTCTAACGTGGCTTTAAGTAATCGAGATTTTTTGCTACAAGTTAAAACACTGGAAAATCAACAATATTAAATTAACTGAACCATAACCAAAAAAAAAAATGAAAAGAAAAAAAATTGAAGACCTCAGGCACCACAAGTTCGATTTTTTCATATTATAGCAGTTCTTCATAAAGGAAAAATGGATTTTGAATTAAAAGATATTCTACTTGTTGACCATTTTTCCATGTAGGGTTTCTAGAATCAATCTTTTTAAAGAAGAAAATATACTTTATGTACTATATATTATATAGTACCCAATTCCATTTGTACTGATCATTAATCAGAGTAATTGGTATTCTTTCTGCAATGAGTAAGTCCTAATGTAAAAGGCACACCAATAAAACTTAGCAGAACATTGTTTCATTTGTTCTATACTTATTGATAGCAATTCAAAAAAAGAAAATAAGCTTTAATATGATAAACACAGCATCATTAATTACCTTTATCCTCATCCATAAGGGACGCCTAAATCAAGAGGCACAAAGAACTTACTAGCGTCTTTGCATATTTTCTCTACCATGATTTCTCTTAAGAGGAGCATTGGCCAGCACCTGTATAAAGAAGAATATAATTCACCCATTAATTTATTCCTTATTTCTTCCTTTTCCCTTCACTCTCATCATCATCATTCATTCATTTTCTTTTTTCAATAGGTCCATAGGGCTGCACCATCTTATCAATGAACTTCATCTTACTGAGTTGCATTGGTTCATTGACCCCAATAGAATAGTACTCGGCTAATCCATGATGTGCCGCCATACTAGAGTATGTGTCTCTTTTCACATTGGTGATCCATTCGGCCTTCGAGGTGTCGGGATCTCCGATCCCAATGTGCTTGGATTTCATCAACTCATACTGCTGCTTGTCTCTAAGTTTGTCTGCCTACCAATAAACATGTTAGTATATCAATAAAAGGGATTGTAAACATAACGCGTTTATTTCAAAAATTAAAGCACACAAGAAAACATACCATTTTTCTTATTCTTTGTCGGTTCTCATCTAGGAAATACAAACGATCTCGCTAGAAGAGGTTCACTTGTAATGCGATTAAAAAAAAAAGAATTTTCTGGATAATATAATCACATGCCATACACAATAAAATTTGGGGTTATTGGGGTTTTTGAACCCCCTATTACAGTATGCTGTTATATATAATAAAACAAGTAACCGAGAATAACAAAAAAAAAAGAACAAACAAATCAATCATTAACCATTATCTATTAGCTGAAAAGACCAAAATTTCACGAAAAAAAAAAAATGTAGTAATACAAAAATTGAAAGATAATACACAAATTAAAAGAAAAAAAAAGAACCACCAAATCCAAAGACAAATTAAGTAAAAGAAAAAAAAAAAAAGAATAATTAATTTCCAATATTTCTAGCAGAAACAGGAAGAGGGAGGAGGAGAGTGTGTGTGGTGTTGTATAATTGACCATTCATCTAAGTACCCTTTTCTTTGGTAGCGAAGCTCTAAACTTTCGAGAGCCTGGCTGTTGCTTCACAACACGATTAGTGATGAAATCAGTACTTCTTGACCGCTTAGCTGTTGATTTTGATTGCGAATCATTATCGATACCTAAAAATGAATCTGTTCTAGGATGTAGCGTCATTCTAGCCGATTTAAGGAGCGTCGGCTTGGGGCCACTTTCAAATGTTTTGTTGATAATATTATCACCGTTTGACTTAGCCGATTTATCCAATCTTCCGATTTTCTGTGTAATATCTCTCAAAATACGGGAGTCAGACAAAGAGGCATTATCATCATTCATCGAGTCATCCACATCTTTCATAATTTGATTTTCATTGGCTTCCAAAGTTAAATTCTTCAGATCCAAATTCATTAAATCTTCAAAATTGGAGCAATGCTTCTTGAGGTCTGAAATGACTCGCTTGGATGGCGACCTGTTTGGAGTATAAACTACATGACTTTTGTTAGCACCATCAAAGAAAAATCCACTGTTTTCAAAAGTCCCGTTTGTCAATTTGGGTGTCTTGCCAGTAGGCAAGGAGTCCCTACTGATTTTATTTTTCTCCTGGGTAAAATCATCAATCATTTTTTGAATGGTGTTCGTGTCATTGGGTAAAAAAACTGATTGTTTATTTTCTTGATCTTCAAGAATGATGTCACAATTGATGTCAGATATTTGACAGTCCACTTGTTTTGAGGTGGCTGATAATTTAGTTGATTCCTCACTAACCACTTTATAGTCATTTAAGATCTTATGTTCCATATTCGTGAGCAAATTCTCATAGGAATTTCCTGAGTTGTGACTTTCTTCACTAGCAGAAATTATAGCCCTAGAATTAAGCTTTATCAATTCTGATTGAAATTCTAACTGATCATTACTAGTGGAATCAATAGTCGTGGATAGATGCTTTGACAAGAGATCGATCTTGGTGTTGGTACCAATAATCGCTTCATCAATCGATTGAGTGAGTCCATAAATTTTTGATTGTGCGGATTTTCTAAGACCATCATTGTTGAGATTCATCTTGATGATGCTGGAAGAAATAGTTTCTTTATTCTTATTGATGAGTTTGGAAACAAGTTCCTCCCGTTGTTTCTTGTTGTGTTCTTGAACCATTGAAATGACATTCTTGAGCAACACAGATTCTTGAGCTTTTAGTTCTTCTTCTATTTGGGTTTCATAGCCTTTGGTTAACGATTGTGAAATTTCATCAGCATTAATTTCATTACCGATAATATCAAATCCGTTAACTAATTCTTTTATGGATCTGAAATTGCCATCAATTGTTAATTGAATATCTGAATTAGCTTCTCTGATTTCATCCAATTTATTTTTGACTTCGATGCAAACATCTGGGAGTTTTGAAATAAAAAGGTTTGCCACTTTCACAGAGAATTGTTTTGTATGCGCTTCTAGTTCCTCAAATTCTTCATGGATCTTGTTTTTCACAAACTGGAACTGGCCGGTCAAGCCACTACTGTCAAGCTGCAAAAGTTTTGTTATGGAGTTCTGTAACTTTTTGTTTTCAGCTTGCATCTGTTCACTAATCAAAGTTTGCAATTTTTCCTTTAGTTGCCTTTCATTGTTTATTAAATAGAAAATGTTTTCATTCATCATTTCAATAATCGACTTGAATTTGCTAGAATTGTTCATTAAGTTTTTGTGATTAGCTGACTGTCTATTAATTTTATCATGTAAATCATTGATTATTGAATTTGTGTGCGCAAGTTCTTCGTTCTTTTTGAATATTCTTTCATTATTTTCATCTAGCTGCTGTTGTAATGATTTCACTTGCCTCTGTAAAGCTTCATTTTTGGACATGTATTCATTGTTCTCAGTACGCAAATTATCAATATCCAGTTTTAATTCACGGTAATTTGATTCTTCAACAAATATTCCGTTCTTGAGACGACTAGCGTTTAAATCAGCTTTAATTCTGGCTAATTCCACGCTCAAGTCTTTGACTAAGATGTTTTTCAAAACTAAAGTTCCGATTTGTGGCTTGTTTTGAATATTCTTGGCCTTACTGGCATATTGAAGGGTACTTAGAGTTTCTTCACAATTGATCTTAGCTGGTGAAATATTGGCAACTAAAATTGTCTTTGTTTTGCCACCAATAGAATCTTGAAGTAATCTGGTTAGCTTGGATTCTCGATAAGGAATATGCTTATCATTATCGACAAGACCATTTATAACTCTTCCTAAAGTCAACAAGCTTTGATTAATTGAGCCAGCTTCCCTTGCTCGTTGATTGACAGCCCCAGATCTACCGATATTTTCAGATCCTGCTAAGTCTACTAAGTTGAACTTCGATATTCTGAATTCTCGTTGCCCATTTCCGGATGTTGTTGCTTGCTTGAATAAATTAATTGTGAAAATTGTATGTGATCTACTGGATACATCATTTAATCTGGTAGCGGCAACTTGTCTTTTATTGATACCTCCTTGTAGTAATCTCATTCCATGTTCAGCATCCCGTAGTATAACCTCTTCCAAGTTCTGGGTCATTATTGCATTCTTATTGATGACATTATTGTTGTTATTATTTCCATTATGCTCGAAGATCCTGAGCTTCTTTGAGTCATCCACGGCAAATAAATCTCGGAGTTCTTCATTATATAACTCCAAAAATGAGCATTTGATGATAAAATCGGTACCTTGCAATACTGCCAAAGTATCAAACAATGTGTATAATATTCTTGGTATGATCCCAGCTTGGGGACTGAAAGAGCCTGTTCTGACATCAATTTTCTCATCGCCATGCATTGTATAGGTTTTTCCAGTACCTGTTTGACCATAGGCAAACATTGTGCAATTGTAACCTTTTAGAAACTCCTTAAATAGTGGTTCAGCAGTCCCTTGGAAAAACAGCGATTGATCTGTTTCTGTACCGTATACCTTGTCAACTGTGAATGTTTTCGATGAAATATCTGCAGATATACCTGTTTCATTACTGGTGTTGATAGATATCTCTGTCGGTACGCCTTCATCAAAGTTGGTAGGGATCTTGACTACTACTGGTGATTTCGCTTGGATTTCTTGTCGATTTCGGCCGCGACATCTCACGACCACATTGATATTGGCCAGCTCATCCGATTCCATAGTAGGGCTAGTATTATATGATTGGCGCGCTCCCTTTTAATAAATAGTATATCTTTGGTTATTGCACAGAGTAAATAAAAAGTAAAATAAAAACAAATCAATGAAATGTAAATAAACAAACAACGATAAAAAAAAAAAAACAAGCCAATACACGTGATCTGATCTCAATTATCGCCACTTTTGGTATATTGCATCTTTCAGTACATGCAGAACAGGTATCAAAAATATGGAGGAGTAAGTAGACATATATTAGTATCTAATTTCGTATGTGCCAGCTTGGGTGATATACTTTATGAATTTCATAGTTGTATAGTTTGATTTCTCCTGCACTTTCAAATACCGTACTACCAACCCAGAAGCTGAAAACATATCCAAGTTGAAGGAAACTAATATCGGCGGCCTAGACCAGCCTAGTGCGTTTTGGGACAAGATAGGCGACTTGAAATCATTTAATGTAGGCGACAAAGTGGTATCTGATTGAGTTGTTTTAGTGACACTTCCAGGGACAATATCAACACTGCCTTGTAAAACCAATTGGTCTTGGCCAGTGACTTTGTTGAGCTTCCAAATAACAGCACATTCTTCTGTAGAAAACCTAGCTTTACCACCAGTTGATTCCAAATTGGCCTTGATCGATCCAGGAGGTACTGGAATTTTGATCACCACATTCGTTGCAAATAATTTTGGAGGGAAGAGAGATTTCATGGAAATATTGAAGTTGAATAATGTCTTTCCCGATTCTTGTATTTGTGGCGATATGAGGAATGGTAAGTTAATATTCTCAGTACATCTGTATTTCATTAGTTCGAATTCATCATCAGGAGGAACGAAATGGATCAATCTATCAGAATCAAATTTATCAAGCTCCACACATTGATGGAATTTACAATCTTCAAGAACCACTTTATCAGAAGCTGCTTTTGGAATTGCAGCAGTGTTTGGCACGTCGTAATGTTCTAAGGGGTTTCCCGATTTTGTTTCGTTCATAATCAAACTGTCATTCAACCCAAAACGGCACACCGGCATCCCTGTCAATTTGGTCTTCATTTGAATATTACCATTGACATAAGATTGTAGAACAGTTCCGTTGGCATTCATCAAAACATTAATTTCTTCGTTGACCCACAAAAATATTTCATTTTTTCTGTATTTGATCCCCGGTCTTCTCCACCCAACGTCCCCAACAAATTGCAAATCTTCTGAAGTAGCTGCAGTATTATGACGATTCAAATCGGGCGATCTTAGAAGATTTGGACTGGTAACTTTGCTAATCAATGAACTGCCACTGTTGCTAGAGCCATAAACTGGGGTGGAGAGGAATCTTTGTAACACTCCGAATTCCATATTTTGGGGATACCCAAACTCAATGGCTTGATCGAGCAATTCATAAACCACGGTAAAGTTGTTAGTTATGTCATCTTCACAAAGGTGGCCATCACTGGTGGATACTGCATTAATGTAGTGGCTGACGTTTTTGGCCACATCATTTACTCTGCTTCCGTCACTACTGTTGGCACTATTTTTTCTGTGGCCACAAAGTGAAGTCTCCAACAATTGTCTAAACTTGTTGAGAAACTCAAAGATTATTGATGCGTCTTGGTTAGACCTGGCAACAGCCACGAACCAGAGGCCATTACTTTTGATGTGGAGGAATGTTGTCGACCCCAAGGTTAGGATTGGAGATCTAATTTCATTGCTGGAAATCACTTGGATTCTGAAGACTTCGGCAATGTTGTGACGGATATTGTCTCTAAATAGCTTGGAGATTAGGATATCTCCTTTTCTATTAAATATGAAAAATGCCGTTATCATGACCGTATTTCCATGGGCAATAAGTACCAATTGTTGATACCGTTGACAGATTTCGATCATCGCTAAGAATCAAAAACACTAGCTGGCTACTACCGCTGATAGATGGATTACCCGGCAATTAACCATGGAGAGCATGATTTTACTGAATTGTTAATGGTTTTTTGACAGTATTAGTGCAAAATAGGATGAAACACCAGAGATATCGCCAAAGAAGTGGAAGAACTTGTATCACATAGCGAGGGTTGCGGTTATTGCTGGTGTAATCTGTTGTTGACTAGCAGATGCAGTGAGATTGTTTACTTTTTTTCTTCTTCTTTTCTCGACGCGTTTTTTTCTTTTGTTTTTTCCTCTCCTCTTTCTCTTGGATATTTTCAACAGACAACTAATAAACAAATCAATCAGTATTATCATGTCTGGAAAAGTACATGGTGGTAAAGGCAAATCAGGAGCCAAAGACGGTGGGTTGCACCAGTTCACTTCCCACTCTGCCAAAGCAGGTCTACAATTCCCAGTGGGTAGAGTCAAGAGATTTTTGAAAAAGAGAGCCCAAAACAAAATCCGTGTAGGAGCCAAAGGTAAGCAAGATTTTCGTGGTGGTCCACAATCATTTTATTTTCACTTTTACTTTTATTTTTTCATTATTGTCTGTTTACTACATTATGTCCCAGTTATTTGATACTAACCCTTCTCCCAAGCTGCTATTTATTTGACTGCCGTCTTGGAATATTTGACGGCCGAAGTTTTGGAATTGGCAGGTAATGCCGCTAAAGATTTAAAAGTCAAGAGAATCACCCCGAGACATTTGCAGTTGGCAATCAGAGGTGATGAAGAATTAGATACTTTAATTAAAGCCACCATCGCGTTTGGTGGTGTCCTTCCACACATCAACAAGGCTTTGTTATTGAAGGTCGAAAAGAAAAAAGGCTCCAAGCTTAATTAAACCAAATACCAAGATTTTTTTTTTTTTGAACGGTTTTTACAGGGCAATGGTGTGTGTGTGTCTCTTGTTACCAGCCAGTGCCCGGTTTCATCATATATCAAATGATTCAGTTTGTCTATGAGTATTTTTTATTCTATTTTACCTTCTAACCTTTTCTTTACTTTTTTTCATGTTATTTCACTTGTTTTTACACGTTGATGGTTGGCGTGCACTCCTTCTCCGCTTTTTGTTTAACTATGCGACCTGTTTTATATTGTGTTATCTTTTATATCTCTCTTTTTTTTTTCTTTTTTTCTTTTTTTTTTTTTGTATACTAGTAATTATCCTGGATTTGTAATAAAAGAAGAGTTAAAATAAAAACACATTCTATAGCACAGTTTTCTGTAGCAAAAGACACAAAGACGCTCAAGTTTAAATTTTTCTAACATTACCTGTCATCCCCTAACTAATTTTCAGCAACATCTTTCTTAATCTTGTCAAGAAGGTTGTTTATTCTTGGGGCAAAAGACGGTTGACCTTTCTTTGTCTTCTTATTGAACAGTCTTTTCTTCTTCTCTCTATCTTGGTTTTTTTGGGCAATAATTTTTCGCTGTGTTCTAATATTTTCCATCGCTTCTTCACGCTTAGCGGTTCTTCTTTGTTTGATAAGTTCAGATCTCTCTTCGTAAGTCAACTGTCTGGTCGGCTCATATCTTGACTTTCTGTATTTTGACTCTTCCTTTTCTTCTTCAAAGTCTTTATCAGCTTCAGAGTCGTACTCATCTTCAACAGCATCATTCTTCACTTCATTGTTTCTTTCGGCTTTGGTCTTCTTTTCCGGTACCTTCTGGCCTTCTTTTTCAAGAAGTTTAAAGTATTTCTTTCTTAAATTAGACTTATGAACTAAAGACTTTTCGATTTCCTTTCCTGTGATTATAATGTTAGTTAAATATCCCTTGGTCATCCCACACACACACCTGCAGCGACCTCTAAAATTTCTAAGAAAAAAAAACAAAAAAACCTGGAAAGTAATAAGGGAAACATACTTTTTTTATCCCTAGGATTATAGTATTGACCCTTTCTAACTCTTCCTGACATATTTCTGCTATATTGACACTATCTCTGGTTTTTTATTAATCAGTATGGCGATCTAGCTCATCGCGAAGCAAAAAAAAAATTTTCCTCACTAGAAAAAGTTGATGCCCGAATAATTGCTAAACGCAGTCGGAACAACCCGCGCCTGGGAATCTTGTACTTTCCACTTCTCAGGGAAAAATAAAGTGTTTTTGACAGAAGAAATGTGATTCTTCTGCTATGGTTAGGAGTTTCTATTTCTCTATCTATTGATAACTCTCTTTTGTTTTACCTTTTCAAACTCCGCTCTCCGACCCTTCTTCTATTTCTTTTTTGCCTGGACGCAACATCGATATTTTGAAGATCAGGTTACAAGCAGCAAGAAACGATCCAAAATCAATAACTGATACCGTCAAACTAAAATGGAGAAATACCAGAGTACAAACAGCTAATAAGAATAAACAGAAGAAGAGCCCGCCCACCAACAAGGTTGACTGAGCCCCAAGAATTATGACAGCACACAGGGTGTTCTAACCACCCCAACAGGTTGGTTCTTTCTGACCTCACTTTTTGTTTTTTTTTCCCCTTTTAAGGGAACAATTGTTCATCTCAACACATACGTGGGTGGAAATTGCAATCCAAAGCATTCATTAACCCTTAAAGATCATATTCACAACAATAATATGTTCTCAATAACCCAAAGATTCCAGACACTTTCTAATACAGCGCTCACATATGCCATTTACGTGGCCGTTGCTGTTGTCGCCACCTTCTATTACCAGCTATATTTCGACGGAGCCTCGTCGGTTCCTGCAACGGTTGACAATATCTCGATTAAGAGCCATTTCAAATCCAGTCGCTCATTTGGATCAATGAATAAGAAACCAAAAGAAAATACCAAATTGACTTTTGATATTGATGCAGATTTGTCCCCGTTGTTCAACTGGAACACCAAGCAAGTGTTTGTGTACTTGACTGCTGAATACCCAGGTAAAAACTCTCAAGCCAGCAACAAAGTGACTTATTGGGATAAAATCGTCACTTCAAAGGAAGATGCTAACTTAGAATTGAAAAATCAAAGATCGAAATATAATGTTTGGGACGTTGAAAAGACTTTTAGAGGAAGAGAAGCCGTGGTTAGGTTAGAATGGAATATTCAACCTCACATTGGTCCTCTTGTTTGGGGTTCCACTGTCAGTAACGCTACGATAGTCTATCCAGATTCAAAGGTTGGTGGTAAATAGATGTAATAGTATTTTATTATCAGAATTTAGATCAATATATATTATGACTTTACGTTGATGGAAAGTAAACGCCTGAAAAATTATAAGTTTATAATGTAGAAAAAAAAGGAAAAAATAAATGAACAAAGATTAAATGAAAACGAACAAATGGTCTGACCATAAATGACACTGCGTAATTTACAAAAGTTTCAAGATTTTTAACTTGAAAAAACAATGAACAGATGAAAAAATTAATAATAAAACAAAACAATCATACCCTCCTTAAATTATCTCTTCAAGCCATCCAATCTAGCCTGCAAATCATCCTCATCGCTTCCTCCTCCAATACCACCATCACTGCCGATAGCCTCTGCCATTCTGGATTCCGCAACGTTAACCTTCCCGCTGGATATCCCTTCTGGGGTATTATTCAAATTTTGATTCAAGTCCACTCCAATTTCATCCAAAACCTTATTGACAATTTCATCAGCTTCTTCGTCATCCAACTCATCTTCTCCCATGGCATCATCAATGGCATCGTCCATCATTTCCTGGCGCTGATCCATCACATCATTTTGCTTTTCAAATTCCATGGCGATTTTAGCTAGCTGAGGTAAATTCATTGACCTGTTCATACCTCCAAGTAACTTTGTCGCCTCCTTCATTGACTGGGTCATGGCTTCATTACTTCTAACGGTCTGGATTCTAAGCGAGATGGCTTGCAATTGAGTTGACATCGCATTGAATTTCTCAATATACTTTTTAGTTCTAATCAAGTCCTTGGCCTGGATTTTGGCAGCAGACACACTTCCACTCTTAGCAGACTTCTTTATCTCAGAAATAAGTGACTTTTCTTGCTTCTCTAATTTTTGCTTCTCTCTCTTCAACTCCCTTTGTGTTCTTTCCAAAGCTCTCTGGTTCTTTCTCAACCGTTCTTGAGGAGTCAAACGCTTCCCGAACGCCCATTCAAATACCTGCATTCTGGTAGTTTAACTTTTTCTATGACCTCACTCACTCCCGATGATTCAAATGGCGAATGACGATGTAGACAGAAAACGTCCCTGCTCGTTTCATTCCTGCTCATCCATCACTGTTACATTATGACCTCCAGCACACCCACACACCTCCAGCCGCCCTCATCGCAAGACTCTCCGGTGCGGTTGTTTTCATCATCAATGCGATACCCGTATCGGATATGCAAGAACAAAAAAAAAAAAAAAAATTAAAAAGACATAAACAAAGTAATCTATTTTATGAAATGCTTCTGATATCTGGATTTTTGAGATTAGAAATATAATAATAACAAAAACAGATCTGATAATTAGTCTGATACTATGTCTGACAACCAGGATCGTCCTGAGAATAATGAGGGAATCGATGTCAATAATAACGAAGCCCTTGATCATAACGCGATCCAAGCATCGTCTTCATCACCAAACGAAGAAAATAATGACAATGCTGATAGCGAGAAGCAACCGGACTTGGCTCCTGCTGATGAAAGATTGTTAGATTTCCTCCTCCAGACCCATAAGGAAACAGAAGACAACGAAGCCAATGAAGAGCATGGTCAAGAAAATAATGGACAGGATGTTGAGCTTGTTGACAAAAACAGTAATGATGATCAAGACAATAACAATCAAGAAGATGCAACTTCATGGCAACAGACTCTCGAAGCAACTATTCAACAATCTCTTGCCGAGTCTTTGGGTACTGCAGCTTTAACCAAGGATAGTACGAATGATGATAAGCAACTATCTGATAATAATGTCACATCAGAAAAAGACGATCAGGATCAGAACATTGAGGCTACTTCAGTTAATAACAATGAGGGAGAGACTTTGAATAATGCGGTCATGAATGCTTTAAATCAGTTTCGTGCTGATATTTTTCCACAGGAATCAACGGAGAATGAAAAGCCAGACACCGAAGAGATAGGGGAAAATGATTCCGATATCCAAGAAATTACATCTATACACAGTCAACAAGAAAAGAGCAAAGAAAATGATGATAAATCGACTGATATGACAACTGCTGAAGTAGTTGAAGAAAACCAAGCTCAAGTGGAACCTGAAGCAGTACCGATGCAAGTGGAAAAGGAATCTGATGCTGCTGAAAATACAACACCTCCAACCATCACAACCGATCCGAGTAGGATCTTGGAAGAAATCACAGCAACAAGCGATGATGAACGGCAGCGGGATCAGGAACATATAGCGGATAAAAATGTAGCGCCGTCACCATTAGAAGAAGGTCAGCCGCGGCGAGCTGACTCCTTAACTACTGAAGATCAAAATAATGAACAACAACCATCAAAGGAAATTGAAGAGTCTTCCAATGAAGCTGCAACCTCTCTCACCCGAGGCTTATCAGTCCTTGAAAAAATTAGGGAAGTTTCAACAATACCGTATGTTTCTGCCAATCAAGCGCAATTAGCAGCTTTGCCTTTGATTATTACAGCACCAAATGACTGGCCATTCGAAACCCAATTAAGTGTGAACTCTCTTCCTATTCTTGATAATTTGGCCACGCAGTTGTTAAGAATATATGTCAGTTCCTCATACGAAGATATCGTGGCCTATACTCAGCCTATGACGATAGAGGACCCTGAAA
Source organism: Saccharomycopsis crataegensis (assembly GCF_037102585.1). Taxonomy (NCBI): domain Eukaryota; kingdom Fungi; phylum Ascomycota; class Saccharomycetes; order Ascoideales; family Saccharomycopsidaceae; genus Saccharomycopsis; species Saccharomycopsis crataegensis. The sequence continues at coordinate 281,410 of NW_027043819.1, forward strand.
ATCCAGAGAATGTGATTGAGGCCGAATTATCACCTGATGCAGAATCTTTCCAAGCTTTAGTCAGATTATTTTCTATCGCAAGAAGTGTTTACACCAGAACAGAAAAGGACTTTATTGGTATTGAAGATGTTGCCCCGGGATTTTGGAAAAATGGTGAAACTGCCCCATTATTTGTGAGCGGTCGAGAAGAAATCTTTGACAACAGTATAAGAAAAGCGAATTTGGCAACTTTTATTTGTGGTGTTGTGAATTCCATTGAAATGGAGTTTGTTTCATTAGACGAAAACTTTTTGGAAGTTTTTTGTCCCAATGACACTTCTAATTATTTGGTAAATGTGAAAAAGGATTCAATGGATGATATCGTGAGTAATGTGACAGGTTATGGTATTGCTGGCCGTCTAACAAAGCCACAAGCTTCATTGTATTTGGAATTGAAAACCCAGGCCTATATTTCTGCGGTAATGGCCCATGAATCTAAAGAAGTTGCCGAAGCTGACTTGGAGCATTTATTCCCAGATAATATCGAACAAAATCTTTTGTCGCGTCGTCAATTGAAACATCTATCGTCGATAGAATTGGATTTTGTCAGCAGATGTAAGTCAAGAAAAGGAAACCTCAGAAACATCAGCTCAATTGAGGACTTGATTGAGAGATACAGTTTTGATTCATTTGTGAAGAAGTTGTTGGACTATATGAAGACTAATCTCGGCTTTATTCTTTATGGGAGAAAGCGTCGCACCATTTCGCCCAACAAGACTTTGTGGGATGCCAATAGTGAACATGTTACTGGTAGTACATTCTCCAGTATTTATAATAACCGATTAAATGGAAACATGACCACTTCTGCTATGCTAGCTAACTTGAACAGCCGCAATAGTGTTACCAGATCATCAAATGAACCTTCAACAACTGAAGCCTCTGGCGATACAACAAAGAGGGCTGATTCTCCGTCGGGTGCGACTTCTGCTACTGGCTCTAATGCTGGAGCAGACACTCCGGTCGCAATTTCCAACGGAACTGACGATGAAACAAACAAAGAACCGACTAGCAGCAACTCCGTTTCTGATTTATCTAATAAGAGAACTTCTAGTGAAATATTGACGCCAACCATGCAAAATGGTGCTAGTATGCCAGATATCGTCGCCACTCAGCTAACTAGGGAGCCAGTAAGAAAGAAGCCCCGGAAGACTACAGCAGGGCCTGGTGGCAAATCTGTCCGTAGACTATGGACCCCAGAAGAAGAGCACGCGCTACGCGAGGGTCTCAAGACTAAAGGTGCTCATTGGGCTGGTATTCTTTCTATGTATGGTATGGACGGTACAATTTCCGAAGCACTCAAGGATAGAAATCAAGTACAGTTAAAGGATAAGGCCAGAAATTGGAAGATGTATTACTTGAAGGAGGACATCCCTTTGCCAGACTACCTCAAGGGGGTTACAGGCGAGTTAGCTTTGGATAAACAGAAAGGTAACGGAAGATTCCTTGGTAAGAGAAGATTAGAGAGAAGAAAAGGAGCGACGCCGTCACAGATTTGATTCTTTGTAGTATTATTGTATAGAAACAGGATGTATATTAGTAGTTTGATAGCGCTTCTTTTAGGCCAGGAATTTTGTAAGGAGTTTGACTAATAAATTAGTTCAATATTGGTGATAAGCGTGCGAAAAGCACAAGATGCAGCTGACGCGTGTTTTTTTTTTTTTTTTAGAATTTTTTTTTTTTTGAAAAAGTACGCGACATTATTCCTCGATTTTTTTTCTTTTCCTTGATCTCTCTTTCTGAGCTTCATATCATTATCAAACAGCACAGAATTGCTGAAAAATTAAATCTACATAAAATTTTAGAACTAATGAGCAAACGAGATAAACTTGCTGCCCTCAGAAAGGCAAGAGAAGGAGGAGTTTCCATCTCTTCTGTCTACGAGGCACCAAAGTACGATAGCATTTATGAAGAAATCGAGGAAGATGATTACAGGAAGAGAAAGAGAGATCAGTTACTCAAAGAAGACTTTGTTGTTGGTGATGATGGTAATGAATATGTTGATGACGGTAATGACAATTGGGGTGGAAACGGAAGTCGAGGAAGAGGTGCTGATTATTCCGGTGATGAAGAAGGAAACGAATTAGAAAGTGGTAAACTGGCACAAAATCAAAAGAAGAATGTTCCTATCAATAAATTTTTTAAGCCAAGCAGCTCGTTAACAAGCAGTAATAAAAGTAAGAGAAAGGATCGTGTGAACGTCGAGGATATCTTATTTGATTTTGATTTAGATGTTCCAAAGAAAACCAGAAAATTGAAACGTACGTCGTCACCAGCATCCACACTTCTTTCTAAGAAACAAGTAAAAGTAGATGATGATGATATCGAACTTAGTTCATCTAGCTTCTTGAAAAGAACCAAGACCATTAAACCCAAAGAAAAGTACTTGGAAGTTGATAGTGAAATCAAGGAAATTGAAGAAGTCCAGAATGAAACTCCGGATGTCGCCATGGAAGACATAGATTCGAATAAAGAGAACATAGCCACCAAAATATCGACAATTGAAGTTAAAACAGAACCTCTGGAACCAAGTATAGATATTGAACCCAAAGAGGACGAGGATGATGATGATGATGATGATGATGATATTGTTGTTACCAGAAGACCAAGGCGTACCGCAAATAACATTGATAGATCTGTGAACATTCAGGCTAAGAAAGAAGTAAAAGTCAAGAAAATGATTGCGGAAGATGAAGAAGATGAACGTGTACCAGATTCCCCAACGAAATCTGATTCTTTCAGCTCCTTCTCGCTGCAATCTCGCGGGCGTGCTACCGCTGATGAAGTTCTAGATGAAAATGGCAATTTCAAGATGTATTGGATGGACTATGCGGAAGCTGATAACTCATTGCTATTGTTTGGTAAAATTAAAACTAATAGTGGTGCTTATGTTTCCAATATTTTGCAAGTCAATGGTATTGAAAAAGAATTATTCTTTTTACCAAGAAAAACTAGAAGAGTTGATGAAGAAGATGAGGAAGATGGCGAAGAAGCCAAGGACAAAGGTGAACCATCAGAAGTGACTCCCGAAGATATACACGATGAGATTGTTCCTTTGATCATGGATAAGTATGGTTTGAATAGTATCAAGGCAAAGCCAGAAACTAAGAAGTATGCGTTTGAACTTCCTGATATACCCAAAGAAACTGAATACTTGAAAGTATTAATGCCTTATCAAACTGCAAAAAATAAGACATTGAATTTACCATCGGATTTAGAAGGTGACACGTTCTCCAAGGTTTTTGGTACCAGTACCAATATTTTTGAATCGTTTATCTTACAAAGAAACATCATGGGTCCATGTTGGTTGGAAGTTTCAAATGGAGATTTTCAATCTTTGACCAATACTTCGCATTGTGACATTGAGGTTTGTGTCAGCGCTCCAAAATTTATTAAGCCGATCGATGATAAATCGCTAGAATCTCCAGTTTTCAATTGTTTAAGTTTGCATGTTCAACCAATATTCAATGAAAAAACGAATACTCAGGAGGTTGCTGCAGTCTCCATTTCAAATTTTTCAAATGTTAATATTGATCATATCTCTCCAGATACTAAACCAGTATCATCCGTTACTTTGGTCAGACCAGTTGGTATTTTGAAATCCAGTTTCCCTCCTGGATTGGACAAAGCTTCAAAGAAACTAGGACTTAACGTTCGAACTTTCCCTACTGAGAAAACATTGATCAATTGTTTGTGTGCATTGATAAAGAACCACGATCCAGATTTTTTTGTGGGTCATAACTTGGAAAGTTCCTCTTTGGATATTTTGATTCATCGAATGCATGAATTGAAGGTTCCAACGTGGTCAAATTTCGGAAGAAGAAACAGAAAAGTTTGGCCTGAAAGATTGACGAGAATGTCTCGTAACAATTCAGGAAATTCTTTGATGAATAATATGAAACTCAAAGAGATTTTCCAAGGTAGATTGATTTGTGATATTTCTAACGAATTGGGTAAATCTGTTACGTTGAAGTGCCAAAGTTGGGAATTATCTGAAATGTATGATTTGGTGTGCAAAAAGAAATTGTTTAATGCGGATATTAATTTAAATCAGTCGCAATTTTCTGAAGACGCTAATGCATTACTTTCAGTTTTAAAAGACGTCTTAAATCGCTGCAATATTTCAGTAGAAATCGCATTCCAATTACAAATTTTGTCTCTATCAAGAACTTTGACCACCATTGCTGGTAATGCTTGGTCACATACTTTAGGTGGTACCAGATCTGGTAGAAGTGAGTTCTTTTTATTACATGAATTTACAAGAGATAATTACATTGTTCCGGATAAAGAAAGTTGGGCCTCACAGAACAAGAACAAGATCATTGAATCTAAAGAGGATTCTCGTGATAATGATGATGACGAAAAACATACAACCTCTAATAGAAAAGCTCAGTATAAAGGTGGTTTGGTGTTGGAGCCAGAAGTTGGTTTACACAAAACATTCATTGTTGTGATGGATTTCAATTCCTTGTACCCAAGTATTATCCAAGAATTTAACATTTGTTTTACCACTATTGACAGGGAAGAGTTCAATAAGACTCAAAGGGAAGATGATTTGCCCGCTTACCCAAGTGTTGATGTTCCTCAAGGTATCTTGCCCAAGTTATTGAATTCTTTGGTTAGCCGTCGTCGTGAAGTTAAGAAACTTTTGAAAGATCCAAAGCTCAGTTCTGCCGAGAAATCATCATTCGATATCAAGCAGTTAGCATTGAAGTTGCAGGCCAACTCTTTGTACGGTTATTTAGGTTTTGAGAAGAGTAGATTTTATGCTAAAGCCTTGGCAATGTTAGTGACTGCTAAAGGTAGAGAAATCTTGATGGAAACCAGGAAAATGGCAGAAACTATTGATTTGCATACCATTTATGGTGATACCGATTCTTTAATGATTGAAACTGGTACATTAGACTATAATGAAGCCATCGAGGCTGCAGCAAAGTTCCAACAACTTATCAATGGCAAGCACACGATTTTGGAGTTGGGTCTTGATAATGTGTTTAAGAGCATCTTGTTGCATTCTAAAAAGAAGTATGCTGCTGTCAATGTTGTTCCAGCTGGCGATGGGAAATTCACCGAGACCCTCGAGGTTAAAGGTTTGGATTTGAAGAGAAGGGAATATTCTCCGTTGACTAAGGAGACTTCGAATTTCATTTTGAATAAAATTTTATCTGATCAAGATTCCGAAGAAGTTTTGTCAGAAATTTATGATCATTTGGAAGCCTTGACCTCTGACATCAAGAATAATAAAATCAGACCAGAAAAATTCAAGATCAATACGAGATTATCTAAGGACCCTAAGAATTATCCAGGTGGTAAAAGTATGCCACAAGTTCAAGTTGCTTTGAGATTAAGAAAACAAGGTAAAATCGTCAAAGCTGGAAGTGTTATTACTTATATTATCTGTTCTGGTGAAGAAGGAAGTCCTGCTGAAAGAGCAAGATCTTTGCAAGAGGTTCTTGGTAAGAATTCCAATTTGACACCAGATCCTAAATACTATCTTGAGAAACAGTTATTCAATCCATTGGAAAGATTGTTGCAAACCTACCCAGGTATTGATATGGTTAGATTGGCCAATTGCTTGGGACTAGATGGGAGAAAATATGAGAGACACAATGCTAGTAACAGAACCTCCGTCAATGGTCTTCAACCTTTCGAGTCTACTATTTCTGATGAAGAAAGATATAAATACTCGAAATTCTTGGAGCTTCAATGTTCATGTGGGTCGAAGTTCAGATACGGTGGTATTGTTCCTTCATTTGATTACAAGATTGGCTCTGGTGGTGTTATGTGCAAGCATTGTAATAAGACTATGTCTACTTTGAGAATCACTTCTCAATTAGAAAGACAGATAAGATCTTTCATTTCGTTATATTACTCCTCCTGGTTGATTTGTGATGATCCATCTTGTGAAATTACTACTAGACAAATGAGCGTTTATGGCCGTAAATGTCTTAGTGCTTCTTGTGATGGTCTAATGAGGTATAAGTATAGTGACCAAGAGTTGTATCGTCAATTGATGTACTTCAGCACAATCTTCGATGTTGAGAAAATGAAAAAGAACTCTTTGAAACAAATCTATTCCGTTGGTGCTGTGAAACCAGACCCAATCACCGATAGCCAGGTTTCCATTTTGGCAGAGCAAAACAAAGAATTCTTCCATCTCTGCCGAAGTATTGTTGATAAATACCTTAATAATTCGGCTAGAAGATTCGTTGATATGGGCAGTATCTTCAGTTTTATGATGGAAGCCGGTAAATGATGTTGTTATTTTTTTTGCTATATTTTTTTTTGCTTTATATTTTTTGCTTTATATTTTTTGCTTTTTATTGCTTTCCGGTTTGTATTTTTATGTTCATTCTTACCAAGATTAATTCCAGATATATTGTTTTTTGTTATTGGGGTAATAGATATAGCTTTTTATATCAAGTTGGATTTTCCACTGCAAGGTGTTAGGACAGGTTGATGTAGTATAAAGTTCAGAATCTAAAAATGCTCTTAATTTCTGGCGATGTATCCGGAGGAAATCCAACCACTATTAAATTTCTCGAATACTGATTTACCCATCAAAGCGGCGGTAAATAATATTTTCTTCTTCCATGTTGGAAATGAGCTATGCACAATTACTGATACACGCACCTCAAATGGATGATATTTTTAATCAGGGTAATCGACAAACTTTGTGAGAGGGAAAAAAAAAAAAAAAGGAAATTTTCAATTTCAAAGGTTGTCAATATTGAGATTGATTGAGAACTTATTGAAATCAGACAAAAAAAACTTACAATGCTTTACGAACTTCTTGCGATTGCCCGTACCCAGACACATATACACAGCAAAGCCGTCCACGAAGATGCCAAAGCCGTCTCCAATACCCTTGGTAAATTGATCATTAACAATAGAGGGATTGTCAGAAGAGTAGTATCGTTGGGTCCAAGATATTTGCCAAAATTGATTAAAAAAGACCAGCAGAGACATTTTCAAGGCAGTTATTTCACCATGTTGTTTGATGCCTCCCCTGTTACTCAAAGAGAACTCGGCAAAATTTTGAAGAGTGATCCAAGAATTATCAGATCTTACATTTACAAGGTGCCAACCGACAAGAACTTGAACGCTAAACTTTCTATCGATCAAGCTAATGAAATTATGACCAAAAATTAAGAAACTTTCTACGCGAATAATATTGTATCATAGTATGTGTGTGTTTTCTAGATATTTTTGCGGCTGTTAGAAAAGGGTTTACAATGAAGATGCAAGAAAAAGAAAAGAAAAAATAAAGATAAAAAAAAGGTCTATGGATTTTCATCATATCATTAATATATTTCTTGATTGCTCATTTATCTATTTACCACTATTATTGTGAGTCTTCCCTTTCATCTCTCCACAACATGGAATTTCCAGAAACATTTCAAAACTTTTTCTACTTCCTTCCTGCTCATTTCAAAATCTGTACATATCAAATCAAAATGCTTGATTTTATCAAGGTAATGCTTTTTCATAGTCAAAATGCTTGTCAATGAATAAAACTCTTCTTCTCCATTGGAACTCTTTCCTGAAATTAACTTGATGTAGTTTGGATTTTTGAATTTTTGCAAACTAAGCTTATTTGCAGAATATTCGTACCCTTGAGTATTCATATTATTGATACTTCCGCCATTATTTTGAGAATTTATATCGTTGAAAAATGACCCACTAGCACCTCCCCCAACGGTACTGTTCTGAGCAGTAGCATCCAAATTTTTCCTCTGTCTTCTTTGTGCCAGATCTCTGTGGGTACCAGGTTTAGGGAAAATCGTGGTTTTAAATTCCACAAGATTATACTTCTTTGCAATGATCTGTTTCTTGCTCACTGGCTTAATATTATGCAGATCATTGAACCTTTTCATGTACTCTTCATCATCTAAAGCCTGGTCAATTTCCTTTTGGAGTGCTGCTCTTGCAGCAGAATTATCCTGCTGTATCGTTGAAAAATTATCCCCTAATATCGTATTCTTGTTCCTCACATCAACAGATACTGACGTGAACTTTCTATTCAACTCTTTGATATAGTTTTGGTCCTTCAATATATAGTAAACTTTGCATCTTGATAACCATTTGGAATTATATTCTACCAACATAGGGTACGAATAAATACGATACAATAATCCTTGTAACAACCCATAAGTTATAAACCTTCTAATGTCAATATTAACACCTCTAAGTAAATTTTCCTGCTTTCTATACCATTCCTCTACGTTTCTCCCTTGCTGGAACGCTGTGTAGAGTTGAAAGATTTGAATGGTAGATAATGAGTCTTTGCTATCAGAATAATTCAAACCAGTGGTAGAACCCGATTGATTGAGACTATCAAAACTATTAGTAATGTAGCCGTTTTTCACATTGTTCATAACTGACTCGTATGAATAATTTTGCTGACCATTTTCGCCGTCATGTTTATTGTTCATGTTTTCTGCATCAGGTCTTATTGGGTTACCTCTAGATTCAAAATCAGCAGACCGTGTGCTATGGGCTTCGGTATTGATAGACGCATTCTCTGACACAAAGCTATCATTTCTTTTTTCCATAAACTTGAAGGCGAGGTTTTTCAATGGATTGGTGTCCTTACCACTGTAACAATATCTTTTGCATTCTTCACCAAGAACTTTATTATGATCCAAAAACATTGAGACTTTGGAAGTGGTAGCATAAATATTTTGAAAAGAAAACGTATCTAGTAAGATGATACACTTATATGCCATTAGATGTCGGATACAAAGGCAAGTATAGTCATAATCAGAATTACACAACTTCGCAATTTTATTGATGTTGTTCACCCCGTTGATATACTGTGTCATTCGGAGCAAATTGGGATCCCAATAGAAATCAACTAGTGAATCTAAATTCACGGTGGAAATAGGAACATCGCATGGCAAAATATTGATATCTGGTAGTTTGATATTTGGGAATAATTTGATATCGATGGAATTTCCTGCATTAATTTTGATGGAACACTCCGAATAATTGTTCAAATCCTGATAAATTTGTTGGATAAGATTCTCGATTGAAAATTCCGCATTTTTATTGTCCTGAAGTTGAAAAGGGTTGTTTGATTTGTTGATGTTTAAATTCGAGTTCTTCAGATCAATGCCATTGTCAATATGATTGTTATTATTATCGGGCCTAAAAGCGTTCAAGATCTTGAAATATTTATAGTTCAAATCTCGTTCCGAAATATACTCTTTGATATCCTTATTTTCAATATTGAAATAAACCAAATCATTCGAAGACTTTGATAAAATTTGCAGCTGCTCTTCCAAAACTTTGAACATCTTCCCTAATCTCCTCACCACAGGTTCATAACATGTTGAATCGCTATCATAATCAAAAATAAAACAGAAATTGAAATTGAAAGAGTTTCTGGCGTAAAAAGGTTCTTGAATATTTACAGGGTATCCTATTACCTTGTACTTTCCTGCTTTAGCCGATAGTAGCCTGTTGCAAAACTCTGGCTTGGGAATCACCACATTTCTAATATCATCGAAATTTATCAATCCTTCATCATTGCGACTATAGTCCTCCATAGGTTTCTCATTATAATTGTTAAGCACCATACTTCCAAACTCCAGGAGCAATCTGTCATCTTCAGATTCGTGTGTGGCAAGACTGACTTTTGATTTTTTATGGCCCCCTAGTCCTAGCACTCTATCTTTCAATAAGATATCATCAATACTGGTGGTCTCAATATTGACAACTTTCTCAGGAACTTGACAAAGAATTTTTGTACCTTCTTCTGGGTGGAAAGCGGCGAAAAATACCCCCAAAATCGAGGTGAATCCTTCAATGTTCGACATGTTTAGGTTGGTACTCACCAAATTGAAAAGTTCAACCTTATTGTTAGTGCGCATCGCATTTATTTATTTTGACGATTCTGTGCATTTCCGAAGACAGGGCATCGTAACTGCGCTGTGCCCAAACTTATTTTGAATATCAAGTAGGATACTTCACAAAGTTTTAGTAATCTCAGAAAAGGGAGGGAGAAAAAACGAAAAACTTAGTTAATTTGCATTGGGTTTGGTCACAATTATGTGAAACTGAACTGAGGCTGCAAACTTTTCCATTTCTTATAAAATTGCCTGAGAGCTATACCATGATCAACAAGAGTGTTATAAATTTATGATAAAACTAAATAAACATACATATTTATACCTAACGGTCACCAGTAAACAAATTTCCCATAATAGTTCAAGCCTGGTTGACATCTTTACCAAGCCTATAATTCCCAATAGCCTTACCCCAATTGACCTTAGCTCTAGTCACCGGAAGCGGTCTTCTTAAGCTCTTAAAGTCGACCTCATTTAATTTCAAGAATTTTTTGTTCAATGCCAATTCATAAGATTCTTCTTCCTTCTTGATCAAAGTAATGATTTCGGAAGCTTCGGCAGCAACAGAACTCTCGACACTCTTGGAGGTCTTCAATCTAACATTACCATCCTCAAAATAATGAACGTCAATTGAAATATTTCCCTTCAAAACGCCAGTTTCGGAATTATACTTGTACGCAGATACCCAAGTTCCGTTGATAAAATTCGAAGCATTGCGTTTCGTATTGATCAACGCGATTGCAATTTCAGTAGCACTCAACTGGAATAAATCAAACGCAAGTAGTTTCTGAGAGTTGTTGAGAGGATAGTGTTCTGAGACGTATTTTTCCAATGAAGTGGCCAAGGACTTGAATAAAGCGGTAGATTCCTCATCATCTTCTTCATCTTCGACATCGAGGGCAGAATTGTCCAAAAATTGTACGTTGAATAATTTTTTCAATCGAGAGTCGTAAAACTTTGTCCCCTTTTTATTATATTTCGAAATGATTGACAACTTTTTGGCGTCCGGTAATGAAATGATTTCGAACTTGTCTTGATCAACTAACGAGCTTTCCAAAGATCTCTTGATGGATTTGGTTATATCTGGTGTTTGGTCAAGAATGAGCTTCAAATCATTTATGACATCTCTGGTTTCCCCAGCTGGAGCATCGTTCAAAAATTCTGCAATTATGCTATCTATTTCAGACATTATTCTTGTTGTACTGATAAAAATAGTGGTTATGTAGTACCAGCAGAGCTGTCTAGATAATAACAAAACACTCTGTCAGGCAAACTTTTTTAGCGGCGTGCGCTTAACGCGAAGGACGAGACGCGCCATCCCAATAACATGGCTACACTGGTCATTTGGGTATATTACGTTCTTTTATTGCCTATGGAGAACTCCTGGAGAAAACAAACACAAAACAAATGCTGATGATGCCAAATTGAAAAATGAAAAGAAAAAAAAAAAAAATGAAAAATATAAACGAAAATAAAAAAATAAATGAAAATAAAAAAATAAAACGCACCATGGAATGTGATTTGGAAAATATCTTCAAAGACAATAACCATTTCATGCATTCAAAGAACAAATGGATAAAAAAAATTCATCTGATGGTCATAACTCTTCTAATTTGTTTGCCTCCATTAGTCAATGCACTATCTTTCCCATCTTCTGTCGATTTTCCACTTCCAATCCAGCTTCCCAGGCTTTTTGGGCTATCAAATATTTTCCAAAATTTTAGATTTTCGTCAGCGGCTGCAGTTGCCAAAGTAATACCATCAGGACTAAGAGCGCTACTCAAAATACGACCATCATGGCTATTACTAATTTCCCCCGTCTTTTGTAATGTTGGATAATGGTAAATGGAAATGCTATTGTTGGGGTAGCCACTTGTCGCCACAATTTCCAACCCAGTCCCTCTAGCCTGGCCCCAATTCAATGAAGTGATTTGAGAACCAGTGTTGATCGAGTTGACACGGGCCCCTGTTGTTGTATTCCAAAAATGAATATATTTATCATTTGTACCACCACCTGTGGCTAATAACGAAGATTGGTAATCACACCAACTTAGGGCCTTCACTGCTGCAGTGTGAGTTGTTTTGCTAAATTGTGGAATCGAAGACCTAGCATCCCAAATATTGACAATATTATCATTACCACCAGTGGAAAATTGGTTTCCGTCACCTCTCCACTTTATGCCACAAACCTCGGCATTATGATATCCACGCATTTCTGAAACAATGTGTTTTGCGATTCTAACATCGCTATGGTACAATTCACCAGACCTTGACCCCGAAGTGATTAAGTGCTTTGACCATGCATGATTGACAATTCTTGTGTCAGAAGATCGCATAGTTCTTAGCTTTGTATTGTCTTCAATATCCCAAACTTCAATCATTCCATTATCTTTTCCGATAGAAAGATATGAGCCATCGTCGCTCCATGATAAAGAAGTAATAAGAACATCACAGGTGGTGAGCAAGTTTACCAGACCAATAGAAGCCTGCCAAATATAGACGGAGTTTTCTAATGCAACTGCTAATAAGTTGTCCAGAGACCATGCCAATAATGACAAGTAGTAGTCATCTACTAATCCTGGGGCGTCTAAAATTCTTTCTGGGATGGTTGGTACCTTTCTTGCTCTTGCCAAAGCATTAGTAGGAGTGATCCCATTAGAATTCTTTAGTCTGGAAATTTCTAAGACATTATTAAGTCCATCATTTAATGTATTTTGCCCTAAGCTGAAGGTATATTTCTTTTTCCGTTCTGGCGGAGCAGGCTGAAACTGAAGGATTTTTTGATCAATATTGACACCACAAACCTGGGCCACTGAGTGTTGATATATTTTATTTGATTGGAATTGTATGTGTTTTGAAGGTGAGTCTGTTGGCTTTGGTTGTTCTAAAGCACCTTCGTTGAATAATTTCCCTGATGATGAATATCTTGAAGGAATAAATCTGTCAGTAGTGGTGGTTGAAGCCGATTTCTTCAAAGATCTACGATTAGGAGATGACTGACAAGGATTTCTGCTGCTATTATTATGACTGAGATCATTAAGCTGAGTTGGTGGGCTCAATATTGGGAAATTTCCTTTGGAAATGAATGAGTTTTCATCGTTCCAATCTGACGTCACGACATTTAATTTTGTGGGTGATGACAAAAGCGGCTTTGACAAATAATTATCTTTTCTTGCAATATTTGGAGACTTGCTAGAAAATATGAGTCTTTTATTTGGGGAGATATTTTGTTGGTATAGTCTGGTATTTGCGTCAAAACTGGCAAAAGGATCACCGTTACCAGCAGAACTGCTATGAGGCCTTGTAAAAGAGTGGTCCAATATTCTAGTCATCTCTGTTTGGTTTGATCTATTTGTTGAGTTAAATACAGTATGTTATTTTGTTTTGTTGTCTCTCTATATATAATCTATGTTGATATCTTATTACCAGCTAATGAAATCAAGGGAAGAGCCATGCAACGGAGGGCCCATATAAAACCAGGAATCAATAGCGAGAGGGTGTTTGGTTTGCCAGGAAGCTTTGCCGTTTTGGTACAATAATGTAGAACGAAGGAAATGAATAGAAGATTATTTTTCCTGTTTGATATCGATGGTGTTATGGGAAAGAGAACCTCAAAGTTGTTTTTTCTTTTTTTCTGGCTTTTCTACTGCTGCTGCTGCAAGTTGGCGGTTTTCTGCTGTTTGTTTGTTATTGTGTTTGTGTTATTCCATATTGGGAAAGATGTGGGGTGTATCACCAGGAAGCATCTACACGTGATCAAAGGCTGCCGGTCGGTTTTTCCGTGACGGGGTACTGCGGTTTTCCTGCAGGAAGGTATGTGTCATTCCGTCCCGGTAAGCTGTTATCGCAAATTTTCTCCCTGTTGAGTCATCTCCGTGGTGCAGATAGCTAGTATTAATCATATACAGGGGAACTTTTTTTTTTTTTGCATATTTAGTCTACTCTTTCTTTTGCAACTCTTCACTCTTCGTTTTTCTTTTCCTACACCATTCCTGTGTGTGGCAATCATTACTGGCATTGAATTGTGTGTGTCTGTTTATATATAATGTTTAGATCACAATTTTCCACGACCTGTTCTGCTTACAAGTCCCTTATAACAAGACGTTATTTGGCTACAGCACAACCTCAAGTGCAAAAATCAGTGAAAGACTTGGATCGTGCCACTCTTACTGTGAGAAACGGTCCAATCTTCCACGGTTACTCCTTTGGTGCTAATAAGAATGTCAGTGGTGAAGCAGTGTTTACCACCTCCTTGGTTGGTTATCCAGAATCTATGACTGATCCTTCTTATAAGGGTCAGATTTTGGTGTTCACTCAACCATTAATCGGTAACTATGGTGTTCCTTCCGGTGAAGCCAAAGATCAATACAATCTTTCGAAATACTTCGAGAGTCCTAATGTCGAATGTATTGGTATCGTGGTGTCCAATGCTGCTATGAACTATTCCCACTGGACTGCCGTGCAATCTTTGGGAGACTGGTGTAAAAAAGAAGGAATTGCCGCCATCACTGGGGTCGACACCAGAGCCATTGTCACTTACTTGAGAGAAAAGGGTTCTTCTTTGGCAAAAATCAGTATCGGAGAAGAATATGACGCAGATGAAGATGAAGCGTTTGTGGACCCTGGTTCTATCAACTTGGTTCATAAAGTCAGTACTAAAGCTCCTTTCCACGTCAGTAGTACTGGGAAATATCACGTCGCAGTCATTGACTGTGGGGTTAAGGAAAACATTTTGAGATCATTGGTTTCCAGAGGTGCTTCTGTCACCGTGTTCCCATACGATTACCCAATTCATAAAATCGCTTCTAACTTCGATGGGGTATTTATCTCCAATGGTCCAGGTGATCCAACCCATTGTTCCACTACCGTTTACAACTTGCAAAGAACTATGGAAACTTTTGACGGTCCAATTTTCGGTATTTGTCTTGGTCATCAGTTGTTGGCGTTGGCTGCAGGGGGTAAAACCATCAAGATGAAATATGGTAATAGAGCCCACAATATCCCTGCTTTAGACTTAACCACTGGTAAATGTCATATCACTTCTCAAAATCACGGTTATGCCGTTGATGCCACCACTTTGCCTGCAGAATTCAAACCTTACTTTATCAACTTGAATGACGAATCTAATGAAGGTATGATACACGTCTCCAAGCCAATCTTTTCTACTCAATTCCATCCTGAAGCTAAAGGTGGTCCTTTGGATTCTTCTTTCTTGTTCGATAAATATTTTGAAGATATCGACAGATATAAGGCCAAACAAAGTGAATTGAAGGGAGCTGCGATTGAAAACAAGCCAAATGACTTGTTGGTTAGTATATTACCAAAAGAACGTGTTAAATAATTCAATAGACTCTGTTATCTAATTTGCTTTTCTGATTATTATTATTACTACTATTCTTATGATTTCACTAATTCTTTCATTATCTTCTACACTAAATTGTACAAAAGGTTACGGCTAAAACTACAATGATTTTCTGTAAAGAAAAACCAATTTGGTCTAAGTCCGGCCAAATACACGACACACAAAATAGTAATGAAACGGGACATTATATTAAGCAGGTACATAATATGATAGCAATTCAAAATAAAACACAATCATCATGATACAAACAAATAAAAATAAACTAAAATGATCAAAAGTTAAAAGGTATGCAAATGGAAATGGAAATGGAAATTGAAAGAAAATAATTTGAAACAATATTATAGAATAGTAAGCTCAAGATAATAAGAAAGCCCCCAAACCTTCATTGATAGCCTGTATAATACGCTCTCTCATTTTTTCCTTGCTTGAGTACTCAGGCAATTTCAAATAATTAGCACAAGTCATGACACTTGGTAAGAAATCATCTGCACTCATGCCATCTTCGCTTGGCTTTCTTACTACGGTGAACTCTGGTCTTAAAGCTTTGAACCCACCAATAGGTAATTTTGGAGACCCAGTTAAAAATTGTAAAAACTTTCTTCTTTCATCTTTGTCAAAACTGACCATAACTTCGAGCAATCTGACAAAAGATTCGGAATCAGTGTTATAGCCGTGATTGGCATGGATTGAAGAACACAAAGTTTCAAATGACCAGTCTTCTTCCCCGTTACCAAACATTTCAATTAATTCTGTTGGGGTAAAAATGGTGACCGCATTATAAGGAATAACTTGAGAAAAACCTTCAATAAATGCTTTAATTTGTCTGCAAACCCCTCCCCCAACAGTTGCATCAATGACTTTGCTAATGTAGTCATCAACATTAGACATCATCACTGGGATGTCTGCACCGCCATCAACTAGTTCAAAATCAGGATAGCCTGGCAAAACAAAACTGAGAGACAAGTCTTCCAAAGTGGCACCATCAACTTTAACTTGATCTGGGTATGCATATAATGTTGCATTTTCCTCATATTCATCAATAAACTTTTGGAGGTATTGCAAGGAGCTAGCCAAGTCCTTGTCAACAACTCTGAGCCTATCAAACAACACAGATCTAATAGCCCCATCATATTCAACGGCACCTGCTTCATCGATGAGACCCGCAATTTGGAAAAATACTTCATTGAATGCAAAATCGACTAATCGGCCATCCAATAATGATCGGCCAACTAACTTACCTAGCATTTTGAATAACGAAAGAATTTTCTTTCCGATAGCGCCAGATTGCATGACGTTGCTCATTGGAGCAGGAAAAAGACCATTCTGATACATGACGTATGAGCTGTCAGTAAGATTATCCAATGAGCCTCTCCACATCTTCAAAGATTTCTTTTGGAACTCCTTAGAGATAACAGAGTAAAATTCGAGGGTTGGGCCTAAACCACTACCTTCTTCATTAAAGTATTCGATTTCAAGAACACTTGAATGAGAAGCATATAATTCTAATAATTTGATACCGCTTTGCAATATATGTTTTCTGGAAATCCTTATCTTGTGTCTATTAGGTCTTCCCAATTCCGCTATAGCGTTGTTTGTATTGGAGTTGGATTGACTCTCGTTGTTCTTTAATTTCCATTTTTCAATCAACCTTGAGTATCCAAAAGAAGTTGAGTGCAAAAAGAAAAGTCTAGTGTTCAAAGGAAAGATGAATGGGAACTGTCTGGTGATATGAACACTCCAGCCTGGCAAGGTTCCACTGACCACAATCAAAGGCTCCTCGAGTTGTCTATTGAGCTTTGCAGTCAATTTCCAATTTAAAAACAACGAATCGTTAGCCCCTGAATTATTTTTCACCAGATTGTTGATGAGGAACAAGCATTTCAATAATTTCAAAATTTGGACACTCGAAGCATCGCCCAATGCCTCCAAGTCGTTAGAGCCAGTCTTGGAAATATATTTTCCATCTTCATGAATCACATCAGCAGGGCGTTCAGGAGGCTGGCTAACTCTTCTGAACTTAATAGCATGAGTAGTGTTCCAAATATTACTGGTATTCACATGACGCAAAGTTCCCTCGTTATTTGGGTCCATTTGAAGTGACTTATAAATCGCTCCATATATTGTGGTTTCTAAAGGAACAACCTCACCATTGATGCTAAATTCCAAATACCATTTATCACTTGGGTTTATATCAGCTGAATCTTCGCCCCCATCTTCTTCTTCATTATCCTCTTCGATGGCACATTCGGCAATCTCATCATCAGCTGCCGCATATTCTTCATCAATATCATCAATAATTTCATCGCCATCAGCGTCTGATCTGCTATCATCTCTCACACGAGAATTTATTGAGGTCCTTCTGCTACTGCTAGAAACCCTTCTCTCATTGCCGGAACTTGTTCTATTAGTAGGAGAACCGAATACAGCATCTGTTAATCTGGAGAACAATAAGATTCTGTTTTTCAAAAAGTTGTTAATCGATTTGAAGGTCGCAACAGCATGTGTAGACAACATTAAAGTTTTATAATTTTCTGGTAAGGAGCCACTTTCATCATCGCAACTTAAGCGCAACTTGATTTGTTTCGCCATGGAAAGCGCTTTATTAGTAGAACTTTGAGAGTCACGCAATCCTGCGTTGGAACTACCAGAAGTCAAAATTTCAAATGATTCTACTCTACCCAATCCTTCCTGTAATTTGTTTACCAACAAATTCAAAGGAACTTCCTCACCCACAAACTGTTTCCTCACAAAAATATGAATAAAACTGTCGCAGCATGGAGAGCCCAATCTGCCAACACAGTTTGTATTATTGGCACCAAATATGATGTTAAGGGTATCAATGATTCCAGATGATATTAATTCATAGCTGGAAATCACAACACCGTCGGAATCCAAACTCTGTGCTAATTTCTTCCATAAACCAAGCCATTGATCATAAGAGTAGGTTTTGATCAATTCAGAATTCTTTAATGTGGTAACCACCTCCTTATGAAGCTTAATATGAGGTAACATCTCCAATGAGCTAGAATGTTTAGCATTAGTATAATCTTGTGAGATACTGGACAATAGCTCAGCGATCATATTAATCATGGCAATATCATTGTGACCTGCAAAACTAAAATTATTTGCATCAACATCAGCCAAATTATTTTCATTTTGATAGTGGCTACTTCCAAACCTATTGATTGCGAACTCAACATCATCATCTTCGTCGCCGTCGTCGTCGTCGTCGTCGACATCAACATCATCATCATCTTCTTCTTCTTCGTTGTTTTCGTTGTCTACATCGTCTTCTTCATTGCCTTCTTCCTCCTCTTCATTTTCGTCTTCATCCTCTCCTTCATTCTCATTGTAAACACCTTCCTCGAAATTGTTACCTTGTTCCTCTTTGGTACTGTTTTCATCATCAGGGGCATTACCATTATCCAGTTCGATATTAAGGGCTTTGCTATCCGCACGGTTATCACTTTCACTATTATAAGTTTCCAAAATTTTCAAGCAAATGTCATGCAGCGTAGAAATATTGGAAAACAAACCTTCTCTATCAAATTCCTTCAAAAAGATAGATGAATATTTTTTTGTAAACAAATCAACAACGATCAAGGTGCCTAGAAACAAGACGTACAAACTAGCATTTTTGCGCACTTCTTTGGCAGGATGATTTATGTTGGCAGATGAAAAATCATTTTCTAAAGCATTCTTGGCCTGAATCACAACAGACGTCAATAGACTAGTTATTGAATTAATTGACTGTGGTCCAGTTGAAATCTTTTTGAAATTAGCAATACTGGCAAGTCTGATAATTGCCAATAAAATTCTTCTTCTAACTTCAAAATCAACAGAAGCAGAATGCATATCAACCAACAATGGCAAGGCATGATTTGCAAATGAGTTCAAATCATTAGAGTTCTTTTCAGAATTGAAGAGTTCTTTTCTTTCACTGTTAATTTTTGATCTAGCGTCTGTTAACATCGAAAAATAACCGCAGAATCGTGAATATTCTTCATTAGAATCAACCGTAACTACTGGGAGCAAAGAACAAATAAAGTTCAAAACCTTAATGAATAAATCCTTCAGAGTTTTCATGAGGACTTCAATTGAAGATGATTTAGCATCATAGTCCCTCCCTAGGGCTTTATTGAAGAATTTTCCAACTTCACATTCGTTAATCAACATAAAAGAAATCTTAGGGGAAGCCGAAGATATGCTAGCCAAAGCAGTCAATGATTTGTTAACTGTCGCAAGATTTAGCACAACAGTTGATGAACTGCTAACGCCGTCGCCCTTGGTAGATTTCCTTGATGAAGAAGCTGAAATGATATCCAACATGCGCCTAAGCAACTCTGGTTTAACCAATTTTTCCAAAGATAGTGGTGAATCTTTGAAGCTATTAAGGATACCACAGATCGCAACTAATGCATTCTCAACAGCAATGGTATCAGAATACTCAACAGCAACTCGTGACAAAATTGGAAAAACCTCATTGATTGAATCAAGAGAATCACCCTTGATGCCAACGCAGGAATTGGCAGCAATGATCAATGCTTTTCTTTGGGCGTGTATAGTAAAGAAATCAAGATATTGAACACATGCACTTAAGCAACCCGTTGATAAAATTCTCTTTCCGCTACTTCTAGAAATGACTTCAAGTGTCTGTAAGCATTGCTCAGCCAAATCAATATAACTGATCTCCATCAATTTGGGTTGAATTGCCTCGATTGCACCAACCGACACAAGGGTATAGGCATAATCTGGATTAACTTCCCACAAATTATATATACATCTGCAAGCTACTAGCTGGACTTCTAATTCACCAGTGAGGAATGGATCATTCAAGATTGATATCAAGGCTTTGGATAATTTTGTGACTGGAACCCCTGCTTCTGTCAAACTGTTCGTGACTAATAGCCTATCAGATAATTCATTCAAAGTTTCTAGAATGAGGAACGGGTCGTCGCGGCGCGATAAGCCATCAATCAAGCCATTAATTCCTGAAGTTCCACCGCCTGACAAAGCACTGAAAAAGTTCGCAGCTTCAGGGAACATTTCAGATAACAATCTTGACCTTATATCATTGCCACTAATTCTTCCGCTACCAGATCCGTTGAACGGATCAAATGCACCGTCCTCGTTAATTTCTTCTTCCTCGTCTTCATCGTCTCTTCCTTCATCTTCATCATCTTCTTGTTCATCTTCCTCGTCATGGCGTTGATTGTAATGATAGTCTTCAGTATCATCCATATTCTCATCGCCATCAGAACCATGATCATTCTCATGGATGAATTCTGATGCATCATCTGAACCATAATGAATCGAACGCTTATAATATGAGTTAGACATCAGTTTGTCTTCATCCACTTCGTCTCCACTGGCCGATTGATCATTGCTGAACGATTTTGATTTCTGATATTGGTGGGAAAGTCTCAATAGTCCTTCTTCTTCGGAAATGTCATCGTCAGCATTTGTCATGTCCACGTCTTCATTCCTCGATCTATGCATTTTTTCGTCCTTCATTCTTTGTGTATCTTGAGTATCACCACTTTCTTCTAGTACTCTAGTCTTGGATGCCTTAGCATCTCCTTTTCCTGACATGCTTTCTATATTTCGAAACAATCGGATTTAGTCGGCTTCTTGAGCTTGTGTGTTTCTGATTCGTCTTGAGCTAGAGTTATCTACGGTGATCAAAAGAGCTCTGAGGAAATATAATTCAATGCTTGTAAATATCACAGCTTGTTGAATGCAAGTTATTATCTGATGTTTGCCACCTTTGTGATTGTGTGGATCCTGTAACCTTTAGAGTAAGAAAAGAAAAAAAAAAAATTAAAAAAAAACCAACAGTTCTTGCGGCACTATTTCCGTTCCAGTAATTCTATTATAATTAGTACGTGAGTAGCGAATATCCTGGAATAATCACCAAAATTTGACTGGGAATGAAAGTTGCACAAGTAGACAGGGCACCACCCAAATCAAGTATATGGCGAGATGGGATTGGCGCTGAGAGGAAAAGATAAAAAAAACCGGTAATCTGATTTACATGCGGGTTACCACCAACCAGAGACAGCAGAAGTTCACACACAACTGAAGTGGCGAGCATTATTCTTTATTTACAGTGTGGATTTATTACAAAGAACAGGCGATGGTCGTCGATTTGTTATCTTTTTCAATTGCATCGTCTTTTCAAATTGATGCATCAACTTGAAAGCACCACTCACAAGAGTTATCTATACGTAACCACCACCGGTTTCTACAAAAACATAATTAGTCAATTTTGGGAAACACAACCCAAAGACCACCAAACAATAAGAGTAAGTTGGGGCTCCGGGTATTTCCAAGTAGCTTAGAAAGAGGGAACTGCCTGGCCGTTGTTTGACCGAAGGACCGCCTGCGAAACCACAGATCATCTTCCAAATACCGGGTAAGCTCATCAACAGAGGAAAAAAAAAAAAAAAAAAAAAATTCTGCTGTTTGAATTTTTTTCACTCCTGTAAAAAGTTACACTTTTCTAACCTTTAACCTTTACTCAATAATCATATAGTTATTGTTTTTCCCTTCACTCAAAAATGCCAAAATCAAAGAGATCCAAGCTCGTCAGTTTGACCCAAACAGATAAAAAGGGCCGTGACAATAAAGAAAGAATCTTCGATGAAGTCAGAAGTAATTTGGATACTTTCAGATATGCATGGTTATTGAACCTCGATGGTGTGAGAAACCAAGTTCTTCAAGAACTTAGATCAGAATGGGCCGGCTCAAAACTTATCATGGGTAAGCAGCGTGTTTTGCAAAAGGCTCTCGGTGACACTATTGAAGAAGAATATAAAGAAAACTCTAGCCAATTATCTAAGTTGTTTGATGGTGTTGTGGGGATACTATTCACCGATGAAGAACCAAAGGTGGTTAAAGACTATTTCGAATCTTACTCGAAAAACGACTATGCTAGAGCCAACTCTAAGTCTCCTATTGATTTCACTATACCTCAAGGGATTGTTTACTCTAGAGGTGGTCAAATAGCCGAAGATGAAGATATTCCAATGCAACATACCATGGATCCAACAATGAGAAACACTTTCAAACTTCCAACCACTATCAAGAAAGGAAAAATTTTCTTGGAAGAAGAATACCCTGTTTGTGAAAAGGGTGAAACTTTGGATGTCCGTAAAGCTTTGATTCTTAAGCAGTTTGGTGTTGCTTGTTCGGAATTCAAAGTGGGATTGTTGGCTTACTACGATAACAAAACTACAAGCGTTGAAAAATTATAAAATAACTAGGCAAAAAATTTCCTCCTCATGTTTTTTTTTCTTCTCTCTCTCTCTCTCTCTCTCTCTCTCTCACTGCTTCATGTTCATTCATTAATTATATTTTATGTACCATTATCTGATGTCATTTTGTTGATACTATCATAGAAATATATGTCTGTTTCTAGTTTTCTTTTTATGTCTGTAGAGCCTTGCTACACTACAATTTGTATTAAAGAAAAAGAAAGCAATTTATACACTTATATTACTGAGGAGAAGTGACAGCTATATATCGAAGTTTATGAAACAAATGAATTAATTTAAAATATAGATGATAATAGCCCTTTTTTTTTCAACAAATTCCCCCAACAATGAAACAAACAACAATGAACTAAAGAAAGACCATTTTTTCAAACTGCTTATAAATCTTCATCTTCATCTGGCAATGGCAAAGCAGCGGCGCTGTCCATTTCCTTTTGGTATTGTTCCATCAAGTTGCTGTCAACTTGGACTTCTGGTGGAGCCAAAGCTGGAGCGGCAACGAATTCCAATTGAGAGTCACCAGCCAATTTTCTGGCCAACCACAAGAATGGCTTTTCAAAGTTGTAGTTAGACTTGGCAGAGATATCGTAGTATTGCAAGTTCTTCTTTCTGTGGAAGGTGATGGTCTTGGCCTTGACCTTTCTTTCCTTAACATCAACCTTGTTACCACACAAGACAATTGGAATGTTTTCACAAACTCTGACCAAATCTCTGTGCCAGTTTGGAACATTCTTGTAGGTGATTCTGGAAGTGACATCGAACATGATAATACCACACTTACCGTTGATGTAGTAACCATCTCTCAAACCACCCAATTTTTCTTGGCCAGCGGTATCCCAGACATCGAACTTGATTTCACCAAAGTTAGTGTAGAAAGTCAATGGGTGGACTTCGACACCCAAAGTGGCGATATATTTCTTTTCGAATTCACCAGTCAAGTGACGCTTGACGAAAGTGGTCTATAAAAAGAAAAATTGTTAGTATTGATATCACCCAAATGCATAATTTTTTGGCAAAAATAAATAATACCACAGATGACGCCAAATGCAAATACTTCATCGACAAAATGTACAATCTCATCAACAACAAAACAAATCTATATAAATATGGGTGAAGAGCTTAGTTGATGATATTTTGAAGCAACTTATTTCTTATTGTGATTCGGATTAAACAATAACAACAATAATGGTAAATCGCGACAATAAACAACCCCCTACAATCAACACACCATTGAGAAGCTAAGTACAACCGCACTTAACCTTATTATAGAAGGCATTTGCAATAAAGAGAAGCCAAATTGTCATGACTGGACACAATAATTAATCATCTTCTAATTTAGCATCAGCCGTGGCAATTAAAAAAAATGGCTAAACAAAACAACACAACATACTTTACCGGTACCACCATCACCAACCAAAACCAACTTGAAGGTTGGAACATTACCAGCGTTATCAGCAGACATCTTGAATTATAACTTTCGTTTACAAAAGATTCACAAACAGATGGAGAGTGCACTATATGTGATTAAGGACAAAATCCACGAAAAAACTTTCACTTTTTTGTTCCACTATTTTTTTTTCTTGCTTAAGAAAAAAGGAGAAAATCACAGAGGAAAAAAAAAATTTAAAAAGTCACCCGGTGCCGCCACCCGCTCTGCGAATAGCAATGACTTGCGACACGTGAAAGTTTGCCCAATTAGTAAATACCTAATATATTATATAATACACAAACTACAAACATCATCCTCATGCTCCTCCTCTTAAATCGCCACTACGTGCGTGGTAAAGAGCATTGACTGCTCAATTCATTCTGTACTTTTGCAATCATCAAAAAAGTTAAAGACAAGAAAAAAATCAACTGAATCTCGCGGTCTCAACAATATCATCACTAACGCTGTTGATCATCAGGTTACACCAGTCAAGAAGGTTGTTCTTCTCCTTTATAGCTTTCCTTCTCTCCTTTTGAACTAATAGCAACTCATTCTGTAGGCTCTCAATTTTATCTAGCTGGTCTTTTGTCGACACGCCAATACCCGGTAGCGACTCTATAATTGTGAATATCTGTCGGGTCTTTAATATTATATCAGTAGATAATTCATTCATAGTATCCTTGAATTCTTTAGGATCAGCAACATTTGCGTCTTTATCCGCCATTTTTTCTTCATTATCTGACGGTTCATAATCGTGATTCGTGTTGACGTAGTTTATTGTTGCACAGAATTGTTCAAGAAGCTAGTCAGGTTAGTTATAAATCACTTGAGTATTGAAAATAGTAGCCTTTTATTTATTTTTTTTTCCAAGCCGAAACCAACATACCTGATCGAGGCATATCTGTAACTGTGTCAATCTGTCTGCCATTTTTGAAATTGGGCGAAGAATATATTGCTTTATTTTGAGATATTGAAGCTTCTCATGTTGAGAGTCTGTATTGTTTTGGAGTTTTTTTCCTCTTTCCCCTGCGTGCGTATATGATCTGTGTCACGTGTATTTGGCATAATTCAATCTCTCTATTATTGTCGACTTTTGCGATTATGGCTAGTAGGGAAAGTCTAAGAATATCGGATTTAAGATCATTCTGGATTAATATAAACAATAACTTAATAAAGTTAACAACGTAGTAAAATATAGTGATTGAATAATGTGCTGCCTCTCTAAAAGCAGTAGTGAGATAATAAGGTAGAATGAGTAAGTAAAATAGAAAGTAAGAAAATTTAGGTTAGAAGTAATGGTGTTATGGCTACTAGCACTCAAGTGTGTTGTTAGCAAAAAGTGTACAAGTACGACTAGTACACCTCCTCCCATTATGAGTGAATTGCATTTTGTTTTTCCGATATATATTTGTAGAATTGTGTGTTGGTTTGGGTTATTCTCTGAATTTGAGTATTCCGCTCAATTGTTCAACTATTGGTGCTAGTAATTAATATTTAACTGAAACATATTTTGCTTTAGGTTATTGACACCCCCTCACCCATAGTTATGGCTCAACAGGTATAATACTAAAATCTCGTATGCCAAAGATATGGCAATATATATTACTGCTATAATTGACTTCCTTAATAGCTCATTATAAAAATAACGTAACCAAGAAATTGAAAGATTCGCCCATCCCAAAATATCGCTCCAAGTGTTCGTAATTTTATTTGATGACATGAGAAAATATGAAATAGGTATATTGCCAAAGCAGTTCTAGTTGTAAAGATAGTGCCTTCTTTTTTCTATTTTAATTTTGCGATATTTCACTCCAGGAATATAATCAAAACGAACCTTTTTGAATTCAAGGAGAAAGTAAACATGTATTCGGAAATACAGACGCTACGACCTTCTAAGATTATTCTATTCTTATTATCAATATTATGGTAAGCGTTCAATGCAAATTTTAAAGAAAGAGTTCTGATTGGCTCTGGTATTTCGAATTGTAATCTCTGAGATAATACACTTTTGTGTGGATTTTCTATCTCCTTGAAAAACGAAACCTCATGATCGGAGTGGTAGGAAGTAACTCTGACCGCTTAGCGGTGTCAATTTTCAGGTTCCTCTGCTGGATTAGAAAGCTATTTCAGGAACTTAACCAGATTGCCTTGATTTTAGATCTTCGCACAAAATTTACCAGCCTGGCTTGTAGTATTTGAGGTTAATAGCTTGGAAGTATACAAGTTGTAACGTATGTCATGCTCAAGGTATCACTATACTATTGTTAATGTACTTCTAGGACGCATTAGTTCACTAATAAATTATTATTAATAATAATTCTTCGTAGAGCATCCAAGCATTTCGAAGAATTCCCTTTTAGGTTCTTGAACATGGCAGGATATTCTATTACTTTCTATCATCTTTTATTATCTTCTATTATCTTCTATTATCTTCTATTATCTTCTAGAAATATCTAATAGTTCCAAGAGAAGATCGAACTTCTTAAATAGAGCAGTCTTTCTTGTCTTTCCATTTTATCATTCTTATTTTAGAGGACACGCTTAAACCTTTACAAGATGTTTATACTTACTTTAACAATTTATTTTCATTTCATTCGATACAACCATTAGTAGATCGAATTATGGTATATAATCGAAAATAAAAGGAGTAGTGACTAGTAGTAGCAATGTGTCCAAGGGCTAAATAGTCTTTAGGGCCCATTAGTCGAGCGGTGTAATGTTACCAACCTCTTCTCATTAAGCATTCTTTGGATAATTACAATTAAATGTGCTTTCCTAAGTTTCCTTCGACCGGCTATATATATAGCCAATAATCTTAGAGAAAACATTGGATCTGAGTAACAACCCTTTGGATAACCTACACAACTAAATGAAGGTCTTGGACAACAGTCATCAAGGATATAAGTTCTCTAACTGGAATTCATGTTTATACACTGGACTATCAGGAATTGTTATTTATGAGGTTTTTTTACTAAAAATAATTTTGTCATTGATTGTCTGGAATTTGAAGGTAATTTGTCGTGGTCAGGGGGTATCCGTTATAATTTTTTTATGACCACCCAAACAGATCAAGAAGGTATGATAGAGATGGAGATATTGTACCAATGAATTTTCCATTCTAACTGATCTTTTTTTTTTTTTTCAAAAAAACAATAATCATTATGATGTTAAAAAAACAACAAACAAATGAATTGAAATCACCACATTTGCAGAGCGAGCAAACTATGACACATACTTCTATAGAAAGTAATAAATGACTATCAAATGTCTAGGGATCCAATCTAGATAGTTGTCATTAAGTACGATGAGTATGCTTTCTGCCAGGCAGTTAGCAGGATGCTTACTCTGTAGAAACGGAAGAATTTATTAAATTACAGATCTGCAAGGTTTATATTGATTGTAGTCTATTTGAAAAATCAAATGCTTCGTAATAATCACTCGTAAGAGTGCTTGAGCAAAGATCTTAGTAAATTTTAATTTTCCTAAACTCATGCTACTCACAATTTCTCGTCTTTTTTTTTTTTTTCTATTTATCATTGTCACATTTCATATAACTGTAAACCACTACAGTAAATAACACTGAAAAGCTATCTAATACAAAAAAGGTATGATTATGCAAGGACAAGAAAGAAAGAAAACATAAAAGTAATAATACAAAATCTAATTGAAAATAAAACAACAACAAACAAATAATCAATGGAGAAAACATGACACTCATCAACAAAAAAAAAAAACAAAAAACTCATCATCCTCATTTCCTCATTTTCCTATCACTACTCTCATCATCCTTTCCGTGCTTCAACATGTGGTTTTCCAACTGTTGCAACTTTTCGAAACTCTTGGTACATTTATCACACTTGTACTTCTTAGCATGGGTTCGCATATGTTTTGCCAAATTACTACTTTCACTAAACCGCTTATTACAACCAGGAAACTTGCACGCGAGGGGTTTTTCCCCAGTATGCGTCCGAGTATGGATTGATAAACTTGATGAATTAGCAAAACGCTTGCCACACAATTTGCAATGGAATGGTTTTTCCCCACTGTGAACCCGTTGATGTTGTTGTAACATCGCTTCCACCGAAAAAGAATGCCCGCAAATGTCACATTTGAAAGGTTTGTGTTTTGTGTGAACGTGAAGATGACGAATGATTTTCTGACGCTGGTTGAACACTTTCCCGTTCCGCTCACACCCGTGCCAGTGACAAACGTACTGCGATTTACCCAGACCAACGTGCTGGGAAATTATATGATCAGTAAGCTCCGAAGTATCTTTGAAGGTTTCATTACATTGATGAGTACCATCAGCCGATTCCCAAAGACAAGTAAACTTTTTGGGAGTTTCAGTGGTTGGTTGGACTTGCAGGAGCGCTTGTGGCGAAGGAGGAGTATTATCTATTGATAATTTTGTAGCAGACATCAATGGCATGGAATCAAGTTGATTATTATCAAAAGTTTGTCCATGTTCTTTATTGACGTGATCAAACAACCCGGCGAAATCAAGACTTTGAAAGTCACAATCATCCCATTTACAATTCAAATCATTAACCACACTAGAAATATCGCCCCCCGAAGTTCCATAGCCCATGATTTGCTCAGAATTGTTATCCTGAAATATCTTGAGCATCTTATCAAAAGACGAGGTATCGCCATCCATCATAAACGGTTTTTTATCAGTGGCAAAATGGTTAAATGATGGAAGTAAATGATCTTTGAAAATATGTTGTTGAAAATTTTTAGGGTCGATGGTTGAGGTACAATCATGCCAATGGCACGTTTGTTTCTCCAACGGTTTCATTCTCTTTGACATTGGCAATGATTTCTTTGATTGGTCATCGGTAATCTCCGAAAATCTTCGTTTCGATTGGTCGGGGTTATTATCATTAAGGCCACTTCTGAGGAAACTTGTTGGTCGGGAAAATCCTTGAATGTCATTGAACCGATCAATGTATGAATTTTGTGGAGGGACCGCGTTGATATTAATATCATTATCGGTGAAAAACATATTGTTGAACGAGTAAGGCTGATAATCAAAAGAACGATTTTTATCCTTACCATTCACAGACTTGGGGCTAGGCATGGATACTTTGATATTCTTCAAATCCTCTTGGATATTCATTCCGAACCAATTACAGTTATTGTTAGCATTGGGCTTGATATTTTTAGAGCCCAGATAATCATCTTTGCACAGAATGCAACTGAGTTCGTTTGTCATTGGGTTTAAGATAAAACTGTTGTGGACCGCTTTGTTATTATTATTATTATTGATGAAATTACTATTAACACCACAATCACTATTAGGAGACGTTTCGGCAGTAGAATTCGAAGGAAACTCGACGTTGGACTCCAAGGCAGAATCATAGTTGAAACCATTATTACAATTATGATGGTCTAAGTTATTATTAGAGGGGTTCACAAAAATCGGACAGTTGAATGGTTGTGCGGGATTTGTAGGTCTTTCCATGGTGGTGCCGAAATTGTTATTATTATTATTGTTGTTGTTGTTGCTGCTGTTGTTGTTGTTGTTGTTGTTGTTGTTATTATTATTAACTATACTGCCGTTTGCACCATGATTAATATTATGAATATAGTTATCGCATACAAAGTCATTACACGATACTTCATCGCAAAAATCAAAATCAAAACAGGAGTTTATAAGATCGAGCTCGGACGTAGAACATTGATGCAAATGGTGTTGTTCCGGAGTGCCGTGATCATGATTATGATGATGATGGTGATGATGGTGATGCTGATTAGTAGCACCATTATTGTTATTTGGATCGGTCGTTGATGCTTCGGGTTTCACAACTTTTCTTTTGTGTTCCTTGTCACAACAAATGGTAACTAGCTGAGGCTCAAACGCTTGCAAATAGTCAAGTCCAAGCGTGTTACCATTAGTCGAGGTTGTACCATATTTATTATTATTATTATTATTGAACATCAGCAGAGTATTGTTATCCACCTGAGGTTTCAGCTGGGCACCATTGCCCAAGGGTCTCCACAGTTCTAGCTGACAATTAGAAGAATTTTCTTTATGGACGTGACCGTGTATATGATTATGATCGTTATGACTATACACATGGCCGTAGACCATCTTTCCACGGAGGGCACTCTTATTCTTGAGAGAGTCAAGCATCTTAGAAGTTAGATAGTTTTTTCGAAACAGAGGACTATCAACGGTGGGTATCTTGGTGATGGTTGATGATGATGAACAGTCACTGGGCGTGCCTTTAATTGTGGGCGTTGGCTGTAGATGGCCACCTATTTCATTGAGGGGTTTATTATTAGTAGCAGTAGTCTCGTTGATAGAAGCAGTGATGATATTGGGTATGGGGTCGCCGCTGTTGGGCTTGGGCTGATGGTATTCTTCGAAGCTGCCCCTATTATTTCCATTTCCAAGGCTGCTGCCTTGGCCCAACGTGGGTGAAAGTAGATCGTTATTGAGGTAATGATCGGTGTATTCCAACATTTTCTCAGGGATAAAATAGATAGAAGGGGATGGTTCTGTGATCGAAGCAGTAAGAGAAGAGGTCAAAAGAACGGTACAGAAACTATGAAACTAAACTGCCACACGAAAATCGATCTTCAGTGTTTATTTTTTTTTTTTTTTCTCTCTCTTTCTCTCTCTCTCTCTCTCTCTCTCTCTGTTACTGAAAGTGGACCCTTCCGAGAAATTGTTGGTGGATTAAAATTAATTACTCGACCGGTCGGTCTAACGATGAGGCATGGGATCACATCGCAGTAACCACAAGGGTGTGTGTGCAGTCTGAATCAATTTTTTTTTTTTTATTTTTTTTTTTTTTGTTTTTAGGAGAAAACCGGAAAAAGAAAGAAACCGCCATCTCTGTACACTATCATTATTAGTATTATTATTGTTATTAGATATTTATTTATTGTATTTTTTATTCAAATCCCCCCAAGCTAAGAATAATTATAACAATATGTAGATAGTCGCTTTTTAACAAAACCAATATCATGACGATCATAGCAGCATGGGGTCTCACACATGATAAAATGCTGCTAAAAACCGCCGCAAAAAAAAAAAAAAAAGTTTCCACTACGGATAATAATAATAATGTCAACGCACGTATGACAACTTACTGATACGGTTTACTTCCCGTACTCTCTCTGTAAAGCGTAACTGCTGGCTAATCGAATAGAAAAAAACAACAACAAATAAACAGGAAAACCCTGAGGTTGTTGTATAAAGGTGTCTAAAATATAAGAGAGCCTGAACGCCTCTATCAACACAATATGCATAAGCTATGTAGCGCAGATTTTACATGTTCAGATAAATGTTGTTGGTTGTCAGAGTCAACGAGAAAAACAAAACAAGCAAAAAGGCAACAACAAAAATAACCGCAAATAAGAACAATTATGCTTGTATTATGTACTATGTTATTATAAGTATTGTGTATGCGAAGAAAAAAAATTTGAAACCGCTTTTTGAAATATACCTGTCTTGTTGTCTATCCAGCGCTCTGATGTCATAATAGAGCATTCATATCAAAAGCTACAACCATCGCCTTAAATTATCAAAAAAAACTTCCTGCAATCACTAAAAATCTACCAATGGAACCAATAAAAAGAGAAAGAATAAAGAAAAAAAAAAAATCTAAAAAAAACAAAATTGCAATATATAATCATCAATTATTGCCCCAATAGGGTGATGATCTATTAGTTGTCGTACCAGACTGTCCACTGTCTCTTTTATTTCTATACTTCATTATCAACGATCGGAAATCTGAAAAATATGCGTCGATAGACTTCACATTCGCCCCTTTCAACTTTTTGAACTCAGATTTTGTTGATGGCAATTTGACTGCCATGTCACGTAAGGTTTCATCGCTGAACAATGCCGAACTAGTCTTCATATTGAGCTCCGACATCTTATTCATCCTTAGGTGCTTGAGATCTTGATAGCATTCTTCAGAAAATCGCGGTGGAGAAGAATTGGAAGTTGATAGCACTATTGGGGTTGTCGCTGAGGATTTATTATTCAGTTTCAGCGTCCTGGGACGCTTACTGGAGGAGGTGGAGGTTGACGAAGCAGAGGATTTGGATGGTGGCTTGATAGACATGGCTTTTATAGTGGTCTTCTTTCTCGATCTCGTCGATTTAGAATTCTTTTGCGATGATTTGCTTTCCCTTCTATTAGCGTTAAAGCTATCACCACGACGTGTATTTCCGCCACCACTCCTGTTTGGCTGAAGGCTTCCTCCAGCAGCAAAACTTTGAAATGAATTTTGTTTAAGCATGGACTTTGCTGTGGTGATGGCTGGTGCGCGTTGTTGTTTTCTTTTCGATCCACTTCTGCCACCCGAGCCGCCACTATTATTCATTGAGTTATTAGCAGAGCTATTATTTCCTCTCCCGTCATCCTTACTAAATGACATCTTGATCCTTTCAAGATTATTCAAAACCTTATAACAATTTTGTGGGCTGATCTTCACATAATTGTTGGCAAAACCTGATTTGTTCATGATTGGAAACTCCACCACCAATTGTGATGTGATTAAATGGAAAAAAATACGTTGCAACTCATTTCGGTCCACATCTTTTCCTTTTCCATGATATGGTGATTGATCATGCCCAGCGTTAACAATCTTCCCAATTCTCGACCCCCTGTAAATATCTTGACAATGAATCAATGTGACATTTTCATGTTGGATAGATTTAACCAATTGAAGAATATTTTTAGCATGTTCTGTTACATCCTTGACTACCGAATCTGATTTGTTCAATGACACACAATTATCACATTTCTTTTGGCAATCTTTTTTATCAAACTTTTCATTGAAATACTGCAACACTTGTTGACGCCGACAATCAGTAGAGTTTTCACAATATTGTATCACTTGTTTCAATTTATTCATATGCTTGTCCTTTGATACTGCGTCCAATTCCTTATCTCGATTAATTAAATTGATCAACAATCTAGCATCTTGATAAGTATAAAACAAAATACATTCAGATTCTTTCCCATCACGACCTGCACGACCAGTTTCTTGGTAATAACCTTCAAGAGTTCTAGGTAAAGTTGCATGTATGACATATCTAACATCAGGTTTATCAATCCCCATACCAAACGCAATAGTAGCACAAATAACCCTGACTTTATCTTGTTGCCACCATGTTTGTACTTGAAATCTTTCTTCCGGTGACATCCCCGCATGGTAAAATGCTGCTTTAATCCCAAATCCCATTAGCTGGGCACTAATTTGTTCACATGAATTCTTGGAATGACAATAAATGATCCCCGTCATATTTTTGTATTTAGAAGCGATTAACTGACGTACATCATCGACAAAACCTCTATTCTTGGGCAATAATTGATAAAACAAATTGGTTCTATTGAAACTCTGTTTGAAGAATTCAGGATTTTTCATTTTCAAATTATGGATGATATCCATTCGAACATGTTCATTCGCAGTGGCGGTCAACGCCATAATTGGAATATCGGGATACGACTCTTTGAAGTATTTCAATGCCTGGTAATCTGGTCGAAAATCGTGACCCCAACTACTGACACAATGGGCTTCGTCAACAACAATTCTCGCCAACATGTTTTTATCATATAGTTTTCGAATACAATTCTTGGCCTGATTGCTGGCACTAATCATTTCTGGAGACAAGTAAACAAGGTCTAAAAACCCGTTGACAAACAAATTAAAAGTATGACGGCGTTCTTCGGCAGTACCCTTGGAATTGATATAAGCTGCTTCAATATTTTTTTCTTTCAAATGCTGCACTTGATCCTGCATGAGAGAAATCAATGGTGAGATGACGATCGTTGTTCCTTTAGTCTCCCCCGACTTGACAATGGCAGGCAACTGATAACAAAGGGATTTCCCACCACCAGTTGGCATCAACACAAAAACATCATTCCCACGAAGGGTGGCATTAATTGCTTCCTGCTGGTTATCACGAAACTTTGTTAATTTGAAAACATCATTAAGCTTTTCGCGGACTTCCTTGGACCAAGGATAAACATCATTTTCATCTAGTTGTAATTGATCATCATCCCCGAACGTGCTGCTTGGTACTTGAGTCATTGGTTCACGTTTCAACATTACTTCCACAGGTTTATGAGTGGAGGTGAATTCCGATGGTTCAATTTCTTCTAAATCATCTTCTTCTTGGGATAGCACAATGTAGACTTCACGCTCTTCATTAAAGTTGTCATTAGCTTCATATAAACCAGATTCTTCTTCATCTTCTTCTTCTTCTTCTTCAGGAAAGTCCTCATCTTCTAAGTCAATCACATTGTCATTATCATTTCCTGATGCCGGAGAGTTGTTGTTTAAATTCTCTAGTTCTGTTCTCAATGATTCACTACCTCCCATAATGTGATCCTCTTCTTCTTCTTCTTCTTCATTATCACCACCATCTTCATCACCATCATCCACCTCATCGTCTTCATCATCACCATCAATTTCATCAGCATCACTATCTCCTCCTACAATAAAATCTTCATCCCCATCACTCTCTTCATCAACGACAAATTCTCGATCTTGGGTATTTACCACATCGTCACGCTCATTTTCTGGTGTAAACATAAGTTCCAGATCATCAACATCGTCGGCATGCTTATTAGTTACAGCGGGAAGGCGGTTTTCCTTATCAAATTCAAGATCGGCGCCCTCATCGATATCATCATTTTCAAATTCTGCAAGACTGCTGGAAACCTCAAATAATCTACTCTTTTCCTCGATTTCATGATGATCATCAATGGGATCCCCTAGATCAACATCCTCAACAGGAATAGCATTTTCAGCACTACCATGGAAGCTTCTGTCGTGGCTATTATCATCTTCGAAGTGTATGAGGCCGGGCTTCTTCTGATTTAATTCTTTCTGTTTGGAATTGGCCATGTTTTCAAGTTCTTTCAAATCATCTTCGTCCGAAGTGAAGCCATCTTCATCTGAAAAGCCATGAATTGAAATATCTTTATTCCTGTTGTTTACCAGTTTAGGTGGTCGACTTTGAGACGGCTGAATCCTATATGGCGGTGCTTCATCAAGGGTTAAAATGGTGCCCATCCTTGTTGCGGGTATCTGCGTTCTTGGAATTTCATCTTTTCCAAAATCAAGGACTAGATCTTCTTCCATTTCTATATTGTTTGAGTAATTATCATGCTTGGTAATATTATTTGATATACTAGTAGAGCTGCCAGATGTATTAGACACGATAGTGTTGATTCTTTGGTTTGGGTCATTTTCTATTTCATTGGAAGGTGCCCACAACTTCGCTTTCTCCAATTCCTTTTCTAGGTTCTCTATTTCGAGTTTTTCTGACTGTAATTTTGCATTCACACTTCCTTGCAATTTTCTCCTGATATCTTTATTACGATTCACCTTATCATTCTCACTTAGATTCTTTGAAATAAGATTATCTTCGATTTGCGCCATCATCGAGACTTTTGATTCTAGTAATTTTATCATCCTTGCCTGGGTATTATGAAGCCGCGACAATATTGCAATTGTTTGATTTCCCGACGTATTATGAAAGGTTCCACTTCTCTTTGATATGATTGCGGCAGCTTTTCTTGCATTAGTAAATTTTTTATAGTTATGTGGTGTCCCTTGGGTCAAAGGCGACGGTCGTAGGGTTGCGAGGGGGGTATTATCCCAATTCATATCGCTCGTTTGTTTGTGAGCCCGTAATTCATCCATCATGCTTAAGTCATCACTCATATCACTTAATTCTTCTCCATCTGGAGCCAAAGTAGATCTCTTGTTAACAGCACTATTAGTATTATTTTGCTTTCTAGATTTGCGAATAGGGGTCAGCAACAGATCCCCGTGGTTCTTGATAGCAGTATAAGGTCTTTTGTTGTTCGCTGAGCTATTTTCGGTTATGCTATTTATTGATACTGTAGATCTAGTGTTTCCAACTATATTTGTCTTTGACGAAGTGTTTTTATTTAACAGATCCATAGCCTTGGAAGCCAATACGTTATTGTTGGTATTGTCGGGTATATTAGATGATGTTGCCACTGTCGTAGTGCTACTGAAAGTCCGCCTATTCTTGTTGTTGTTGTTGTTGTTGTTGTTGTTGTTGTTGTTGTTGTTGTTGTTGTTGTTGTTGTTGTT
The DNA here is from genome assembly GCF_037102585.1 of Saccharomycopsis crataegensis. Lineage (NCBI taxonomy): Eukaryota > Fungi > Ascomycota > Saccharomycetes > Ascoideales > Saccharomycopsidaceae > Saccharomycopsis > Saccharomycopsis crataegensis. The sequence goes on from NW_027043819.1 coordinate 317,457, forward strand.
ATTGGAATGTCGCGATTCGACTGCATCAACAAAAATATCATCATCATCATCATTGAAACTATCAAAACTAGAGTCATCAGCTTTAGCGTTCTCATTGTCAAATGTCAAATCAATAAAGTCATCAGAATTTTTATCGCTTTTAGGTTGGGGCTGAATTCGCCTATTAGACATAAGGGACAGTCTAATATCTTGCCTCCGGGTCTCAGTGATAGTGGGTTTCCTAGGTTCAGGAATTTTGAATATGTCAGAGTTTGGTGGTTTCGGGCTATCGTTGGCTTTACTATTGGGAGAAGAAGGGGTATTCATAAAAGATTGGAAAGCAGATGCCATTCTTTGGTTAGCAGTAGCGAGACTGCCACCCACTATTTCGCTGATACCATTAGATGTAGCATTTCCTTGGTTATTATTTCTAGATTCTATATTTCTATCATCGTGGTTTGTCGAAGGTGTTGAAACTGGAGGTAAGGCTCGGGTACCGTTCTTGAATAAATCTGCTGCCTGGGGTTGAAAATATAAAGCGGTTGATTTCTTGGGTATATTGGAGCCTTCTGTTTTCAACCAATTGGAATGCAAGGCAAGATTGTCTAGCATTCGTGATGATTAGTTATTATTATTCAAAATGGCGTGTGATGAGATGGGATGAGATGAGATGAGGAACGACCAAAAAAAAAAAAAAAATTGAATAGGAAAAACGGGACAGGAATCCAGATCTATATCTAAATCTATGACTTTATAATGGGCCTAAAATGGTGATATGGTGCCGACATTTATTTCAGAGTCCACGATCACTCAAAGCTATATTCAAGTCTAATAAACCCCAGGATGATGTATTATATTATTGTAACTACTCTAAAAGAAGTCTGAGTGATGGCGGGTAATGTGAAAGTAAGATGTTTATTGTAATTGATATCGACAGTATTAAAGATGAAAAGAGCGATATAAGTTTAGGAACAAGATTACCGGGAATTATTATGGTATGTAGTGATTCAGTATACAGCGGTTATAACTAACATTTGCTTCTGTTTTTTTTTTTGTTGATCTTTTTTTTTTTTTCTTTTCTGTTTTTCGTGTTTTTCGTGTTTGTCGTGTTTTTTGTGGCTAACTAGCGCTCACCCAAAATTGATCTGTGATGATGAAGATATCACTAATGATATTAGAGAAAGGCAGAAGATCCAGGTATTTAGATGTTCTATTCTAGTACATTTACGCTTCTCTGCTTTCTTTTCTTTCTTTCTTTTTTTTTTTTTTGTAGTTATTGGAGTAGTCATCTAACAATTGTGTCATGTCATTTGGGAGGACATTAATGAAGTAATGAAATATATATATATATATATATTCAAGAGGATATTTCAAACAGAAAACGACCAATGTGTCTTCCAAACAAGAAATTCTGTGTGAACTGGACGACAACAAGTATCAGTTTTTGAATAGTGACAAACGGAATGAGGAAGCACCCGCAGCTGTTGCATATTATTATATGTTATTCTATGAGCAACCAATGTAATGATATACAATATATAATATATAATATATGGTGGTGGACAGACAGACAGACAGACAGACAGACAGGGAGTGGTATCATCATAGTGCTACAATATTCATGGGTGCTGTGCGGTGGGTGGTGCAAGAGAAACGGCCGGTTCTGCCTGATTTGACTGTCCCCGGGCAACCGATACAAACCAGGCAGGCAGGCAGGCAGGCAGGCAGGCGGGGGGGACGTCCCGTCATCTGGCTCTCACATGTGCTTGTGCTAACGTGGGTGGCGTTGCAGGATGTCAAACTTTCTGGCATAATCAATAATCCTTCTGTTACAGTGTGTCTAGTTATATATACCATGAATACCACATCCATATATCCATCTATATCTACACCTATCTATTTATATCAATATGTCAATAACCACGTATCAGATCTATCCCATTAAACTTCTCATGCGTAGTCGTAGCAGTTTACGCCCATGACCACCACGACACTCTGGGGCACATTGCAAAAACGGTCTAGACCGGGGCGCAGCGTGTGCAATAATAGCAACCATCACCGCCATCAAACAGTGTCGAAGGAAAAAGACAACAGATAGATATATAATAAATAACACGTTATAAATAAAGTCGCACTAATAATAATAGAGATTATTATTATTATTATTTTTATTATTATTATTATTATTATTCTCTTTCTTCCTTGCAACAGCAGATCATTATATATATATATATATATATATATACGCATTATTAGAAAAACTTGCCAGGGATCTGTTGGGTCTTTTATACTTTCTTTTTTTTCTGATTGATTTTTCAGCTTTTCTTTTTACCTCAAAACACTATTTGCCACTTTACGGTGCCCATCTAACTGTTTCACATTCCCACACCCACTCTCTAACTCCCCAGTTACACACACACATACATACATACATACATACATACACCACTGGGTACTTGCTACTAATACTCCCAAATATTAGCCAACCTCTCTCCCCAGATCTACTTGTCTATCTTTTCTCCTCCTGATTGCTTTTTTTCATTTTTTTTTTTTTTTTTTTCTTAAGCCTCTCCTCTTTCCTGCTGTTTTTTTTTTTTTTTTTTTTTTTTTCCTTCTCTTCTCTTCAGCTGATTGATTGATTGATTTTGTTTAGATTGATTTTGCTTGACTTTTGTGAGGTTTCGTTCAACTAATAATTGGAGTATATTACCCAATCCATTCACATTCCCTCAATTGATCTTGTTTGTCCCTGGCGTGTTTCCCCACTTATTGTTTTATGTTTTTTGGTTTTTGATTTTCGACTTTCTTGTCATCAGATCTTTGGGAAAAAAAAAACAACAACAACGAAACCGTTTGACTTGCTACTACATTTTTGGAATCTTCAAACAGTTATCATCAATCAACAATTGGTCTGTATCTCAAGATATCCCCAAAACAAAAACATCTACAAACTTATCCATCAACTGCACACCATTTATCTTCATTTCATTTCATTTTAGTTCAATTTTTCTTTTGCTTTATTAACAATTAAAAGTACAAACAGATATCAAACACCATGGAACTTCAAACTGAAAATCAGAAAACTGGTGCCATTGCAAGTGCCCCTGCCTCAAACCCCCCAACATCCGGCACCGAAACTAATGCAACCACCGCAACCGTCACCGAAAGCACTAACCCAGATACTTCGAATAACCCTCCAGGACAATTTCCTGTCAACCCAACTGCCATGCCGTCAACTATCAACCCCGTGATCACTAATTCTCAGCCTGAGAACTTCATCACCACTTTCCCCATCCCTGCCCCTCCAGTGGCAACCGCCGCAACATCATCCATCCCCCCAAAGACTTTATGGATGGGTGACATTGATCCTTACTCAGATGAAGAAACTATCGGTCAGATCTGGTCCAATTTGGGTAAGAATGTTCTAGTTAAGCTCATCAAGGCCAAAAAGGGCACCCCTGCCGCCGCTTTGAATACCGGTCATGCCGGGTATTGTTTTATCGAATTCGATACTCACGAGGAAGCAATGATGGCCCTTTCACTCAACGGTACTAAAATCCCTAACCTGAATAATCGTGTCTTTCGTCTTAACTGGGCTAGCAGCGCCACCCTCAGTACCCCGATCCCTCAAAGCCCGGAATACTCACTTTTTGTCGGCGATTTGGCTCCGACAACCACCGAAGCTCACTTGCTTTCGCTATTCCAAGCACATTTCAAGACTGTCAAAACAGTCCGAGTCATGACTGACCCAACCACCGGCGCTTCAAGATGTTTTGGTTTTGTTAGATTTAGCGATGAGCTGGAACGTCGTGATGCCTTGATAAAAATGCAAGGTATCTGGTGCGCAGGCAGACCTCTTCGTGTGGCCTTGGCCACCCCACGTAATGCTAGCGTTTCCAACGTCAATGCTGCTGCCGCTGCCGTCAATATGATGGGAGGTCCTCCAGTGGGAATCCCTGGATCGTTTTCTCAAGATATGATGATGTATAACCCATACGGGGCTAATCCAGCCATGGCGGCTGCAGCAATGCAACAATACTATGGCGGTCCTTCGAACACCCCTGGTCAAGGCGGCCTAAATAGTGGAAATAACTCGGGCGGAAATTATTCCGGGGGCTTCTCGGACCCTAACAACACTACAGTGTTCATTGGAGGTTTAGCTTCAGGGGTTCCAGAACTGACATTGCTTTCCCTTTTTCAGCCTTTTGGTGCTATTATTCACGTTAAGATACCACCAGGCAAAGGCTGTGGATTTGTCAAGTTTAGAACCAGAGAAGATGCCGAGGCTGCTATTGCCGGCATGCAAGGATTTGCCATTGCTGGTAGTAGAGTTCGTCTCAGTTGGGGAAGATCTCAAAATCCTGCAAGAGGTAACGGAAATAATGGCAATGGTGGCAGCAGTAACGGTATGAATGGCCGTAATGGTAATAGTGGTGGGTCAATGGGAGGATTTGGTTCTCTTGGAGGTTATGGTGCCAATGGGTCAGGTATTAATTCTGGAATTGGTGCCATGTCTTCTTCTTTAGGCGGCGCTAATTCTCTTATGAATTCTGGTCTTGGATCCACCGCCAATGTATTATCTAACCCAGGCTTAACTGCGTCTCCTTCTGGTGGGATTGGTGCTGGGGAGATGATGATGCCAAACACTTTACAAGCCTATAATCCTTCTAACTACTATGGATCTCCACAATCCATGGCAATGAACTTGATTGCTGCTAATGCTGCGGCTGCTGCAGCAGCTGGTATGGGTGGTATTGGCGGGCCAACTGGAGCTGGCGGTGAAATGATGTTTGGATTAGGAGGCGGAGGTCCAGATATGTTAAATGGTGCAGGTGACTTTATGTATGGTGGTATGGGGGGATATTATGGAAATCCAGAAGGTGATTACGAAGATGATGAAAGAGAAGAACAGAACGAAGAACAGAATTAATTAAGCTCTCCTAACAGACTTTTGTATTTGTATTTGTCTTGAACTTGAACATCACTTTGGCCATTAGTTTGACCATAAGTTTTGTCATTTTTTTTTTTTTTTTTCTTAAATTTTTCTGTTTTTGCAAGTACACTTTGCTGTTGTTTTATGTTACGACCATTACGTTATGTTGTTCCACGTTTTGTTTTATTATTCCCTTTCTCATTCATTTGTGTTTGCGTTATTGTCTTTCTCTGTGTTGTAAAATGTTTGTTGTCCATGTCCATGTTCCCAAAAACTTCCCCGAGCCGCGCTTCATATGTTTGTGTTTCCTGCTTTATTTATTAGCCTGTCTGAAGCGATTCCTGCTATGTATATCATGTATCCTTGATTTTTATTTTCTACATATCTTCTACCCACAGTATTTTTTCTTTTCTTTTCTATTCTATTCTCTTTTCTTTTCTTTTGTCACTTTTTCTTTCGTGACTTTTGAACATTTTATCAGAATTTGAGTTTTCAATTAAGACCTACTTTTCAATTGTTTCCCCGGTATTTCTTTTACTATTGATTTATTTTTTACGATTATGAAACTCTCAATTATGTGAAATATGGAGATTGAAATAAATAAATGACATAATTCAATTTGATACCAGTTATTTGAATGGATAAGTTGAGTTTTGTTTAGGGAGAAATACGCGGCTTTGCTGTTTTATTGATTGATGGCTATTATTTACAAATTGATGATTTAATAATTGATTGATGAATAGTGAGGTCTATAATGCCAAAAGGCAGTCGTATTCTGGGTGCGCACACAAAAAGCTCCGATATATTATTATCTACCAATGAAGGCTGAAAATTACGAGCTCTTGAAGGAGCCAGCATGAATGAAGCTTCATGTGGGTATATTTCTGTTTCTTGGTTCCATCTTCTCTCATCTTCTCTTCTTTTTTTCCTTCAATTATTAGGCAAGCTCTCTGATACTCGCTGCTATGTTCTTGATTTTATTTTAACATCAATTTTCGGCAATCCAGGGGGTGCTAAGGGGTGGAATGAAAACTCATGTGATTCAGCAGGTGACCGCACCGAGAGAAATAAACAAATTTTTTTTTTTCTCTTCCAATCCAATTGAAGGAAATCAGAGTGTTGAAGATTGATATCATCCTATAGACTTTTGATTCTGACACTAAGGGGCCGAAGGACTACCAAAAAAAAAAAAAAAAAAAAGGAACCCACGAACAGGATGTACTTGCTCAGAAACTCTTTGAAGACCCCAACTCGTAGCTTGGCTGTCAGAGCTTCTGGTTCTCCACTCCAAGGATCCAAGAGAAGTTTCATCAAGCCAAGTTTGGCTAGATTCAACGAAGTCAAAGAGGCCAGCAAGGTTGGATTGCAAGAGCCTATTGCAGAGACTAAGGCCGATGCTACTGCTGCTGCTCCAAAGAAAACCCCAGAACCACAACAAGAATCAGTAAAAGAGCCAGTACAGGAAGAAACTACTACCGCCATTAGTGACAGTAACGAGATTGCGTTCTTGAGAAAAATCAACGATGAGTCTATACAATTCATGCAAGAGATCTCCCAATTATCTGAAACCCGTTCGAATGAAATTGTGTCGCAAATCCAACAACAACAAAAAGAAGCCAAGGCCAACGATGATAAGCTTAACAAATTGAACGTCGAATTGGAAAAATTCTTTGAAGACTACATTGGCACTTCAGAAAAGTTTACCGGTAATTATGGGGACGCTGGCGCTGCTGGCATGGGTGAACAATACAATCCGTACCCATATTTAAAGAAAAGTGCGAGAAATGACCCATACACAGAACAAGAATTATATATACGTAGGGTCCACCACTCCAAGACTTCTGGTGCCTTAGGTTCGAAGACGCAAGACACTTACCGTCCATTTGCCGACCTTGCTCATCCAGTGAATTACAAAGAGTTGACCATTGAAAAATTGATGGCCTCTGGAGCCCATTTAGGCCATTCTACTGCGTTGTTTAGAGCGTCCACACAACCTTACATTTACGGGGAATACCGTGGGATCCACATCATTGATTTGGAAAAAACTTTGTCTCACTTGAAAAGAGCCTCCAAAGTAATTGAAGGGATCGCTGAGAAAGGTGGGGTGATTTTGTTTTTGGGGACCAGAGAAGGTCAACAGCGTGCCGTGGAAAGTGCTGCTAGAAGATGTAAAGGTTATTACGTTTCCCACAAATGGATTCCTGGTACCATCACTAACAGTACCGAAATTTCCAAGAACTGGACTAGAAGAGAGGTTGATTTGAAAGACGAAGCCACTGGTAGAGAGTTGACCGAACACGAAAACAGTACCAACATCAAGCCTGATTTGATTGTGTTTTTGAACCCAACAGAAAACAGAACCGCTTTGAAAGAAGCCGCCGATGCCCGGGTCCCAACCGTGGGGATCATCGATACCGATTCCGAACCTAGTCTTGTCACCTACCCTATTCCTGCTAATGATGATTCCGTCAGAGCCATCAACTTGATCTGTGGGGTGTTGGGTAAGGCTGCACAAATTGGTAGAGAAAGAAGAATCGCCAGAGTAAATGAGTATATCGAAAGTTTGCAGCATGTTTCCACCAAAGATACTGCTTCTGCTTGAATTTCTGTGTGCTCTTTCCCTTCTTCGTTGTGTTTTATTCCTAATTCTTCTTATTTTAAAAACATGTATATATATGTGTAATGTTTCTTATACTATAAAGAAAATATAAGTTACATGAAAACGACAATCATTTTGTTCTGGGTAAGTCAACTAATTAATTAACTAATTTTTTTTTTTTTTTTAACTTTTTTTTTTTTTTTTTTTTTTTTTTTAGAGGTGGCATCTTTCTCCACCTCTGTACATTATTGGATGATCCCCCATAGAAGTCACGAATAACCAATTGTTGAGAAATTGCTATTTTATCTGAAAGAATCAATTCTTTTTTTTTTTTTTTTTTTTTCTCTGGAATTCGTCCTCCTTCAACAATAAATACATTGTCATTCAATTAATATTTTCAAAAAGTTGTTTCATTTGACAGATGCTGCGTCATTATAATACCATCAAAGTCAAAGAATTGCGCGATGGGGTGGTGTTAATCCAACTAAACCGCCCTAAGAAACTCAATTCCCTATCGGAACAATTGACCACGGAATTACTCACCGAACTCCAAAGATTGGACTCCGAGCCTTTGAAATATGGTTGTGCCATCATCACCGGGAACTCCAAAGTGTTTTGTGCTGGGGCTGACATCTCCGAACTTTATAGGAAAGGTGGTGCCAACACCAACGGCCAGAACCAACTGCTGCCAATCCAATGGGCCACTGCGTTACCACATATTCAGATCCCAATTATTGCTGCCGTGGATGGGTTCTGCTTGGGTGGTGGGTGTGAATTGGCGATGATTTGTGATATTATTTATAGCACCAAGCAGGCCAAGTTTGGACAACCAGAAATTAAGATCGGGGTGATCCCTGGGGGCGGCGGTACTCAAAGACTCTCTAAAGCCATGGGGAAGTCTCGGGCCATGGAATTGATCATGACGGGAGAGCCATTCACTGCCCAAGAAGCATTTGATAGTGGTTTAGTGTCCAGATTATTCGATGATAATGAGAAATTGCTCCAAGGCGCCATAGATACCGCGTTGAAAATTAGCAGAGGTCCAAGAAAGGCGGTGGTGGCAGCTAAGCAAGCAGTGCTTGCTGGATACAATAAGGGGTTGGACGACGGAGCAGAGTTTGAAAGAGATAGTTTTATTGGATTGTTTTCCACTTATGATAAAAAAGAAGGAATGACAGCGTTTCTTAAAAGAAGACCACCAGTGTTTGAATGGAGAAATAAGGGGATGAAATTGTAAAATTTCCTGGAAGATGTTTTTTTTTTTTTTTTTGGTTCTACTTTTATTTGAAATAGTCTTTGTAAATTCATAATATTCTCTATATCTAATTTGTATGCATGTGTCCGTATATATTCCATTTATCAAACGTTCTTTTTGAAGATCTTTTTCATAATCAAATCATCAACTTGTTTGAATTTGCTAAATACACGATATCCTGTATCATACTTCAAACTATTGTTAGCGTATTCTTGATCATTTCTAATACCATTTAAATCAAAACCATGTTCTTCTAATTTTTCCAAATATCGTTCAAATTTTATCACATCCTTCTTTGTTATTATTCCTTTCAACAATCCTTTATCTTCAACGAATATTGTTCTCGGACTGGTTCTGAAAAAAATCTCCATGGTTTCTTCTAATGGAGTACCAGTCGATACTGTAATCGGCGCTTGATTCATGTAACGGTTAAAATACAATTTCGAAACCATTATACCTCCTCCTCCTCCTCCTCCTCCTCCTCCTTCTTCTTCTTCTTCTTCTCCTCCTTCTTCACTGACCTTATCCGTCACTGTGGCAAAATCACAGATTGTAGAAGCTTCAATCTTACTAGAAAACAAAATTGACGATATCAATTTCTCAATATTGTTTCTGTTAATATACCCAACCAAAAACGGAGATTCCAAAGACTCGACGATAGGAATATCTTGGAAATGCTCTTCCTTGGCTAGTAATTTTTGTAGTTGTTGAAAAGTGGTTGTTATACCATCTCTAGGAATAACGTAGACGTCTGAGGTCATGGCGTGCGAGGTCGACAAATTGAATACGTGATCTTCTTTGGGATCAATGAACGGCAATCCATTGAATTTGATCATTTGATCGGCAATAGCTCCATGGCCCCATTTATCATTGATCATTTTCGTGACCCCGACAACAATCATTGTTGGTAATATATATCTAAGAGCACCGGTCAACTCGAACATAATCACCACTACGGTAACCGTCAAGTCAGTGATCCCACTTAACGCGGCCGCAGCACCCAAAAACGCATAAGTTCCTGGGGTAATACACTGTTTATCCGATGAACAAGCGGAGAATAAGATACCATCAGGGTTTCTATTCCGAAAGTTTTCAACAACAATCCCCACCGCTCTACCAAAAGTGGCCCCTGCCGCCATTGAAGGCACAAAAATCCCGCAAGGCACTTTACACCCATAAGAAATAATAGTAAGGATCATTCTGAACCCTGTGGCAAAGAGCAACGATGAGAAAATCTTAAGCTTATGACCGTCAATGTTACATAACCGATGTTCGAACCCCACCCCACACTCATGGAATAAGATTTCCATACATTCGGTCATATCCAATTTCAAAAATTCGTTGAAGTAACAAAACAACGCGGTGACCGAGGACAAGACAAATAATTCTTTAATGGCATAGTTTCCCAAATATTTTTTTCTAAACGCTACCACTTTGATATTATATTTCGATACCACGATCCCATAGATTCCCCCAAAAATCCCAAGAATAATGAAAAATGGAATTTCAAATAAATGCCACGATTCATCGTATTCCACCTCAAACATTACCAATTGCCCGGTTCTAAAAGGATTGATGAATGACAAGGTACTCACCGCCACTAGCGAGCAAAAATAAGACTTCCACAACGTTGATAATTTGAAGCTACTGGCAATCTCCTCTACCGAAAAAAGCACCCCACCAATTGGTGATCCGAAAGCTACCGCCACCCCCGCAGCCGAGCTAGCAATCAAAAATTCCTTAAGATGAGCATAATCACTTCGATAAAGTTTGAAAGTGTTGGTGACACAATAACCGGCAGCCACGGCATAATGGACACTAGGACCTTCTTTGCCGACGCTTAACCCCGACGCAATCGCCAAAGGTAATCCAATGGCTTTGATGAATAGGGTTGGCCAATTCAAGAAATCTTGCAATTCAAATCCCGAAACAATACATTTGATCTCCGAAATTCCTGAACCAGCAGCAAATGGAGCGTATCGTTTGACCAAAATCCCAGCAGTGACTGCCAACAACACCGATAAAATCACAAACATCAAGTAATTGAAGAACTCAAACGATGTCCAACTTACCCATTGCTCGCACGATTCCAAATCCTCGCCCCAACAACAAAAGTTCCGATTCAAGTAAAAATTGGTCGAACAATATCCGTTCTTGATATTATTGAGATATTCAGTAACAATCGTCAACGCCGCGGCAATGGTTCCAATAAGAACACCGATTAATGTTAAACATAACCAACTTCGGCTGGAGGAAACTATGTTGCCTATAACGATGCTAAATGTAGAAGCGTTTCGATTCGCCTTAAAATCATGAAGCTTGTAGTCATTTGACATTAGGGAATCGATTATGCAATCGACAGTAGTAAATTTGTCAAACCCTTTGAACTCGTCCTTTATGATGTCCTGGTTATTGATGAATGAATCATCCTGTTGGCCAATTTCCGTGGTAAGTAAATTATTAGAGGCCTCATGACCCGCAGTTAGCTCTATACTATCCACATTATTCATGACTAAGTCGATGAGTTTTTGATCGTTTTTTTTTTAAAAAATAATCCAAGGTTGTCCCACCATTTCAACAAACTGGAGAGAGAAATTATGTGATTAAGCGGTGGGATTTTATGGGTGCTCGCAACCTCTTTGTTAGTCATCAATAAAGTGTGTGCTGACTAAGAATGTCCCCCCAATCCTTTCCTTTTTTCTTTTTTTTTGTAAAGTGGTAAAAAACCGATGATGATGATCAAACATCGATAAGTTTATTATTATTCGTACTACCACAATACATTGATTAGAAGGGAGTAGAGCCTGGACCATATAGAGAAGAGAATAATATCCTGCAAGGATCACTGCGTTGTCTCATTTAAATATTTATACATCCCGTCCCCCTATTCATTACTCATATAAATTTAATCGTTGATTTTGAATGTCTGTTAGATCTTTGGAAAAGGAAATAAACATAAACCAAAAATAACAAATCAATACTCATGAGCTCGCAAAATACCAAATCATCGGGAATGATGAAGAAATACAAACTCGTGTTCCTTGGAGAACAAGGGGTGGGGAAAACCTCATTGATCACAAGATTCATGTACGATACCTTCAATTCGCAATACGCTGCTACTATTGGGATTGATTTCTTGTCAAAAACTATGTACCTCGATGACAAAACAATAAGATTACAATTATGGGATACAGCAGGGCAGGAGAGATTCAGATCCTTGATACCATCATATATGAGGGACTCCAATGTAGCAGTGGTGGTATACGATATATCATCCAAGAAATCATTCGAGGCTATTGATAAATGGGTTGAAGATGTGAAATTGGAAAGAGGCTCAAATGTCATTATTGTGATTGTTGGTAACAAGAACGATTTGAACGATTCCAGACAGGTCACTGCTGACGAGGCCGAATTGACAGCTAAAAAACTCGGTGCCTCCATTTTTTTTGAAACTAGTACCAAGACTGGACATAACGTCAAGTTGTTATTCAAGAAAATTGCCCAGTTATTGCCGGAGTTTGAGGATTCCGAAAACAGCCAAAGCATGAATGACCATGACAATAGCCAAGTGATTGACGTTGCTGGTGATGAAGGTGTTCAAGATGAATCTTCTTGTCAATGTTAAGGGTTTTCAGTAAGTTATAATAGTGCTGAAATTAGCTTGACTATCTCACATCATCATCATAATAATAAATCGCTTTTTCCTTTTGATTCTCCAACTCAGATGAAGTATTTTGAATCCTATATATCCGTGAGTTTTATCATATCCTTCCATCATACTGTTTAGCTCATGATTCCAGTACTCTGCTATTTCTTTGTTTTTTTGTCGTCTTATTTTCTTTTTTTTTTTTTACTTCAATGCTGTTATCTCTGATCTTCCCCATTGCATCTACTGTTTTGTCATTTTATATATTGTTCCTTCAGACTTTTTTTTTTTTCTTCTTTCTTTTCTTATTTGTACTATTTTGTGTTTTTCATAAAAAACAAGCTCAATTTTGTTCTCATAAGCTAGGTGTATATCGCTAGTAATTCAATTTATCATACTTTCAGATGCTACAGAAAAACAATCACTGATTCGAAATTTCTATATCATATTTTGTAATTGCTATTAAAACAAATGCCCTTGAAAAGGAAAACAAACATTCCAAAAAAAAAAAAAAAATGAAGAAAGAAAGAGAGAAAGGAAAAAAAAAGAGAAAAGAAAAAAAAGAGAAGAAACAAGACAAGTAAGATGATAAATCAACCTACGCTATTATTATTCGCCGCTGCTGCAATAGCTGCACCAAGTATCGAGCTATCATTCATGAAATCCAATCTATATTCCATTTGTGGGTTTAAAATGGATAAATAATGTTCAAAACGGCTTCTGTAATGATGGAAATTATTCAAAACTGATCCATCGTACCCAATGCTTCTTATTTTTGAGCCGTTGTCAAGCTCAACGAGGCTTTCTAAACTGACTACTGAGCATGCCAAAATGGCTGCCGCTCTATCGATAACCATATCAATGATTTTCTTTATGGCAGCGACATCTCGATCCAGACATTGAGCTTGGAAGTTTTGTTGGAAATATTCCGCACATCCCTTGTTATCCTGTAAATTGTAAAAATTGGAACAAAATTCTCCAGTGAAGAAATCGTACTTCTGAAACAAGCCATCACCAGGAGATTGGCTTTTAAGAATCAATCCTTGTTGAATCAAATCGACAACCATTAATCTACAAAGCTCTGAAATGTATCTTCCTGATGTTAGGAACTCCAATGGTTGGAACAATCCTTCAAAATTATTTGAAAGATGGGCATGTTCCAAAGAATGCCAATCAAATATTTGTTGATCATACTTTGTGACGTTGGACTTCACATGTTCTCCAAAAAATGATACTTCAGTATTGAATAAGCATAAATTATGATAATTGTTTCCTGCTAGCACATCCTTATTCAAATCTGCCTTATTTTGGTTAATATAATTTGTCGGCAAGAATAGGCAGCAGTTTGTACCAGTTCCTAAAACCAATCCCATGGAGGTAGAACTATCCAAGAACTTAGCTGTTAAGTACACCGATACCGTGTCGTTAATTAATGATAGAATCTTAAGCTTGATTTTGTACTTAGAACAGCTATTCTCAAATAATGATTTGATAGACATTTTAAAGATTCGGGGATCTAAATTATACCCTTTGCCACATTTATTTATAGTTCCATCGCTTGAAGAGGTTTGGAAAATCGGGAAACTCCAAGTCACTCCGGCCATAATCTCTTCCGAATCTGCAAATGCTGAACAGTTCCCGGAAATCACTTCATTTATGTTATGGGCGATCCAATCAAAGAACGCAAAGTTGATAGTTTTCTTAGAGTCTGGAATACCAAAATTTTTCGATACCACCACTTTGGCAGTTGAATTTGCCCCATCCAAGGTGATGACGGACACCCTTAGGGTTGATCCTCCCAAATCCAAAGATAAATAGTTTCCTAGTTCGTTACCGCCCAAAAGATAGTTGTAACATGGAATCATGGATATATCAGACTCGGCTAAGGCCTCTTTGTATTGCACTGTGAATTCAGTAATGATATTCTGTAGCGTCTCCACATTTGATGTCCAATTTGTGAACTGATTTTCTATATTTTCTAGTTTGGTTGTTAAGGGGTCCTTATCAGTCGATATGGCAGAAGATAATGGCGTAGGCACCAGTAACAGATCCCTCATCTATCAAAGTATGTATATTTATTCATATGTTTATAAATGTGTAATGTAGTATCCGTATATTCCGAGTCTCCTATCAATTCTCTCTCTTGAAATACCGGACTAAAAGTGCGCTAATGTAAAATTGATTAAGTCACATTGATATATACCAAAACTTGGGGTACAAAGCTTCACGTGATGAAAATAAAATCTTTTTTTTTTTTTTTTTTGACGCGTTTCGCGTACTGTTTTAGAAAATATCTTTTGATCTTATACCATAAACGAAGCTTAGTGGTGTCAAGAATATTTTAAATCAAGTTGAAAATGACAATACCAGAGGAGACTCAGGTTCCTGTGATCCCTAACTTTTCATCTAGCTCGTTGAATGCACAGGATAAGGCGAAAGATCATGAGAACTCCCATACTTTGACTGCAGAAAATAATGAGATCACATCAGAAAATAATAATGAAGTTGGACAAAAACAAATGACAGAGGGAAATCCTATAACTGAAACCTCATCGGCTCCATCATCTTTTGCGTTGCCATCATTCAAGATGTCGTCTTTATTTGGAAGATCCACTGGACAAAATCAACAATCCCAGTGTAATGAGTACCAAAGTAAAGATACCCAGGAAGAATCACAAGAACCCACTGATACACAAGTTAATAGAAGTAGTCTCTTTGATTCATCAATGAGTCAAGGGACTGAAACCCCAACCTTTTCTTTCAATTTCAGGGCGTCCCTGTTGGGTAAGCGTCATGATATTGATGAAAGCATGTCTGTTGCCGATGAAGAGTCTCAAAAGAATTTGAATGAAAGTTTGAAGATATTATCTGGCGGACTGAAAGATCAACATCTTGACGAAAACAATATCCAAAAAAGTTCCATACAGGAGAACGTTGAACAATCCGAAAATAATGAGAATGAGCTGGACTCAGGTAATGCACAACTTATAATAGAGAAGGTTCCCGATTTCCTGGCAATGTTCTCGAAAGCAAAACCTAAAACTGTCAGATTATCCAATGGATTTGAATTTCAACTAAAACCAAAGGCTCAATCAATATTCAAAAAATCAGCTACAACGGACGATGATTCTCCAAAGAGTTATGGTGTTGATATAAATAAAGTGTACGTTGAAATGGAAAAAATGGAAAAAATGAAAAAGCTTCGAGAATCTAACTCAAATACCAAAACTAAGCGTTACAAGGGACCTCTATGGGTTGAAAAATATAGACCTAAGAGCTTTCTTGATTTGGTTGGCAATGAAAAGGCCAATAGGTTGGCATTAAGATGGTTAAAACACTGGTCAACGGCAGTTTATGGTGAAGATATCTCTGATGGGTTAAGTAAACTTTCTTCAAGGAAAAATTTCAATGCTGGCGGTGATGATAGTGCTGAGAACCAACAACCCACAGATGTATATAATAGGCCTAACAAGAGAATCTTACTTCTACATGGTCCACCAGGTATAGGTAAAACTACTATTGCACATATGATTACTAAACATCTTAATTATGACGCTATGGAAATTAATGCTAGTGATGAAAGATCTGGTCAACTGGTAAAGGAAAAAATTCATAATGCCATGGATACTCATACATTTTCCGGGAACCCCACCTGTATAGTCGCCGATGAAATTGACGGTGCCTCAGAAAATGGGTTTATCAAGGTCCTTATAGATTTGGTAATAAAAGATGCTAGAGCTACCAGAAATATCGCGCAACGAAGTAGTGGTGGTGGCAAGAAGACTAAATCACGGGATAAATTAATTCTCCGACCAATAATTGCAATTTGTAATGATCTTTATGCTCCGGTGTTAGAAAAATTGAGACCACATTGCGAAGTTATATCATTTAGAAAACCCAATGAAACTCAAATTAAGGATAGATTGGAAAAAATTTGCTCCGCTGAAAATATGATGATGACATCTAAAGAAATGTCTCAGATCGTTGCGATTAGTAATTTAGATATAAGAAGTTGCTTGAATTTACTACAGTTCAATGGTGACAGTATTATTGATGATGATATGCAACAAGTTCGTGCAAAGGATTCTAACTTGACATGGTATAAAATTGTGGATATGATTTTCAAATTGGATCTACAGAGATCCAAATCAGAAACATTTTCCGATTTGCAAAATGATTTGAATAGTGTTAGTTCCATTGAAAAAATTGTCAACGGCTGTTTCCAAGTATATCCCCAGACCGTTTATTCGGATCCAGCGTTGATTAAGAAATCTGATGCTCTTGGCGATTGGCTTTATTTCTACGATATAATGTTAAACAGTAAATACCAACAGAATTCCGATCTAGTATGGTACTGCAACCAAGTTCCTTTAAAATTTTATTCATTGTTTGCGGAAGGAAAATCCACCTCGAAACCAAAGAATTACAGTATTCACAACAGCTGGGAATATTTTGAATTACAAAAATCTAATTTTGATATCTGTCAAAAAGCCATAACTGATAATGTTTTGATGAAACCGTCCATGTTTTCATCGTTAAATAGTCGAGATTTTGTTGCCATCGAAATTCTTCCAATTATTAATAATTATATCTTGAATCCCTCATTTACGGATAAAGATAAATCGTTTTTGAGCAATGGTGATAGCAAACGGAAAATCGATCATTTGCTTAATTTGCTCAATGATTTCAATTTTAAAATCGAAAATGTGATAAGTGATCAAGGGATCAAAGCCCTTGCTTTATTGCCGATCATGGATTCCGTCACCACGTTCCAAAAGGTCTCACAATTCAAATCTTTGGATTCTCAACGTCAAACGTTGTTAAGAAACTTATTGTTTGAGGCTGAAAAGCGTAAAAGGGCGATTACTGCAACCAAAAGAAAGTTCCATGAGACCCAGGACGCCAAAAGCGCCACAGTCACAGCCGCAGCAGCGAAGGAAGAAAATAATTTAAAGGTAGCAAAGAATAATGGCTCTGTAGATTTCTTCAAGCGGTCCTATGCCACACTTAACAAGGGTGGGGAAAATAGTGAGGCTACAAAAGCTGCACCAGTGGACCTGGAATTGAAGGTTTGGATTAAGTATCACGAAGGGTTTTCAAATGCAGTACGTAAAAATGTTAGTTGGAACGATCTTTGGTCATAGAACGCCTAGCTGGTTTGATATTAGTATATTTTTTTTATTGAGGGATCTATATAAAGTGTGATAAGCAAATGAACGAAAAGCATAAACGATTATCGACTGCTGGTAACTTACTATACAAGGATAAGCAAAAAATGAATGGTAATTTTAGCATGAGCAAGAAGAAAAAAATCTAGGAAGGAAGCAGAAGTTCATACTGAGAGCGGAGGCAATTTATCCAAAGTTCTGTCATTAATATATTCATCTCTGGCTCTCACGTATGCCAAACCACGAGGCTGACAAATGCCAATGATAAAGTTCTTCAATGTGTTCTTGGTGTTAAAAACATTGAATCTACCGGTTTTAAAAAGGGTGGATGCTTTCACATGATTGTTTAAAAATTCCTTGGTTTTGAGACCCACACAATTCAAATATGTGTGGCATAATAATAATAGAAAGGGATATAGCATCAACAAATGAGAATAAATTAGCAAACATAGGCTTGCAGGATACTTCTTGATAATGTCTAATGGAGTTGAATTTGAATGATGATGAAATATGAAGTAGTAGGAGCAAACATTGAGGTAAACTGTACTTAAAAAGGCCATCAATACAAAACTGAAGAAGTACAGATAATTTCTCAGCCCAACGCAATTGTTCAACCAAATGCAATGATGATCAAGATTGGCCACACATACGCCGCACAACATACAGTGGCTAGTTCTTGGTGGTCTCCAAATCCGACATGTTGGACAATACTTGGTAGTTACTGAACAATTAACATGCAATTTTTCCTTTGATTTGTTGATAATGGGTAAGCTGATGGTGTTTGAATACTCATTAGGTAAACGAAATGGTTCGTCAGCAATATTAGTATTCCTTGGCATTATACCCGGATCAGTGAATGATGCTTTGAAAAAACTTATGAAACAATGGAGCCAAATATACAGGAACATTATCACTACTGCTGGTGAAATATTATGCCAGTACCAGCTGGAAAGAAACACGAAGAAGATAACGGCGGCAGACACTATACAAAAGACTGTGAAAAACATATAGGGCCTTAGATAGAATTGTTTTGTTGTCCTCATTCTACCACCAAAGCAAAATAAATAGTTATAAACTCCCATTTTTTCATAGTTCTTAGTCTTAGTTGTAGAACCGGAATTCTTTTGGTGACATTCTGACTTCAGATTTCCATTGCCCGATGGATCTGTCAATATCCACATTGATATTCGGCGTAATAATGACGTGCGTATTTCTGAAGCATCATGCTTCGCTTTCATTTCCAAAGACGACTGGTATTGTCTCTGATTATTCCTAGTGGTTGCCATAGTTTAAGGGAAGTTTGGTGGTTCAGGGTCATCAGTGAACAGTTATAAAGCACCTATTGCAAATATAAGACAGAAAAAAAAAAAGAAAATACAACAAGCGGGGAGTGAATTATAAATATTAAATTACCAATCACAATAGAAAGGAAAAAGTGGAGAATATCAGGAAGATATCGAGGGATAAATGGAACAATTAAGGGTGTGTGTTCCTTGACATTACCAGATTTTCTCTGGATACTACCTACTAATTGCGGATCCATACTTTAGTGTTATCCATGGTAATCGTGCGCAGTGCTTCTAACCAAACGAAGCGCCAAAAGTTACAAAGCTGGAGACAGCGCAATACACACTTCACTAATTATGACCTTAGGTGTGGTTAATCGAGAAAAGCTGGAATGGATCTTTTATGGAAGGTCAAGAATACTTTGAAGGAATATAAAACTATTGGTGAATTGAAGACAGGTGTACTCACTGGATCTTATACTGACAATAATCCTGATTTTTCAAGATGTTTCTTATGGAAAGCAGTGTTCTTACTACAAACCCTTGAAATACCAGAATGGGAAAAGAATTTAGATGCTTCTAGATCAACTTATCTGTTTCTTTCTAAGCAATATCGACCTCCTTTTTCTTTATTAGATTCGCAGAGTCCATATTTTGAGAAACCAAGGATGGAAGCTATCGAACAGAAACCCCAATCTAGCCCTCCACGAACGGTTAATCCAAACAAGAAAAGCAATTTACTCAAGAGATCACTGTTAGATAAATCTGCTTCTTCTTTGTCTACGGCGGAATCCCCTTTGTCTGTACCTTCGGGGTCGAATACTTCGTTGAGAACTAGCAGTATCTCGTCAGCCGTCACACCATTGAATGGAGAGTCTTCAACTACTGATAGTGATGTGAATGAATTAAATGCCATTATCATAGATATTGAAAGAACATTTCCAGGTCATCCTTTATTCAGAGATCCTGAAATTAAAAAGGGGATTGTTCGTGTTTTATTTGTCTGGTACAAATTGAACCAAGATGTGGGATACCGTCAAGGGATGCACGAAATCATCAGTACAATCTTCATGGTTGTACACGCTGAAAGCTTTGCGAAACCATTGAACGGATTTTCCGATGATAATGATAGTCAAATATTTGAAATATTTAACCAAAATGAGATATATGCCGACGTTTTCCATATGTTTACTATTTTCATGATAAATCCTCAGGCATCCTTTTATTCAGAGGCAAACTTATTGGATAATTGCGCAAAATTTGATCAATTACTCCATGATTTTGATTATGATTTATATTATTATTTGAACAGAAAATTGAAATTAGAATCTCAGATATGGTTGATCAGATGGCTAAGATTGATGTTAATAAGAGAGTTGACCCTCTCGACAGTGCTACCCATCTGGGACAAGTTGATCAGTTTTCAAAAAATTAAAAATTTTAGTAACTTGACCAGCAATAGTGATTTTAATACCATAGTATCAATCATAGTGTTATTGCTCTTATTAAACATTAAGAAAGAATTGTTACTTGGTTGCCAGGACTACGGAGATGTGTTGAAATTATTATTAAATTATCCTGTTGCCAAAGTCTTCAAGAATAAATCACTTACAAAAGATTTTGACGATGACTTCAATTTGGCGGAGGTTGAAATCGATGACCACGTCATGGAATTTATCAATAGCCTCTTCAATGAAGCTGTCTTGGTTTTCAATTCAAGAAGAAACTTGAAAGCCATTGGCAAATTTTTGAATGAGAAATACAATGCGGAATTCATCAATCTTTACCAAGAGCGGAAAGGCCCTGCTGAAACAACATTTATTGAGGACGATGAAGTTTTGGATAAACTTAGATTTCAGAATCGTTTAACAGAAAGAGTAAGAAATGCATTGAATAATAAAAAATGACCTTTGGACTATATACATAGCATTTGACCTTAGAAATTATTACTTTTTTTTAAAAAAAAGAAAGAGAAGAAAATACTAGTACATTTCAAAACATGATTTTAGTAATTATGTGAATTCCAGAAATTTCTATCATTGAACCTTCCTTATAATGTGTAGCGCTCTTAGACCAGCATACGCGTCCTTCTTTTTTTCTGTTTTATTTACATTTCGAATTTTTGCTCACCATCATCGATCTTGGGAAGCTCAGTTTTAATATTAGCGGCAATGATTTCACAAGGAGGTTCCAATCGTCGCAATCAAAAGGGACAAAGTACTTTGTCCAACTTTTTGATCAGTAAAAAACCAAAGAAAGCCGGGCAGGTAGCTACTCAACGTTCGATGATCTCTTCTTCATCAAACAATGTCAGTAAGTTTACTGACTCCTCCCTGTTAACAAAGATCATCAGCCTCGATAGCGACGATGAAGATAAATCTGAAGATAATGCTGACCTACAAATAATCAGGCACAAAGTGTTGTCCAAATCTGACAAAGTCATAAAGCCATTGAAACCTCACAACTTTTCCAGAAGTTTTGTATCGCCAGTTACCCAAATTTCTCATAATAATTTAAAAACAACCATGAATTCAGAGACTACCGAAAAGTCAATGAAGAAGTTTCAGAAATGGGATAGTATTGCCATCAGCAACAAACCGAGATTAGTTAGAGAAAACAGTACCCCATCATTCACCTCATCTTCTCAACTGTCCAAGAGTGCTCAGGATGCTGCAGGTGCCAATCAGGATCAAATTGTTCTTAGCTCAGAACAGAAGCAAGTTCTAAAAATGGTTATTGATGAAGGTCGAAGTATCTTCTTTACTGGTAGCGCTGGTACTGGTAAATCTGTGTTGCTTAGAGAAATTATTAAGCGCTTACAAGGTGTTTATTACAGAGAAGACTTTGTAGCTGTAACGGCATCAACTGGTTTGGCTGCTGTTAATATCGGAGGACAGACTATTCACAGGTTTGCAGGTATTGGTATTGGTAATGGTAGTGTTGGTGAGTTGATAAAAAGGGTTGAAAAAAATGAATTGAATGTGAAGCGCTGGAGAAACATAAAAGTATTAATTATTGATGAAATCTCCATGATTGATGGCGACCTTTTTTCTAAGGTTGCTGCTGTCGCAAAACATGTCAGAAGAAACGACCAACCATTTGGCGGTATTCAGCTTGTTTTGACTGGTGATTTCTTCCAATTACCACCAGTGCCTGACAAATTCAGTCATAGAGCCCCTAAATATTGTTTCCAAAGCCCGGAATGGAATGATGTGGTAGAGGAAACCATTTTGTTGACGAATGTTTTCAGACAAAAGGGTGATACTGAGTTGATCGATATGTTGAACACTGTCAGATTAGGTACATGTAGTATAGAAATGGCACGGAAATTCCAAAGCTTATCCAGGCAAGTGATTTATGATGATAATATTCAGCCAACAGAACTATATCCAACAAGAGAGGAAGTCAGAATATCTAATTCTACTCGTTTGAACCAGTTGCCGGGAAAACCTCGCTGCTTCAAAGCTGTTGATGTATTCTCTTCTGATAATCCTTATGCAATCAAGCATGAAAAGTCTATGTTAGACAATATGCTTTGTGTGGAAGAATTGATTCTAAAAGAGGATGCACAGGTCTTGATGCTCAAAAATTTAGATAATAAGGTGGTAAATGGGTCTGTCGGAATTGTTTCATGTTTTCTTACTGAAGAGTTGTATTTAGGTCTTCTTCATGATTATGATTTTGATAATTTCAATAATCTGAGCACTAGAGAGGAAGTTAGATTTATATCTAGCTGCATTGGTGAGCAGCCTCAAGAGGAAATGAGGAGCAAGTTGAATACATTTTCTAGTGATGCTAGAGTTAGAATGAAGCCTCATCTTCTCACCGCGTTACGGTCTCGAACTACAGATGTGTATCCGGTAGTTGCATTCTCTATTCCAGGGAGTAGGGATGATGGTAAAATAATAAAGCTTGTTCAAACTGATGAATTTTCAGTGAATATTCCAAAAGCAGGATCGAAAAAGAGTGGGAAAGCTGTCAGAATGCAGATACCATTATTACTTTCCTGGGCTATTTCCATCCACAAATCCCAGGGTCAAACTTTGGACCGTGTAAAGGTTGATTTGAATAAGATTTTCGAAAAAGGTCAAGTTTACGTGGCCCTTTCAAGAGCGACCTCAAAAGATAGATTACAAGTTCTTAACTTCCGCTCTGAAAAAATCAGAGCATCGGATGAGGTTCGTGAATTTTACCGGAATTTGCAGACAATTTCTAATTAATACCTATTCGAGCCATATGTATGAAAATAGATAATGTTTTTTTTTCTTTTTTAAATCTCGGATAGCACTAATGTTGACCGCTGCAGCATCATGTCCATATATATCCCCCAGTTTCCTCGTGGCACGACCTGGAAGAACGGGCTCAACAATGTCTTCTGACTAACACGGAAATGAGACCTCATTAAATAATTGGCAAAACCATGTTTCGCTCTTCACCACTATCAAACTCAATGACAAACTAGAAAGTGGCTAGCTCATCATTTGTAGCTGAGCTTCTTCGAACTGGGAAGGATGGGAGTATTGGAATATTGGAATTAGTAAATATATGTACAGAGAACTTTGTTTAGGGGATATTTTGGTGATAATAAACATTAATTCTACCTGTGATTCATTCGCTAATATATATATATATATATATATATATTTATTATTGCCACAAGGTGGTGCTTCTTGCTGATTCATGTCACCCATCACTTAGCAGGGAGGTCAAACGACCGCATCTGGAAAAACGGCACTACACCCCCAAAAAACCCTACAGGAAAAAAAAATAATTACTAATCTTGAGATAACATCAAAAATTTTAGGTACTATCTAACTGAAAGTATAATATTTATATGAAGACATAGTATCCGGACTAACTATTAGAGGTCTTTTTTTGGGGCATCAGCAACACAAGTAATAGACTAACCAACTACCGCAACCGGTAATCATTCGTTAGTCATCGAGACTTTAATTGCTTATCACTCTGAAAGATGGTTGCCGAAGAATTGGTAGCATGGGATAAGAAGCCCGCAATACCACAGGTAACATTCCGCTCAATAGTGGCTGGTCTTACAATCGGCTCGCTAGTTCTTATATCCAACTTTCAATTTGGCTTGCAAACTGGTTGGGTATCAATGATGTCTTTACCATCTGCATTGTTAGGCTTTGCTGTTTTCAGGTCACTTTCAAATAATCTTGGTTATCCATTTACCGATGTCGAAAATGTATTTGTTCAGAGTATCAGTGTTAGCGTTGGAACAGGACCTCTCTGTTTTTCTTTTGTGGGGATAATTCCAGCAATTGAGAAGTTTTTGACTCCCGAAGAAACAGGCTTGGGTCATAGCATAACATTTTCAATTAAGGATTTGATCGTTTGGAGCACTGGATTAGGCTTCTTTGGGATTTTTTTTGCCATTCCTCTTAGAAAGCAGGTAGTTGTGAAGGAAAAGCTTCCATTTCCCTCAGGCTCGGCAACTGCCACTCTAATTTCCGTTTTACACAATACTGAAATAAATGAACAAGTTCCAAGTTTTACCAGTGGTACATTCAGCGGAGAACATAATCAGGGAGTGAAGTATAGACAAACAAGATTAACAGAAAGTAATCTAAATACAGAAGAGTATGAGCCGCAGTCTACTAATAATAACGACCCGGATAATCGCATTTCAAGAACCACTTCTAATTTGTTAGAATCACAATCATTAATTGAATTAAAACAACTGGAAATTTATAGCAAAAACCTAAAAAATTTGGTATTCACATTTTCTATATCTTCGTTATACACAGTCTTTTCATATTTTGTTCCGGTTATTAGAAGTTTACCTATATTTGGCCACAACATGTCAGTTAATCATCTCTGGAATTTCCAACCCTCGCCTGCATATGTTGGCCAGGGAATAATCATGGGATTGCCGACAGTTTCATACATGCTATTTGGGGCCATTTTAGGTTGGGGAATCCTAGCGCCAATGGTGCAACATTTTGGTTGGGCGGATGGCCCAATTGGTGATTGGAAAACAGGTGCCCAAGGTTGGATTCTTTGGATTAGTTTGAGTGTGATGGTTAGCGACAGTATTGTTTCCTTCTTGTCTATTGTCATTAAAACATGCGTAAATTATCTTAAATCAAAACAAAATAAGAAAAATGAATACGATGATGCCACCCAAGGGTTAATTGATTACCGTCAGCAACGAGGTATATCGTCAGATGAAGATGAAAGAAATGCTACTTACCACGGTCAAAACCAAGAAAATCTTTCGGATGCAGCAGAAATCCAGCAAGAAGAGGAGTTTTCCGATGTGGATGCCAAGTTTTTGGTATCAAATACAGTTACAGTTACTGGTATCATAATCTCTAGCATTGTTTGTGTGATTTCAATCAAGTATCTTTTCAAAGACATTAGTGTTTATCCAATTTTTTGGTCAATTGTCTTGGCATTCTTTCTCTCAATATTGGCCGTCAGAGCCCTTGGTGAGACTGATTTGAATCCGGTGAGTGGTATAGGAAAGTTGTCGCAGTTATTCATTGCATTGCTTGTCTCAAAGTCACATCCTTCCAGGATTTTAATCAACTTGGTTGCTGGAGGTATTGCTGAAGCAGGTGCTCAACAAGCTGGTGATTTAATGCAAGATTTAAAGACGGGTCATTTGATTGGCGCTCTGCCGAAGTGTCAATTTTATGCCCAATTGATTGGTACTGTCTGGTCAGTTATTTTATCTTCAATAATGTACAAGGTTTACAATTTGGTGTACAATATCCCAAATGACTTATTCAGAATTCCAACAGCAATTATCTGGCTCGATTGTGCGAGATTAGTGACCGGACAAGGGTTGCCAGATCATGTTTTTGAATTTGCAGTAGTAATGGCAATCATATTCGGTGTCATTGCTATTCTTAAAAATACTATCCCACCA
Organism: Saccharomycopsis crataegensis; assembly: GCF_037102585.1. Lineage (NCBI taxonomy): Eukaryota > Fungi > Ascomycota > Saccharomycetes > Ascoideales > Saccharomycopsidaceae > Saccharomycopsis > Saccharomycopsis crataegensis. The sequence continues at coordinate 343,218 of NW_027043819.1, forward strand.
TCCCATAAACATTATGGAAAATTAATTTGGTTGCCTAGTGGAGTGCCAGTGGGAATAGGATTGTATAATATTCCGTCATTCACCTTAGCGAGGTTCATCGGGGGATTGGTAGCCTACTTCTGGCTAAAACGTCATCAGAAAGAAGGGGAAAACCGAAAGGTTGATATGATTATTTTTAGTTCAGGATTGGTTTTAGGTGAAGGTTTATTTGGTATAGTCAATATGATTATGGCTAATATTGATGTACCACATTTATAATGTGATGACTGACGAATTTAAGTATTTTTATAATCCAATTTGGTATTATTAATGGCATGAAATATATTTACTTTTTTTGTTGTTATTTATATTAATATTTTTGTAACCATTTTACTTTCGATTTTGGGATTTTCCATTCCAATTTCTGCATTATAATACTACAAATTAGTTTGCATTCTCTGTCAAATCTGAAAAATTAGTCAAAAAAAAAAACCAAAGCCAAAGAGAACAAATAAAGATAAAAACAAAGAAAACTTAATAAAAAGATGTACGATGAAAAAAAAAAGTGAAATTAAAAATAAAAAATGGCATAGTCGGGACGTAGGTATCATAAGCAAGGAAAGATACTGAAATCCGTTAAAACAGACTATTAGGATAAGATTTCATCATCATTGCTGAACAACAAATACCTCAAGATATCACTTAAGGTTAGAACCCCTACAACTCCAGATGCTTCATTGACTATAAACAAACGATGTAACTTGGATTTCTTTATAGTGCTCATTATCGTTGCCAAACTATCATTTAGAGTGCAGGTGTAAACACCTTCAAAATCGTCAGATCTTCTCATGAGGGCTTCGCCAACAGTAAGAGATAAATCATTATAAATTCCCGCCTTGATTAAGCCTAACACATCAACAGCTTCATAAACATTAATCAATTTGTCGTTTTCATCAACAATTGGAACAGCAGAGATATTATTTTGTGTCAAGATATGAATGACATCCAAGATAGGGGTCTTCAAGTTAGCTTTCACCAAAGTAGTCTTATTCTTATCGCTCACAAACTTAATATCCTTCAAAGGTTTCATTAACATTCTTATTTCTTTGCAATTTAGCGACACGAATTTCAATATTCTATATTGGGTTAAGACATTGACGATAATTTCTCTATGTGTTAATTTATCTTCATCAATCAAAGGAATTCTTCTAGCGTTTGACAACAACATCTTTTCACAAGCTAAAAATAGAGATGTAAAAGGTGGAATCGAGGAGGTTTCGATCTGCTTAAGACCAATGGCCTTTTCTATATCCTTTAATTCGTTCAAGGTCAATTGGTCAATGAGCTGTATTTGATCCAAGTTTTGTAAATAATATTGAATAACATTTATGAAATCTGCAGAAGTCAACAATCCTGCAAATCTAGAGGTTTGATTGTTCCAGAGAGGAGCGGATACGATAGAATTTTGTAATAAGATATTGAGAGATTTCTTCACCAGCAATGAAGTATCCAACACTATCAAACGGAAAGACACAGGCAAAACATCATAAGAAGATTTTGATTTTAAAAATAGCCTTATCCCTTGAATAGCTTTGTGCTGCTCCTGGTTTATGTACTTTTCTGTTTCCTCTGTGGTGGTAGACATGATACTTCAATACTATTGCTTGTTGGGGATTGTTTGGCGGGGGGGATGCCTGAACTTGACATTATTGTCATAATTTGTAGTGGGGTCTTCTAAGCTAGTCACGTGAAGGTTCATGTGATTAAACATCCTAACATTGGGTGTGTGTCTTATTTAGTATATTACCTTTTTTGGTCCAAAATTGGTGCTTCAAAGTATTTTTATATTATCTTTCTTTTCAATACAAAGGCGATGAGCTCCTTTAGGTGACATTAGCTTGGTAGGTTCCGTTTGATGTCCGGATGTTAGGTGTAGAGCCCTTGCAGCAAAAAGCTTTGTAGGAAAAAAAAATTGAGCTCTCATCTTTCTGCCTCTTACATTGGGGTTGATCGACGGTGATATTTACTTTAATTTCAGTATAGAATGTCTTCCGGAGGATCTGGCCACTCAAGACTAGAGTCTTTAAACAGAAAAAGCTCGGCAACTACAGGTAAGCCTAAAGCTGGTTTGAAATTCAAACCTAAAGTTGTGGCAAGAAGATCTGAAAAGGATAGAGCTAGTGATGCGCCAGTAATCAAGGATGAATCAAAGTTCGATAGTAAAGGGAAGAATTTTAGAGGTGGAAGAGGTGGAAGAGGTGGTGCTCGTGGTAGAGGCGGTAGAGGCGGTATGCGTGGTGGTAGAGGGATGGTAAAGACAGAAATGATTTCATCAGGTCCATTGTCATCAGCAACATTTACAGACTCTGGGCTTGGAAGTACTATGATCCATTCTTTGTCACCAACCCCTGAATATTTCCAATCAATTAGAAAAGAAGCTCGTTCTCGAAGTGCAACTGCAGGTGCAGAAAGCGATGATGAAGATTCCTCAAAGATTGATATGGATACAGACTTGAATGTAGGCGAAGAAGATGCATTCACTAGTTTATTTCCTATTAGACCACAACAATTCAGTAAACTAAGTGAGGATTACAGCGATGAAGCTTCAAATATTAATAATCCTATGGAGGTTCGTTCGGTGTCTCCTGAATCCAACAGCGGAGATGAATCAGCCAAACAAACAGTAGAGGATGTTGATGATCTAGATGCTGAAGACTCTGAATTACAACTCTTGGCAGAGAATATCCAGATTATGAAATTAGTAGAGGCATACTCCAAGACAGATAAATCAAATGCAGGTATTAATGAAGAGAGTGATGATAGTGAAAAGAAAGATAAAGAAAAGCTTGCTAGTAAGAGTTTGAAAAAGCCAAATGAAGAATTCATGTTGCTTCAACTTCCTAATTTCCTACCGGAATTTAAAAGCTCCGATGATATGGACATTGATGAGCAAACTTCAAAAGAAGATCTTATTAAAAAGGCAGCTACACAAAAGGGCAAGATTGGAACCTTGAAGGTTCATAAGTCAGGTAAAGTTATCATGCAAATTGGTGATATTGCTTTAGACATTGTTAAAAGTCCTACCATCGGGTTCCTACAAGATATTGTGTTGTGTGATCTTCCAAAACCAAAGCTGAAGGAAAGTAAGAGGGTCGAAGGAGATAATGAAGAAGATCAAGAACCAAAAAAACAGGAAGCAAATATGTTTCAGCTTGGTCAAGTTGGCCATAAGCTTGTGACTATACCGCACATTATGGAATAAACCTTGTAATTTTACTTAATGACAATTAATTTTAGTTTTTTAATTGAATTGTTTGATGGTATTGTAGTGTATGTTGCTATTAATAAAAGAAATGATGAACTGTTTTCCATGCTCTTATTGAATTTTTTAGATTATAAACATTGAGCAGAAGGTAATTCCACGAAATGCAGTGGATTCATCATCAGAAGCAAGCAATATCCAAAACATTGTAGTACATGGCTCTTCCATTTTGAAGAATGATCACCAATCCTCTCGAAGGAGCAAATGTAGCCTTAGTAGATCATTTAGAGAATTTGATCTTCTTTTTTTTTCTATGGTTCTATTTGTCCCTTTTTCCAGAGAATAACGATGATTAGCGAAGTGGAAATCAGTGATGTTACAATGAAATTTCAATAAAAATAATAACATGTTGCTAATGTGTCTATTTGAGAAATCTTAGAGGTCAAAAAGAAAAACACTGAAGTTTTTACCAATTTATATTTGGTCATGTCACTTCTAATAAATAGAGCTGAAGTCGCGTGAAAAAAAGCTTGAATACGTCATTTCAGATGCAAAATTGTATACTCATGGTCTGATCTCTCTTTCATGCATATTTTTGTTCCGAATCATAACATCTATGGATCTCCGTGAGATATTGAATACTGTTTTCGGAGTTTGGCTAAAGCGACGTTATTATTTCTTTGAAAAATTAGATAAAACTGAATCTGATGCATGTTGAGAGTTATTGTTACACGTGATGAGACGCGTAATTTTTTTATTTTTTTTTGCTGCTTATTTGTTATGTTCCCATAATACACCCTACTCATTGAATTTCCAATGACAAAGTAATATAATAAAATCTCAGATATGAATAGAGCGGCTAGGCAAGCATACAGACTACGAGGATCAGCGTGGGTATTACTATTTTGATATTTTTTCTGACCGGTGAGAAGATATGTATACTAACATGGTGAGCAGCAAGAGGGTTGTGGAAACCGATGATTTAGTGCTTCATGATGAATCTAGTACTTCAAGCTCGGAATTTGAAGGTGAGAGAACCAGGGTGGCTAAATCGCTCTCGAATATATCGATATCTAATCGTACGATTGATGATAGTAGTGGTGATGATGAATCAAATGCATCTCTAATAATCCGCGGCACACCAAGAAGATCACTGATCTATAAAGTTGCAAAACACATGTCTACCCCGAGCGCCCAGAAACCTGAATCAGATACATCTCTAATAATTCGCAGCACACCAAGAAGATCACTGATCTATAGAGTTGCAAAGCCCATGTATACCCCAAGTGTCCAGAAGCCAAAGACGGTAATTGGAGGTATCACACCAAAGACTTCTAACTTAACCCCGAGTAAAATAAGACTGGGCGCCAGCTCCGCAATCATAACCCCCAAGGCAAACCAGCTTTCAAGTCCCAGTTCAATACAGTTTTCAACTCCCAAGTCAAAAGTTTCATCAAGTCGAAAGTCTCGTAAATCTTTGACTAATTCTTTGAATCTTGCAAAGAGTTTAATGAAAAATCGTTCTGATACTTTCATTTCTAGTCCTTTGCTATCAACGCGGGCGAAGAAGACAGCGAAAAAGGTGATTCTTCCTCCAAATAGACATTTTACCGAAGATGAGACAAGTATGGCCATTGATGATAGCGAGTACATCGGGAGTTTTAATAAGCTAACTATCCTGAAACCTTCAAAGAACTCTACCAGAAGAACATCAAGCAGCCCTGTCACAAAATCATCGAATAACACCTTTAGCAATTCCGTAATACAGCCAGTTCGCACACAAGTTACATCCAGAAATACCAACAATATCACAAAGAAAAAGACTGGGAAAAAACGTGCTCGTGCTCAGAATGCAGCTTCCTATAATGTTATACAACCAGATGCACCGAAATCATTTGAAATCGAGGTCCATAGGCTCGCCAAAGATCTTAATGGTAAGCGTGTCAAGCTAAATTCATTGGATGTCATATCAACCGCAATATTTGAGCATTTGAAAAGACACGAACACAAAGGCCATGAAAAATTGGTTCAAAGGTATACTGAGCTTCTTTATGATTCTGTTTTGAGGATTCTAGACTTAAATCTCGTATTGTCAAACCTTACGTCAAATTTGAAGGAAATTTCGACGAAAAAACTCAAACTTAGAGCGGAAATATTTAAAATGAGGGAGCAAAACTCGAAAAACGTAAATCATCAATTGGAACTACTTCGATATAAAAACATAAACTTGAAGGAAAATAACATACAAGTAGCTAAGTTGAGTCTGCAGCTACATAACCTTAGAAGAATTTCAAGGAGTCCTAGTGAATTCTCGGGAAATCCTAAGCAGGTAGACGTCAACGAAATTAAAGTGAAGCTTTCTGAACTAAGGGAGCTCATTTCTCCATGTTCGGGTATATTAAATCGTCTCAAGGGCCTAAATGGAACCCTAAACAGAATTAATGAAGATATTACGAATAATTAGTCTTTTTTTAAAAAAATCGTTGATAAAATTATTTTGATTTATTCATCACATTTTGATACTATGTTAATACGTAAACAAAAATTTGGCGAAATGCCTACTTCAAAAGTCACCTCTATAATTAGTCAAGGAGCTCAACAATAAAAACAAATCGCTCAATTTGTGTAATCCTGACACAGAAATGTCATCTTGGCGAAGCTCTGAATTCTCTAATAGAACTTCTCTCTTCATAATACCCGTAAACAAACGATTATTCTTGATCAACAAACATTTCACATTTTCAATCAATTTGCGATTTGATGGCCCAACGCTCACCAAAACTGCAGCAATCAATTGGAAGACGGGAACAAATAATTCAAATAATGATATCTCAGTACTTGAAGAATTGTTGTTCGAGATGTTCTTTCTCAAATTCAATGGGTTATCGAGACTCAATCTGATACTGAGATGTCTGGAACTTTCATTCTGACTAGCAATTGTAACTCCGTCGTGGTCATTTTCAAATTGATCTAGAATAATATTCATTCCCATGTCAGGGTCAACAGATAAGATCGTCAAAGAGCCCAAAGTTTTGAAAATATCCAACTGGATCAAATGATTTGAGCCACCTTTGGTTTCAGCAACTCTCGTCAAGAATGACAATGTGGCCTTAAACGCCGTCAATTCATAAAGTAAAGAGTTTAGAGTAACCCCATTACTTGCACTTCTATTGTCTTTGGTCAATGATAACAAAACATCGGTCCGAGTGATAGATCTAATCAACATCAATAAAAAGTTGTTATTATTAACGAGGTAGTTCACAAGGAAGTTAATCTTGTTCACGTTCAGACTACCACTCCCATTCTTATCACCTAGTTTACCTGAGACATCTATGTTGCTTAATCTGCAAAGAGACTCTAGTAATATCAAAGCGGTAACTCTACTTGAATCATCACCATTATTAATATCGCCACAAATAGCTGATAAAATCTTATCACTTGAGAATTTAATACTTTTGATTAACCTGGCAACAAAATCTACCTCATTTGCAGAAACAATTCCCTTGTCACCCTTATTGAGAACCCACAACAAAAACTTGTTCATCAATGCATATAAATCAGATCTCAAAGTTGCATCCAGATTCTTGTTCAAAATGCCTCTGACGCATGTTTGAAATACGGGATAAAGTCTTTCATATAATGTGGTCATATCCGGATTTCCATTTCCATCGACCTTATTTTGCTCCAGTATTATTACCTTCTCGACAGATTCTGTATAAACACTAAATAGCATCAATGAAAGTGAAACAAATTCCTTGGAGATATTGATATCATAATCATAATAGCTATTAATTTTTGGAACAATTGTCTCAAAAACTGAAAGAATAAACTCAACTTTTGTGTAATAATTATTAACTTTATTGTCAAGCAATATTAGTTGGATCAACTGAACCCAGGAGTGCAAGCAGTTCAATTGGTAGTTTTTAAAATCATGTGTAGCTTGAGCATTGATCATCAACTTCTTAATCAATTCCTTCTCCTGCACCACTAACAATTGATTAGAGAACAGTGGAGACTCCTTACTAAAAGCTGATGGCAAGTTATTCAGAGTGATATTAGTGTTAGCAGCCATACTATAACCGAACAGAGGCTTGTTAGCGGCTGCAGGCTTTTCTTGATTAGCCTTCTCTTTTTCCGCTTGAAGTTCCTTTATATATTTAGCTTCCAAGGTCTTATCTACCAAAGTTTTATCGCTAGTATAAACACCATCACGGGTCATCTTCTTGAGCTTCAAATTCAAGATGAATTCTAGAGTGTCCAAATTATAAATTGAGCTGAATGACTCATTTTTATATTGTGTACCATGTAAGCACCAATCAGCTCTTGGTATGCCTCTATCCAGGAAAATATACTTCAAGTTCAAATTATCAAAGAATTTCACCCCATTGGAAATATCATTTACGGCAGAAGTAGTCTTGATATTAAGCTCAAGAGTGTCTAAAAATGACAAGACCTTAGGAGAGCCATCACTGCTTGCGATCAACATCTTAATCACATTATCAAGCTTCATTAGTGATCCCGCTGTATTGTTTGAAATCCGGTTTAATTCAAGACACAAATATTGCAACAACTCACCTCTACTTTGGTAGAACGACAACAAGCACCCAATAGCAGCTGAGTTAACCACAAATTTATTATCAAGATTCTTAAAGTCACTATCAAACAATTGGCCATCAAATCTTGTGGAATCTAATCCGACAAGCAATTCAAAGTTCAAAAGCTTTTCATAGAAATTATATTTCATATCCAACAAAACGAGGATCAATGAAGAAGTCAATGGTCTTTTGCATAGTTGTAAGATAATCTTCAAAATTAATGAAGCGAATCTTATTGCTGGATAACTCATGTTTTCTGAGTTTTCGGCATTTTGTTCAAGGCAATTCTCAAAGAAGGTCAATAATGAGCCTAATAAAGATCTTGATGATCCAATTGCCCCAATCGATTTAAAGGAACCCAAAGAAATTCTTTTTTGGTAGGAAACTTCAAAGCCCAATAAGTAATGTGCAACAGTCATTTCATTACCTGACTCCTGCAAAGCCTCCACAAGGAAGTTCAATAGTTTAATCTTCAATTCTAGGTTTCGATCAATTGAATTTTCAGAATAATCGTTGTACTTGTTGTTTTCCACTTCTGTATAAGATGATTCAAACTGGTCCACGAACGCCATTCTAATTCTTGCGGATTCATCAATGGTTTCAAAAATAGTTAGTAACCTGTTTCTCTTTATTAATGGTAAATTATTTGATGCAAGACTGTTTGGAACCAAAAATTGACTTGACTTTGAAATTTGATTCAATAATTCAATACTAGTTGATGAAATTTCAAAAAAATTAGAGCCGACGTATAATCCAAGATGTCCAATACTTGGCAAATTGAAAGACAAAGCATTATAAAAAGTTTTTAAACCATGTGTTCCAACATCTCCTGGTAAGAAAAATAAAGATCTGATATCAGTAACAGCAGACCCACTAAGAGTTTTCGTTTGAGAATTCAATACCTCCCGGGTGATTGCAGGAACAATAATATCAATGTAAGTATTTTCAAACTTCAATATTCTATAAAGAATGCCCAAACTTAGTTTCACGATTTGAACGTTCAAATCAGAGGCGCTCTTATCAGATATTTCATCATTACCGATTGAAACACAATTAAATAAGATATCTCTCACTTTGTCGGTGTAACAGTAATTCATAACTATTGTTGCAGGATTCTCTCTCAAATATTGTACAAAATCACCATCACTTTCAACAATAGAATTCAAAGAATCGTTATCAAGATTTGCAGCACTCAACAGCAAGATCAACATTGGATTGAAATACTTGAAACAAGCAAGCATAATATTCAAAATTATCTTTAATAAAGCATTTTTTCTATGAGTATCAAAATTTTCAGAAGTCAAATAGGTGAAGATGTCATTCAAGAAATAATCCATATATGGCCATACTCCACTTTTTCTGTAATTTACTCCCAAATTCACAGGATATGGCAAGGGGAACTTCTGGCCATCAACATTATTTCCTACATAGAATTCATCAGCGTTATCATTTACTTCTGCACCGACACAAATCAAAACTTCAAATAAACTCAAGAAGCCAAAAACATCGCTAAATTCCAAAAAGATACTGTTGAAAAAATTCTTAAATGAAGGGTTTCTGATATTCCTGTTACTGACACCACATAATTTATTAGTGAATAACCATTCGTCCAACTTGTTCCAGATTTTCTGTTTGATTTTCATTGTGTTATGGTTAAGGTTGCTAGTCGGCACCAAAGCTTTAATGACGCTCAAAATTAATCCAATTAGAAATGACTCACCCTTTAATTCACTATTTTTATCATCAGATGCCTTTTGAGATGAGCGAGACATTTCTCCAGATGAAAAAGTATTTTTTAATGATGCAACGTTAGTCAAGTTGTTCAAGAACTCGAATAGGATATCCAATAATTCAAAACTGTTCTTTTCATAAAATAGATTTTGCGCTCCTGGGTTGCTCAATGTAGTTGAATAAATTAACTTGAAGTATGAGGATAACTCTATCAATTCTTCTTCGGACAACTCTAAATCTTCCAATTTAAGATCCTTCTTTTCTTTTTTATGGTCATTTGTATTTGAGGAGGCATTTAAGCCAACAGTAACCTGGCTTTTCCCAGGAAAGATACTGTTCAATGATGATGATGGCAAGAATAATTCATTGTAGGAATTCTGAAACTTGCTCACAAATTCTTCGTATTTCTTTTTAAAATCTTCATTGTGATCTTTTAATTTCTTGAAAATTGTGCTCCACGATAGCTTAGTATCACTATTATTTGAACCACTCAGGACATTGGAAGATGATCTCTTCGATCCTCCCAAAGAAGAAATACCACCATCCAATAACAATAGCTTTGAGCCAACACCTCCATCTTCGATATTTCCACCGTTCGCTGCTGTGACAGAATCACTCATCAATTCGTAGATTTGTACCCCCGATCCTTCGCCTTCCGCTAAACCACTTAACAACATGGTAAAACAGGATTTTATCAAAGTATTTGTTGTTTTAGAAAGCCCCCATTCGAGAAATTCTATGAAATTTGATTCATCAGTATCCACACTGTCATCATTCAATCTATCAAAGATTGGAGTTTTTCTGTTAGAAAAATTATAAAACATTATCATGTAAAATCTTTCCAAATCAGCTTGTTCCGCCAAATCATCAATGGTCATTGAGACATTATTGTTGGAATTCCTAATGTTTGTCAAATAGAAATCTTCTTCCGCATCACAAATTCTGATCAAAATGTTCGAAAAGTTATTTAAAAACAATTTTAACAAGTCGTCAAAAATAGAATGAAAGATTAGCTTCAAATTACTATCATATTGAAGGCTTAGCAGCGACTCCAAATAAATCTTAGGATATTCAGCGCTGGTATGATCAGAGTGAAGTAAATTATTGCTTCTTGAGCTATTTATCAATTCGTGTAATTGTTTAGTCTTTTCTTCGTCAATATCTAACAACCTCTTCGGAATGAGTTTTGGAATATGCTTTTGTAAAAGTAACTGCATATCATAAAATTGTGAGTGGTTAGAAACAGCGGAAGATATGGTGGACGAAAAAATTTCTCCTGCAATGACCATCAATTGCTCAAAGGATCCAATTTTTATCAACTTTAATATTGACAATTGGATATTATCAAAGTATTTATCAAAGTTTGATTGTTGTTCGGATGGAGAAAACCATTCTCCTTGTAACCATTCAGACATGAAGCAATAAAAGAAAAAAACAATAGATGATTTCGCAGGATTCTTCAACAACGTAGCTTCAATATTCTTTGAGGTGAGTTGAGAACTAAAGAATTCAAATAATTCAATCACATTATTATTGTACTTCTGCTTTTTAGTAATTGTGATCACATAATTATAAAGACCAGGAAGGTAATTCAATAAGAAAGAATCATCTGACATCAAGTTTTGAGTAAAATTTTGCAAGCAATTTTTGAAAAACTCGTTTGATCCAGCTTCTATAAAGTTAACTGGGCTAGAAGATATGGAGTAGAAAATTTGGCCCAATAATTGATGGAATTTAAATAAATTGCTTCTTCTGAAGTTCACCTTAGTCTTGAAATCTACTGTTGGAATAAAAGTTGGCTGAAGGATCTTCAATTCTTTTCTGGATTCGTGAATGCTGTCCAACTCTGCCTCTATCTGTGCAAATGATTTCAAGATATTATCCTGCAAGATTCTCTTAACCTTTAAATCATCACCAAATAAATATTTCAATTCATCAAGAGAACCTGTATTAATGTAATAATTCAAAATGTATAGAATTGTCTCAATGCGCTTGTAGTAAGCTATTCTAGCGGTATCTAGTATACTTGTTGTTAAATTCTGATCCTCTTGATAGCCTTTCGCATTCAATAATAGTTCTGCCGCGACTAGTTCATCAATTTTGAATTCACTTGATAGCTCAATGGATGAAAGAACAAAATCATCATTCAACTCATATTTTTGGCCATTTGTTGTTGATGTAATTTTCCTTGATTCAAGGGCTTTTCTGCTTATTGTGTTTGGACCTTTGACTACTAACAAGTTCAACAAATCATCTTTCACCAATCGCAAGAGTTCTAGAGCTTCCTCACCTTCTTGGATAGCAGAGTAAAGGCTGAGAAATGTTGTTGTATCCCAATGAAGATCAGGCATATTCCTTCTTCCAGTAATAGTGTTTTAATAATATGACTTGATGAGTAGACAAGCTAAAGCACCGTCTCGCTTTCTCTCTGTCTCCCATCCTTTAGAATCTTTTTTTTCTCAAAACACAAAAAAAAAAAATATTCAGCAAAAACAGGGGACATCCCACCCCGTGTAACCCTCTCTGGAAAAATGAACCTTTAGAGGTACCTATATGACGTTGAAGAATAATTGATATTCAGCAGTTTTTAATTAATAATTGACTTTGAGATAATTTATGCTAATCAAGGAACATTCTTGCTATATTCATTAGGCAGTTTACGCCAAAGAGTGAGATACATCCGTAACCCCAGTGAGTGACATCCGCACACCTATCCAGAGGGAAAATCAGAATAAATAAATTATTGTTAACATTAGAACCCAGTATTTGTTACTGCAACATTATAGTAAACAGAAAAAAAGGATAACAAATGTCTCAACCTTTAAGGAAAAGAGGTATAAATGTACCCACATCCATATATGATTCTGGAATTCATAAGAATGTTGATGATATCCATTATAACAACTCCACTTTCAGACCAAGAAGATCAACCAAGCTCTCCAGATATATAAGTTCTATTAAGCTTGGTCATTTGATGCTAGTGTCTTTCTTATGGCTTATAACACTTTTTTATTTCCAAAGAATCAAACCAGGACATGCAATAGACGAATGCGAGTGGTCAAAGTGGGAACATTTTGGCACTGATGCTGAGCCCCATAGAGTTTTATTAATTGCTGATCCACAAATTGTTGACGATCACACCTATCCATCAAGACCTCGGTGGATCCAATACATTACAAAGAAAATATCAGATAATTACATGTCAATAAATTACAAACATATGCAAGAAAAATTACGTCCACATTCTACAATATTTTTGGGAGATTTGTTTGATGGAGGAAGAGAATGGCATGATGACAAGAAGTGGTATGATGAATGGAAGAGGTTCAACAGAATGTTCCCAAGTTATCCAAACAGAAAGTTTTATTATAATATCTTGGGAAACCATGATGCTGGTTGGGATAAAACTATGAATAGAACCATTCTTGATAGATTTAAAGTGATATTTGGTGATAGTAATGACTATCAGAATATTGGTAATCATACTTTCTTATTTCTTGACACTATTGCATTATCTGCCACCAATAATAATGACTCTTCAATAGTAGAAGAGGCTAGATACTATCTCAATAATTTAACAGAGAGCTTTTTGCCAGAGTTGGACAGCATACAGGTCTCAAAAAATCAAAATTTGTTCCCCAGAGTTTTATTGACACACGTTCCATTCTTCAGAGATCCAGCACAACAGCCATGCAGAGGCCCAAGAGAAAACAAAAAGCCATTTCCTTTGGTGAATGGTGGTACTTTTCAAACAGTATTATTTCCTGATTTATCAAATGAATTGCTCAACAAATTGCAACCAGAAATCATCTTTTCTGGTGATGACCATGATTATTGCGAGATTGACCACATGTATATAGTTAACAAAAAACGAGCAGGGGCTGATACTTCCAACAAACAAACCAGGGAAATTACAGTGAAGTCTTTCTCGATGAATATGGGTGTGCGGTATCCAGCTGCTCAGTTGCTCTCATTATATAACCCCCTTGACAGGCCGGTTTCCCAGACATATCAAACAGAAATTTGTTATCCTTATGCACCATTTGTGACTTTATATTCATATGGCTTTTTGTTGTTGGTGACTATAATTCACTGGGTATTGGTCAGCATTTGTCCTAGTACTTTCATCAAAATACAATTGGCACTATATAAATGCTTTAAACATCTATTGCCAAAAAGTTTGATTTCGAAGTATTCATCAATGGGTGGCATATATACAGATAAGAAATATGAAGATGACTTGAATACTCCATTTTCGCCAGAAAGTCTAAAATTTTATGAGGACGGCTATGATTTGGAAAGAATAACCCTGGGGAAGGGTTTAAAGCCTAGAGATCTGAGAGGTTTTTGGGTAAATTTTACTACTCAATTGTTGGTTATCTATCTATTGTTCAGTTATTTCTATATAACTGTGTAATTTACAGTGAAATTGGTTAATTGTTAGTTTGTTTGCTTTTTCTGGTCCGAGAATTCTAAACAATAAGTAACATTGCTAATTTTATACGCCAGTACGAGGGAATTTCTTTCAAGTTACAAGCTTTTATCATATTAACAGAATGCTAGCGAGTATACCTCCTCGGACAAGTTCTTTATAACTTATATTGTTTATATTCTTTCTATATCTCAAATAGCAGTTTGATTTTTCTCCCTCTTTATCTCTCTCAGAGTTGAAAATAAATTAAAAATGACAGAACTACATGATAAAATCCAGGAGCAAAAACTAGAAAAAAAAAAGAAGTATTTTCAGTTCACTAAAGTATATAAAATCTAAATTACATAATAAAAAGTATGGCGCATAACAAAAAAGAAAATAAAAAAAAAATTGAAAAAAAATTAAAAAGAGCGCTCAGATGCTTCCAGTAGAGCTGCTTTGATCGTCGTCACTACTCATTTCAACATCCTCTTCTTCATGTTTCCTCGCCTTAGAGCCCTTGTGCTTTTTAGTGCTTTTGAAATACTCTTCACTAGCGTTTTCTTGAATCTTCTTTCTATCGTTTGAGCCGCTATTCTCATTCAACTGTTCGTTAACCAACAAATCACTGTGCAACTTTCTGCTGGAATCCAAAATTTCTTGCTTGGCCATCAAGAACTTGTAGAGAGGCAATTCGGTCACTTCAACGCTAGTAAGCTTGGTTTGTTGAATTGGATCAAATGATTTGAGTTGGCTTCTGTTCACGCTAATAAATTTACCGTTCTCATTGATTTTGCTAACCAAGTTATTTGTTTCTTTAACAAAATAGATCATGAACTTATTCTTTTTGTGGGTGGAGCTTGATGATTGCTTCTTGGTAAATTGTTTCAATCTCTTGGCAATTATAAAAGAGAACTCTGGGAAAGCCAAGCTGTTGACGTAGACCATCAAGTAACTTTGTAAGCTATTCAAGAAGTTGTTAATCAAGTACAATTGATATTCTGAAGTGTGGACAGAACTCTTAGAAACCTTTATCCCTTGAGTGTTCATATAAGCACCACTTTGAATGATTGTGGCAGCCGACTTCTTGTCCTTTTTAGTGGTGAAGTTTTTATTGAAAATACTTGAGTTCAACATTTCAATGTAGATATTGAGCAAAGGAACATAAGTCGAAGTTGATTCCGATAATGATGTTAAGGATTTGAGCAAATAAAATTTTAATGGGAAGTAGATTGGGTTAGAGTTAAGTTTCATGGTACCAATTGCAATCTGGACGGCTGGATAAACTAATTCTTGCAAAGATATTTTCTTATTGTTGGCAGTGGCAGCAGCACATGCGTCAGCCAAGAAAGTAATCCAAAAATCAACAGATTGAACAAACTGCCAATTATAGATCAATTTCAAGTTTTTAGTGTTATCATTTTCACTCTTAATGTTCGAATTGTTTTTCAAGAAATTTCTCAAGTGAATGGACAATTTTCTGATATATTTGAAGGCAACCTGATAACTCAAGTTAACATCAATGTTGAACAAACTAGACAAACCAGTTTTCAAAAATTCGATCAATCTGAATTTCTTATGGGTAACCAAATCAGTTTCAGAGCTATCTAAGGAAATGGATGATGGAAGAGTCAATGATCTTTTCAAAAAAGATTCATAACTCAAATTGATGATGGTTTCTAAGATGTTGCTAGAATATTCTTTTGATAAGTTCAAAATAACAGAGAAAGCCAACACATTGATGTCCAAAAATGAATCGATGTTCACTTTTGATTCCTCTTCTCCTTCCTCATCTTTATTTTTGTTCGAGGTCAAAATCAAACTGGACCACAAGTTCACCATTGAAGCCAACAATTTTTTCATCAAGGTTCTGAATGATAATAAGTATGGGAATATATCGTAAATTGAAGAAAGTGTTAATAAAATGAACTTCAAGTTCAAGTTACTTCTGGTAATATCGCTCAATAATGTAATTAAGGTGAAAGCGTGCTGTTTAAGAACAGCAGATAATTGTTTTATTTTGTTGCTTCCCTCAGCTTTAATAACACGAACTTGAATATTGTTCTCTTTGTTGAACTTAGTCTTTAAAGGAAATAATTTCTGAATGGCCACTGGCAACTTCTTCAAAGTCAAAAATAATAACTTGTTAAAAACAATTTCTCTGGTAACAAAGTATTTGTAAACTGAAGAAATGGTGGCTTCGGTATTTTCATTGACATTGACAGCAGCTTTGAAGGCTTGGGTAATGTTTCTGATCAATTTCAATGATGGTCCTTCTTCTAATTGGGATTCCCATTTCTTCACGAGCTCCATTGTGACCTCAATTTTCCCATCTTCATTTTCTTCACCATCAAATTCATCAGCCTCCTTTTTGTTTTTTTTAGCTTTGCTTGGTTTCTCCTCTTGCAAATCATTACCCATTTCTTCGTCCATTTCACCATAATCTTCATCAACATTATCATTGGCCATTTCATCTAATTCATCAAAAATGTCATCATCTTCTTCTTCCTCTTTTTCTTCGGCATCAATTGACTTCTTTCCCTTTTTGTCAATTACCCCATAATCTTCCTTTTCATCTTCACTATCAGTTTCCACGTTAAATGGATTTTCTTTTTCTTTTTCAGATTCAGATTGCTTGGTAGCGACTTGGCCTTCTGAACCACTCTTGTTGTAACTGATTCCCTTTCCTTTCTTGTGTTTTGCCAAAAGCTGCTTATGTTTCTTGACCTCTTTTCTGTGATCTAAAGTTTTCTTAAGATGCTTAGCTTGAAACTTCTTTGTTGCCTTAGATGACTTCCCCATTTTGCCGTTGTATTTCCTGTTACCTTGGATCTGCCTACCAACTACTATTTTAGGATGTTTTAGAAAGAGAAAAAAAATTTTCAATTTTTTTTTTTTTTTTTTTTTTGAGATGCCCATCGAGTCTAATCGCACTCTTATATTTCTACACATGCCACAATTAAACAATATGCTACAAATTTTTGTGTTCCTATTATCTATTATATCCAAGGAAATAATACCTTATATTGATTTTATTTAGTCAATTGTTTACTTTTTTTGTTTGTTCCTGTGGTAATTCCTAGGATAACTTGTTGGCATAAAATCCCTCAGGAGCTGTACAAATCAACTTCACAGAACCTTTTAATAGAAATAGGACTTAAAAATGTACAATTATATCTGAGAAAATAAGCTCTAATATACGTATTTGAAGAACCAAATATATAATAACCTAATACCACTAACCTAAAGCAATCTGGAGTCTTGAAACCGATGATAAATATACTATCCTTCAGTAAAAAAAATAAAAAAAAAAGACCAAATCTGCAAATTTAAATAGTAGAAGAAAAAAGACGAAATAAATTGAAATAATGTGTAAGGTATAAAATGACGAAAAAAGACAAAGAAAAGAAAGGGCATACAAGAGGGAATCACGAGAAAAAGGGAAATGAGTCATGACTTATAACCAACATTTTTAGCACCGCTACCGTAATTCGCAATATTCATTCTGCTGTTATTAGTTGTAGGTTTTCCGGCATATAATTGATTTATTGATCTGGCCCGCATAACCAGTTTAGTTGCGCTTGGCTTACTGGAAGTTATACTTGAATTAGAAGTCGATGATTTGATAGTTGGTTTGGCGAAGCTGGAACTGGAAGTTGATTGTTTGATATTTTGTTTGGTGAAGCTGGAACTTGAAGATGATGGCTTGATAGTTGGTTTGGTGAAGTTGGTGCTAGAATCTGATTTTGTCAAGTAGCCATTTAGGCTTGTTTTGGAAGATTGTCTGCTCAATGATGCAACTGTTGGTTGACGAAATCTTGGAATGGATGATTTTTTCGTCAATTTGGGTTCGCATTGATCTAAATCCATAGTTTTGGTACTAGCACTTCTTGTTGGGTTTGATTTCCCTGTCTGCTTCACTGTGTTTTTGAGATTTCCAATACTTCTTGCTGGTTTGAGGGTATTCTGAACAGTTCTTGGTTTTTCAGCAGTCCGTAGATTACCATAAGATTTAGTGCTTGCACGACTAAGTGGTTTAGCGAAGCCCTGATTATGCATGGAATTGGTACTCCCAGAGCTGCTAGCTGATGATCCACTGAATTGCCGCGAGCTGAATACACTGTCACTACCACTTGCAGATCTTGAACTGCTGGTAGAATTGTTAGAATTACTTAAAACCCTGGCTTTGCTCAAAGATTTTGAAGCGCTAAAGCGAGCGTGAGGCTGAGGTGGCTGTTTGTGAGTTTCAAATTTCTTAACAGGTCTAGACCCTCCAAGTATTCTCGAATTTGGATTCAATACCGGCTTCTTCATAGGACCATGCATTCTAGCATTTTTAGTAGTATTCCTGTTCAAATTATCAGTAATATTTTGCTCTGGAATAATTTTTTTTTTGAAATCATCTTCTTTGGTCATCAGGGTATCAAGTAATGAATCATCGTGATCACTATTTATGTCAGCATCATTGAAACGCCTAAGCATGGAAAAATCAACTGTTTGATCCATTTTGTCGAGTCTCATTGAAAGCTCAATTTCAGTTACTTCCGGTTTTGATGGTGGCTCGTTTAGCATCGATGATCTGGGTGCTATTCTCAATGGCTCTATTGGTTTATCATCTTCTAAATAATGTTTCATTTCCAATTCCCTCATCTCCTTATCACTAGCGAGTTGATTCATAGCAGCAAGTTCAGATTTAAGATTCATTGCAGGCTTTTCTAAAGCTTCACCCAAAATATCTTGGACTTCTCTTTCTGCCATCTCGAGCGAATTCTCATAGCAATCGCTATCTGATATGATCTTATTTTCATTATTGTTAGATTTTAAATCAATATTAATCTCGGTTTGATGTTTTGGGGATTTGAAGCTCTCGGGAACTTCTCGTGGACCTATAAGGGTTCTTCTTCTCTTCAGAGCACTACCAAGATCAATATTGGATGAACGTTTGACTTGCTTTACAGGAGTTCTGACACCGCCATCTTCATGGGCTTTTTCCGTAACTCCTGCTGGGCTTGCGACTAAAGCAGTATCAACTGGAATCACTATATTTTTCTGTTCGGCTAGTTCTTCTGGTTTCTCTTTTTCAATTTCTTTTCTAGGCATTGGCTCGGGTGACATTTTTCTCTTTTCCTTTGATCTGAAAACTGAATCACTGGTGCTGCCTTCTTGAAGCTGTTTTCTTCTTCTAATAGCACTATAATGATTGGTTATTGATTCCATCTTATTGAATTGCTTCTGATGGATGGCGTTGAATCTTCTCTGTACTGGGCTCATATTCTGCAATTGTTTTTCATTGGATCTATTCTCGATATCATCTAAGCCCGCGCCATTGGCGATATCATTGGAAAATTTCTCAGCCTTTTTCGTTAATTCATCAAGCACCGAGGTACTAAGTTTCTGACTATAGCCTGCCATTTCCAACACCTGTTTTTCGTTATCCATGTTAAGCGATGCTTTGGAATCATTGGCACTCAACTTGTAAAATGGCGATTTTCTGATTTGATTATCACTATCCCGTGAGAGAGTAGCATTTCCACTTAAGGTATGAAGAGCATTAGAACCAGAACCAATGTTGGACCTTGCTGGTGAGTATTTTAATTGCGGTGATGCCTTACTTGATTCGTGCTTCTTGAATGCCGGAGATCGAAGAGGACTTCTAGGGAAGTCAGTATACGCCAAAAATTGCTTTTTGACCTTATCAAGAGGAATGGGCGATAGTTCTGACATGTGCGTTATTTTATTTTAATAAAGTATGTGATGATCTGAACAACCCAATGTGGTAGCCTTTGGAATAAAGAAGCCTGATTTTTTCCTATTTTTTTTTTCTGTGTGTTTATTTTGCTTTGTTTGTTTTGGTTTGACCTTTTTGGGTCGCATCATTATTTTTTTAGTTACGCAGCACTGTTGGAATTAGTAGACAGAAATGGGGGAAACAGCTGCCACAACGATTGAAACTTGTGCCTAACGGTATTAATATAACTGCAGTGATAAATAAATATTTGGTGCTAATTATCTGGTAGTGTCATATTTATTTGGCAAGAGCATCTCAACAATTTGTAGATCACTACGTGATGTGTGTTAGAAGCCCCTTGGTGACATAAAGGAAGATTTGGGTGGAAATTTTTTTGTCTGTCATCAAAAACTTGATGGATCCAGGATTAAGGAAGCCTCACTTAGTACCAATAGAATATATTATTAGATAGAAGAATGGGTGATAAAGGTTTAGAATTATTAGAAAAATATCAAGATGAGTTAATTGGCCGCAAACTCAACTCGCAGAACATTGATCCAGACTCAGATCTCAGTGATTCGGAAATTCTTCAGCAGTTGGAGGATGAGATCGAAAATGGCAATGATGGGTTTATTGATAATTATAGGGCTAAGAGACTTGAACAGCTTTCCACTGACCTTAAGGAAACAAGAAAGAACCTTAGAGAAGACCCGGATACTGGAATGTTAGTTGAGATCCACGACGAAGGTCAACTAATGAGACTTTCATCAACTACCCCAGCCATTGTAATACATTTCTATCAAGCACATTTCCGCACTTGTTCTCTTCTTAACTCGAAGCTCGAAATTCTCGCCTCAAAAAACCCCGGCACGAAATTCGTTTTCATTTCCGCAACAAAATGTCCATTTCTTGTAACAAAACTAAAGATCGATGTTTTACCGTGCGTAATAACTTACGTGAAAGGTGTTGAAACTGGTAGATTGGTCGGATTACAGGGACTAAAATATGATGAAAGAACAGGAGATTTGGATATTTCACTTTTAGAAAATTACTTATACAATACAAGAGCTTTGCAGAAAAAAGCTATCAATATCTATTCAGTGTCCAAAGACAAGATGAAGACAAATATTCTGAATGATGACGATGATGAAGATGATGATGACTTTTTTGATTGAACATTTCCTACCCTTTTTGGCTAATGTGCAAAATTCCCATTAGTCAATAATTTTGGTTCGATTGGTGAAAGTAAATTGGTTGGTAGAGCTAACTTTTATGTTTCCAATGATGCCATTTCCCCATATCCGATCTTACAAGCAGATTTAGCCTCATGACAAACTCGCCTGCGAACGCAATGTTCATAATCTATAAAAATAAAAAAAAAATAGTAAATTTAACTAAATTCCTTAATTTCATAATGTAATTCAGCCAATTTGTTGCTGATATCCATAAACAAATAAAACTCCTCGTTGATACTATCCACCAAATGCTTCATTTTGTTGTTAATGAGGCTTTCAAGATCATTGCCCACAGTGTCTTTGGAATCACTCTTAGTAGTGCTTGTAGGTAAGAATCCATAAGATAGTAATAAATCGCTCGAAGATTTCTCAGTTTCATTCAAAGATGACTCGATGTCATTCACCAAAGAGTTCAATTCCATGAATTTCAGGTTGAACTCGATTAGTTTCGTTTGGAAGAAAGTCAACAAATAATTGGAGGATATTATTGATGAAGAATCTTTCTTCATGTTTGGGGTTAATGAAGAAAAATCAATGACCGAAGAAGATATATTTGTATTATTCAATAAATCATTTAAGGAACCTAACGGGGAGTCTTTTTCTGAAATTTCTGGTAATACAGGCTCTGACGGATCTTTGGTCACAGCACCATTTTTGGTACTCTTAGAAGCATCAGAGGAAGCGCCACCCTCGGTAAAGTAATTAATTAGCAAAGTGAAATGTTTACTTATTTTAATCAACTCATTTGTTTCTTGTTTTAATCCTTCCAAGTTCTTGACATCGTTCAATAAACTACTGTTAACCTTTTGGTAATTCACGGTCAAGTAATTAATGTCTTTTGGGATAGAATTAACCAATTCTTCATGTTTTGCTTGTTCAAGTTTTAATGTTTCGCATATCTGAACCTGCGTGTTGATGTAATCATTTAATTGTTTTAATTGAAGCTGATAGTCTTGAGGCAATTCTGCCACACGAGTCATCAAAGTTATAGGAATGGCTGGTTGCTGAGTACCCTGTTGTTGTTGACCACCAAATAAAGAACCAGTATTGGTAGTATTACTATTATTACTTCCAAACAATCCACCGGAGCTGGATGTATTATTATTACCACCAAAGAGACTACCGCTATTCTTGTTTCCAAAAAGACCTCCGCCAGTTGTTGTGCTGGTTGTAGGTTTATTTCCAAAAAGACCTCCAGTAGTCGCTGGCTTGTTGCCAAAAAGACCTCCACTTGAAGTATTTGTCGCATTAGCATTAGCATTGTTATTACCAAAAAGACCACCTGTGGTACCTGTGGCAGCTGGCTTGTTTCCAAAAAGACCGCCACTGGTATTGCCAGCGGTATTAGTGCCATTTCCAAAGAGACCACCAGAACTGGTATTAGTCGCCGATTTGTTTCCAAAAAGACCGCCTGTTGAGTTATTGGCGTTATTATTGTTGTTGTTACCAAATAACCCTCCGGAACTAGTGTTAGCATTGTTATTGTTATTATTTCCAAATAATCCGCCAGAACTAGTATTAGCATTGTTATTGTTATTATTTCCAAATAATCCGCCAGAACTAGTATTAGCATTGTTATTGTTATTATTTCCAAATAATCCGCCAGAACTAGTATTAGCAGTATTTTTATTATTATTTCCAAATAATCCACCAGAACTAGTATTAGTATTATTATTGTTGTTGTTGCCAAATAACCCTCCAGAGCTAGTATTGGCAGTATTGTTATTATTATTTCCAAATAATCCACCAGTGTTGTTATTATTGTTGTTTCCGAATAATCCGCCAGAACTGGTGTTAGCATTGTTATTGTTATTATTATTGTTATTACCAAATACGCCCCCAGAGTTAGTATTAGTGTTGTTGTTGTTGTTGTTTCCAAAAAGACCACCCGTTGAGTTGGTATTATTTGATCCTCCAAACAATCCTCCAGTAGCGGGTTTACTAGGGGTACTCAAATTGTTGTTATTATTTCCGAACAATCCACCTCCATTTTGATTACCAGAATTGTTAGATGTATTGAACCCAAAAGCAGGCTTTGATGCAGATGAACCAAACATAATCAATTGATTATTTGTCTATCTAGTTTACCTTGTTTCCAATGACCTGATGGTGTTGATGAAGATTTTGTGAAAGAAAAAAAAAAAAAAAAAATAAAAAATTCATAAAAATCATGTGACCAAATAATGCACTGTAAATCTTGAAGATTATTACACACTATACGATGGAGTAGACATCGTTTCTTTATATTATTATTGTGAATATCTTCATTCAAAGGGTATTAATATTTGTATATTGGATTAGAAATCATCTTGGAATATGGGAAAGAATTGGAGCTGCCAACTGATAAGTAAATTTAAATATTATTACAGACTCTCCCAAGAAAAGAAATCGCGTAAGAAATATAGCGCCAGAGGTGCAAACAACATGATACTAACAATAGACTGTAGACAGCATAATACTGAGACTTCCCATAAGAAGAATTTGCATTACGGTACTGGTAATAATCAGAAAAGAAATTTTAAAATCAATGATAACTATTGCGTCGTTCTAACTTTTTGCTCAACTCTTTAAAATTTCTCAAGTCCTCTTTTTAACAAACTTGTTAATTCCAGTTAAACTAAGTAGTGCAAGTTGTCGTTTTGCCCTTTCAATAGTTGATTTTCCAATTCTTTCCTAGCATTCAAGCTCATAAAAAATAATTCACCACTTTTGCCTAAAATTCTTTGCTTTATCGAAAGCTAATTCACAGGAAAAGTGGTTTTAGGTTCGAGTAGTGGCAATAAAAGGTAATTTGAGTAAGTAACCTTTCTGGCTAGGTCCTCAAATTAAACAGCATTAGAATCTGAAATTCTTTACCAACTGCAATCTTGAGTTGAAGTTTACACGAATGGCTTTCACAAACAAAGTTTTACTTGGTTCTTTCCCTGGATTAAAATTTAAGGTTTTGATTTATTCATGTACACTAGTATACGTTGTGATATCGTACAAGTATAGCAAAACTGGGGTCTGCATGGACTATAAATGAAAACACTGTAGTAACTTTACCGCCCAAGTAATCTACACAAGTAATAGTAAAAATGGAAAAAAAAAAAAAAAAGGAGCTTCAAGTTAAAGTACGTGTTTGTATATTGTTAAAGAAAGAATTAGGATCCACGCATTTTTTCACCATTCAAAACATCATTACTAATATTTTCCATCACTTCGGGCTCTGTTAAGCTCCCTAAACTTCCATACGCCATACTGGCTTCATATGCCATATTGATTCTTGATTCATTGATTCCAATTTGACTATGAGCAAGAGCCTGTATAGCATTACGATATCTGATAATATTTGACCTAATAGCGTCACTGATGTTTTCGTCATTTTTATCGGAGTAAATTTCCCATGAGGATTCTTCTTCTAACCTTGTCAAAGAGACAGATCCCGAGCCGACTTGATAACCTGATTGTCTTCCCATTACTCCAGATTGCAACTTGCTTGCCGTTGAAGCCGTACTATCTGTCTTGAGTCTATTATCCACGGTTGGGGTTTTGTAAATCCATATATACCCGTTCACACCCAATATTATGCTAACATTACCCTGTAAAACAAAACTATGATTTTTACTCCTTATAATTAAAGATCTTGGAACAGATAAGAAGATACCGTTCTTGAGTTTCCCGTATTTTAGAGATCTTGTATGTAATGATGCGCTACCATCCTGAAATAATGATTGAACTTCACAATTAAGCAAATCCCCTTCTTTCAACATGTTTCTCATAGTTAACTCATCAGTGTCGGACTTACGTCTAAGAATCCCACCAGGCAAATTCACTGATCCCAACAATAGAACAGCATCAGACCTAGCACCAATATCCACTTTCCATCGTCTGTTACCCACTTCAATTACTCTTCCAATGATATGATCACCAGTTTCCGGTGTGTATCTTCCCTTTAATGGTTTAACACTAAGTAACTTGTTCACTTTAAGAATAGTTCCTGCTACAGAAGAGTAGGTTTTGTTTCCTAAGGCAAATGTACCATGACCTCTCATCCATACTGTGTCTTCAGTGATCAACTCACCAGGGGTAACTATTTGATCGTTATTTGAGACATCTTCCATCTCCTCATCTTCATCATTGAGGCCTTTATTATTATTAAATTTTGAGATAGTTATTATTTCCATTTTTTGTACTACACTTTGTTTTTTGAATGTTTCTTTGATTTCGAGCAGTCTATAATTTTGTTCATCTGCTCTTCTTCTGAAATTTTTTTGAAGAGCAGAGCACCAGGGCTCTTTGTGCAAACAGCCGAAATTTTTTATTTTTCCTCCTCACCATAAATCAAGATTTAATCATCGGAGAAATCAAGCCAAATAGCAGCAAACTATTAAATTTTTATAGAGGTTTACCTCTAGTACCTTCTTTTTTTTTGTATTGCCTATGAATTTTATTCGCAAAGCTTCGATACGTTTTCCTATACATTTTTACTCAAGAACGCGGACCATGTCAACTGCCTACATTCCAACATTACCGGAGAAATATTTACCTCCAATCCATAGAAATGGAACGACGTTGAATAAAGAATTATTCCATAAGAAAGTCGATCTTATCGCCGTGTTTTTCCCTGACAGCAGACGT
Organism: Saccharomycopsis crataegensis; assembly: GCF_037102585.1. Taxonomy (NCBI): domain Eukaryota; kingdom Fungi; phylum Ascomycota; class Saccharomycetes; order Ascoideales; family Saccharomycopsidaceae; genus Saccharomycopsis; species Saccharomycopsis crataegensis. The sequence continues at coordinate 368,779 of NW_027043819.1, forward strand.
CTCCAGGGCTTTGTAAAAGCTTACAAATCCGAGTTTTTGAATTTAAGAGGAACTTCAAATATTGCCAAAGATCCTACGAATCCTCAAAGAAAGGTGGTTTTACTTAATGATAAAGTCACTTCTGTTGATTTGAACTCAGATAATGTGCAACAGAATTTGGCTAGTGAGGCAGTTAATTTCCTCAAGGAAAGTGAAGCTGTTCTTGAGCCATATGAATTGCAGTTGAATTATGATTTCTGGAGATTAGAAGAGATCTTGACTGCTACTTTACCAGAAGATTTGCTTGAAGAAATCCCTTCAAGTTTCACTATTGTTGGCCATATTGCCCATTTCAATTTAAAGGAAAACTACTTGCCATATAAGCATCTTATTGGACAGGCAGTGATCGATAAGAATCCAAAAATCAAAACTGTGGTGAATAAGACTAGTTCTATTGGTACTGAATTTAGAACTTTCCCTATGGAAGTTATTGCCGGTGAAGAAAGATTTGATGTTGAGCAATCTGAGCTGGGTTGTGTATTTAAATTCAATTTCAAAAATGTATATTGGAACTCGAGATTGCAAGGTGAACATAATCGTTTAATTGAAACTTATTTCAAAAAAGGTGAGGTTGTTTGCGATGTTATGGCAGGTGTTGGGCCATTTGCTGTTCCAGCAGGGAGAAATAAAACAATGGTTATGGCTAATGACTTGAATCCAGAAAGTTACAAGTATTTGGTGCACAATTCGAAATCAAACAGAGCCACTGATTTCGTAAAATGTTTTAATATCGACGGTGCTGAAATGATTAAGAAATCGTCGCAATTATTAATGGATTGGTATGATGAGAAGGAAGGAAAAATTACTTATCAATTGGGCTCAAGAAGCAAGAAAAGAAGAGGACAGGATTCAAAGAAAATTGAGACTGCAACTGAAACCTTAGAGATGCCAAGATACATTAGCCATTACGTTATGAACTTACCAGATAGTGCCTTGACATTCCTTGACAACTACGTTGGTATTTACTCAAATGAAACTTACAAGCAATTTATTAAGGACAAGGAATTCAAATTACCATATGTTCACGTTTATTGTTTTGAAAAGTTCTCTCAAGATGAAGTGCCAGTACCAACTATTGAAGATTTAGAAGGCAGAGTTCATAAAAGAATCAATGAAATCATGCAACATACTTTTGAAAAGAGCTATCTTAAGTTCCATTTAGTGAGAAAAGTTGCACCTTCAAAGTATATGTTTTGCGTTAGTTTCATTTTGCCTGAAGAGCTTGCGTTCAAATGAATTTATGCGGACACAAAAAATCTTTTTTTTTACTAATTAAATATAAATAGAAACAAATAAAGAAATAAACAGTGTATCATATTTTTATCCCACTAAAATATTTACATGCAATTTTCTATAAAACTTCTAATGTACAAATATATTAACCCCCTATTAATGAAATAAATAAAACTAAGAAACAAAAAATAATAGATCTAAGATCTTTCACCTCTCAATCTTCTGGCCAATTGGATATCCTTCTTTTGGATAGTAACTCTTTTGGCATGAATGGCACATAAGTTAGTGTCTTCGAATAAGGAAACCAAATAAGCTTCAACGGATTCTTGCAAAGCACCAATAGCAGAAGATTGGAATCTCAAGTCAGTCTTGAAATCTTGTGCAATTTCTCTGACCAATCTTTGGAAAGGCAACTTTCTGATCAACAATTCAGTGGACTTTTGGAATCTTCTAATTTCTCTCAAAGCAACAGTACCTGGCTTATATCTGTGAGGCTTCTTGACACCACCAGTAGATGGGGCGGACTTTCTGGCAGCCTTGGAGGCCAATTGTTTTCTTGGAGCCTTACCACCGGTAGACTTTCTAGCAGTTTGTTTAGTTCTAGCCATTATGAATGTATTTTATTTTATAAGTGATACTAAAATAACTAACTCATGGAAAACCCTAAAGTGTAACAGGAAAAGCTGTTTCTTATGTACTGCCTATTATTTTACGCACGTTATTCTAAGGGGCATGTATCGGCACGGTATAAATGCGTTCCCAGAACGAGTGTTCTGGGGTATGTTCGGGAACGCTAGCACTTATCCAAAACAGGACAGGCCGCATTGTGGTTTTTGCACAGCTACTACTTAAGCAGATCGGCTCCCACTGATTTACATTACCTGCTACATTTTTACCTATCAACAAATTTTAATTTAATACAATAATAATATAATCAACAATGTCCGGTCGTGGTAAAGGTGGTAAAGGTCTTGGTAAAGGTGGTGCTAAACGTCACAGAAAGATTTTAAGAGATAACATTCAAGGTATCACTAAGCCAGCTATCAGAAGATTGGCAAGAAGAGGTGGTGTTAAGCGTATTTCTGCTTTGATCTACGAAGAAGTCAGAGTTGTTTTGAAGTCCTTCTTGGAAAACGTTATCAGAGATGCTGTTACTTATACTGAACATGCTAAGAGAAAGACTGTCACTTCTTTGGATGTCGTCTATGCTTTGAAGAGACAAGGTAGAACCTTGTATGGTTTCGGTGGTTAAACAATATTTTTTCTCAATTTTTATTTATTATATACTAGGGGGTTTCATTTTAATAAATTTGTATATTAGTTTCTAGAAAAATTATTGCTTGTAAGTCTGAACTTGATTCTTAATAGAGTCATTTAGTAATGTGTTATCATGAGCATCCTTAAATAGCTGGAAAAATTATTTCAAGTTTGTATAGTGCGCTTGTAGATTAGTTCTGTCACATAGTAAACTAATTGGATAAATATCTGGCTTCTATATTTCAATGAAGTCTGCAGGATTGGGAGACCCTAAAAACACACCCTCTCATTCTTTAAATAACACTAGATATAAAGATATTTTCTCTATTTATTGCTCATGAATAATTGGGACCTTCAATTGGAAACTTTATCCATTGGCGAGCATTCACCCACTTATTTATTTGTTGATGAATAGGTGAGTGAACGTACCACTATAAAGGTGCATAGCGAAAATTTTATGATATTGGTAAAAAGTGCGTGGAAAATCTCGGTGTTATTATGTTATTCACATCAATGCTTCTCACTTTTTATATTTACATATAGTTTGTATATTGTTTTAAAACAATTGTTTGAAAGATTACTTACGCGTTCCGTAGATATTACGTAAAATATACTGTCCTTTTCACAGATACACTTGATTCTTAAACATGCGTACCTTACAAAAACGTTTGTAGACTTATTTATCATCTCCTGGTATTTTCTGTAAGAAATATCTATATTCAAGATCATCCTCAACTAGTATATGTATCTCGTAAAGGAGAATTTTTCTTCATTAGAAGGTCCAGAGAGATCTTAGTGAAGCTTTTGTAGATAACGAAAACTACAGGTATCAATAAATAAAACAAAATACGCAAAGATGTGATCTAGATGTTATATCATCTTTAAATCCAGTACTATAATACTTAAATATAAGTATATGTAACTCGTTCAATCATTCTCGGTTTGATAAATATTGAAATTTCATAACACTAAATAAAACGATGATTTTGTAAACCTCACTGGACACGAAGTAATACTTCTAAAGAGTTCAAAAAAAGAAGAAGAAAAAGGCAATTCAAAAGTCTTATGAGCGATAATATCCTACTCAAATTAGCTAATTAAAGAATATATTTCTTTTAAAGCAATATCGCCTAATCATCAAGGTTTTTTCTATGAAAAAGGACAGGCTGTTCACTTCAATTTTTATCTATATCATCATTTTGAATCTACAGTAAAGACGCGTCATTCTAAAAGCAATTCTTAATACTACACTCGCATAAATTTGGAATGACAAATGATAAGACTATAAGTTACAAATGAGGAAAATTTAAACAATAAATAGGATTTTTCTTTTTTTTAACTTGAGAAATTTTCATTATTAGTTATAAGATAATCGCTGTAACTATGCAAGCATGTTCAATTCCTTTTAGAAAGACGCGCCGCAAATTTCAACAATTTTCAGGAAAATAAATAACGAGCCAAATAAAGTTAGCAAATCACAACGTTTGGCTTCTCTATTTATTTTTAAAAGTAGGAAGCAGGAGATAATTGAATAATTTATTGATACCTGATCTTTACAAAAATGAACCTTGACTCGATGCTCTGGTTCGGCCTGCTACTAGTAAATGTTTCAAAAAAGATACAGTATTCAATATACTCAATAAATATAACAATTTATGACCGTATAATGTTTCAATATAATAAAACTATGAAATTATATGGATTTGGCGCTGTCAATCATCAATGCAAATTAGATATACTTTGTACCAGTGAAAGGCGACACGAGGGGTCATACACCCTCGTTGTTTTTACTCTCACTTTTGTATAGCCATGGCTTACTGTAGATTACATTGCATTGTATATTGTTCAACACATGAATTTTTCCCAATTTTTCTCAAATTAAAGTACTTCGCTATTATTAGAAGTTTTTCCAGAGAGAATTGATGATATTACAAGTATCTCGAAAAAAAAATATTAAAAAATCTTGATGTGAGAAACCAGTTTAATATTATGATTTGCTAATATACAATATAACTTAAATATAAATAACGAAGGATGAAGAAGAAGAAGAAGAAGAATATTATTATACAATGGGAATCATATGACCCCCTCCCAGAAAGAAAGAACAAAAGAAACAAAACAGAATTAAAATAGTAATGGAATGCAGTTGAGCCAGCAACGCACATAATAGAATCAATTTCGCCAGATGTGGCGTTGAATTCAGAATAAAATTAGAAGCTTCGGCTTGTTTTTTTCTAAAGAAATACAAGAAGCCATTGCAGTATTTAGGATGACTGCTCATCATGCAAGTTATTGAGATCGACGTTAATGTTAACCAAGCAAATCAAGAAATTAACGAAAATGTTAATACCATTTTTCAAACAATGGGTAATGAAGATGATTCTTTCTTCATCAAATTTTCTATTCAAAATGATGACTGGGTTACTGCTATTGGAGATAGATTCACTCGACAAGGGATGAAAGAAGAATTTCCCAATAATGCTGACGTAATCAAATAAATATAAGATAACTGTCAAACAATTATCGTTGTTTTGTATTCTGTCAGAAAAAATAGATTTGGTCAAAGAGTCAGACGAATAGTTGTCAATAAAACCCATTTCAATGAAGTTTAACGAAATTTGGAAAAATAATTTCACTATCAACAACAAAATTGTCTTATTGTATTTCAACAAAGTTTTTTTTATGAATAACTTCAAGTTCAATTCCACCAACTTATCATTAATGATAGTCTTCGGTTTTTGAAATTTAAGGTTTTTATCATTGGTGTATAAAATGTTTCCAATTGTTCTTGACAATTTATTGACGTCAACGTGATTGAAATAGTTACTCAAGATAATGAACAATAACACAGATTCCTTAGAAATGTTAATCAATATTCTGATTTTGTCGACAGTGGTACCATTTGAATGGGAAATGAATATGTATAAAACTGACTCAATAACGATAATGGCCACAAATGCAAGAAATTTCCAGTTGGTAACTACTCGCTTCATATTATGGTTCTCAGTTTTAAAAATATTGAAGTTGATATTATTGAACCAGAAGCCGTAACCTTTGGAAAAGAGAACACTCACAAAGATTTCAATAAAATTTGTCAAGAAAATTTTAAAGACAATCATAAAGTACTCGGTTATTTTCGAGACAATAGGGATCAAGTTTGTTCTCCAGTGAAAGGCTTGAATAAAACTATTTTCAAATTCAGCTTGCGAAAAGTTATTTTTAATTAAATGGTGAATGTAACTGAATAAGTACGCATCGAAATAAAGCAAGTATAATTGAACAAATACCATTGGAATATAACTGATAGAATAAGTGGTCAAAACATTCCAGAAATAACGAGTTTGACCAAAAAGCAATTTAGCAACAAATAATAATAAGAAAGATACCACAAAGCAGAATAATAAAATCGCAAATAATTCTGAAATAATCACATTATTCAAGAAGTCAAAAATCTTCAAGCTTCCAAAAGAATTGTAAATTTCATTGATGATTTTCACAGGAACTGCCCTTTTGTTTGGCATCTCTTCATCCATGTGATATTCAAAATCTTTGGAGTGAATGATTTTACTGAAAATACAGTAATTATTGAACCCATCAATTTTAAATATCGCCTCTCTAGTATCGCGGTTCATCAAACGGTAAGCAAAATTATACCTGGAGGCAAAATCCTTAAACAAGCCTTCATTAAAAACGTTGCAAATTTGGGCTCTTGACACATCAACACCATTAGCGGTTTGTTTAGAGCATTCGTACTTGGTTTCGTTATAATAATCTTCATAAAATTGTAAAACCGCCTTCAATTGTCCAACATGATGGGAAAATGGTTGTTTTTCACTATCACCTTTAATCAAGAAAATAGGGACCTGGAAATTAGAGGATTCTGAATTGGCCACCAAATTTTCATTAAAATAATCTTCATCAAACGTGATTCTGATGTGTCCATTCTGATATCTATTTCCAAAATTGAAAAATGAGTACTTTGTTAAATTTATCAAAAAACGATTTCCAAAAAGAAATTTCTCAATAATTGTTTGTTTGTTGTAGTTCTGGAAACAAATGGTATTGTTGTTCACTAGATTGACTGTCTGATTGTAAGCCGATACTTGTGTCGAGAATAAAAGAACAATCGAAATAGTGGAAATGAACCTCATAACACCAAACATTTCTAATGAAGTTTATAATATAGAAGACCACACGTTTAAATTTTTGGCGATTATAAATAAATGGAAGATATTCCAATATTTAAATAGGAAATTCCACCCAAGCATATTACCGGGCCTCACGCCCCAAGAATTCACATTTCTAATTCCGGAAATATAGCGTTCGTGCAGTCAGACCCCATAATACCACAAATATCACCAATTATCCTTCATTTTCAAAATGGTACTACTGTGAAAAGCTGACTGGATTTTGGTACAAGACTAAAAATAGCAAATCAAGAACCTTGGGTGCTCATAAAAATGGCTTCAGTGCTCCTCCACTAAATCTATAGTGGCGTGGAGAAATGAATAAGCTCTTACACAGAAGAAAAAAAAAATACCGTACCCAACAGAGGTGTCACACCCTGCATTAATATACAAGAATCTCAAATGCCAATAAATTCTAAACTATATAACCCAAAGCCCTCATCAAACTGTCAATATAATTGTTGCAAGAAATAAGTAATTCATCTAAAACATCGTCGTTCTTCTTTTCACCAAGTTTTGGGTTGTTATTAAGCATAGATTTAATGTTATTGGTTGTGAAAACCAACTTTGTAAGATAAACACTAATGAATTTAAGTCTTAAATCTTTATGATGATGCTCCAACAAAGTATCATATGATGATGTTATGCCTCCATCTGATGGAGTGAGCACATGTAGTTTAGCTAAGCTTTGGACTTTATCATCAAACTCGTCCTTTTCTTCAGGCAACATGAAGATCAAAAAATCATATATCACTTTCTCTAAGACCTGTAAGTAAGAACCGATTTGACTCAAAAATAACGATATGATTATCTTCTCCTCTCTCTTAGTATATTTATGAATTTTATATTTCTTGTGTTTATTGTCATTGCCACTCATTGCCTTGTCAATTTCTTCAAGTTGGTCAAAGAATTCTGTTACCAAAATCTTTTTGTTGAGCAATTCTTTTAAAAAAAGGCTCCGACAATCGGTTAACAAGTTCAAATTCTTGATGATTATGTCAATCTTTTTATCTATAATAACTTTACTCTTCGGAATATGCTTGGGTATATCACTTCCCTTGTTATTTGTCAATACCTGACCTGCTTGTCCAAATGTTGACGCCAATGCATTGCCTGCAACAGAAAAATCGTCGATAGACGAAAAAATAGCTTCATCAAGATCACCCGTATCCAATTCTTGAAGGTTAACATTGAGTTCTGATAAGATTTCGTTATGGAGTGCAATGAGGAGATCAGTAATGGCTTCAAAATTAAATATTAGCAATAACACACTATAACTATTCGGTAGTTGCAAATATTTAATGATTCTATGAAACTGTGGTATCGAACTGTCCAATGGACCATCATTTTCAGTTTTAGGATTCTTATGATCAAGAAAATGTGCACTGACCTTTTCACGGATTAGATTATCGACAGTTGCTAAGGGGCTAGAGGAGGAATCAGAAAAATTGAAACCTAAAAGATGGATAATTGAAAACAAATACCAACAGTTCCAATTTCTCAATAACCTTGTACTTAAAATGAAGTCTTCAAAGCTTGGAAATATATGCTTGCAAGGTTCTTCATTTCTACCATTCTCAGAACCATTGGAACCACCATTATTGTTATTGCTCAATATTTTCATGTAATTTATATGGTTCTTGAATTTGAGTTTCCCAATATTCAGTAAAGTCAAAGGTTTATACTTGTGTTTATTGTTGAAATTATGCAATTCCTGATTTATGAAATTATTGGAGTAAATCCGCTTCAAATAGTTTTGATCCAAGCTATACTTGATCAAATCATCAGTCTTCTCAGTAATATTATTTAAGTATGTCAAATATATCTTCAAAGTCTTGATTATGTCGAACCTGGTCAAATCTATGCTCTCTTTTTCGGGATCACTCACATCAAGGGCCGGTAAAGAATTAAGAAAGCTCTTTACTTGGTCAATAACAATAAGAATGTTATACAAGTATGCCGTCACGTTGGGCATAAAATCTCTAAAATATATTCTTTGAACTTCACCTTTGGAAATCTCGTATTCTATGTACACTTTCAATATTTGCTTGATCTGGTTTATTTCCCCAACTATGGTTGTATTGCCACTAGAAGCAAATATGTTGAAAAATCTTCGCAATTCGTTAAAAGAGGAGCTATTGCCGTCGTCCATAACTTTCCCGAATTTCAAGAAAAAGTTTCGCTTCATCTGTTTGTATACCTTGGTGATGGTGATACTTTTGGAAAGAAACGCCTTTGTGATCTGTAGAAACTGCTTTAGCGGTTGTGTATTTGAGCCTGCATCCACGTCTGCCCAGTCCTTTAAGAGCAGGTGATATGCAGAGTTTTGAACAAAATGATCGCCAGTTGTCAAGCCCACTTTATATGAGCAATGGTTGATAAATATTGGGGTTGTTGCAATTTGAAGGTTGGTGCACATTGTATCGTAGACAAACTCTAATGATTTCATACACGAGACATAATGTTCAGTTAGAGTGATCGTAAGAATACAAAGATCGTAGCAAAATCGGGTCCTTTCATCTTCTGAAACCATCAACATATTATCTGTCTTTTGGTCATTATCACCTGGTCAAGTTTCATTTACTACTGAGTTTGCGGGCAGTTCATTCACCAAAAATCATTGAATTTTTTGATGGGTGATGAACATGCCCTGCACGTGGTTCTTATTTTTATTTTTTATTATTTTTTTTTTTTTTTCAATTTTTTTCTATATCTTAGACTTTTCAGGTACCTACTATAGCTTTTTTTATTTATTATTATTCTAATGAATATAGTGGAGCAAAGATGATTGGTCTGGCAACTATAAGCTATTTCAAGAATCATGCGGTTTCCTACATGAACAGGAATTACTCCACCAATACCAAGCTCGGGTTCCATCCTAGGGTGAATTCCGTGATTTCCCAATTGAACATGATTGCACCAAGATTCTTGTTGAAGGATGATGAAATTGATATCTTAACGGAACCAAAAGATTTTTACAACCAGCTTAAAGAAAAAATTTCCAGTGCAGACGAGCGGATCTTTTTGTCTTCATTGTACATTGGGAAAACCCAACATGAGTTGATTGATTGTTTGTCACAAGCCTTAGAAGCAAAACCCAATTTAAAGTTACATATATTGATCGATTATTTGAGAGCCACCAGAGAATACCCAAATCCATCATCATTGACAACCGTCTCCACTTTATTGAAGAAGTTCGGGAACCATAGAGTTGATATCAGATTATATCATACCCCAAAATTGAGTGGGATGTCAGAAAAAATTGTCCCAAAAAGATTCAATGAAGGCTTTGGGTTGCAACACATGAAAATATACGGATTCGATGACGAAGTTATAATATCCGGTGCTAACTTGTCCGAGGATTACTTCTCTAACAGACAAGATAGATATTATGTTTTCAAGAATGTTAATTTGACGGACTATTTCTTCAATTTGGGCAAGCTTATCAGTCAATTAAGTCATAAAGTCTCATACCTCCCCCACAGAGACAAAATATTGATTGACTGGCCAACAAAAAATTTGACTGCCGACCCAAAACTCAACCTAGAAAGATTTTTAGTGGAAACCACTCATTTGCTTGAACCCATCCTTCATGGTGAAAGAGTGGCACATTATGATAACGATGAATATCAAAAGATTATTGAAAAGGATTTACAAATCAAAGAAATCGAAAACAAAAAATTTGCCGAGGATCCAGAATACAACGACAGAAATACCATCGTGTTCCCAGTCTCACAGTTAACACCATTGTTGAAACCTGATATTTCTACCGAAAAACCGGCAATTCTTAGACTTTTATCGTATTTGGATTCCTCTACTGTCAGTTGGACTTTCACCGCGGGATATTTCAATATGGAACCAGAAATTAAAAGAAGACTTCTAACGGCAACATCCAAATCAGGCGAAGTTATCACCGCATCACCTAAGGCCAATAGTTTCTTCAAATCATCTTGGCCTTCAAAGTATATTCCTCCAGCTTATCTATATCTTTGTGAACAGTTTCTCAGAGAAGTCAATGGACAAGAAAAGGAAAATAACATTAAGGTCAAGGAATGGGAAAAAGGGGTTGTCAACACTGAAAATGGCTGGTCATATCACGCCAAAGGGATTTGGATAAGTGAGCCTGATGAAACCATCCCATCGATCACAGTTATTGGGTCTTCAAATTACACTAAAAGATCATACTCTTTGGACTTGGAAACTAATGTGGTATTGATTACCAAGGACGAAAAATTGAAGCGCAAAATGCAGTCAGAAATAGATAATATAAATCAGCACACTAGAGAATTGTCCATAAAAGATTTTGAAGACAATAAGGACCCTGACAGAAATATTTCTTGGGGGGTCAAAATCCTTGCAAAAATCTTCGCTAATAGACTATAGTTTTTTATTTACCATATACTCTCTTCCATTACCATAAAAAAAGAATACCCTGTTTATAGCTCAAAAACTTCATTCATGTTATCGTTATTGTCATCAATCATTTGATATTTTGACACAAAAATTGGTTTTTCATTCTTGTAAATTTTCTTTTGATACAATAATACTAAACACGCTGCTAGCAGAATCACTCCAGAAAGTACCGATACATCATAATTTAGCATAATTTCCAGGTTTGGATAATGCTCGAAATCTTGCCCATTGCAAAGGCCCTGGATTATGATTAATATATTCGATAATAGTTCAAGTTTGATAGAAAGACCAGCATACCCAAATCTGGAAATACCAGCAAAGTTTAATGATGCCTGAGGCATAAACCGCAACATACCATATATCCAACTGTCTAAATTGAAAAAGTAAATGAAATCAAGCCATAGAAGACTATGGTTTCCCATACCGTTTGTGGATCCTTGTTTACTAGTTGCCATGAATAATACGTACAAGTTTTTTAACTCTAGTCCTGTAATAATCATCAAGCAGGTGTAAGAGAACTTTTGACTGAGGTTTCTGGTGATTTTATAACTGATGAAAATCTGTACCAATAGGACCAATGCTGCCAAAAGACTGATACAATTGATTAGGAATACCAATGAAGACATGGGAATACCCAGGAAATTATCACCATCACCAAATGATAAAGGATATCGTGCCTGGTACTGCTTTATTGATAAGCTGAAACTGTAGAATATAAAAGAGACAGCTAGATGAAGGTTCTGCAAAAGCTGATACATAAAAAATGTTAATAACTAAGTGCAAAATTGACCGCCAAAACACACAAGAAGATAAACATACCGTGAGAAGTACAAGGTCAAAGGAAAGACCGTATACTGATCGTTTTGCTTTGTGATATTGAATCTGATGAATCAACGCAGCAGCCTAGATGGTTTTCACGTATTAGTATAATGAAAATATTCAGTATTCAGCAACAAGCAATTGAGACTCATCATACTTTGAGCAGCTGGGAAGCTATCTGTAAGGCATCTCGTAGCATCAAATAAAGTGTTTGGACATTGGGTGCTGTCCGATAGACAGGTTCCCAGAGTTTCCTTTTTGGATTTTTTTAGGGAACTTTTTTTTTTTTATTTTTTTTTTTTTTTTTTCTCGGCCTCTCTTTCAGATTTACTGTAAACTTTTTTCTTTTCAAACCACCACAAACCGCTACAATTGTCGTTTATAATATAGATGCTAAATATGTTTTTTTTTTTTCAGTTATCTATGTACAATGAAAGAGCTGAAAAAGTGTAGGAAAAAGACAACCAAAACGTTGCGCACAAAATACTAGTTATGCTTGCATGTAATAGGTTAAAAAGAGTAGAGAAATCAAAATATCACACAATTTCTCCGATGATCTTGCTGGCTTCCTTATAACTTTCCAACAACTTGAAGCATTTTTCTCTTTCAACTCTCAATTCCTTGTCCTCTTCTAGCAAATCATCGAATAAATCCTCTTTGTATAATTCGCCAACCAACTTATTTCCAACGTTATCTTTACAGTAATTCACCAATAAGCACATAATGGATTTTGGAACTTGATCTTCAATCATTTCTCTGACAATATTGAAATAGGAGATGATCAACTTCTTGATCAATTCACATTCCAATTGCTCACGATCGGTTAGTTCATCGACATTATTCTCAGGTTGGTTTTGTGGGTTGGATAATGACAACTGCTCGATTTGTTCTGGCAATCTGTTGATGAAATTCAAACCACCATCAATATTGTTCAAGGCGGTATTACTTGAATCAGCAGAGGTATCAAGGTTGGAGAAAATGCCTGTGTTAAAAGAAGAAGATTGTGCAGAAAAACCATTTGAGACACCTTTGGCGTTACCGTTGACATTACCGTTGACAGGGTCATTCTTGTTTTGAGCGTCTTTGCCAAAGAAGAAGTTCAAAAATGATTCTTTGCTAGATGAATCAAGATCATTAGATAATTCACTATTACTGGCCTTTCTAGAAACCTTTTTACTTCCAATTTTCTCGTTAACAGATTCAGATTTATTGTGTTTTTTAGTGCCATTCAAAATAGCATCAGAAATAGTATCATTATCTGAGGCTTCACCATCTTCAGAAATAACATCACTACTTCCAGAAACTTTTCTACTCTTCTTAGCCTCCAAGATATTTTGTTTAGCGATGGCTTGGGCCTTAGCTCTTCTATCATCTAAAACTTGGGTCATGGCACTGGCGGCACCAATAAATGATGAGTGATTGGTGTTGATATAAGAGCGGTGAATTTCAATCAAACTTTCAACGTACTGGGTTGTTGGGCCCAATCTTTGTCTAAGCAAATCAGACACCGACTCTATTAATTTGGCCTGCAATTTTGGATATCTGATCAACTCATTGGAAGAGCAATTGTTGTGACAAATTTTCATCAATTCTTCATAAATTAATTCCACACATTTCACAGAGGGTTCTTGTAATAATTTGATCTGGGGTTTAACCAAAGAATCAAATGCTAATTCTGGAACAAACAACGAGGCTCTTGGACCAGTGGAATTTCTAATCGCAATTCTAATGTCTAACATGGACAAGTTTAGACAAGGGTCTATGGAGCGCAAAATCTTGCTGAAAATATTATGGTAGATATAGTAAATTCTCGCACCACCGCATAATTCTTTGGTAGAAATGATATTATCAATTTTGTCACCTTCAATGGAGCCAGTGAAATTGTTAGCGAATTTGCTAATCAATTTTAAAATCAAGTTACCTCTGTTGGCAATTGAGTATTGTTTAGGATCCCCATAACTTAAAAGTTCTTGCTCAGTTTGACCCATTAAAGTGTTCAATTTTGCTTTAATGTCAGGCAATTTTTCACGAATATGGTTCATCAAGATATTGTTCAAAGTTTTCGATAAGAATTGGGTACCACATTTACTAGAAATCTTCGAGTACACAGGATGAGAAGTGAAGAAATCATTTTCGGATCTTAGAGAGTCGTCCAAGCTTTTATTTTGCATAATATCTTGTTGAGATCTATTGACCACTCCAACGAATCCCAATTTTAATGGATAAACTTTGCCAGATAAAATGTCAAAGGCATTTGTGCCATGGTCCATCAAGTCTAATTTGGACAAGACACCAATGGTTCTTTTACCCTGAGGATCAAATTGTCTAGCGAGTTTCAATGATTCAGAGTTTGCCAAGTCGACATTTGCAGGAGAAACTGCCAAAATAATACAGTTTGGCTTGGAAATATATTCGGTAATCAAGTTTTTGATTTGCACTTCAATATCGGTTGGTTGGTCGCCAATTGGGACCTTAGTCAAACCTGGCAAGTCAACTAATGTCAAGTTCAAAACGTTTGGAGAATAGATTTTCAAATTGATTGGCAATTTACTGATCCCTTTGTTTTTACCGGCAATTCTAGAAGTTTCGTTTTCGATTTCCCGTTTGATATCTTGGAAATTGTAGAATCTTTTGTGAGGAATGTGTAAGAATTCACCCCATTCATTAGGAGGGCCATTAGGCTTAGCACCACTTTGCTTTCTCAAGTGGTCATCCAAGGTCATGGTTTCTGGATTATTGGCAGTCTCAACGTAATCATGGTTATTTTGATAGATCAACGGCGAGTCTTCAGATATACTGACCAATTGCAAGATCAAAGGTCTTCTGGTGACAATACCAATACCTCTAGGTAAGAAATCTTTTCCCACAACGTTTTCCAAAACCGATGATTTACCACTGGATTGTGACCCAATGACGGCAATTTGTGGCAAGTCCAATGAATCATTGCCAATGGTGTTGTAGACCAAATCTTGGAGCTTATTGATGACGTCCAAAAGATGATTATCGAAAGTCATTATTGGGGGAATATATGGAGTGTTATCAAAGTGTCTATTAAAAAAGTGGTACTATTGTTTTATTTTTTTTTTTATTTTCAGCAGGGATATCGACAAACAAAAACAAAAACGAAACTAAGATACCGTGAAGAGTGGCAGTCCTAAATCAGCAAGAGTACAGGGCCATAAAAAAACAGTCAATTGAACAATAAAAGGCCAACCCAGGTGTATTGGCAGTATTTATTGTTTTGTGATAGCGTATGAGAATATTACTATCGTCAATCAATCAACAATCAAATAAACATCAGATCAGCAAAAAAAAACACTGAGGAAAAAAAAATGGAAACACACATTGGGGGAAGGAGTACCATCACCCGGCCCATTCTCACCCATCGCCGTCAACTTGAAAAATTATTTTGGGGGGAAAACAGAAAATTAATACCAATAAGGGGAATAGGCATTTATTATTATTCAAAAAAAAAAAAAAAAATTCACGACAGATTGTCACTAGTGAAGAAAACCATGTCCGACAGAATCGATATCGATGACTACCCAAGAGATCGCGAACGCTCTAGATCAAGATCTCCAAGAAGAGACAGATCGCCAGTGAGGGGGTCTGATCGTGGGGGTTACAGAAGTCGTAGAGACTACCGTGATAGCGGCAGAGATCGTTACGATAGCCGTGGAAGAGGTGATTCATATAGTGGTGGGGGTAGAGACAGATACAGTGGACGTGGCAGAAGTCTGGACCTTGAGGACCCAGCCAGGTTCAGTAGCAATGGTGCTTATGCCGACAAGAGCAACAGAAATTACTCCTCGAGTATCTTCATCGGTAACTTGCCATTCGATTGTAGCTGGATGGATTTGAAAGACCATTTCCTGAGAGGTATGTTTAGGAAAGATGTTGCTAGTTTTTTTCTTAATTTTTTTTTTCGTTTTTTGCTGTTAGATTAGTATTTGAAACTGGTTGCTTAATTGTCAAAGGAAAAACCAATGCTTCTAATTTGCTCCATATAAGGTAGTTTCTAACAAGTTTTAGTTGGTGATGTTAGTCGTGCAGACATTGTCACTTCTCATGGTAAATCCAGAGGTATGGGGTAAGTACTATTTGTTCTTGATTAATAATCATTAGGTTAATAATATTCACTAACTTTTCTTCTTAGGACTGTCGAGTTTAAGGACAAACGTGATGTCCAAGTTGCTATTGACAAATTTAATCACACCCTGTTTTTGGACCGTGAAATTTTCGTAAGAGAAGATAACCCACCACCAGGAAAGTCTGATAGAGGTAGAGACAGATATGACGATGATAGATACTCGTCAAGAGATAGTTATAGGGGAAGAGATAGCTACAGAGAAAGAGATTCTTACAGAGGCGGAGATAGCTACAGAGATAGTTACAGAGACAGAGATAGCTACAGAGGCGGTAGATATGAAGGAAGAGATGGAGGTAGAGATAGTTACAGAGGAAGAGATGGAAGATCGTCCAGATTACCTCCAAAGGGCTACGAGGTCTTTGTTGGTAATTTGCCATTTAGAACCAACTGGCAAGATCTTAAGGATCTTTTCCGTGATGCTGGTGACGTTCTCCACGCTGACGTTCGTGAAGATGAACGTGGTAGATCAAAAGGGTTTGGTATTGTGGTGTACGCCACCAGAGAAGAGGCTGACCGTGCGATTGAAAAGTTCCAAGATCATGAAATTGACGGAAGAAAGATTGACGTTCGTGATGGAAAGAACAATGCTTACTTTGACAAGGATAAGGAAGCTGATTCTGTGGCTCCTGCAGATACTGTGGCGGTCAATCATGGTGACGATATTGAAATGGATACCAAAGCTGAGCAGCCTATTGAAGAAGCGGTAAACACTGAGGAACAAGAAGATGAGGACACTAATGAATTCACTAGCGGTGTTGTAGGTGAAGGTGAAGAATCTGATACCATTTTTGTTGGTAACTTACCATTCTCCACTCATAATGAAGATTTGTACGATCTTCTTGAAGGTGTTGGCGCCATTGCTAAAGCAGAAATTCAAAAATCTCATGGCAGACCAAAGGGTAGCGGTGTTGTTCGTTTCGAAAATGAGAGCGACGCAAAGATTGCCATTGAGCAATTGAATGGCTACACGTATGGTGGTCGCCAATTGAATATCTCTTATGCCAGTTATCCAAAAAAATAATTTGAGTGTTGATTTATTTCATTCTTCTTGACTTTTTTTTCTCTTTATGTATAGTAATGCATTTTTTTCGTAATTCTTTTTTCATTTTTCCCATTTATTTTTTTCGTTTCCATGATTCATCTTTTCTTTCTTTCTGAGTAGTTATTAAAATGATAGTACTTTTTTTCTTTTTCCAAATCTTGGTTAATGTGCTCTATTTATATATATTTATATATATATGTATTTGTGGAATTTCTAAGATAATGTAATGTATATGGGAAATTGACCTCACAGGGCAGGAGCAAAAAAAAAAATTCTTGAAAAAATTAATTCCGAAAATTTTCAGAAGAGAAGTGAGGCATTACAGATCACTAGTACCATACAAATAAACTAATAATGGGCAAAAGAAGAAATGGCGGAGGCCAAGATAGAAGTAAAAAGAGATATAAAGTCTGTACAGGGATGCTAGAACCAGGAACTGCTGGGGTTTATGCTACCTGTGGAAGAAAGCGTGAAAAGAAATGTACCGATGAGTTGATGGCACTTTTCAATGATAAGATCGAAGAATACGGGATTAAGCCTCTTGAAGATGATACAGAAGAAAAGAAAACCAACGGAGAAGAACAAGACAAGAAAGAATTATCTATTGAGGACTCGATCAAGGCCGAGTTGGAACAACTTGAAGGGTCCAAGAAGAAGCTGAACAATAAGCATAATTTACTCCAACCGATCACTTTGGGTCAAGAATGTCTTGTGTTCATCAAGTTAAGAAGACCAATCGATCCTGAGAAGTTTATTCATCGTATTCTTACCGATTTGTACAATGATAAAGAGCGGAGAACTCGTTTCACGTTGAAATTGACCCCGGTACAATCGTCTTCCAGTGCCAGTATCGAAGAGATCCAAAAACTATCCAAGAAGGTTTTGGCTCGCCATTTCCATAACCCAGAAGATCAGAAGAAAGGGATCAAGTTTGCGATTAATGTGAGTAAAAGAAATTTCAACACTGTGCCAAGGGAAGAATTGATTAAAAAGATTGCCGAGTGCATGGGCCATGAAAATGACCATAAAGTGGATCTTAAAAATTACGATAAGTTGGTCATGGTGGAATGTTTCAAAAATAACGTTGGGATGAGTGTGGCTGATGATTATGAAAAGTACAGTCGATATAATGTTGACCAAATGTACTTGAAATTTGATGGTGATGATAAGGGAGACAAAACCAATACCAGAGTTGGGGAGAATGAAAAGGAAATAGTTAAGAAGGACGTGAAAGAAAATGAAGAATCAAAACAGGAAAAACAAGAGGAAGAAAAAACTGAGGAGTCTACCAAAGAAGACTCGATAAAAGAAGATGAAACTGAAGAGGAAAACAATAGCACAGAATCAAACAAATCTGCCCCAGGCTCCCCAGGGATCAAATTGTTTGGTTAGTTCTTTCTTTCTTCACAACATATATCTACTAATATAATATAATTTTGTACACCACTAACAAGGTATTTTCTATTTCTCTACAAATGCAAATAAGACAAATATAAACAATCTATCACGATAATCATTAGGAATTTTTTTTTCTTCTTTTTTTTTTTCTTGACATTATTGACTGTCCAATTTTTTTCGGCAATGGCTCTTGATGTTATTGACTTCTTCAATCTCTCGTTTATTTTTCTTCACCACATCAAACACATCAAACAATTCTATAATAAGATCACATACTTCCATTGCATTAGCATACTTTCTATGATAATAGTGGTTTTCTGCGGTATTGATTAATTGATTCTTCCGAGATTTTTCCCGAACGTCAAACACCGTCAACTTATCTCTTATATCTAAATTTGACAACCCTTGGGACCTTAGTTGTTGATACTGGATCATTTCTGCATTGTATGATTCAGTCAACCAACCATGTTCATTGATCTTCGGGCCGGCACTCCAAAAGTCTCGTAGCTGTTCTTGGAAGGCTTCTTCGGATTGACCTTTACGATGTTTGACTTTACCATTGGCGCTGGTTATTACCACCGATCCATCGTCGTTGGCGACTACCAGAACGGTTTTCTTAGTTGCCTGTTGGCTGTTCTGACCTGGCTCATTAATATCTGACATGGTTTTAAATTGTTGTTGAGTGATTTGTTTATTTAAGGTCAGGAAAAAAAAATAATTTTAAAGCTATGGCAAATATATTGGTTGGTATGGAGAAGTTCACCGGAGCGGAAGTATGACCGTGCATTAGAACCGGATTGGCAGAGGAGGATAATTTGGAGTTACAGTCATATTGGGACATTATAATTAGTAATAAGCTGTTACAAGTTAGATTGGGGGGCTGGATGGTTTGTGTGACAATTATTCCAGCTTGGACATAATTGACAACAGAGTTCATGCTCAAACAAGCTCAGTCAAAATCGGATCCTCTCAATCGCAGCTACCCCTCCTACCAGCTGTCAGATATTATGCTTCTGCATATAACTGGCTAAATCTGTGTAGATCAAACTTCTATCAAATCCAATTGGTTGATTAGTAGTGTTAGTGAATATTTAGTCAATACCTTGACTAGGTGTGCTGAATGGAGTTCATACCCTCGAGCTCTGCTGTTAGTAATGGTATAGCACCAAAACTGACAAAAAGGAATGGTCATGAGTATACGATGTGCTCTAACTGCATGCATAAGAGAAGTTGCTATATAAAATATATTATATATACTAAATTTCTCAGTTTTTCCTTCCTTGTTATTTCCTCTTGAGAGCATTCCCTGATTTATCTATACATTATTCCATCATGAGTAGAGCTTACTTCCGAGGCAGCGACATTCCTGATAATTCTGTTAATGTTATAAAACCACAGCTTACATTAAGCGCCGGTGATGAAACTCAAGAAGTTGATCTTCCTAAGTGCTATTGTCAAAACTTGTCTGAAAGATATGCTCCTACCAGTGAGTTAGACAGCGCTGAGAACTTATACAGGAAAGTAAAATATAGCCACTATTTAAAGACAACAGAGCGATTTTCCTCAGTTGCCAATATTGGTAATCAGTTAAATCAATTATTTAACTCAAACATTGGTCTCTTCAACAGTCCCATAAGATATCCTACCAATGCTGCCAACGAATTACCTTCAAATTACAGCTCTTTCCCCGACATCGCCTCTATTTTGAATACAAAAGAAGTAGAATCGCTTGACGTATTCTTAAGTTTCTACAATTTGCCAATGGTCGAAAGTATTAGAAACAAAAAGCTATCTATTCTCACTTTTTCGGGTCTCGACCAACAAACCATTATTGATGTAAATGCGTTCTACGGGATGCCTATAGATAATCCACCAGCCGACATTCTTAATTTCATTGGAATAAAATTCAAAAATATTATCCAGTCTCATCTACAGGAAACTCGTTTCAAAAATTCTTTTGCTTCCAAGTTAACGGAACAAATTAATTACCCAAGAAATGACCAAGGTTTAGTATTACCAAATAACCAGAGGTTTATTACGTTAGAGAATTTCATTAATACAGAAAACAATGATTAGTGGCTGGAATTATGCAATTTTATGGCCTTGAGAATAATGAAGACAATATTCAATACATTCTCCAATATCTTGGTTATGACACCCAAAAGATCCAAGACAGGATAGGAGCCAAAATAATGCATGCATGACTGTGCAACAATTCACTTTACCACTCTGGTGACATTTTGAAACCTGTGCCTAATAACCTTGGAGAATATTATACAGATCCTATTGACGGACTTGAGGATCTAAACAGGCTAAGCACTCACAACCAAATTAATGAGATTTTATATTTCTATGCCATTGAGTATGCTTTCAATATAAATTAATTCTAAACTCCAGAAAGTCAAAAGAGCTGTACTTCTAGAGTTTAGATTCAACGCCTAATCCCTATCACCTACCATACCATTATTATCATGTCGCTTTTATTATTTTGCTTGGATTATTTTGTTTAGATTCCTGCTATTTTTAATTTTTTATCAAGATCACATTGGTTTGTCCTTGTGGCGATATTATGATGAATCTCAATATAAACTTACTACTATAAGAATGATTAAAAAGTAAGCTTATTTATACGGCAGAAGTTCTCTTATTTCGTAGAGGCCGAGGATCCATCAACGTCCCTCCATGTAAATATACCTGGTTCTGCCACCGCTTTTAACTATATCTTTGTTTCTTTATTGCGTCAGATTTATCCCTTTACCTCATCATTATTTTTTTCAAACCCATGATCCAATACTATTTTTCAGTTCAAAGTAAACCTATCATTTTCAATTGCATATATAGTCATTTCACCAGATATATTAGTCCGCAGTACTGCCCAGTAATAACCTCCCTCCAAGATATCAAAAAGAAACGAAATTGGAATTTCTCAAGCATTTTTTTTTTCTCGCTGAATGAGCAAGATCATCTTGATGATATCAAATAGGATAATATATTGTAAATCCTCTATTTGTTGTTAGCAAAGACCCCTCGGTTGGTGTTCCAGCGCGTAACCCGGTTCGGCCACCCACGGGGATGATGACGCCAAATACACAGCGGTGATAAAACCTTTTATATTTCATCACCTTAGTGTCCATAATCGGATTCTGTCAAATTGGCACTGATTTTGGCTTTGTTAGATCTCGACAACACCATATTAACAACAACAGCAACCATCCACTTCTTGTCTTTTTGCCCGAGTAATCACACATTGGAACTCATAAGTAATGTCTACCGCTGACACCACCAACTCAAGCGCGTCGTATTCGGAGACGAACCTCTCAACCCCAGCAGCAAATATCGCTATAGAAAGCCATTTGCACCATCCTGGATCCACTATCAAACTTCCTTACCAATTTGGTCCCGTCCCATTGGATGATGAGAAGGTTTTCTTTTTTGACATCGATAATTGCTTGTACCATGCCAGCTACAGGATTCATGATTTGATGCAGGTTTACATCCGCAAATATATTCGCAAACACTTGGGGGTGAACGAAGCCGAAGCAAAAGAAATCAACGTGAAGTATTATAAAGAATATGGTCTAGCGATCCAGGGGCTAGTATATTTCCATAAGATTGATGCCATGAAGTATAACACCGAGGTGGATGATTCGTTGCCACTACATGAGATCTTGAAACCAGACCCAGAACTCAGAAAAATGTTGATCAAGTTGCGCGAAGCTAATCATTTGAAGCGGTTTTGGCTTTTCACTAACGCTTATAAGAATCATGGCTTGAGAGTGATCAAATTATTGGGAATTGGTGACTTGTTTGACGGAATGACCTTTTGCGATTACGAAAAACAAGAAAAGTTCATTTGCAAACCTGATTCAAGAATCTTTGAAAAAGCCATGAGAGACGCCGGGGTTAGCGATGCTAAAAATGCCTATTTTGTAGACGACAGCTACAAGAACTGTCAAACAGCAATAGATTTGGGGTTCAACAAGGTGGTGAATGTTGTCGAAAACGGGGATGCGACAAATACCCCAGAAGGATGTTTATCCATCAGTACCATACATGATTTACCAAAAGTATTACCAGAATTGTTTGAAGCTAATTGAAAAAGATAGGCATCACTTTTAACAATCTGGTTTATATTCATTTATATATTCAAGATACATTTTACGCGCATGATACAGTAATCAAGAAATGCAAATGCTGCTCTTTTTTTTTTTTTTGGAATGAAGTTTTACATTGTAGAATACATGATCTGTTTTATCGTTGACAGAAAAATATTGATCATCGTCATCTAATATACCTTTCCAAAAACTTTCGATGGAATTGCGAGTGCAACAAATCGTTGGAGAACCCATCGTCCCCATTTTTGACTTCATTAGTTCCCTTTCGTTTCTTATTACTGAACAATGTACTATCTCTCCAACTTCTCTTTAGACCACCCTGATTTTCATTCTCATTATCGTTATTGTCAGCAAATTGCACTAGTGGATTGCTGGTCTTCGCTACCTCTGTCACCTCTAATTCTTGCTTCTGTTGCTCTCGTTGCTTTCTTTCATTTTTGATATTTTCTAACTCTAGCAATAGCTGTGCTGTTTCATCTTCATCCTCGTCGTCGTCTTCACTATCTTCGTCATCATCATCATCATCGCTATTTTCACTATCGCTGGCGGTATTGAGTATCCCCATAACCCCATTGTTTCCTTGGGACATCATCTCTTCATCATCACTAGAATCATTATCCAATTCCCGGGATCCTGTGGTGATGGCTAGTCGTGGTTGTTCTTGTGATTGATCTTCTGTAGACTTATCTGCCAATTTATGGCCCACCAGGGTAAAATGAGCGTGTTCTTTCCTCATCAACTTCTTCTTCATTTCATGCACCTTGTCAGCATCACTAAGGTCCCCAGAGTCATTATTCTGAGGATCAAGCTTTTTGGATCGATATTTCAACTGGGTATGCGCGGGAAGAAACCGTTTATGGGTAAGCGTTGCCTGATAAGTCTGGGATAGCGAGGTATCTTTGGCCTTTGCATGGGTAAACGTGGCCCTATGAGCGGTGGTCATTTGTGATGAATTTTAAAAGAATATGGGGTAGTTAATAATAATAATGGGCAACCACTAATAAAAATAGATGATAAGACAACAACAAATAATAATAAAAAAAAAAAAAAGAATTTCGCACACCAAAGATTTCCTGTGCGATGAGTTGCACGTGCTCCACAGTATCTCTCTCTCTCTCGCCCGAGTAGCATGACCGAGTATACCGTGCGGGAGGGTCGCACGGATTTTTTTTTTCCCTCCTGCGAAATTGGTTGGTGCGCTAAAATGGGATTTTGGCAAAACAAGAGTTGTTATTTGCCTCATCACCTCCCCATACAAGATCTCTACCACCGTTAACACCACGCCCCAACCAACAATTAGTGGACTACCCTCCAGATAAGAATACAGAATTCGTGATCTCCCTTTCTTTCTTTCTTTCTTCCCCCCCTTTTTTTTTTTCTTTTAGTTTGTTTCATTTATTTTTTTCCTTTCTCATGGCAATTTGATTATCGAGAAGAAGGGAATACAACAACAACAAATAACAAAACAACAAATATTTCAACCACCAACTGAAGGAAAAAAAAAGAGAATAACATAAAATTGGTCTTCATATTTCCCCATCACCAACCATCGACAATCTTGATTTTCATTTAGATCTTTAATCAAAAGCTTTTTTTTATCTTTCTTTTTTTTTTCTCTTTCTACGTTTTCTTTTCAACTCTGGTTCTCACATCCACAAAGAATGTCCACCAGTGTTTCTGAGTCAATCGAATCCAGTATCAATAACCAACCAGTCCCTCGAGATCAGATCCCATCAGCCTCATCGACAACGGCAACCCTCAGTTTTTTTGGCGTCACAGAAAAGGAAGGTTCCAATACTCCACCAACAAGCCGTGGCAGTACCACATCGGCAACGATAGTAGCAAAGCCAGAGCCATCTGTACCATCTCAATTCGAAGAAAAACAACATCAACAAGAAGATCAACAAGAAAAGCAGCAGGTTGATCAAGACATTAGTAGTCTTTCTAACAACCTCCTCGACCATCCAGTAAGTGTTGCCACGCGGTTCACCTTCAGCAGCGAGTCAAGTGAGCTCAGCGAGTTGAGTGACTCTGATGCCGAGACTGAGAAGATGAATTATACAGATAAGGAAAAAAGTGGATTTCCTATGAATGCTAACGGGGAATTCGAGAGTCATTTATTAGCAATGTCAAGAGACAATCAAGAGGACTCGGGGATAAGTGATCCAAACGAGGACGAGGAAATGGAACTACCAGAAGTTTCTTCCAAAGACATTTTAAAAGATAATAAGGAAAGCTCTAGTGAAGAGACTACACCAAATCAAGATGAAGAGAAGGAATCCAATATAACGGTATATTCAAGTGAGAATCCTGATGTCAAATCACAGGATCAAGATGTTCAAGTGGAAGACCAAGGAACAGTGAAAGAAGAACAAGAAAATGAGGAGGAGAAGGAGCATGTGGAGATGGAGGATGAGGAAAAGTTAAAAAAAGAAGACTCCGAGGAGGCTCCAGGACCATCGCAGGCTAAGAGGGAGCTAGAGGATGAGAAAATAGATGACAATAGTGATATGTTGGCCAAGAAAAGAAAGATTGAGAGCAATAATGAACAAGAAGATGAAATTGGAGAAGTGGAAAATCATAGTGAGGAAGCAGCTGGTCATGGAGATGATGAGGATGAAGGTGTTGATGAAAGAGAGGAAGTCGAAGAGGATGAGGAAGTCGAAGATGATGATGAAGAAGAAGAGGAGGAAGAAGAAGTTGACGAGGCTGGTAGGGCTGAGAGAGCTGCGAAAGATGAAGAATTATTGCAACAGAAAAAACAAGAAGAAGCAATGCGTTTGAAATTCCGCAAAGAGGCCATCGATAAGCTTACGGAGATTGAAATTGAATTTGCCAGGTTGAAAGACAAGCTTTATGACGATAAGCTCAAAGCGTTTGAATCGGAGATCCAAATGTGTATTAATGGCACTCACCCAGCATTGAAGTCGATATACGAACGGATTGAGAATCACCGGACCAAGAAGCTCCAATTAGTGCAGAACCGTCAAAAATACCAACTTCTTTGCATTGATCGGCAGACCAGATCCCAGAGGTTGGCGATCCATCAACAATTCTTGAAAGAAAAGGCGGAATCCAAGATGAGTATTATTGATAAGGCTACAATCAATTGGTATGACATCAATCGTAACAGAAAGACAATGAACATGATCACCCCTGAGTACAGTTTCCGAGTACCGAGTAAGGCAGATCAGATCCAGCATGTGATGGACATTGAAGAAGAGATTGATGTGTTGAGTTATGTGAACAAGAATTATGGTTTTAGTGTGGGTGAGAAGCTCAGTGGAAGTACCAAAGAAGAGGTGAGTGAGGATTTGATGGCATTGGGGATAGCTTAATTTTTTGTGTGTAACATTGTTTTGATTATATTTTGGTTTTTTTCTCTTTTCTCTTTTTTCTTTTCTTTTTTTATTTTCGATCTAATAGTTTATTTCTCTATATTTTTGTCAGATTGATTGTCTATATTTTTGTCAGTTTCTATTTTTGTTTTTTTTTTTTTTTTTTTTATTCTGTGTATTATTATTAGCATTAATTTAGTATAATTAATTTTCTTGTTGGAGTGTTTTAGGGGTTAATTTTACAATTGGGTAGGCGTGGAATGATCCAGATGGGTTGGGTGATGTGATCACTGGGGGCAGGCAGACAGGCAGCCAGCGTGTGATGGGGGAAATTCTCTTAGTGTGTGGCCATGTTCCAGCAACGTACTGTTGTCGTTGCTGTCAATCAGCTGAGTGAGTGAGTGAGTGAGGCCAGTAAGAGGTTACCCATACGGTAGAGAGAGGGAGGGAGGTGGTACCCACCACCTGACGGCACATGACCGCTGGTCCGAGCCCACCGCGCAAGGAAAAAAAATGTTGTCACCGCACTGAAATGCTAAGCGCCCCACCACCAAAAGCTGCCGCCCAAAAAACCACCACCAGAGCCAACCGCCCACGCCCTCACGCACCACCACCCCCCTCAGCAACTATATAAGAAGCAGGGTTTGCCCCCTTTTGCCAATTGCCATATCTTCCTTCTCTTTCTTCTCTATCATCATCTTCAAATAGTTTTTATACATCGAATTGTACTGAATTGAATTGACTCTCTCATTCTTCTCAGTCTATTTTAGTTAATCACTACCACTACAAATTACAAACTACTACTACTACTACTCAATTTTGTTACTTTCACCATGGTTACTGTCGGTATCAACGGTTTCGGACGTATCGGTCGTCTTGTCCTCAGAGTTGCCTTGAAGAGATCTGACATCAAGGTTGTCGCCATCAACGATCCATTCATTGCTCCAGAATACGCTTCCTACATGTTCAAGTACGACTCCACCCACCGTGTCTACCAAGGTGAAGTCACCTCCGAAGGCCAAAACATTGTCATTGACGGTAAGGCCATCAAGGTTTACGGTGAAAGAGACCCATCCAACATCCCATGGGGTGCTGATGGTGTTGACATTGTCATTGACTCCACTGGTGTCTTCAAGGAATTGGACACTGCTCAAAAGCACATTGACGCTGGTGCCAAGAAGGTTGTCATCACCGCTCCATCTTCTACCGCTCCAATGTTTGTCATGGGTGTCAATGAAGACAAGTACGCTGGTCAAACCATCATCTCTAACGCCTCTTGTACCACTAACTGTTTGGCTCCATTGGCCAAGGTTATCAACGACGAATTCGGTATCGAAGAAGGTTTGATGACCACTGTCCACTCCATCACCGCCACCCAAAAGACCGTTGACGGTCCATCCCACAAGGACTGGAGAGGTGGTAGAACCGCTTCTGGTAACATCATCCCATCTTCCACCGGTGCTGCTAAGGCCGTTGGTAAGGTTATCCCAGAATTGGCTGGTAAGTTGACCGGTATGTCTATGCGTGTCCCAACCGTCGATGTTTCCGTTGTTGACTTGACTGTCAAGTTGGTCAAGGGTGCCACTTACGATGAAATCAAGGCTGCCATCAAGAAGGCCTCTGAAGGTAAGTTGAAGGGTGTCTTGGGTTACACTGAAGACGCTGTTGTCTCCACCGATTTCTTGGGTGACTCCAGATCTTCCATCTTTGATGCTGACGCCGGTATCTGGTTGTCTCCAAAGTTCGTCAAGTTGGTCTCTTGGTACGATAACGAATACGGTTACTCTACCAGAGTCATTGACTTGGTTGAATATGTCGCTAAGGCTTAATTATGTATTTAATGATTGTTAGTATTTATTTTATCATCATTGTTGAATTGATGTCATGTTATGTGTTTTGAAGAATATCAATAATTGTAAACCAAGCCAAATATATCAATTTTAATGTTTCAATTGATGTAAATAACTCTCTCTCAATTGATCTCATGATTAATAATACGTGAGGAGTGAGTCAGGGAAGTTTGTCGGAGATCGTCGTTGCACTAGTGCATTGCATGGAAAAAAAAAAAATATTTTCACCGAGGAGTGACCACATTTTATCAAGATAATAAATAATAATAAGGACTTCATGTACTTTAACGGATATTATGATATCTGGTAATACACGGTAGATGATTTTTAGTAGTGACATCACAATTATCATTTACTCATTATATAACCATTGCTATTTGTGTATTATTATACAATTGGGTCTCTACAAAGTGATGATGGCTCCCCCTTCCCCCCCTAATTGAGACGATTGCAGTGCCGGCCGGGTCTTCGGAGTTTTCACACTGTCAAATATAATTGATCGACAAGGCGTTAGACATTTTTTTTTTTTTTCATTTTTCATTCATTTGGATTATTTCACCAGCAGCAATCATCATTGAAGGTTAGAGCAAACACACATGTACACCTCTCTATCCTTCAACAGATGGTTAAACAAGATAACAATAAAACTATCCCATTTGGGCATGAATAAATAATAATAATAATAATAATAATAACAATAACAACAAAAGGGAAATAATAAAAGAAGATAAATCACATGACGGGGCATCCATCCATTCGGTGGCCCCCCACGGATAAATTACTGTTGCAATCGGAAGATCTTGCTTTGGAGCGGCTGTCCGGTGGGAGACAGCGGATATACACACATACATACCACTTGATTGACTGAAATTGTCTTATTTTGTTTGTTTCATTTTTTATTTTTGTTCGAGAGACAACCTGTCGATTTAGTTTGTGCGGGCAATGCTTACTTACTGTTGGCTTATCAGCATTAGCATCGACAGATGGCGGGGAGTAGTATTATTGTTTGATGCTCTCATTATTAGCAGAAGCATTTTATTTTATTTCATCATCTGTTTTTACTCAATAGAAGTGATATCTTCGCTTTTTCCTAATGGGTATTCTTCTTCTACTGATACTCCTATCAAACTGTAAGATTCTTAAAGGAAAAAAAAAAAAAGGCTCCTTAAATTGGGAAACATCCCCCTAAAACCAAATCGGGAAGTTGATCCATAATATATATACTACTATCTCAAGACCAAAGCCATGCTACAACTTCCAACACACACCATTAAGTATTTATAAACCTATTAAAGACAGGGAATAGTAAAAAGGGTTTCAAGAATAAGCACAAAAAAAAAAAGATAATAATCAATCACATATCGGCAGCTTGCCCCACCCTTTAAAAGCAACAAAAAAAAAAAGAAAAAAGTGCAGAGAATTAATGGTGATTTCCCCTAATGATAATATTTATTTCATGTTCAGGAATACGGTAAGGAGATCCTGTCCCCTACCATTTCGATTTATTTAATATGATGATCTCTTTTTGTGGTGTTTCTTGAGATAGCATAGAGAGGATGCAATTAGCAATGTGATTTCATTAACCTGAAACACATGCATCATACATGCTTACCTCTTCTCCAGCCATAATTGCAAATCATTCATTAGCAAGACTAAATGATAAATAGAAGACAAGCATCATAAACAGAAATTGTTGGGATGCTTTTTGTTTTTTGTTCCGTACATTTTTCATCAATCTTGATGACATGACCTCAACTTGGTGATTCTGTACCAGAAGTCTCCGACTCTTCGGTGATACTAGCGTCCAAAGCCTTGATTTTGTTACTGAACACCGAGTTCATGGTACCAGCGCCCATTGACGATGATCCACTCGATGGTAATCTCACGGGCGATTTTTCAGGGCTGTCAATCATGATATTGTGGTTATTTATCGCAGTGGTGATTTCGTTCAATGACGATTTCGCAATGTTGAAATTCCGCGCTGATGATGATCCACTGTCACTTATCCTGGTACGGGGAGAAATATTACCATTACCAGTACTCTTGCGCCTGGTCCGAGATTTCCTATTCTTCACTTTGCTGCCAGCGGCGCTGGTGCCACCACCACCACTACTGCCGCCACTACAACTACCACCATCTCCTCCTCTCAAAGTGCTCACCCCGGTACTTACTTCCTCCTGGTTCAAGCTCCTCAAGTACTCCAAATTACTATACTTATCGGCGATCAACTCCTCTTCCCCATCATCATCCTTGATGGTTTGTGATAGTTCCATTGATGTATCCACCACCGACACCGGAGATGACGATAGAACAATCTCTGGCTTGACAACATCAGCCACTTCTTGGCCACCACCACCAGTACTACTTTTCCGGCTCTTGGCCACTTGATCATCACCATCAAAACTGATATGAAGGCTATTATTACTGGTGGTCTGGAAATGTTCTCTCTTGTTATGGGCCGGTTCTTCCACAATGATCCGGTCTTCCACAATCAATGCCACCACTTTTTTGAAAAAAATCTCCAACGTTACGGGATTCACAACCACTTTGGTGATGAAGAACCCAGCAATCGTGAAAATAGCGCACGCAAACCCAAAGAGCGCCGAAATGAACAAAAACTTGTACAACAAGTACACCACGAGCATCGAATCCAAATGTGGTCTGGTTCCCGCAGTGTCCCACCATGATCTGACATTCTTCGAAAATAATCTCCTAAAGAAACTCTCGGAATTACCATTACCATTATTATTTTTATGGCCATTGCCTTTACTATCTTGGTACCCATATCGGAGCTTCTTCATGTAAAGCGCATGGTTGCTATATTGATGCGATTGATAAATGTTGTTGATGGTGGTGCTCCACAAGTCTTCCTCCCCCGCAAAATGGAGGTTATTCTTGTTGAAATGGTAGAAGTTCGAAAGATACCCCACAAGGTTGAAATCAAACATCATCATGAGAAACCAATTGATGGGAAGCAATGGAATTTCCACAAATACGTAGATAAATAAGGTGAGCACTGGCTCGATGATCAACAAATGGTAAACCCTTAACAATAACACCACCGGGTTAATAAAGAAACTATACGCCGTCCATCGGGCACAATTGTAACAGAATAAACATAAAAACTTGATGAATTGAATACACATCGACACAGGAGATCTGAGGGGATCCGGCCTCATCACCACGAAGTTATCGCCCTGGCCATTCATTGTTGAGTAATATCAATTAACAAAATCGGTAAATTCTTTCATTAGAAAGGAAAAAAAAAAAAAAAGAGTATAGTTTTAAATCTTTGGTTCAATTATCTAGGGTGGAACAATAATTCAGAAAAATAAAAATTTGGGAAACACCACCGTTTTTTATCATTAAGTTTCCTGAATTTTCAGATTGTGCTTTTTTTCTTGGAGGCACGTTCCTTACACTTTGTAGAAGAGCAAACATCCCACTGATAGCGATAAGGGAATTTTATGTTGGGGAATGCAAAAAGAAACTTCATGATTAAAACACAATAAAATAACAAGGAAACAAAAAAAGGAATGTAGCAATCAACTAGGATTAGTAAAAAGCGAACAAAACGATAAGATAAAAAATAAAGTAATGGATAAAAAGGAAAAAACAGATTAAAAGGTATCAAAATTTGTAAGAAAGTGTGTAAAAGCAAACAAAAAAAAAAAAAATAATAGTAACAAATTGTCAAAGAAAAAGAAAAAAAACTAAACAGACTGGATTTCACCAGATATTTCAACATAGAGGGGTGGAATAAATGTGTGTGTTGTGGATGGGGTGAAAAACAAAACAGATCAATGTGATTCTTCATGAACATCACTGTATGAACGCTTATTGGATCTATTGGATAAAGAAGAATATATCGACCCAGCAACGCTAAGTCTGTTTCCGGAATCCTCAAGAGGGGTTTTCAATTTTTCTTGTGATTCGTTGTGAAAATCCTCGGAAATGCCATTTTCTTTAATATCTTTCAAATGTTCTCTATTTTCGAGCCCCAAAATCCCAAGAAACGATTGACTTCTTCTGCCTCCTAAACTCATACTTCTTGGAAGCCCACCGCTCAAGTTACTGATGCTATGCGGTAAGCCATTTTCGTCTTCATCGCTATCGTAGCCTCGGGCTACCATTGGTCCATTTTCACCATGCCCTCCGAAACTAGAAATCGTTGGCAATGTACTCATGAGTCCATGCTGCTTTGGTTCATCAAATGATCTCTCATCATCATCATCATCATCATCATCATCGAAATCGTCATAATCAAAACCAGAAATTAAGTTTTCATCAATTACATCACTATGGCCATTATCGTCAAAATCATCATCGTTTGGGTGATTAATAAACCCAAAAGTGCCTCTGAGTAATGAAGATTGGTATACCTGGCCCTCAGGCCCATTCTCTTCATCCTCATCATTCTCTTCATCCTCATTTACCATCACAGAGTTACTGATTTTATCAAACTTGATTTCTTCAAATTCATCATCGGCAATATTATCTGGAGCAACAAACTCATCATCATCAGTTCTTTGACCATGTTTACCATCAAGTTCCAATTCTTCACCATCGAAGTCATCGTCGTTGTCCTCATCCTCCTCTTCTTCTTCCTCATCATCAAGGTCGATGTCATCACCATCATCATCGAATCTTCCTTCATCATCAGATAATTGACCGCCTTTTGTAAGATAATAACCATCGTTTTCATCCTCATCCTCATCATCATATCCAGTGGCTTCAACCTTGGCATCATTCTTGCCAACACCCTTATTGTTTTCTCCGCTGATGTTGTTCATTGAGTCAAAGGTTTCTTTGGATAATAACATCGCATAAATCTTTTGATCATCATCCAAATTTTCGCCACTCTTGAATGAGTTCAAAGAGCTCTTAATCTTATTTTGATATGGAGTCAAATAAATATTCTTTGATCTACTCATACTCCGTACCGGCTGGTTTTTCATACTGACTTCTTTTGGAATATTCAACAAGGTAGAATTATCTCTGGCAATTATCCAATTTGGAGCCATAGAGTCATCCATAAGGTCATTATAAATGCTAAAACCAGATTCAGTTTTCTTAAACGAGTACTTGGACACATTCATCGTGCTCGAAGTCTCGCGGGTCAATGAAGTCCAATTCTTGGAGGTTGACGATTTGATATTTCTTGCCACATCACTGTAGTTGGTATTGTTACTCATCAAGCTCCCAACTTTTTGAATATTGGCTAATGAGGAATTCTCCCTGGCGATAACCCAGTTTTTCTTCAAATCATCATCATCGTAGTCACTGTAATCATCGACGAACAAACTATCTCTAGCAGAACCCCTGAAAGAGCCTGACTTCCGAGGATCATCCTTATCAAGATAGGTAGATTCATTATTGAGACCGATAGTTTCAGTAGTCAATCCTTCAAGGATATTGGTGGTATCAACGGTATTTGAATTGACACTCTTAAGGCGGTTCTTAATTGTCATCAAATGTTCTTGGTTTTCCTTGGCTAGCTTCGTTCTCGCAATCTCTTCCAAATGATCATAATTCTCTTTTCCAGTTTCCGAAAACGAGCTTCTGGCAGATGTAACAACATTGGTGGCACCGAATTTAACAACACTTGATTTCATACTACTGGCTCTACTGTTCTTGCTTTGATCCTCAACTCTTAAAATGTCACTCAAGACTTTTGAGTTTCTTTTTCTATTGGCAATAGAAGACCCAGCAGAAAATCTCTTCCTATTATTATGATTTGGAATTGGTGACCCATTGATACTAGCTGATCTTCTGTTGAACGCAGGTAGAGAAGCATCTTCATCGACCAAAACTGGTCGAATGGTGCTACTGTTATTGTCAATTTCTTCCTCGAAATCATGAACGTTGACAGAAGTTGACGATCTGATTTTGAAGTCGTTGGCCTTTAATTGATTAGTCTTGGAATTTATAGGGGTAGAAACCGCATTGATAATACTCTCTCCATCATCAAGACTATTATCCGTGACAAAGAACTTCTTGGATCTATCCTCAGCAGTAGGGGTGCCCATGGACTTCCGTTTGTTCGAATAAACTGACTTTCTGTTATTATGGTGGTGGTGTTGCTGCTGCTGCTGCTGCTGCTGCTGCTTCTGCTTAGAAGGCGTGGTATAAGGAGTATTGATGATATGATCCATAGTAGTGTTGAAAGTGACAATACTTTCTTTAGAAGGTGATTTCTTAAGATTAACTTTGCTAGACGATTTATTGTTGCTTGGAACCGCCACTTTATTTGCCGCAAGATTGAGGTCACCAGATATACTGAGTGACGATTTGAATATTTTTCCTAATTTCAGGAGTCTAGCGCCCGAGTTTGGCTCAGCAGTTGATGTTTTGACATCGTTACCATTATCTTCATCATTATTATTATTATCACCAGAAACTGGAGTTATATCAGCAATAACTGGTGAATTTTTTTGATGTACGCTGTTAACGGTTGGAGATTTAATATGGGTCGGGGTTTTTTGTTTTCTTCGGAAAATTTTATCAAAGAAGCTAGTCTTTTTCTTGGCATTCGAGCTACGTGTTTGAGAAGCTGAAGTAGTTGTCACGATCTTTTCCTTTGGAGTCTTGACAGCCGGTTTAATCAACGAATCATTTCTTCTTTTTGGAGTCTTTGCAGGATCACTCTTTGGGTTGAAGTTATCATTAGTTGAGGTAAAAGCGGATGATAAAGTCTCTTTGCTTTTCAGACCTAATCTATCATTT
This sequence comes from Saccharomycopsis crataegensis, assembly GCF_037102585.1. NCBI lineage: Eukaryota > Fungi > Ascomycota > Saccharomycetes > Ascoideales > Saccharomycopsidaceae > Saccharomycopsis > Saccharomycopsis crataegensis. Next base: position 403,346 of record NW_027043819.1, read on the forward strand.
TTTTTCAAAGGAACATTATCCTCAAATAAAGCAGAGTCTTCCTCATGCGAATGTTCTCTGAAAATCACATTGTCTTCTGTCGGATGACTAACAGAAACATTGGTGGTGGTGGTGGTGGTTGCACCGACAACAGTGACTTTACTAGTGGTTGCAGAAACAGGCTTGCTACTCAAAGATATGTTGGTGACCATTGGCTTGAAACTTGATGTTGATTGAGTTTTTGAATGCTTGGATACCGAATCTTTGAGATCGGTTTTAGACCTCAATAATTTAGTCTTTGAAGGACTAGTCAATAATTTGATGACACTTTTTCTTTTTTCCACAGTATCTTTATTGGCTTGGTGAAATCTAACACTTCCTTGATCTCCAATAGCATCTTCTTCTTCGATTTCCGACTCCTCATTAGTTTCGAACAAAACATCATCTTGCAGCTGATCTTCATTATCCACGTACTGAATCAAAAAATCGGTCAATTTGTCATTGGCAGAGATCAAGTAATCAATAATACGATCATTTTTGTAACTTAAAAAGTTTGAATACAAATTGCTCAACTGTTCAGCCAAGAATGTAGAAAATTCTGATGATGGTAAAATTTCATGGATCTTTGAACCGTCCCTGGTTATCCCAAAAACTTCAACTAAATCATCTCCTTCAATGGTTGTCAATTCACTGGCATCATATTCACTGTACGAGTCATCATTACCACCAGAATTAGTATTATTCTTAACGAAATGAGCACTTAGCCCTGCAAATAAATCATTTTCAAATAGTAAGCTCTTATTGACCTTCATGTTCAAGAACAAAGCAAACGGCGATTTTGATTTTTCATCTAGATATACAGATTTCTCATGGGCAGTAGAGTAGATAGATAAACCCAAGTTCTTGGTTTTGAATAAATGGAAAGGAGATGATTTATTCAAAATCTTGGCCTTGTTTACTAAATCAATAAGCTTCAATCCATTGTTTAATTTATTCACATCATTGATTTGGTATTTCTTGATTGACTCCACATTAGTAGAACTAGTGGTGGAAGGTTTTCTGATTCCGGATCCGAGCACAAAGAACTGAATCATTTTGCCTTCATTGTAAGTAGAAGGGTAAACGTCTCCGATGTCTGCCCAACCGCTGACTCTCAATCTTGGTATATTTGCTAGAGGAATCTGATTAATCAAAGAATGCATAAGAACATCAGGAATAGAAGGTTCATGAACTTTGAAATTAGAGTCATTTGAATGCTGATAAAAACCAGGCGAAGGGAAATCTGAATTATCGGACTTTGTAAGGTCTCGCTGCTTGCGATAAAAGTCCTTATCATCAATTGCTAAGAACAAAATATGGTCACTGAATATAATGATGATATCTTCGTCATAAAAGGAATTACAAAGTAAGTTCTTGCCACCGAATATCGCCACCACCCTTCTAGTCAACCACCCGTATTGCAATTCTGTTGGCCAATCACTGGCTAATTCCGTTAAGAGTTTCCCAGTTGGGGTGAATACTCTATTGTTGTACGGTTTTAATTTATCGCGTCCAAATGCGTCGATAGTATTGATGGCCGACTTATAGTATTTTTCAGTCCTTAGTCTAAGACTAGCACTCCATTGGCTGTTTTCCATCAAACGATTCAAAATTAATTTCAATTTAATCAAATTCAACGAGCCATGGATCAATGAATCAATCTTCCGCTTGGTAAAATATTCGATATCAATGAATGGTTTATCACCACCCGCCGATGGTTTTAAATACGCCGAATAATTTTCAAAAAAATATGATAATTGTTGGGTGAAGTTTTTTGTTGCCGCTTCATGTCTCATATAAGCTTTATAGAAATATGGGATGGTTGTACCGCAAGCCTTTAATACCTCAAAGCTTCCATAAGGAGAAGCATTTTTCAAAGAATCCAAAAAGATGCAATTTATTCTAGTAATTTCGTCGATAGTTGGTGGGAATATTAAATTTAATTTGGAAATTGTCATGTTTGGAATTTCATTATTCAAAACCTTAATTCTAAGGGGAACCACGAAATTTTGTAAAAATTGAACCAAATTCTTGGTGAAGTTAGTTTGAACCTTTACAAGTTCCTGTACTATTGACTCGGTCAATTCATTGTCATTTGATTCTTGGAGGGTATTTGGATCGGAAGGAACTTTATAAATTTTTTCTGTAGATTCGGGTGAATATTCAGTCAAAGGATCGAACAACAGATCCAATTGTTCGCCAAGGAGGAATACCAACTTGTTGTTTTTGTCGACTTCGTTCTCATTATCGATGTAAACAATATCTAACATCAAGGCATTAGAAAATTTTTGCTGCAAGTACCCAAGATTCAATATTTTTTCACCAATCTGGCTGGGTATTTTGTTGACAATCAAATGCATTGAGGTGGCCAAATCACCAGCGGTTGTTTCATCCCAATCAAACGCGTTTATCTCTTCGCCTTCTAATGCTGATACTGAATTTTCCAACAATACATTTCTTAACGGTACATCCAAATTTGCGTAGGCTCTAAGGGCGGTGATGGCCAAGGATCTTCTGACATTAGATTTTCGGTATTCTGGCAACAAGTTCTCACATGCTGGAAAATACCTTGACCTGGCGTCGATTGTAAGCGAGTTATATTGGTTTTCTCCGTGTCTTGCGATAAGCACGGTACTGATTTTTTCAGTGATTGGGTCTTCGTATACCATTGCAATCAAGTTGCCGAACAAATATTTATCGGAGCCCACGAAGTAGGCGGCGTTTGGGATGATTTTCTCCCAATCGTATAGAGATTTCATGTGCTTCAGCAGGTCATCCGAGGTTCTAATGAGACTTAATGACCTTATGTCCTGACATGATGGAGTCTTTGTCGGGTTCGCGCCATTTGAAGGGTATAGTTTGGTGGTACTAAGGCTGACCAGAGGCATTTTCTTCCTTGCTTGGTATTTTTTTTTTTTTTTGTAGCAATAATGGGAAATAATGGAGAGACTATGGGGTCGGGGGTATTTGTGTTTTTGTCAATTGCCTTGGAACAGCAGCACCACTGGAAAGAATAACAAAAGTTGTCAGAAATCGTTCTCAGTATTTGTGCAAGTTTCCCAGATCGATAAGATTATATAAATATATATATGTATTTTTTTTTTTTGGTTTTTTTTTTATGTATGAAGTAATGGAAACTCCCCAACTATGTACTAAAGGATATTGCCAAATAGATGTGAATTAGTTTATTTATGTATGAAGTGATGGATCTGCTTTTTTTCTTATTTTTTTTTTTTTTTTTTTTTACTTTTTCTTTTTCTTTGCAACATTCTTCTTGGTTCCTGCCCGCAAAAAAAAACAGGACAATTAAAAGTAGCAGGGCGTTACAGCCAGTTCCACCGCCAACTGGGCAAACACCGGGGACTGTATTGGCCATGCCACAGCATGCTAATTGTCAGCGATTATTAATCACTCGATATTCCTCCATATCTATCGCAACATCTCTCTCTCTCTCTCTTTTCCCTTGTACTGCTGAATATTAAACAGAGTCTGGGGAGGCTCTCTCACGTGAAATTCACGACTGTATAATTTCTCAGCGCACGCTTTGTTTACATGACGCGAAAAAATTAAAAAAAAAACGCGACAGTTTTTTTTCTTTCCCCTCCATTTCATTCCCCCAGATCATTGATGCCTCAACAGATATCTATACTATGGACGTGTACACCAGTTTGCAAGAAGACCTGTCCTACAGAACTATCGAGCTCAATGATGATCTTCTACAAATAGTCACTACAGGCTCCCTGCCGTACGTATCGCAACCAATCCTATTTCCTCCCCCTCTCTCGGGTTTTATCATGGTCACTAACATTCTTTAATTGTCCAGGTTATTTTTCAAAGCTCCATTGAAAGAAGAAGATGGGTTTGCAGTGTTGTGTTCAAATGACAAGACATTCAAACTAAAGAGGAAAAACCACTCGAATACCGTGCTTTTGGGGTACCACGAATTTACCCAAGATGACATGATGACAGACAATAAAATTACGGAACAGGATGTGCAATTCAAGAAAATCGTCACCTTCAGTTCTTTCAATTCTGATTTCGAATGCAAATTAGAAAAAGGCTCGATCAACACTTCTTCGTTGCCGATATACACCCACGAATCCGATCCATTAACTTTCCAGCCACAGTCGTACCACTTACGTTGCTCGTTAGATGAGTTGATCGACGATTCCCCGATTTCCTCTGCCGAATTCGACAAGATTTATTATGAGCTAAAGGGCTCTGAGGTCAACGGATTCGCATGTATATTATCAGACTCGATGATTTCACAGTGTCTTACTAGGATAATCATGACCATCCAAGCATTGGCAACCACTGCTGGAAAAGACATTGATGATGCCAGCAACTACCACAACATTGACCCTAGAATACTCTGTGAAAGAATCAATGACGACAATTATTCGTACCTGGTGGTCAAGACGGTAGTAAGGAAATTCTCCAGCCAAGATGACGAACAAAATTTTTCATTGGATGAGAAAAAAGTGGCTAGATGGTACGGAATCGAGGCCCTCAAGATTCACGCCAAGAAATTGGTGGCTCCTAACGAGTTCTTGATTAAGTGGAAAACATCATTCCCTCAATTCTACAATGTTCCTATTGAGCTCCGGTGGTTACAAGGGTACTATGCCAAACCATTGATCAATAGAATTCAATACTTTCCAAAAGACTTCCTCAGCATGGACGCCAAGAAGCGGTTCCAGGAATTGTTTGAAGTGCAAGGGACCTGGGAACTTGAAGATATCGAGCCATTCATTCAGGAGTTGAATGTGAAGAAGTTGAAAATCGACAAGTTTATCATCAAGTATGCAAGAAAAAAGACCGAAGGAAAGAAGGTGGTTGTGATGGCCAGGTGAGGTGATTGACCAGCTTAGGGGTGTCACCGACATGCCATGAAGTATTCCTGCTGGCAATTGGAGTCCTAAACAATACGGAGGCTAATTAGTGGTCTCTCCACTAATGGATGGGATGGGGGCCAACCGCGGAAAACTGCGTCGCCCGGCTATAAGAAAAGCTGTGCGGAGGGTAAATGGGCGCACCGACACTGATTTTTTTTTCCACTGTGCTTCTTCCTCTCTCTCTCTCTCTCTCTCTCGGCCGATTGATTGCCAGAAAAAATAAAAAAAAATATCCCCAGTAAAGTGAATCAACGCTCAGTGTCTGTTGGTTTGCCCCTTTATTATCTTGTGTTTTGGTTAGTGAGTATCCTTAATTGTTATCATCATTATATTATTATTATTATTATCATTATCATCATCATCACCATTACTATTTTCTTTCTCTGGCTCTCTTTTGTCGGTGGGAGATCGTGATGGGTGTGTGAGCGAGCGAGTGAGAGTCTGGCCGACTGTCAGCTCTCAGTTGATTTTCCCCTACAAAAATTTTCTTCCCAGCAGCGTGCCAGCCAGCTAGCTACCGTGCCATGTCCCCTTCATGTCATGTCAGTATCGCCCACTAGAGAAAGAACTATATATATTATTATATTTCCTAGATTGATATTCCACTGCTTCCCTGGCTGTTCAATTCCAAACCCCCCTTTTTTTAATTACTGGTGCGTCTTCTGTAATTGTTGGTTCCCTGCTGCTGTTGCTTTATCTTTTGTACACAAGTTTTTTCTTCACACACCAATAGAAAAAAAAAAAAATAATAATTAAAAAATAAAATAAAATAAAACCTGCCATCCTTCCTTCTACTAACAGTCATAGTTATTTTTTCATAATAACAATAATAATAAAGGTCTTGTTGGTATCACATATCATATCAACCGTTTATTCATCCCATCTTGTTTCTCGCTGTTAACAAGGTGACAACCTGCCCCAAAAAGGAAAAATCTCATCGGGACTACGATAATTGAAAAATTGGTCACAATTCACATTGCAAGCTTCTCTGGCCGTTGATATTGGTTCCTTTGGTGTTGTTCTTTTTCTTGTTGTTTTTGTTTCATTGTTTTATTGTTTTGCTTGTTACCGTCTGTATTCTATTTTCCAAAGGCCTCGCTCTTCCTTAATCTCCTTGGCCCTTGTTGGTTTAAGAATTTTTTGGTTTCATATTATCTTGATAGATGTCTAATAACTCCCACAATAATAACATCAACAATGATTATACTCCAGTCTCCCATACGATATTACCTGAACAAAAACATCAATTTTTGGTGAACGTTCCGCAAATGTGCGTCATTGGTAACAACAATAACAACACTTATCAGTTTCCCCACCAGCAAAACATCCATTTTCCAGGCTACGTCCTTCAACCCTCTCCGCCAAACTTCCTTAATGTCGCAAACCAACAACAACAACAACAACTTGTCATGAACACGGCCAACAACCCATTAAATAGAAATGGCAAACCTAACTTCAATAACCCCTACGACAATCAACAACTTCACATTAATGGAAATCCACCTGTCAAACCCGCTGCAAGCTTTGAAGAGTCAAACAGTTTGCCCCAGTTGGTTTCCCAAGTCAAGGACCAGAGTACCCCAGTTTCTAGCAGTGGTGACGTCGTCTCTAGTGATTTGCGTTCCCTTGATAATGGTCCAGTAATATCCAGTTCTGTCAAAGAAAACCCAAAACCTGACACTAGAATCATGCAAGTGCCTTCAAAGCCCATTAACCTCAACGGAACTACCACCATGTTGCCCTCATCTGTTCAACAACCAGAAAACGGTCCAATGTTAAAAGAACAAGCAGCCAAGCCAACAGGTTCAACAAAAATCCCTATTAAAGCTGCCGCTGTTGATTCAAAGGATAAAAAAAAGAAAACTGCCAACTCTAAGCCTTTGACGCAATCAGATATAGACTTGAAGTTGTTGCTGAACAACATCGATGATTTTAAAAATTTGAGAGAATTGGCTGGACTAATTCGTCAAATTGAAGCAACCGAACAAGTTGTCGGAAAAAATGGTAAAAGTAACCCTAATAACACCAATCCTACTGATAACGCATCATTGGATCCTTTGGCAAAAATTGATAGAGTCCAGTTTCAAAATAAGCTCGCCACTTTGCCAAAGCTGAAAAAATTGCAATTATTTGGGATTGCTTGGTTAAAAAAAGCTTGTAAAGTCGCACCTGAAGGTCATATTCCTAGAAATCGTATTTTCGCCAAATACGTTACCGTGTGTGCTGATCATGGCGTTGCTTCTTTGTCGCCAGCTTTATTTGGTAAATTGATTAGAATGATTTACCCTTGTATTACTATTCATAGATATGGTGTCAGAGGTCAGAGTAAATACCATTATTGTGGGATAACTCTCCTTGATAACACACCAATCGGCCCGGCTTCAACCGCCATTTTCGGCGGTATCGCCACCCCTAATAATGGCTCTATTGTGATCCCAACCAGTGGTTCTAGTACCCCAGTCCATCATTTTGCTCATCACCACCACAACAGTGTTATTGGAAGTGAGTTATCAAACTCAGAGGTTTCATCTCCTCTTAGAAGCGTATTTGATATCGATTCTTCAGTTAATTCTCCTATTTATTCCGCCACTGAATTGAGCCCAGTTTCATCTACCTCCTATGCCAACAACAACAACTCCGTCGGGAACCCTACTGACACAAAAAATATCCCACAGTTGCTGTTGTCGTTACCAGTTCAGAACGCCGTTAATGTTAACAAATATTTGGGCAATTTCCCAATAAAATTTTTCCCAGATTTGTTCCCTTCGTTGGAAGCATTCAGCGAGAATGATATTTCCAGCTTTATCTTGACTCTTCCGCCAATTGATCCGTACATTCCAAGAAACTTCAATTCAGATATTGCCACAACTTTACAATCACTCTACAAGTCTCATTGTACCGCAATTTTTGAATCGGTTCGTTACATGAAAGTTAAAGATTTGGGGAAAACATTGGGATCGTTTCCAAGATCATTAACTAACCCAGTGTTCAAACTTTATATTTCCGAACCAATCTTGCCATGGTTATTGAAATGTGATTTTGTGTTGTTCCAATCCATTCTTAAGATGCTATTCAAGTTGTTTGTAAAGCATTCTAGTGATGAAGCTTCAGCGCAACATGTTCTCAACCAATTGAGGGAAATTGCCAATAACTATTCGGCACTTCTCAGTGAAAGTTTGATCAACTTGCCTCAAAAGATGGTCATGTCCAAAGTCAATGTCGCGAGAAAATTTGGTAAATTGATGGGTAAGATTGTTGATGTTTGTGACTTTGGTTGGAAGAATCGTAAAACTTTTGCCATGGTCAAGGAGGTATCCTCTCAAAAGCAAATTCCAGAAAGTGAAATTTTGCATGATGCTTGGATCAAGAATGTAAATACCGAAAAGCTCATCAATGAAAGTTCTCCTTTGGCATTGCTAGCTGGTACTAACACATTTGTTTGTGCCAACTTGATAAAAGTGTTCAACCAAGATATTCCACATTTAATACATAATTCCAAAACCTCATCTATCCCTATGGAAAGAATCATCTCTACGTGGTTGAGCTATTTTGCACAACTAGCTTGCCATGTTTCAAAAAGTCCTCTGAATCCAGATAATTCTAACAGAATTTCCCCAGAATTATTTTTGTTGACGTTCAATTGCTTATTTGATTCTGCGTTGAAAGCAATTTCCCGATCCCGTCCAACGGAATTCCAAGCATTATGGAACATCAAGTGTTGGGTTTGTGAATGGTTGGATTGGTATGGTGAATTGGGTGGGTTTTTATCAATTCATGGTGAGAAGTTTTTCATTAATAATCAGGATTTACCGCCAGATTCCATTAAACAACCAAATTTGATGAGTGCCTCTACTTCCAATTCCACTACTCCGGTTAACGCTGGTGCTATCAGACCTTCGGTTGGTAGCAACATCGAAGGGCTGAAAAAAAGATTTCGGACGGTGAGTGATGTGTTTGATGATGATTCATTTGCCAACAGTCTCAATAATATGACCGATAGCAGTGTGAATTCTTTTAATTCTGCAGAAACTTCCACCATTGCCCATGCAAATACTGAAAATAGCATTATCATGAACAATCGGGTCGGAAGCAACAATAGTAATCACCAAGAAAATAATGTCACGGTTAATTCAGCGATAACTCAAAATGAAACTCTTCCGATTTCAGTGTCGCCTAGAAAACGTATCAAGTTACTTTCGATTGATGCCCGTAACACCATTAATGACGATGCTGTCACAGAAGGCAAGAATAATAACGTGCTAATGGACCAACCTGTTGATTTGTTGGGTGGTTACTTGGGTCCAGAAGAAGAGAAGGAGCTTATGTCCTTTCTCTCTTGAAAGAAGTCCAAAATGTGATGTTGTGTTGTTTGATTTGCAATATCAGGCACTTGAGGCACTCATTTTGTTTGACATATTAATGTTGCTTTTGTTTTGGATCATAATCCAAAAGGAGAAAGAAATGGTAAGAATAGGGAATTAACAGGAATTTGGTCCAAAATATAAGGATTTCAAGACTTTTTCATTTTGATTAGTTTATTCATTTGACTTACAAACCGTTGTTTGTTTCCACTATTATTGCTTTGTTTTCCCCTTTCATCTTTTTTTTTTTTTTTTTTCTTGTCTTATATTTTAAAACTGTTCAAAACTCGTTTTTTCTTCCCATTTCATTTGTTGTTACAATCGCACCATTGCATATTTAAAATTCATACCTATCATTCTAAACTTTATCATCCCGTTGACTTTCTATACAATTAATTCGTCATCTTCATTCGCTATTGCATAATATAAAACAAAAAAATTTCTTCTTTTTTTCTGGGGTTACTAATTTGACTCTTTCGAGTAGGACAACAGACTTGGATCTGAGCTTTTTTTAAAAATCCTGATTCGAGACTTTGTTTAAGTGGTACATTGCTTAGAATGACATTACAATCGGAAAGAAGAACAAGACAGAAAGAAAAACATAAACATTATATATACATTCCTGAAGTAACATAATCATTCAATGATGATTTCTTCACAGCAACATCTCTGAACTTTTTGTATTGGGTTTGATCGAATTTGAAATAATCTTTCCCCAAAACTTGAATGATCTCCAACACCGAATCCTCATTAATTCTTTCAAAATTGGCCACCCCTTCGGAGTCTAATACCAAATTAACGGTTGGGATATTCTTCAATGTGGCAAACGACATCACGGATGCGGTGATTCCCGAGACGAAATGTGGAGGTTTTAAAAAGCTGATATTGGCAAACTTTTGGGCCAATGGTGCATCGTGGGAGAAATTGATCACTTTTCCTAACGATTCGTTGTAGTTGATGCAGCAAGGACTCAATAAGAGGATGTTTTCCGGCGATAGTATCTGTTCTATTAAATATCTTGTCAATTGGTTGTTTATCATCGGGTGAGAATTGGTGAAATTTGGCATCGCTACCACGTTGATTTGCAACCCTTCAAGGGATAAAATGTCCACCACAAAGGTCGAAAACGCTTCGGACTGGCCAGTAGCCGAGTACAATTGTTGATCTTGTAAGTAACCATCATCATCATCATCATCATTAACGCTGGTTGTTGTTGTGGTTGATCCTTCATCCGATTTGCGACCTTTGGTAATGGTGATGGAGGCGATGATCGATTTTGTCACTGGTAATGCATCGAGCACAAACTTCAAATTATAAGGAGCCACAATAAGTGGGTTTTTTCTATTGATTTCTAGATCTTGCGTGGAACTGACGTTCTGGGAAAACTTGAACGATGGTACTTTGTTACTGGTTAAAGGGTCTTCATCTTGGTAATCCTCAGATAAAGCATGACGGGGTGCTCGTTCGAATTCTGACCACGGTTTGAACTGGGCAAAAAAAAAAAGGCGTTAGTATATGAAAGTTGAAAAAAATCGATATTGTTCAATCACTTTTAAACTTACTAGCATTCTCTATTATTATAGTTATTGTAATTATTATTCTATTTGGATGGCCGGCCCTGTCTGTCTGTGGCAAAACGACGATAATAATTCCAGAAACTTTTCAATCGTTTCTACCATGAGATCGGTGCGACCAGGTATCGTAACCCCAATTTTTTTTTTTCCTCCGTTTGTTTACTTTTTTTTTTCTTTGTTAAATAATACGAACAATCACATCACCACAACCACAACCACTACTACAGACTGTTCTACAATAACAGTTGTACCCATTTGTCATGGCCAGACATCCTTCTAGTATTCCGATGATAGAGTTTCTCAGAGGTACGTTTTTTTTTGTTTTTTTTTGTTATTGACTATTTTCAACTTCACAGAGTGACTTTGCAGACTTGATGATCTTTGTTTGTTTATTGTTTTTTACGATCTTAAAGGAAAACAGAAATACTAACACATTAATACTTCACAGGTCGGATATATCTAGGCTCGTACAACCATGCTCCAGATGACAATGACGATTTTGTATTTTTCACGGTTGAAGATTCTTTGCCTTACAATGCGTTCCATTTAGATTTTGGGCCATTGCATATGGGGCATTTGTACAGATTTGCAGTGGTATTACACAATATTTTGAATGATGATTCGAATCAGGGCAAAGCCATCGTTCTTTACTCGTCTAGCAGTCCTCAGGCCAGAGCTAATGCTACGTGTTTGCTCTGCTGTTATATGGTGTTAATCCAATCATGGTCGCCGCATCAGGTATTACAACCGATTTCTCAAATAGAACCTCCTTTGATGCCATTTAGAGATGCGGGTTACTCAGCGGCGGATTTTGAAATTACCATCCAAGACATTGTATACGGTGTATGGAGAGCGAAAGAAAGAGGAATGCTTGATTTGACCAATTTCAACCTAGAAGAATTCGAACAATATGAAAGGGTCGACCAAGGGGATTTGAATATTGTCTCGAAGGATTTCATCGCGTTTGCATCTCCGCAACAATCAAAGCCGGGAATGCCATTAAATGAACCGTTCAAGAAAGTATTAGGGTTTTTCAAAAAGCATGATGTCAAAATGGTGGTCAGATTAAACAGTCACTTATACGATAGTAACGAGTTCACAAAAAGAGGGATCCAACATATAGATATGATTTTCGACGATGGGACTTGTCCAACCATGGAATTTGTCCAGAACTTCATTGGGGTATCGGAAGGGGTTATTGCCGAAGGTGGGAAGATTGCCGTCCATTGTAAAGCGGGGCTAGGAAGAACCGGTTGTTTGATTGGCGCCCACTTGATTTATACCCACGGGTTCACTGCTAATGAATGTATCGGTTATATGAGAATGATCCGTCCAGGGATGGTGGTTGGTCCGCAACAACATTGGTTATATTTACATCAAAATGATTTTAGAAATTGGAAGTTTACCATGATCTTGGATACGCTGCCGATTGCCAAGTTAGGAGGATATTGCTCATTAATATCTTATGAAGCTTACAAGGCAAAGCAACGGAAAGCCCATGGCCGAACTTTTTCCCCGATGATCAATAGCCGTAGAAGAGTGTCGGGTAGAATGAAGAATTCTTTGAATACTGCTGTACCAATCACGTCTCCAGGCCAGCCAAGAAAGGGAAATAATGGGAGATATGTGTCTAATTCATTTGTCACCAATTCTGACGAAGAAAACAATGATAACGTGGCTGGAAATGTTGCCAATGATGAAGAAGAAGAAGAAGATCAAGAAGCAGACATATTACTGAGCAAAGAAAATGGATATAATAAGGTACAAACCATTACGGTTAAGAAATCTCCAAAAGTGTATCATCAGATCGACAATTCTTTAGAGGAAACTATTCATACAACTGCTACTAAAAAACAAAGTTTCAAAGTCAGAGACGATAATGAGAAAGATGATTCAGAAACCCCTAGGTCAAAACCTTCTTCGACAAAACAAGAAAGAACACCAACCATTAGTGGTGCGGAAAGAAGACGCAGGTCGCCACAATCGTCTTGGAGGGTGTTACGTTCAATCACTTCTCCAAATTCCAACAAGTCGCCACCACCCCAACCTTCTGCTACCTCGTCTTCTTCTTCTTCTGTCGTTTCTGGGAAAATAAGTCCAGTGCTGAGCTCAACGCCAGCACACTACACTAGATCTGTTACTGGTAAGGCTGTCAAAGATAACTTAAAAGAACAAGATTCTATTGAAGTGGCAAAGACTCGTAGTCGTTCGGGTGCTCGAGTCAGACACAGAATCGTTAGCCAAACTAGCGTCAATGAGAAAGTTGTCTCTACTGGGGCTATTCAAAAAGTAAGTCAAAGAAGGAAAAGAAGCTGAGGTATGGTTGAAAAATCAAAAAAAAAATATGAATCTATATATATATATGTATAGATATTGCCAATTGTGCAATTATTTTTCATTTGCCTTTCTCTCCCATCTCCTCTCTCCTTTCTCCAAACACATATTCCTCATATTACTTAAGATACCAAGAAAAAAAAATTGAACATATCATCGTTAGCATATTATTATTATTATTGTTGTTATTATTTTTATCTATTTTTTGTTCTAAATTTTATTTTTCATTTTAATTTTCATACCATTAGTCACTTTAACAGTCATTTCATTTGTTGTGTTTTAAACGTTGTATTATTCACTGCTCGGTTAATAGCTATAGCTAACATGCATGTATAAGAGTATACCACAACATGGGTCTTTTTTTAAGCCATGTGCCCGATATATTCTAAGCATTGAGCCAATACCGAATAGTTCCGATGTTACAGGATTGCTAGCTACAATTCCTTGATATCGATAACAGTACTATACACCCTTCTAAATTGTAATTCCCCAGAAAATGGTCAAAAAAAAAAAAAAAAAAAAAAGAAGTGGTGCCTTTCTGGCCGGCATGTTTTAATTTCTGATTGCTTGCTCATTTATTATTCCTGTTATTCGCAGACATACCACAACTATTTCAAATAAAAACAAAACAAGTGCAAAAGAATTGATGGCAGAAGATTAATTATCCATATGTGAGAGACCCTGATCTCGGTGCTGATGATGAAAAAAAAGCAGGCAATTGAGTTTAAAAGGTTTGATTTAGGAAGAACAATGGACAGTATGATAAATGGTACTAACGATGAAGAAGTTTTGAATGCTGGCAGAACCTTGCTACAATAGCTCATGGAACAGGGTTATTTTACGAGCTCCAATTATGGCTTCATTAGCGACTGTTTCACATTTTATATTTTAGAATTTGTTGAAGAGCGGAATCTCAGGAATAAAGTAGGTTCTAAAATCAAATTCCGGAAGGTTAAAATGACCGACACTTTCTATACTATGAGGGCTATGCTCGCAGATTACTTATTTGAAAATTTCAAATCTGATACAAATAGGTCTAAAATGATCGTTGAAGAAGTGTACGCCTGTGTTAAAAAAAGCGAAAGTGAAATAGATGAGACAAGGTCAAATTACTCTCAAAGACTTCATTCAGATAATTCCGGCTTGCCAGATATAACGAGTGGATCTAAACGTAGTGAGATCCTAGACAGTGATGCACCTTTTGAAGTGACAAAGAATTTAATGATACCAAGAGACGCTCTGGTTGAGTACAGCTTACAAGAAATTCAACCGAGAAATCTCTGCATACAAGAAGATATGGCATTACAACTCGACCGAGGCTGGAAAATCTGACCCAATAAATGCCCCGACATTTTTAGGATATGGTAATATTGATTGGTGCAAAGACGGTGATGATTTTCACGGTATTTGTTTGCTTACTCTGGAAAAGAAAACCTTCAAGCATGCAAATGATTTGGTTAATGATAAGAAAAAAATGCAGAAGTTATTACACCAGTTGCGAATTTTGTCTGACATCGGTATAATATATACAAATATAGGGCTTCTGAATATTTGCACTGATAGTTTAGACAGAATAAGCCTTTTAGATTTCGGAGATGTGGAGTTCTGTGAAAAGGGAACAAAATATAAGGGAGACCTTGAAAAATTGAAAAAGGAAATTGAATATTACCACTATGCTTATAACACTCATATAATAATGAGGAGCTGTACAAGCTTAAGAAAAGTCACTTCAGATAAATAATATAGAATACGCATGGATCAATGCTGATATTAAAAAAAAAGGAGGGGGGGGGAGGGGGCAATATAATTGACCATATATTCATTCTACCACAATATATAATATCATGAAAAAATAGACTTCAAAACAAAGACCCTTTCCCCCCAATCCTATATATACATGTTCTAAACATATAGGGGGGAGGGAGAAAGAAATCTTCCATGAAGATTATGATAAAATTCACTTAGTAATTATTCAGTTTTTTTGTCATGCTTGTGATATCACTGATTGATAATGTGATCAGTTAGTTTTTTTTTTAGGATATCTAGTTCAACGTTCGTATAAGAACAAGTTCATGGGGCAGCAATCTTTCTCCTATTCTCAAGGCCCACATCCCAAAATGGGTTAGGACGATGTGCAGGACTATCTACTGGTCCTTTCATCAAGTACACTAGATCATCATCTCGCAAAAGGAATCGATACTTTTTAATAGTGCGGCTTCCCATGGCCGTTGTAAAGCACATTGCTTCCCTTTTTTTTCAGGTTATTAACTATCATCACGGCATCATCGACAGTAAATTGTCATAATAAGGCTGCTTTTAGAGTCCTATTTCTCTTAGGGTATATAATCATTCATCTAGTATTTTGTAGCTACCAATACGTAAAGATAGTTGAAGTTATCATGTATGAATCTCGTGCATGCTATTGATGCATCTACACAGCACAGATTTATCTTTACCGAAAAGATAGCACATATCACAGAGACTAGGAGGGGCCTTCAATAGGCTAAGAGGAATACAGAGACATTCCAGCCCAGGGCGTCCAAATTGATGCATCTTTTGTAAGTTCTGTATTATCCAATCCTAAATATTCCACTAGGCGATGGACTTGTCTTCTGTTGAAACGAAATTTTCTCTCAACTGGCAGGCCTGATGGACGTGTGATATCAAAATCAAAAGAAAAGACTCTCATATAGCCGTCACTATCACTCATATTAGCCTCGGCCTCTTTTTTATCTTCAAGTGCTATTCTTCTGATTAGAGCATAGCGCTCTTGCAGAATCTCTTGAGCTTATAAAAGATAAGACAAACCTTTCATAGTAGAAGAGACATTGTTACTGAGATCAGCTAGATCCTCCCTTTCTTGTTTGAAATCCAATCTCACCTCTTCATTATTGATTATTCATTTTGATTGGTTTTAACAGGTACAAATAGTGGTTTAAACGATTAAGATGTTAGGGTATCTACTTTATGGTTTTGCGGGTAATGAGAAACTCTTGTTGGGGATGGTGTGGTATTCAATAAATGAATACTATTTATTGTTATTCTTTACTCAGTTTTCTCTTGTTTACTGGTAGGTACTGAGTTCCTCATCTATTATTTCAGTATTAGTGCTCTTGGTATCTAATGATACCAGTGGCAATTAGCTATTGCAATGACATAAACATTAATAGTGCGGATGCCCATGCGCACCGTCAGGTTGGATCACAATGATTACCTAATCTTACAACAGTGGCTGACGATTTCCTTATGAAAGCGTACGTGATTTCTACTGGAGGGAAAAGTTTCTGCTTTTGGAAGACAGTGTAGAATAATCATTTTATTTTTGTTTATTTTTTTACAATTTGTGGTTACTTTGAGTTTCTATGGGCTGACAACATAAATTGGTTTGAGACTTGGGTTGTGAGCTTGAGACATGTCTTTTATGGGAGTATCTACAAAAAAGAATCGTCAATCTTTGACTTGAGACTAGTGTAAGACAAAAGGGATATGTCTACATGTAATTAATTGGTTTGGTCATCCAATATAAAAAATAATAAATAAGATTGGCGAGGGGAGGGGAGGTAATTAGGGAAATTTGAATAATTAGATCTTTGACGGATAAGTGTCAGCAATTAACACGCGATTCTGTGAAAATGAACAATAAGATTAAGTTTCAGGATAAATAAGATTCGGTTGAAACATCGGAGAATGTTTGGTCTCATTTATATATTTGGTCAAGAAGAGAAGATATGGAAAACAACATAATATTTCATGTTCACAGATATGTTGTTGGGTGAGTAAATATACGCACGCGTGTGTGTGTGTGTGTGTGTGTGTATTATCATCACCATGTTTAAGTTTCTGACATATTTTTCTTTTTTTTTTTCCCACTATTTTCGCTGACGGGGTGGTTACGAAAGTAGAAGATGGCCTTACTTAGAGTTGAGGCAAGTATTATTTTAGTCTGGGCGATTGTTCCACATTCGCTTGTGTCAATCATCTCACTAGCCGTAAAAAGATCGTCAGTGATATGCGATCCCAAGTCAAGAGTTGCTATTTATTGACAGATGATACATATTATCGTATAGTGCGAGATATCTAATGTGTATTGATGTTGTCAGTGGCATTGATTATTTCACAGTATTGTGGATGCTGCTGCGTTATCATGGCTTTTACGATTATTATCAGGACCGCTATTGTTATACCTCTGATTCTCATGTCATGATTTATTTTTGTGTTTCAACTTTAGCCTCTGTTGTCGCTGAATCATGCCATTTGTGGAGGGAGGTCACCCAGACCGGAATGCTCTGCACCATCGCCGATTAATAACATATTGATTACTTCAACATCGATCGATCACAATAATAATACGCTACAGATTATTAATCTCATCAAAATACTCTATTAGCTCCCCTCATCATTTTGAGGAATCGGCTACACCCAACCATTATCCCAAAATTCCTGTTTTTGTACTCTTAGCGCTCTGTGACGTCTCTATAGATCGGTACGGCTTCATGTGTATATAAAACATGTAGCACAATTATTGTGGGTGCTCGACTACTACACATGTAATCAGCAAAAGGACAGAGTCAAAAACAAAAATATTTGAGGTACAACCGTCCATCTCTCCACAAATAATTACAGGATGAGAAATCCGATTAGCTTTTTGGTACGTCTCAGTAATAAACTATATATTGCAAATAGATCCAAATCATTTGGCAAGAAATCCAGTCTTTTGAAGGATCCATTCCCCCTAAAAAAAGAAAAAAAAAAAAAAAAGACTGTCCAACATGGATATCCAAGCTTCTCCTAGAATTAAATTAAATAGCATCCAATGAATACCCTTGGAAATCAGTTGTAAATTGGTTGTGTGCACACTTATTATTCACTTATATATAATATAATATATATACACACAAGCAACAAAGGGTGGAAAGGTTTTATATTTTAAATTACCGTTAAGGGTGAAAGTCAATTATTAGAACCTTGTAAATAACAATACACAAAGATGGAAAGATATATATTCAAATCTTGAATCTTGATACACCAACCTAAACAGTCAAACAGGAAAAATACATACTCATCCTACCATAATACATAACAATATTATCTTCGCAATTCACTCTTATTTATAGCTCAGCAACTAAGTCTTCTCTTTTGTTATTCAAAGTCTTATATCTGCTTATGAAATCATCCTTAGAGTAATACGCCCCACACATTCTTCTCTCACCAGTAAAACTAGTTCTTGAATGTAATACTCTCCAATTATCAAATAATAAAAGCTGTCCAGGCCTCAATTGGTAAAACATCTCTTGTTCGTCATCATGCAACAACTCTCTGAATGCAGAAATCGCTTTATAGAAGGTCTCCACAAAATCAACATTCATGGCTGTAGAGTTCATTTGGTAGAAACTTTTTGGAATTTTCAATACCGATCTATCAGAATTGTTCCAACGGATTTGCACAACTTTATCCTTATTTTGCTCATCCACGATAATGATTGGCCTGGAGACAACAGGTTGAATAAACACATCTTCTTCTCCGGCGCAATGGAAATCGACAGGCACAGTTGATAAGAGCTCAAAGTATTTGGGATTTAAAAGTTTTAAAGTATAAGCGACATTGAATCCGTCAGATAAGGAAGTCGTTCCTCCAGTTCCATTGTGCTTCAATAAATGGAAAGACTGATACCCCGGAGCTTCTGACCAATACGTCCCATCAGTATGTAACGGAATCTCAATGTTGGAATAGGCAGTGTCGTTTTTTGACATATCGGCAGTGAAGTCCCAAAATCCCCCGTAATGTGTCGGTTTGATGAATGTGATTCTTTCAATCAACTCTTTGGTCTTTATTGGATCAACTGGAACGTTCTGCACAAAGCAAAAACCATACGCACTTGTCTTGTTCACCCAATCTTTAACCCCATCAGTTGTAGAAATTACATCATCGTATTCAACCTCTGGTGTGAAATATCTGAGTCCCTTCTTATTCCAAGGCGAATAAGAACCATAATCCACATCATCATCTTCATCTTCATTACCTGGCGGCAAAGGATTATAAGCATTTGCCTTAAGCCAACTTAAACTAAAAGTAGATAAGTGTTCATCATTATTCCAAACCACTTTAAGAAATGAGGAGACATGATCTACTTCAACAGACGATGGTTGAATGTCTGTTGGGATCTTAAATGTGTCAAGTAGTCTTTGTTTTGTGACATCATGATAACATTGTTTGCAATGGCAATTATCTCTGAGCCAAATATGGTTGTAATGTGACTTGAATCTGTCTGAAAATGTCACGGACACCACTTTCTCATTGAAAGTCGCGGTAGCAGCCATTGCTGATGATTCAATTATTTATATATATGTAAAACTAGAGTCCAGCAACTGCAACTGTCACTGTATGTATATCAGTGATCGGTAATGGTTCTTGGTCACGCCTCTATCACGCTATCGCAGCCGAACTCTATTCCGTTACCCCGCCATCGCCAGCGCCCACCGCATTCGCGTAAACGAAAAGTTGACTCTGGCCACCACTGCTGGGGTGGGCATGCCACGGCGACAGAGGCTTACTACTATGCATCATTATGTAGTTAGATGTGCATAATTCCGGCACCAGTGAGAATCGGTATGTCTGATACTTGCGTGAGATTGCATCGACAACCCTCACCGAAGAAGTTTTTGCAGAAAATTGTTTTTTGGCGCGGTTTTTTTTTATAAGTATCAGTGAGTGTCCAGTTTTTGACTCCTCTGAGGTTATTGACTACTTTTTCAGATTCGTTTTGCAACAGAAAACAAGATTTAAGCATTTCCACCTCACCACCCACTCAAATTATTTGACTTCCATACGCTATTATCGTCAATACCACCATCACAATAACCATTCCAGATCGTTGGTGGAGTATTATAGTGCATGTCTCTCTTAACATCTTTGTACCGATAACTGTGTGTTGTTTGTCCTTCCTCTTCTTTTTTAATTCGAGAAAAGAAGAATTCTAGAATAAGAAAAAGAAGAAATCAATCAAGAGAAAATCTATCCTATATTATATATATATAAATCGCCATCATCATCAAAAACCATTCTATTTTTTTTTTCCTCTGCCAGAAAATCAACTTGTCGAACTTTTTCATTTTACTCGTCTTTCAATTGAGAATATTTGATGTTTGACTACTGAATTTCCTGAGCGCCAATACAAAATCCCCTAAAAAAATCAAAATCAACAACAACAATCAAATTGGCTTGTTTGTCTTAACCCAATATCAATCACAATATTGATTTCACCCTTGTTTCTTTTGCGCAAATTGGCTGAATACAAAAAAAAGAAAAAAAAAAAAATTCATTTTCGCTACTCTTGGTGCTCAATTTTTGTCGCCGCTTATTATACTATACCATCCCAACATTTATATTATACTCCATATACTATAAAACTCGGAGAAACCGCTTGTTATTATTTGTTTATTTTATTATAGTTTCCTTTATTTTTTTTAACGCTCCCTTTGTGCCATACAAATTGCTAGAAAATCTGCAGAGATCAAGAAAACTTCATGATCATGTTTTCTGAACACTTCAACTCTCACACTATCCTGCCTGCCTCTCATCAGGTAATTAATAGTACAGGTATGAATGGTCTCGGAAACCAACCTTTTACCCAAAACCACAGAGGTTCGGTTAGCTCAATTCCATCATTATCATCTTCTCTCACTCAATCCAATGAATCGTTAAGGTTTGCTTCATCCAATGAGTCCCTCAGAATTGCCAAATCAAACGATTCTTTGAGAATTGCCATCAACAATGATACAATTAGATACACCAATTCTAATGAAAACTTTAGAAAGGGAACTTTGAATTCTGCAAACCCTACCTCCAACCCTGGTATCAATAGTAACAAACCTCTCTCTTTGGATGGTGGATTTGTTAACTTCAGATCGACCAATTGGCAACAATCTCAACCACAACAACAACAACAGCCACAATATACATACCTTCAACAGAACAATTATCAGCAAAATAGCATGCAATTCAACTCGAACCACAATAATGTCAACTCCAGTAGCTTTTTACCTACAGTGAATGATAGCTCTTTTGCTTATGTCGACAACTTTGATAATGACAACATCTTGTTGGGGAGTAATCAATCTCAAACTTCTTCTACCAGTACATTGAATGTGCAAGAATTTAGAAAGTCTTCGGTTGGTAACGTCATGAATTTTGGTTTGAACTCTCTTGATGGTAACCAACAGATTGTCAATCCCTCTCAACAATATGATTCTGTCTATGTTGACAATGATCTTTCTTCTAGATTTAACTTATATTCTATAAACAGTCAATTTGATCAAAACATCCAAGTTCAACAGCAACAGCAACATCAATCTCAATCTCAACATCAATTCACTTCTTCATTGGGTGCCATTAATGATTATAGATTTGTTGAAAATCAGCAACAGCAACAGCAACCTTCCTTACGATCTGTTGGCTCTTTTAAGGATTTGAAAAATGGAATAATCAACGAATCTTTGATTGAACAAAGATCTCTTGCCGATAATGATATGAATGGGTTGCATGGATCCAAGCATCATTACTTCAAGAGTCAATCTCTTAATTTATCTAAAATGCAATACTTGCCAACTGCTGACGATGCTACCAATGTTCAATTGAACAATAATGGTATGGATACTTTTATAAATGGTCACCGACAAATCAACCATCGCCCTACTAGTAGTTTGACCATGGATAAAATGAATTTCGCTCCAATTTACGTTGATAATGG
Source organism: Saccharomycopsis crataegensis (assembly GCF_037102585.1). Taxonomy (NCBI): domain Eukaryota; kingdom Fungi; phylum Ascomycota; class Saccharomycetes; order Ascoideales; family Saccharomycopsidaceae; genus Saccharomycopsis; species Saccharomycopsis crataegensis. Next base: position 425,274 of record NW_027043819.1, read on the forward strand.
GACTATCATTAATTCTGGAAACGGTGTTCAAGCTCAACAACATCACCAAGCAATGCAAGTTCATCAACAAACATCTCAACAAAACATCAATATGCAAGCCATTAATGGCTCAAACAATGGCAATCCGAATAATAGCAACAATTCCAACAACATGAATTCCAACAGCAACAATAATCCTAAGCCATATAATGGTAGAAGAAAATCTGATCCAAAGAAAGATGATAAGAAATCTTCAGAAAAGGAATTGTTCAACAAGTATAAGAATGTGCCTTTTGAACAGTTGGAATCTAAGATTTTGAAACTTAGCGTTGATCAAAACGGTTGCCGTTTCTTGCAAAAGAAATTAGAAGACTCAACTACCGACAGAAAGTTGGTTATCGATATTATTTATCGTAAAATCAAGCCTAGCATCTATGAATTGGTGATTGATTCATTTGGTAACTATTTGATTCAAAAGATCTTTGAGTATTTGTCTGAAGAGCAACGCACAGAATTGATCAAGCTTTGCAGTGGTAGATTTGACGAAATTTCTCTTAATCAGCATGGTACTAGAGCATTACAAAAGATGATTGAATACATTACCACTCAGGAACAAACTGACCTAATTGTCAATAACTTGTCCAATCATGTGGTAAGGTTGATCAAGGATTTGAATGGTAATCACGTTATTCAAAAATGTTTGTTCAAGTTCAACTCCAAGAATTGTCAATTTATCATCAATGGTATCTGCTCTAGCGTGGTCGAAGTTGCTACACACCGTCATGGTTGTTGTGTTTTACAAAAATGTCTTGATCGTTCCAATGAAACCCAATTTGTCAAATTAGGACAAGAAGTTTTGAAAAATGGGTTGGTGTTGATGCAAGATCCTTTTGGTAACTATGTTATCCAATATCTCTTACCAAAGATGCGTTATGAATTGACTCCTAACTTTGCCGAACTCATTGGGAAACAGATCATTGGTAGATTGGAAGATTTGTCCATCCAAAAATTTGCCTCCAATGTTGTAGAAAAATGTTTGAAGTATATCAATACCGATACCGAACTTCGTGATATCTTGGTTGAAGAAGTGTTGAATTTCAACAACTTGGCTTCTGTTTTGAAAGATCCATATGGTAATTATGTTGTCCAAACTGCCTTGGAAGTGGCTGATGGTGACTTGAGAAATAAGGCCATTGATAAAATTGGTGCTTTGATGCCATTTGTGAAAAATACACCATACGCTAGAAAGATTCAACAGCGGATCACAGAAGCTGAGGCCAATAAGAAAAGAGATTCTTTTGTTGAAAGACAAGGTAGAAACTAATTCAACATGGTTATGGGATTAGTTTTTGTTGTCTTTTTTTTTCGTTTCTTTCCTATTTTTTTTTTTTATTTTTTTTCATTGTTATTATTAATGACTTCTTGAGAATATATATTATACCTTGCCTTCTACTCCCATTCTCACTTTCATGCACTCTTGTTATTTTCCTCCATTGCACTTTTTCTTTTCATTTCTTTGTGTGTTATTTTCGTCTTTGGTTTGTTAGATCATTATTGTTGCTTTATTATTATTTGGTTATCTAAAGACTTCTCTTTTGAATTACGGAAACAACTTTTTTGAAAAAAGATACAGGTGAAATGATAGTTTTATTGGCACCGGAAAAAAAGTTATGTGGAATGAAGTCCTTGAAAAAAAAAAAAAAGAGTTTACTTCTTATTAAGTGGCTCTTGTTTTTTCCATTTTGACATGACGAACTGTTGATTTTCTTCTTTTTGTTGACTGTGTTTTGGTTGTTTTTTTGTTTTATTTTTTATCTTTGTATTTTTCTTGATCATTTTTTACATATATTATATCTTATATTATAAATCAGATTTTATAAATCAAATGTGGTGTATATACTTTTTATCTATATACTTAGCCTTTGTAAGAAGTTTGATTTCTTAGGCTCTTCAAAAATGTGTCATGATCATCATCAGACAGGAAAAAAAAATGAAGAAAAAAAAAAAAAAAAAAAGTGAAAAAATCAGTCAACATCATCGGAAAAAATGAATCATACCCATCGGTTTTTTTCCTCCCCACCATTTCAACCCATTTCTAATTGGTTTGCCATTTCTCAAGCAAACCTTTTTTTCCCCCTATCATCTATATAAAAAAATGTCTAGCTTTGGTACCTTGTTCCGTATGTATTACAAGATATATTAATTAATTTTTTTGCGTCTACAGTCCACAACGTTGCTTGGTTTTGTTTTATTTTGTGTTTATGCCCGTCTGTTTGTGGTCCACCGGAAAAGGTTACTAACATGATAATGTAGGTGTTACCACTTACGGTGAATCTCACTGTAAATCTGTTGGTTGTATTGTTGATGGTGTTCCACCAGGATTGGATCTTACTGAAGAAGACATCCAGCCACAGTTGACCAGAAGAAGACCAGGCCAGTCGAAATTGTCTACCCCAAGAAACGAAAAGGATAAGGTTGCCATCCAGTCCGGTACCGAGCATGGCAAGACTTTAGGTACTCCTATTGGTATGATGGTGCTCAACGAAGACCACAGACCTAAGGACTATTCTGAAACCGACGTTTACCCAAGACCTTCTCATGCCGACTACACTTACTTGCAAAAATACGGGATCAAGGCCTCCAGTGGTGGTGGTAGATCTTCTGCTAGAGAAACCATTGGTAGAGTCGCTGCTGGTGCCATCGCCGAAAAGTTTTTGCAAAAAGCCCACGGGGTGGAAATTGTTGCCTTTGTTTCTGCTGTTGGGTCCGCCGCCATCAACAGAGACCCATCTAGTCCAGAATTCCAAGATTTATTAGAAAACATCACCAGAGAAAAAGTCGACACTTTCGACCCAATCAGATGTCCTGACCCAGTGGTTGCTGAGCAAGCCACCAAGATTGTCGAAGAAACCAGAGATGCCAATGACTCCATCGGTGGGGTGGTGACTTGTGTCGTGAGAAACTTGCCAACCGGTTTAGGTGAACCAGCTTTTGACAAATTGGAAGCCTTGTTGGCCCATGCCATGTTATCGATTCCTGCCACCAAGGGTTTTGAAATCGGTTCTGGTTTCTACGGTGTCAGCATCAAGGGCTCCAAGCATAATGATGCCTTCTATTTGGACCCATCCACTGGTAGATTCAGAACAAAGACTAACTATTCCGGGGGTATTCAAGGGGGTATTTCCAACGGTGAAAACATTTACTTCTCTGTTGCCTTCAAGCCACCAGCCACCATTTCTCAAGAACAACAGACCGCTTCTTACGAAGGGAAAGATGGTGTTTTGAAGGCCAGAGGTAGACACGATCCAAATGTCGTCCCTAGAGCTGTTCCTATTGTTGAAGCCATGACTGCCTTGGTCTTGGCTGATAGTTTATTGATCCAGAAATCAAGAGAATACGGCAAATCCATGCTCCAATAAAAGAGTCGATGTGGACATGTTCTTTTATTTGTGTTTATTATTATTATATGTATAAAAACTGATCGCCAGTATGAATTCCTTTAATGTAAAAGGTGTATGAATAAAATACATAGTTATTACACTGATGAAGTAAATGAATGAAGTCATGGCCCTACGCCAATGCTGGTGATGAAATGAAAAGGCTCATGTGACAACCACGGTTTATTGGTTTTCGTTTTTTTTTTTTTTTTTTTTTTTTAAGGAAAAAAATCTAATCAAAAACAAGGCGTACAAAGACCTCTCCCCGATATAATAATCTCTAGTTTCTTTATTTTTTTTGTGTTCTCTTCTTGGACAGAACCCAATTGCTATAACAATTTTATTTTTTTTGTTTTTCTAATATTCTTTTCTTCTTGTACTTTTTTTAATTGATCTTTTTTTTTTCTTTTTTTTTCTTTCTCATCTCAACTCCAGTGCTTTATCACATCAGCAATGTCCCACTACAATGAAGTTCAACCAACCAAGTTGTCGGGGACAAAAAACGTAAATAACTCCTCCTCTTCAAAGAAAACCATTGAAAAAGCGGCAGGAGGAGGGTATCCTGAGGCCTTGAAGAGATTCTCATTGGATTGTTTCAACCGTTGTGATATTTTGAAGTTCGATGCTGCAAAGAAGAATAAAGTGAAGGAAGAACTCAAGTCTTTAATTGAACAAGCAATGAAGGAGGGGAAGGTATTGACCAATAATTGGAGACTACAAAAGTTACCTTCGTTCGATGCATCGTTCCCTTTGAACTTGGTGAGCAACATGCCAGAATACACCGCCAATGAGAAGGAGCAGGAGGTGGTTACTAACAAACCAAACAAAAAAAGGCCACACCAACATTCAAAGAATGATTATGACTCAGAAACCCGTAAAAGAATGAGGAGTGAAAGATTCCAGAAAGAACTAGCCCATAAAGAACCGCAGCAGCGGGCGAAGATCGAGACCCCTGCCAGTGCTGATGATAGACTAGTCGGTACTTGCCAAACTTTGGAAAAACGTTACTATAGATTGACATCAGAAGCTGTCCCAGAAAAAGTTAGACCACCGGAAGTTTTGGAAAAAGCTTTGGAGTTCGTATTAAATAAGTTCAACACTAACAGCGCGGTGAAATATAATTATGTTTGTGATCAATTGAAATCGATCCGTCAAGATTTGACGGTGCAGTTGATTGAAGATGATTTTACCGTTAAAGTTTACGAAACCCACGCGAAAATCGCCATCGATAACGATGATCTAGGAGAATTCAACCAGTGTCAGACTAGGCTCCAAGTGCTTTATAATAAAGAGGGGGTTGAAGGCAAGAATAAATTGGAATTTTTGAGTTATCGAATTTTATATTTTATTCTTACGAATAATCAATCAGAAATATTCAAAACGAAGCTATTTGAATTACTTGAAGAACCCCGGGGATTTTCGGAAAAAAAAAGAATTATTGGTGGTTCTGAAAAGAAAAAAGGAAGGGCAAATTTACCAAATATGAAGTTAGAGAAAGAAAAGGTTGCGCGAGTCAAGATGAGAATGAATAATGTTTTCATTGATTATGCTTTGAGGATTTTTGACGCTTTAGTTATCAACAATTATGTCGGGTTTTATCGTAATTACCTGAAGATTGTGAAGTTGAACAAATCCAGAACTTATAACCAAGCTTTTGACACTTTTATCAAATTGATGGCGAATATCCTTGAAAAATGCCGTATCAGAACTCTATACACAATGTCGGGGGTTTACAGAAGTTTGAACCTTCCTGCCATCGAAAAACAATTGAAATTCGATTCTCCTGACCAACTCGATGAGTACATGGTGAAAAAAGGGCTCAACCATCTCGTGAAAACTGGTAGGACCTCTAAAGGGGAGGTGAAAATCCTTGATTTTACTAATAGTCAGACCAAAAATAGAATCCTTGCAATTTATAAGAAATCTTACAAAGTTGATATTAAGGGACAAATATAAAACACGGTGGTCTAACTTTTGCTGCTGTGATTTGCTTTTTGCTAATGTTTTCATTCTTGCAAAACCAGCCATAAATTTCGTGAGTATTTTTTTTTTGTGGTTATCCATGAGTGTTTTTGGCTACCTGTGAGTATTTGATCTACATCACTATCATCTTTCTTTGATATCCCTCTGCGTGTGGCCTATTTTTTGGATCGTAAGCCTACATATAGATTTTGTATAAGTATCTTCCATAGTTTTACGTAAGTTGTATTTCTTATTATTGCTTAAATACGAATATATTTGATAATAATTTCGTCATACCATCTTCTTAAATTAAATATCATCGTTTCCTTTATTTTTTTTTTTTTTTTGTTTGTTTTGTTCAAGCAATCAACCCCATCAAATTGAATTTCAATTGGTTTTGTTCATTGGCAATCTCCATATAATGCTGAATCTTGTCAACCACCAGAGCTTCCTCCAATAAATCCCCATCGGCACCGCTTTCTCCTAAATCAATCGGTCCGTTTCTTCTCCCGTCCAATTCGTATAAATGGTTATCTTTGGCATTATAGACAAAACTGATGAAATGTAAACCAACCTCATCGTCCGGTTGTGGCGCTTCAGTTTGTCCATCTTGCGCCGCTTCAGTATACTCGCCTTCTAATTGTCCAATCAACAAGGTTCTTGAGTCAAAATCACGCGTCGATTGCAATTTGCCCAAGAGGGTTGCCAATTTAGAGTCTGGTACTAAACCTCCATTACCTGGGGTGGCGGTGTTGGAAACCGCATGGAGCAAAGCGTATAACCCACAAGCGTTCTTGATTCGTTGAGGAAACCAGTAAATTTTCTCATCTTGGGGGTTGCTAGGAATTTCGTAGGCGTTGCGGCTAGAATCTTCTTGCTTCTTTAATGTTTCGAAAGCGTCATCAATAGGGAACAAAAGAACGATGGCCTTGATGGGTCTAGGAATAAAGCTTGTAAGATCAGGGTCGGTCAACGAGTAAATGTCCGTGAATTCAATATGTTGAGAAACCCCTAACGAATGGGCCAAATTGGTGAAGATTGAAGGATCTGATTCCAATGGGACAACTGATCTCGAGGGCATTGTTTTAAAATGATATGAAATTGCTACCTTTATTACAGAGATTGCTTGCCAGAATCATCGCCTCATCAATATTTTTTGCTTTGTGAAAAAAAAAAAAAAAAAAAAGACCAAAAAATCTTAAAATCAAAACCTGATAATCGCACTGAGGAAACGAGCAAAACGACGTGCGATAAATTGTAGTTTGAATGGTTATTTACGAAAGATTGTGGATTTACAGAGATTAAAAATATCAAAATAAAGAACAAAAAAGGCTAAAAAAAATAAGTAAAATGATTTGAAATATAAACCCCAAGCGAAACAGATATTAGAGATAGAAGTAAATATTCTAATACTATATTATAAAGGGTTTTTTAATTTTCTCTCCTTCCGGCCATTTGTGCCTATTCAAAGATCGATGCATACTTTTATGGCTTGGTAATCCAGAAGTGGGTTAAATACTGAAGAAGAGAAAACTCCAAAAAGAAGAGGAGAGAGAGTAAAAAAAATTTTTTCCTAGGCCTTTATATACCCGCGGAAGCATGGTGTTTGCAGCCCTGGTGGGGGAACCCCGACTACTACACAGCATGCCGCCATTCGTCAATATTATATGCTTTCTTCAATATCCTTTTTGGTGGCCGTGCGAGAAGGAATTGGGAATTAATTTGTGATGTTATGGTCATTTTTAACCGTTTACGTACTTTTGATTATGATGTTTGAATTTCATGAGGAGAAGAGAAAAGAAAATTAGATAAATAACTCAACAAGATAGAATTACTTTTTACATTCTTCCATGAACATTCAGGTTAGTGACAACACAAAGCTGCTCTGGTAGTTGTCCCAAACACATAACATACTGACAGCTAATAGCTGAAGTACCTTTGAGTGAAACTTTTACTGAGGAGGCTCAATTGATGGATCGGGATCGAATGGACCAAACGATCTCTTAATTTGATAGTACCACTACTACTATCATGCAATATCTTATAAGTCAAATTAATCAAGTTAGGTGATATAAAGCTAGAGATTTGGAAATCTAAGATTCTCAGTATTTTTTGTGTCATTATTTTTCTTACAATTTAAAATGCCCGTCAATCAAAGAAAAAACGAATATGAACATTCTTCTTTATTATAAGCTATGTACAATGCTGTGAAATGTTTCTCCCACCTAGAGTTGAAGTTTTTCAGATCTTTGTGGTAATCTGGCAGCGATCTTATCCCAATCAATGGATTCCCAAACTCTTTCCAAATATTGTTTTTTACCAAAGACACCATAATCGTGCAAGTAAGCCTTTGGTGAAGCGTCAATGGCTAATATTGGCACAAATTGTCTCTTAGTGGCATGGTGTATACTTTTAGCTTCGTCAACTGTTTCGATCAAAGTATTTTGGAATGAGTATTCCAACTTATTTTTCTTTTTCTGTTCTTCTTCATAAGCCAATTTTGCTTCAGGATCTTTCAATTTGTTTTCTTGTTCTTTGGTATGGTGGAATAATTTCAAATCGTCCAAATATTTGGAGGCATTGGAGTTTGGTTGACCACAGTTGTAAGTGTTCAAAACAAACATTGTTTCGTAAACGTCGGCTCTTCTAACCAACTTCTCCACGACCAACCAGGCAAAACCATCACCCTTGATGGCCATAGCAGAGTTGAGTAACAAGGTCTTGAATTCTACTATTGATCCAAATGAATCTACCAACCAGTCTTTCAAGTTGTTGTTAGTTGGCACGTTGCTAATAGCGCTGTTTCTGTTCAACACCGGTCCCGCAAGCAAATCTTTAACAGTGGCCTTTGGTGGTAATGCCACTTCTTCAGAGCTGTTGAAAGTATTTATTGGGGCAAGACATTCCAAGGCAAACTTGGTATTGTATAATAATGAAGCATTTTCATATAATGATCTCTTGATTGGTTCCTTGTAAAAAGTAGAAATTATGTCTTCCAAACTGCCACCGGCTACACCATCGGTGGATTCTTTGTTCAAATTATTCACATAGCTTTGGGCTCTAGAGTACCAGGCACTTTCCAAACCTTTGGCGGAATACAAGCCCTTGAGACCGGTATCTTTCAATTCATCAATAGTTTCAATCTTTGGAACAGTGTGCAATGATCTTTGGGATGCTATGCTGTTCAACACAGATCTTGATGACTTGGTCCCTATTTGCAAAGATCTAAGCATATTTTATCTATGTGTGTATTTTTCTTTCCCTGATAAAGTGTTCACCAAAATATTCTATCAGCACCGATCGTTCAATTTTATTATTGTGAGTTTCTTCAAAAATTGCAGAAGAAAAAAAAAAAAAAATTGAAAAATGTTGCCCGGCTGGAAATATATGATGCTTGCAGAATGATACATACATCTGCGTTTACCAAAACTGCCCAATGGGATCCTGATAAGTTAAGCTGTCAGTAAATATCATAAAATTTACACTACGAATGGATAAACTTGATTAAAAACTGAGGAAATAATAAGAATCATAATATTAAAAGCGAAAAATTACTATTCAATTGAGCGAAATGAGTCAACAATAGATAAAAGGAGATCGAGGAGAATTGAAGAAGTATTTGTGTCAAACAAATCGAAAAAAAAAAAAAAAAAAAAAGAAAATGAGTAAATTAGTAATAGTATCTGCAGCCAGCTTCACAAACGCCATAGATAACTGTTAAACCAGTAACTTGCCAGCAGTTTTGAACAGCATTGGAACCTTCTCTGAAGAGCTCACAAGTGTTCAAACATTGTGCCAAACCGTAGGTACCATCACGTTTTTCAGCATGAACTTCACCAGAGGATACTTCAGTTTTCATTTCAGAATCAATTTCTGAATCAATACTGGAGTCTGGGTTGTTCAAAACGTACAAATATTGGGCTTCCAATTCGATTTGAGTATCACTTTTTTGTTTGACGGCCATGTTGTTGTGTGGTTGGATATAATTAGTGAAGTTCCCTTCCATGGAGTAACCACACAAGGCTTTTCTAGCAGCTTGGTACCAGAAAGTGCTATTCAAGGATTGAAAGGTTGGGGTTTCGGAAAGACAAGTACCAAAGTTTTGGAATCTGTGGGTAGCATCGTTACACATGTTACCTAACATACCGGCAGATGGAGCAGCCTCAGTGAGAGCGATCAATGGGGCGGTGAGAGTTAAGATTTGGGTGAGTTGCATTGTGTTGAAAGGGATGAAGAAGATAATAATATGAAAGAGTTAAAAATAAGCAAAGATGATTATTAGTAATGCAAAAGAATTGCAAGTTGTGAATATTGTTTGGGTAAGCCACCTTTTATATATATATATATATATATATATATATATGCGTAAAAAGAATCTCTATTGAAAAGTCTGTATGAGAATGAGAACGCCATTCACGGTTCTTGGAAATATGGATGCTTTGTAGAGATACGAGGCTAATGAATTTTTCCCATTCTAAAATGAACACTCTATTGCCATTTGCTAGCTAAAAATAATGGATTGTGACATAATTCTCCCTGAGGCATGTCGAGCGCGCACGGCAATGTCAGCTTGTTGGGAATGCAGAGGTGTCGATAAACAAAAACGGGCTAGACCCTTTTTTCGAAAAAGGACCCTTCACAAGACCAGAATGCCTATCAAGGAATAATGAGAAATGAAGACATGCGGCATCACATTTAAGGATTCAACACAAATAATTATTTCAGCTGTGATAAATAATGTATGGGGAGGTCAAGGCTGTTTCCACGTGCTGGGCACTTACACCATTTCTGCGGGTCTTTCTCCAAGGAAAACAAAAAATCACAAGAAAAAATGACAACCGTTATCAAACAAACAAGAAGATCAGGTACTAAAAGGGCAATAATAACTGAGAAAAGCTATGGATAAAGGGACTGTCAGCGCCTCTTTTGCCCTCTCGAGTGAGCTTGATACAACCTTCAAGTTCAAAGTGCTTGCAATTGAAGGACAGTTTGAAAAACTAGTATCACAATCTGCAAGAATCTCCAATCCTAAACTCTATCAATGCTTATCAAAAATAAAATACAACTCAGATTTGTTCATTGTTGCCCAGCTATTCAATGGAAACATCCCATTATCTTTACCAGTTCAGACAAAATATGTATCCTTTGATTACAATCAACATCTATATCGCCAAGAAGGACTAAATAATGTTGGTGATTCGCTTGGTCGTGGAAATGGGACTTCTTCCAAACCCGAAAAGAATAATGGATCGTTAATAACGGACAGTGTTAATACCCCATATAGAAGAGTGTTCAATCAATGGATCGATATGCCTATTAACTATAACCAACTACCTTTGGAATCCAAATTGCAGTTCAAAGTGTACGAATATGTAAACAACGAGAAGGTGGTGTTTGGGCAATGCTCAATCAGTTTATTTGATCTTTTAGATGGTAGCTTACAGAGAGGACACCAGCTAATACGCCTAGATTTGAACTCTCAGAGATTTGGAATGGCAATTGGATCTACTGACAAGGAGTATGAAACGCAATTGAAAGAATTGGAGCTGGCGATGAAAAAGATGGAAACGTTAGTCAATGAAGAGGAGTCTTCTTCTACTTCAAATGGGGGCAATGATGATTGGCTAAATTCTATGGTTATCAAAAAGATTGAGAAACTAAAGAAAAAAGTTATTAAAAATAACTTGAATAATTTCAATTTATTTATCGAATTGGTAAATTTCAATGTGCCCATTATTTACAACGATTTTATCTATACTACAAGGAATTACTTGGCGGAAGAAAACAATAATCTTTTGAAAACCACAAATGCTAATGATTCCATACTTGCCAGCAAAAATAATTCGATGAATAATAGTGTAATCACCGAGAAGAAAAATAATGGGGTAATTAGAACCAGCAACCAAACGAATATCACGAACGGCCTCGTAGTAGAACAATCAATAGATATTGACTCGATTAATGATAATGCCAAGTTTTCAACCGCGGTGGTTTATGACCCTGAGCAATACAATACTCAGCCGATTGAACTCAAGTATCACGAATTAGAAAGATCATTGAACAACTCCAATTATAAGAGACTAGCTGATAAGAATTTGAAACCGAATTTGAAACTCAAGAAACATTTGAACAAGATTTTAAATTATTCATCGATTCGTCAGTTGAATAATCGGGAAAAGAATTTGATTTATAAATTCAAGTATTATTTGATTAATAATTTCAAGCTAAACAGTTTTTCCTTGAACAGTTCAAATTTTTTGAATTTTTTATTGAAGTCCATAAATTGGGAAAGAAACAGTGAAATCCAAGAAATCCAGGAGATTTTGACCAACTTGACCATGAATAAATTGGAAATTTCACTAACCAATACCCTTGAGCTCTTGGGACCTATTTTCAATAACAATACATTGGTGAGAAATTTTGCTGTCAACAATTTGAAGCATTTTAATGACAAAGAATTGAATCTTTATTTGTTGCAATTGATTCAGGCATTAAAGTTTGATGATTATATTTTTGAAAATAACAACCGCGGGTCATCAAACAATAATGATTTTCTGTCAATTATCGATGTGGGGTCAAAGGAAGAACTTGTTAGTTTATACAAGTCCTTGAAATATAATAAGAATTCGGGTCCGATAAATAACAGCTATTCATCGTTTGATAATGATTTAAGTTCTACCAACGATTCGAACGAAGTTAATGGTATTGGTAATGGTGAAAATACCACAAATCATGATGATAGGTATAACCTAGACGAAAATTTATCTCCTTTGGCAAACTTTTTAATTTATAAAGCGATCCATAACAAGTACTTGGGTAATTATTTTTACTGGTATGTGAAGCTTGAATCAAAAGACAGTGAGAATGATTTTAAAGAACAATTGGTGTTTAAGAAAATCATCAAGGTGTTCAAGAAACATTTAAAAAACTTGGAACTGTATAAACAACAACAACAACAACTAGAATCATCGCAGTTGGTCAACAATAGTACTATGAATAATAAGGGAAGGAATGGTGAGCTTGATGAACGCTTAATTTCCAGAAACAACTCAGTAGAAAGCGACATAAATGAATTGGATTCAAGTGAGGATATACTGCAAGCAAGGAAGACCAGTGAACATAACATTGATTTACAAGCGAGTGGCACAGGGTATTACAAAACCATCAAGAGCGGGGTTCATAAAATTTTTGATAAATCCAATAAGCTTATGGGGCAGTCCTCAAATGATGATAATGGCGGTATTGAATTGACAGGTAACGAATTAGATTTATCTTTGTTACAAGATCAGATAAACTTTGTCAATAAGATTTCACAGTTGACAATGATGATTAAGAATTTGAAGAAAAGCACCCCGGAAAAGCAGCAGTTTTTGAGAAGCTATCTTTTGAAGAATGAGGCCAATTATCAATATTTTGATCCTAACAATACTCAGCCATTGACATTGCCGTTGAATCCTAAAATTAAGATTCTTTATATTATCGCTGAACAGTGTGCAGTGTTCAAGTCTTCGTTATCTCCATTGAAGCTTACATTTAGAGTGTTGAAAGAGGAATCATCGAAGAATGATGGTAATGATAATGATAATGATGATGATGATGCAGTTGGTGATGGTGATACTTATTCTTTTATGTACAAAATTGGAGATGATTTGAGACAAGATCAGTTGATTATTCAGATCATCAAGATGATTGCAAAACTATTGAAGGACGAAAACTTGAAATTGAAGTTGAATCCTTACGAAATTCTCGCTACCGGGTTGAATGAAGGGATGATTGAATTCATTCCAAATTTAACGGTCGATAAAATTTTAACCAAGTATCAAAACATTTTGAATTTTTTCAAAACTGAAAACCCTTATGGAGACTTTGAAGGTCAAAATATTGGGGAACGGGAAAGCAGTGATCGGATGGTAAAAGATGTTATTAAGAAAGATAGTTTAGAAACCAGTATTGCTGAAGCAATCAATACTGCAAACAATGGCCCTAATAATGACAATCCGAATCTTCAAGGAATCCATCCAAAGATCATGGATAATTTTGTGAAATCTTGTGCTGGTTATTGTGTTATTACATACTTGTTAGGGATTGGTGATCGACATTTGGATAATTTACTCATTTGTCAAAATGGCCGGTTTTTCCATGTTGATTTCGGGTATATTTTAGGTAAAGATCCCAAGCCATTTCCTCCATTGATGAAACTACCAATTGAAATCATTGATGGTTTTGGAGGATTGAACTCTAAACATTTCCAAGATTTTAAGAATTATTGTTTTATATGCTTTTTGACGTTACGGAAAAATAGTAACTTGATTTTGAATTTGTTGGAATTGATGATGTTTGGTAACATTCCTGATTTGAAAGTCGATGGGAAAAATGCTATTTTGAAAGTACAAGAGAAATTTATGTTGGATTTGAATGATGAGGAAGCTATTGTCTATTTCCAAAACTTGATTAATGATAGTGTCAATGCGTTTTTACCGGTGGTGATTGACAAATTGCATTCTCTAGCCCAATATTGGAGAGCTTAATTGTTTCTTTTTTTTTTTTTTAGACTGTACAATATATGTGTGTTTCTTTTTGCTTCTACCTATATCATTTAGTAAATAAATCTTAGTTTCTTCTTAATTACTAGAATGTGGGGAAGCAAAGTGCAGTGCAAATACTGATTAGTTTTGTGCATACACTTTTCCAATAGCAAATGAGTAGCATTATAGTATAACGAGACCACCGCCGCATCACTGATAATTCAAAAAAAAGATACAACTTTTTCTTTCTTTCTTACAAACAAAATAGATAAAATAGAGAATATTTAAAAATTGATTCATTGACACATAAAAAATAACGAATATAAAGACTAATCATGATGATAAAATGTAGCTGTAAAGAAGGAAAGCATTAAGAGATAATATAAAACAGGAATAAGATTAATTAACCAATTACTTGAGGACGAATACCATTTTTTAAAAATGGAGCAACCACCAACCACTTAGTGGTGATGCAAGTTGTGTTGTGGGTCTCTGAAGATCTTCTTCATTGGAGAGGATTGGTAGTACCATTTAGTCATGGCACCAGCAGCAACGAAGGCACCACCGATACAAACAACCAAGGTGTATTTGATATGAGGAGGGATTCCGCTAGCAGAAGTGCTGCTGGTGGAAAGGGCTCTTCTGGCGGTGGTGGACACCATCATTTTTCTAGAAGCGGCTTGAACAGGCATGGTGAACATTGTTATTAGAGTGTGTGTTTGTGTAGAGATGTTGTATTATTCGGATCACTTTATGAGGATAGTTCTCAGTGAGGATAGCAGATGATGATAGTTATAATGATACGAATAGATAATAGACATTTGGAATTTACAGAGTCCTGAGGGGAGATATTTATATGAAGATATTTTTCCATCTCTCTGTGTGTATATTCGCCAAAGCGCAACTCAACACACACACACAAAAAAAAAAATGCATGTTGGCAGATAATGGAATATTCGTTAATTGGGAATTATGCTGGTACACACGGACCATGACATGACAGGAACAACATCCCATGCCTGTGGTCTGACCAATGGGGGAGGGAAAGTCAGCGGTGACTGACGATGAGTGGGAAAAGAAAGGCGGAGAGCATGGAATATTATGGAGGTGATAAAGTTGTACATTGCTCACTGTTCCTTTTTGGTGGTCTTTTCTTTTCGTATGACTGCTGTTCTGTGACACCGCAAATACATACATACAATTGGTATCTGTCTCTGTAACAAGGTTCTCTCTATTGATTGCTCTTTATCTTTTATCTCTATCTCTGTGTATCTATCTCCTTATCCGTAAATATTCTGAACACCACCAAGATTATTAATCAATGCCATTGGTATCAGCAACGGTCTTCTCCCAACTCGCGGGTATTTTCTATAGCTGCATCAACCATTAGGATTGCTGGTATGACCATTATTAGACTTAAAAGGTATATTCCCCAAATGGAGAAATCGATATTTTAGAGTTTCACAGCAAGTATTTGATTGAAACTGGAGCCATCATTAGTCATTTAGTGGTCTCAAGATCAAATATAGAGACAGATACGAAAAAGAAAAAAAAAACCATTTCTACATCTCCTACATTTCAATGATCAGCTATTATTGTCAATGATATACGCGGGTTGTGAGTCTATCTCTTCATCGGTCTTAAATTATTACGGTGATATTACTATCATGGACAATATATCTGATAAATAGAAGTATATAAATAATACTCGTTCGCTCTTCACGTAATATTTTATGATACAGGAACAACAATCTCCACACAGAGAGATCACACATTCGAAGTTTCCCCGAAGACCTCCCCCCCCATGTGTGCTTACTTTCACAAGCTAGTGGTTATTTGTTATATATAATATACAGAGAGAGATATTATATTATTCTTATCTCTATCGATGGGTATTGATTCTCTATCAATGAGTATTCACCGCCACAGGAGAAAAAAATCGTGTAAAAAAAAAAAAAAAAAAAATTCAAAAATTCGAAAATCCATCTCTAATTGACACCGATGATCCCAAATATAACACCATAAATTAAACATAAACCATGAAACCCCAATTGCTAATACCAAGCATTCTCTGCCTAATATTTTCCTGTCAATTTGCTCTAGCCGTCTATGCTCCATTAGTGTTATCGTCAACAAAGCTAATTAGGGGCTTCACCAAGAATATTGAAAACCCTAGACCTAACCCTTTCCCACTATCCAGAGCCGAAATATTAATACGGAAATTGGTTAAGAAATGTTCTTCGGACGCTTACATTTTGATCAACCAGCCAGGGTTAACTTATGATGATTTTAAAGTCAATGATCACAAAATCTTTTTCAACCTTCAATCAAAATTGAACGAAGACTCGGTAGTGACCAGTTTCCCATATGTTGAGAATGGAATATCTTTTGAAAAAATCACCAAACAGATCCTATCAGCTTGTGAAGATATCGAAGTGATCAGAATCAACGTGGAAGATGAAGAAGAATTGCGTGAGGGCCACCAATTGCCAAGATACAAAGATACAAAACCAAGAGTCATCATCTTGAACTTGCCTAAGCTACCGACCCACGGGGATATCGAATACAGAAATAAAATGATTCATGAGAATGACAAATACATTAGGAAAGTGTTGCAACGGATCCCTTCGCCATATCTTTCATTTATCTTTACTTCTTTGGACACCACCATCAACGACGAAGCATTTCTCTCGAATCATCCTAAAAACATGGGGGTTCCATTGTCAAGTTTCAAAAAAATCTCTAGAACTTTTGATCCAATGAGCTGGTTGACCAACGACGAACGGAGATTGAAAGAAGAACCAATATTTAGAGAGATTGATTTCACGGTGGCGAAGAACGATGATAACATCCAGCGCAAGAACAAGTACGAGCAATGGATGGAGGATTTGAAGAATGAAGAAAATGAAATTAGACTAATTTCCCCGGAATTCTACAGTGAAAATAAGGGGTTGGTTGCGGTGTTAGGGTTGGTTTTTGTAGGGTTTTTAATGTACATTGCCATCATCACCGTGCGGAGTATTGTTTTGGAGCTCAAGACTTTGCTTTGGAAAAGATCTGTCAAGGCACAGAAATCAAAGCAAAAGAAGAATAAATGAATGGTCAACTTTTGCTACATTAAGTGAGTTTTCGACTCTGATTGATCAATCTTTTTTGAATACATCATTAATTCTCTTTTTCATGTTATATGAAATCGCATCAACATTGTATATTTACCGAATAAACAATAAACAATAAAGCATAGAATAAGAACATTGAAATGAGATAACATCCTCTCTAAATATGAACTATATTGAACAAAATGATCATATATCTCGACATGACATGACATGACTTGGTTCGTGCCCCGATGCGATCGATGGCTAAAAAAAAATTCAAAAATGATAATATAGTTTCCCGTTTTTATTGGAAATAGTTGATCCATTCTAATCTAAAGTTCACAATTTGTAATACGATAATGAACAGTGACACTCTAATAATTGACAGGTCGCTTTCTTTGAAAGATCAATCTCCATTTATTATCATCCAGGACAGTTTTGCCCAGTCATCTCGATTCCTAGTTGATGAAATCATTTACAAGAGCGCCTCGGTGATTTCTCACAAGATTTACTTGTCATTTGAAACTTTCAGCAAACCACCATTTATCAACGAGGAAAAAGACTTATTTGTCGATTGTTTGGGTTTAGACGGTGACACTGACCAGGGACTTGCCAAGATTTTGATACCAATCAAGGAGTTCATGAGGAAAATCATCCCTAATAGTCAACTCAGCCATTTTAATGAATCACCGAAAATTACTACCAATGCCAGTATTGTGGAAACATTGGCCAATAGCACCAGTTCTGACTCAAAGATCTTGATCATCATTGACACGTTGAATTATCTTGAAGGTCACCAAATATCCAAATTCGCTGCCGATTTGATGAGGATCCATCCGAATTTTGTAATATTGTCGACTTTACACTCATCAATTCCCGAATCAGGATCTTCGAACCCATATTACCCTTCAAAATCTAATCTTTTAACCTATATTGCCACCACGATCTTTGACATCAGTTTCCACCACCCTAATAATAGTAATGGTGACGCCAGCGATTTTGATGATGAGTACTTGCACGATCAATATTATAAGAAATTCATGGTGCCTCAAGGACTCAACAGACCCCAGAGCAACCAAATAAAGCTCCTGAAATTTAAAAAATCCGGTAAAAAAATCGAGCTCCAATTCTTGTTGGATTCCCAAACCCATGAGTTTAGTCTCTATGATCCAGATGCCGCGTTGCAAGCCCGCGAATCTGCGGTGGTGGTTGAAGGTGATGAAAGCTTATTGAAGGACTTGAGTACTTTCAATTTGTCGACTAGTGATAAGCAAAAACAAGCAAGAAACCAAGTGGAATTGCCATACCTCGACGCCCAAAAGTTCCAAGATGGTGGGGCAATTGTCTACCAGTTTGAAAAAGACGATGATTATGATGAAGAAGATCCATATGAGGATCCATTTTAGAGTGAATCATTAGGAAAATAAAAATAAGGGGATCTTAGTGTTTGATAGAGGATGGCATTTAATACATATATATTGCATTTTCAAAGCAACATGGTTAATAATAATAATAATAATAATAATAATTGCTCAGCTCCGAGCGCCATGGATGTTGCGGTCTATACGGTTTTAGATTTGATGACAATATTAACGACAATGATATATATATGGATGAAAAAAAATTGTAGCATAGTAATAATAATGGTGTCAATGAAAAACTAACAATGGTATCAATAAGATAATAATAACAAAAAAAATAAAAAAAAAAATAACGATAATGCTGATAGGACAACAAAAACAACAAGCAAATCAACAACACTCTATAATACAACTAATAATATTAAACCACAAACTAAGTTGAAAATAAAAATTTGGAATGAAGATGATGGGGTACATGAATAAATCAAAGGGGATATAATTTATATCACATTCTTCAACAGCTCCATTGTGGCAACCATAACACACGGTAACAATAAGTTATCATTAATATCGCTCCAGGCTTCTACTAGTCCTCCAACGGTACAAGTGATGAAAAGATTCCAGTTAGAATAATTTTCCAAACTTTCGAATTGAAATGAATTCTTCAAGGCATCACAAATAACATAACAAACCACAATGAATGCCATGGTGCCAACGACTGTCTTTGAAGTATCGAACCATTTCCAAGTTAGTCTCCATTGTTTATTACTTTTCTCATTAATGTGACCAAAACGTTTACCAACAATCGATGCCACGGAGTCCCCTACTCCTAAAGCCACTAATCCAATGACGCTGTCATTGAAAAACATCGGGATAGATACCCCAATGATCAAATATAAATATGAAATCAATATTGGACCTTTACTGTCTCGGGTATCTTTAAACACCCCTAAAATCTCGTTGATCGTGGTGCCGATCGGGGTCCCCAAGTACCTGACCAATTCAACGTTTAAAAACACAAGAATTAGCAACGCCAGGATCATTTTTAAAAACTCAATTTGTGGTGGGTGGTTCATGAACGGAACAAACATCATGAAGATCACAAAATGCCAGATTTTCCTATTAAAATTCAAAGTTTTCCCCAAGCTGTCGGCTTTAGTTAAATCTTGATGCTGGTGGTCTTTGATGGTAGACTTTCCCACGATGGTCATCAAGACATAGGCAATCATCAACGCAAACACCATCCAATATCCAATGATCAAGCGCCGCTGTGCTGAATCTTCGAAAAATAAGTACTGCCAGAGCCAAGTGACGAAATTCTCTTTCAAATGCCAGTACTCCAAAACCACCACATTGGTTAGAAAACTCATGACGTATGTGGCAAACATAAAAGTTTCTAAAAATTTTGACGATCTCCAAGGAGTTCTGGTATAAAAGGGAATGATCACTAAACATATGGAAATCATAAACGAGATCACCAAGTTTCGGAACACCGCTAGTTCCAAAGTATCATTGTCGGTGAAAAACAAGAGATTTATCAATGCCACCAGGAAGAATTCTACTTCGAGCATAGTCATTGACTCCTTGGCAATATTCTTAAATACTCTGCTTCCCAATATCTTCATCAAAATGAATAATGACGTGATTCCCACTTGGATTTTATAATCATGGAAATCGACATAGTCATCACGACCAGGCACACAAAGGAACGGCACTTTGTAAACAAATTTATGAGGGTATAGTTTCTGATACAAGAACGACAAGATCATCGAATACGGAACTTCATTCCATGCCATGGGATAATTCTTCAACATTGGCCCAACAATGAATTCTGCAGACCCATAATATACGAGGAAATCCGAAATGTCTTGCAAAGACACTGCCCCACCACCATTAGAAATGACATTTGTCAGGTCGATTGATGATGATGTAGAGGCCATCATCTCATTTATTTGAGGATCCGGCTGGGAATCCCCGATCACTGTGAGTGTATCATTCTGGGACGACGTGTTGGTCTTGAGAAATGTGGCAATAGAAGGCGATAGTGTTGGGGAGGACACGGCAAGTAGTAGCAAAGTAATTAGTGTCAATCTTGTATGCATAGCGATGGCATTCTTGTCTCTTGAGTTTGATGATAATAATAATAATAATAATAATAATAATAATCACTTGCGTGCTAAGGCGTGGTTGTGGCAGTTTTTGGGTAATTTTCAAGAATCGGGAAAAATCATGAAAGAAAAAATAAACACCCCTGTGCACCCGCTAAAAGGGAAGCAATAGCCACCACTCAATAAAAAATAGAATCATCAACTACAGTTATTATTATTATTGTATAAAAATGAGCTTCATTTTATATTAAAAAAAACGCCAGCTAAAAAAATAAATCGATTTCCTAGAGAGATGCCTTGAAAAAAAAAAACAAGACACCAATCATAAATATATATAAAATACCTAATACAATGGTTGAACAGAAGTGGTATGAAAAAGCATAAAGTGATGAGAAAAAAAAAATCATTAACATGAGGATGAGCAAAAAACGAGCAGGTTGAACATTAAGCCGTGAGCAAATAATAACATAAGAGAGAGAAAAAAAAAAAAAGATGACCAAATTATTATGATATGAATGAATATCTGTTATAAGTTAGAAATTAAAAAAATAGACTTGTTGAAATTCTATAATGATGATGTGTAAATTTGATTTTTTCGAAAAACCTTCTAGATTTACAAAACCAACTTCTTTGGCTTTTCCCAAGAGTTTTCTTGGTTGGTGAAGTGACCATAAGAAGCAGTCTTGAAGTAGATTGGCTTGGCCAAGTCCAATTCCTTGACAATGACACCAGGTCTCAAGTCAAAGTTCTTGTTGATAATCTTGACCAATTCATCGGAAGAGTATTTGGAAGTACCGTAAGTGTCAACGTAGATAGACAATGGTTCGGCAACACCAATAGCATAAGAGAATTGAACCAAAGCTCTTCTAGCCAAACCAGCAGCAACCAAAGACTTGGCAACCCATCTGGCAGCATAAGCAGCAGATCTGTCAACCTTGGAGAAATCCTTACCGGAGAAGGCACCACCACCGTGAGCACCCCAACCACCGTAAGTGTCGACAATAATCTTTCTACCAGTCAAACCGGCGTCACCTTGTGGACCACCAATGATGAACTTACCAGATGGTTGCAAGTGGTATTTGGTGTTTTCGTCCAACAAAGCAGCAGGAATAACCTTTTCGACAATCTTGGATTTCAATTCGGATTGAATTTCTTCAAGGGTGATGGTGTCGGCGTGTTGAGCAGAAATGACAACGGTGTCGACTCTGATAGGAACGACGGCACCGCCTTCCTTCTTGTATTCACAGGTGACTTGTGTCTTGGTGTCTGGTCTCAACCAGCCCAATTCACCGGATCTTCTAGCGTCAGCCAAAGCCTTGTTCAATTTGTGGGACAACAAAACGGTCAATGGCAACAATTCTTCGGTTTCGTCGGTAGCGTAACCAAACATGATACCTTGATCACCGGCACCCAATTCTTCCAAAGCCTTGTCGATGTGGACACCTTGAGCGATATCTGGGGATTGTTGTTCAATGGCAACCATGACGTTACAGGTCTTGTAATCGAAACCCTTATCGGAGCTGTCGTAACCAATGTGCTTGATGGTGTCTCTGATGATCTTTTGGTAGTCCAATTGGGCTCTGGTGGTGATTTCACCGAAAACCAAAATCAAACCGGTCTTAGCAGAAGTTTCACAGGCAACCTTGGAAAGAGGGTCTTGAGCAAGACAGGCATCAAGAATAGCGTCAGAGATTTGATCACAAATCTTATCTGGGTGACCTTCACCGACAGATTCAGAAGTAAAGAAGAAAGTTTCGACGGTCATTTTTGTTCAACGAGAGTTATTTGATATTAAAAGTAAACACACAACAAAGAAGATTGTTTGTATAGTTCTGGAAAAAAGAAGAACTAAGAGAAGATTTTTTTTTTTTTTTAAAAGTTGCGGGATAAAATGTTTTTATATTATGTGGAAAAACACAGATAACTTTTTTTTTTTCCATCGTACAAAATTTTCACACATGCAAAAGAAACACCGGAACCCCAATCGAAGCAACACACGTGACATCGCGTCTTCGTTTAGGCTCACGTGTTGTTGAGTCTCGCTTAATTTCCCTCTGGCACGTGGGAAGACAGCCACGAGGAGCCCATCACGTACCTACGTGCGGTGTGAAGAAATCACCGTAATTATCCAGCGGGATGTATCTATCCTTGATCCGGGAAGATCTATTCCCAGCTATCAGAGAATGATTGCCAAATCAGCTGGAGACGGCGAGGGTTTTTTTTAAAGATCATCCAGCCAGAAAAGAATGCCATGCCGTCAATGATAATTACGTTTATGATATTAACGCTATTCAAGAACACAGAGTAAAAAAGCATTGCAGAGACCCTTGAAACAGTCCAAAAAAACGGTGATTTTTCCCAAACCAATAATAATGATGATGAGTCCCGGCTCCAAAATGTAATAATTCTGTTTGAGCAGGGGTTGATGTATCATTTAAATTGCAACATTGAGGGCTATGGGAACTATTAAATTCGATCATTTGCATCAACTCATAAACCTATTGCGATGACGTGTGGTGATCCACTGATGATCCCCATCGAATCTTGTCAAGATTGCTATCCAACAGCATAGTTATCTTGAGGTGAGCTTGGGGGATCATATCAGAGCTTTTGAGTATTCAGTATTCTAATATTAACAATTATATAAATGATAATAAGAGAAAAAGAAAAAATTAGCTGGCTTTGCAGTTTCCATTATTCTGATGCTTGGTCATTCCCATTTATGAGGTCAACTTCATCGGATGATCTTTCTAATATTGTTGACATTCCTAATACTGAATCCTTGAGACTCTCAAGATCTTCCTCATCCTTTTCTTTTTGCAAAGTTTAAGAAATTAGTAGTTTGGGAATTACTTTCGAACGCGGTATTTTCAGAATAACTCGTGGGTATTGTTTCAGAAGACTGTACTTCAGATGCCCGCAATCGCAATCAACAAAAAGCTTCTCTTGTTAACAATATATTTTATGAAAACATTTGATAACATAATATCTTGATGGTGAATACCAGCAGCATGACAAAGGTAACTAAGTTGTAACTCGGCATCTTTAAAGCCATTGCTCATTCTCAGGTTTTAGGGATAGCTTATCTGGGTATGCCCATGCACCGTGCATGCATGATGATAAGGGGGGTGGTTATGATTTATTACCGATTATGTAACTGATTACGATAGGTTTTTGTTATCATGTGATTTGACATGTGATACAAGTGAGACCCTGTTTCTCTCACAAGCAGTACAAAAAAAAAAATTTTATGAGGATGGATGGATGCATTATATTCATAACATCATGATGGACGGATACCATTTTGTCAACATACAATAGAATAACCCCCCCAAAAATACGACAATATGAGTTTCCAAAGAAAAAATAAGGTTCTAGGACGCCCCGGGGGTGCTAGTGGACCCGCTCCTAACAGAATTGTTCCTGGAAGAACTCCAAATTTGCCTGGAAGAATCCCCAATGTGGGATTGGTGCCCGGCAGATCACCTAATCCTCTTCTTTCCAATAGTCGAGCAATTTCTAATAGAAGACCTGTTGGTGGTACAGTGGCACCATCTCATCCTCAGACAACAACAACAACAACAACCGCCACAACAGAATCAGAGACTATAGAAGATCACACATCACAGCAAAATCCTTCAATTAAACCTTCAATTATTACTTCTCAGCCAACCATATCCACAGGAACCTCTGATATTGATAAACTTATACTCCATGGGGGTTTACCAGTCGGTACTTCTCTACTACTAGAGGAGACAGGGTCGACTGACTACTCTTCGATTCTTCTCAAGTTCTTTGCTGCCCAAGGAATTGTTCATAATCGTATTGAAGATCCAAACCTCAAGAACACTACAAATTGCCATGTAATTGTCATTGGTGGTGGGAACGTCGCTAGTTGGGTGAAAGAATTACCAGGAGTTTATAAAGGATCAAGAAAAGAATTGAAAAAGAAGAAAATTAGAGAAAATGAATCGAAATTAAGTGTGCAGAATATCATCAATAATCAGGAACCTGCCAATCCAACCACCACTAACCTGGTGAATCCTAATTTGAAAATCGCTTGGCGTTATGGGCTTTCAAACTCGAAGAATTCAGATGCTAGTGCCGACGCTAAAGATTTTATGAATTTGACCTATCCTTACTATAATAATACTTTTGATATTACCACCCGACTTATTCCTGGTCCAAGACCCCAAGAAATCACATTTTTGCCAGTTCCGTTTCCTGGATCACCAAATAAACCCGAAAAATCCCAAATGATAGCGTTGTATAAACAAATTGAATCAGTGGTGAAGAACCAGTTGGAGACCCGGGATCAGCAGGGGAAGTCCGTCAATAATAAGATCATCAGAATCATCTTGCCAAACTTACTCAATCCTTCAACGTATCACCCATCGTATTTTCAAACATCCGAAATTTTGCCGTTCTTGCAATCTTTGAAGAGCTTGGTTATGAAATATTCCAATAACTTAACATTGATATCCTCGATCTCAACCGACTTGTTCTCCCTCAATTTGGATCACGGATCATCTACAATCGGCTCGTCAGCATCGATGATGAAAACCTCGTTAGTGAAGCTTTTGGAATCCCAATTCCATTCGATTCTTCAACTCGATCCGTTCAACGAGCAATTGTTGAAGTTGCTTGAAGCAAGTTATAAAAACCAACCAACGAAAATCCAACAAGGGTTCATCAACGTGGCGAAGATTTACAATGTTAGTGACAAAGGTATGATGTGTATCAAAATGAACGAGTATGCTTTCCGGAATGGCAGAAGGAACTTCGAAGTTGGTGAATGGAGTATTCCGGTTGAAGAAGAAGATGATGGGAAGAAAAATAAAAGTGAAGGAAATCAAACCAGTAAAAAAAATGAAGAAATCTTTGGGACAAGCAAATCAACGACTAAAAATATTGACTTTTGAGCATTGAATGGTAATTTTTTTTTTTCTCTTTCTCTTTCTCTTTTTCTTTTTTTTTTTTTATTTTTTATTTTTTTTATTATTAAACAGAATTTCAAAGAATAATTTTTGTTTATACATCATGGATTAATAATAGGTTATTTTAAGGTTTTGTGTTTTATTGACAAAGTGTAATAAGATAAAAATCAGAAATAAAACTAAGAATTAAATGAAGAAAAAGGGCAGTAGTACCAATTATTTGCTCAAAATCCCCCACCAGTTTTCATTATCAACTAGTTGAACTTGCCAATTGAGGGTCTTACTTCGAAGAGGTCGATCTCATTGCAATCTTCACCACTATGAAGTGTAGTATCCTGGTTTTTGAATTTTTGAGTCACTTGGTTATAATAGTGGAACTTAAGTGGATCATAACGGAAATCATTAACTTCCAATTTTGAGCCGTCACAGGTTGTTTTTGGACAAAAGGAAGAGGACATAGCAACTTTTTTATGTTTCCCAGTGGGAAGAGTGTCTAAGTTTGATTCTTCACTATATTTTTGTTGCAAACTTCTTGCCCTTATTAATCGTGATCTTGTTGACTTTCCAAGTATTTCTTTTGTTTGAATGTCGATATTGTCATGAAATTGCAACCAAGATTTCAATTTCTTCTGCTCATCATTTTGGGAAGTGCTCTGAAAATTATCATTGGAATTTGAGGACATTATGATTGAAGATGCAAAGTGAACAGATGAAAATAAAAAAGTAAAAAATAATAAAAGTACACCAATAAAACAAACACCAAGTTCTATTTAGAAAAAAAAAAAAAAAAATGGGAAACACAAATGCTCATAGAAAACAATTTAAAGAAAAAAAAAAAAAAAAAGCAGAAAGAAAAGATAAGAAAATTCAAAAGCTGGGCTATTTCTTCTTCTTGTCTTCTTTTTCCTTTTGTTTCTTTTCGATTTCTCTTCTGGAACCTTTAATTAGTTCTAAGTGACCGACTCTTGAGGCAATCAATCTTTCGGTACTTGACAGAATTGTGCTACTTTGTTGTTTCAACAATTTTTCACTGATCCCACCCTTTTTCGACTTGAAGATTTTAGGAGCAGCTTTCTTTGGGTTCTTTTGGTGTTTGGTGACTCTACCACTGGATTTCTTTTTACTGAGCTTTAAATTCCCTTGGGCCATGGCTATATTTTTTAATCTATGATCTATTGTTTTAGTAAAAGAGATGCGATGAGATGAAAGGATTGCAACCAAAAATTTTCTTCCTTTATTCTTCTTGCAGATCTCGTACTTTGAGCCCTGGTCTTGACCTGGGTATCCAGTGGTTATTGTGAAACTGTCTATATAATTGTTATTTATTTCTCTTATTGTTTCATGGTTCTGTTATTGTCATTCTGTACTTTTTTTTTTTCTTGCTATTGTTCTCTATTATGTGTAAAGGGAATCCATAAATTTTTAGCTACGTTTTGCGGAGAATTTGTCTGTGACAGAATATTAAGCATGTTTTGGATGAGGATCTTTGAAATTCGAATGTTTGGGAATATATACCATGGACTTAGGTGATAGGGAGCGAGTGTGTGATAATGTGCAATGATCTGTAGTTAATTTATTATTATTGTTATTCTTGTCATAGGACGACTATTAACCAATGTTTTAAGATGGAACAGGGTGACCGCAGCATATTCGAATCAATTTAAATTGAGGTAAGAGTACCCAACGTTTCAAAATGTTGTGAGACAAAACAGAAGTAGCATTCTGATCTAACAAGTGTTACATCATGAACGACAAAGCAGTATCATAATAGTAATACTAATAGTAATAATAATAGACACACCAATACGCTTACGACAACAACAATGATAATAATAATAGACTGGGAAATTCCCCAATTCCTGGATATTCATGGTTTATGCCTCATCAATTCCCCTACCTATAATAATCAGACCCTTATGACGAGCATTCAAGGCTTTGCAGGATACTTTGCACCAGGAATTCCAATCGGGGTGGTTTTGTACAACAAAAATGTTTCAAAGGCGTTTGTGGAATGCTAATGCACCCTAATGCACAAGAACACCGAAATAAACCATGCTGTATGCACGATGGCATACCAACACAAATTGGCGACAATCAACACTCAATACATGTTGTCTATATATATATATATATATCACATCCCCTTCTGGATTAAATTAACATTTGTCCCCCTGCTACTACACCACATCTCACACAAATATCAAAACCATGGCTACCACTCTCACAATTACAACAACAGCAACAACAAAAACAACAACAACAACAACAACAACAACAACAGCCCCTTCAGCTTTCAAAATCAGTAAACCAAGAAACCTCCAAAAAATCCAAACCAACACTGTTCCAAAAAAATTCGATCCTTTGACCATCGACCATATCTCTTCACTAATCTTGAAAACCCAGCAACAGAACCAATATGACCCTCTAATCAGCCCAGTCTACTCAAACATCTCCTCATGCTCATCTTATCAATCATCTAACGCCCCTCTATTCTCCGCCATCGCCCCAACCCTTACAAAAAATAACCTTGATTTCTTCACTTCTGCCTCCTCAACCGCCCCCTCCAATTGTTCAAAGCTACAAGATTGGTTACAATATCATCCTAATAGTTTCAAAGTCGGCAACCCACAACACTTTGTCAACTACTTGAACCCAAGTTTTTTGATCTGTGACAACCAAGAAACCAGACAGCACATCGAAAACATCAGTTACGTTCACAATGTCGATGATTTCTGGAAAAACTTACAAGCTCATAATGATGATGGGCTAGTGTGCGGCGATGATTGCGAACAATACCATTACAAAAAATTGATGATGGCAAATCCTGTCAACGACTTTGAAATCGTCAATGATGAGCAGGTATCACAAGAATCAGCAGCAGCAACAACAACACAATTGCAGTATGAGGATTTAGAATACGATACTAACTTGTTTGAGGAGATGCCCCAATCGCCAATTAACTTTTCACAAAACAATAATAATGAGTACGAAGTGTTTATTGATGATGGTGATTTTGTGGTGGATACGATCCAAGATCAAGCGTCAAACTTCGCCAACATGAATGAACAAATCTCTAAAGCATTAGAATCTTCAATGATGATGGTCAACAATTGAATACGGTTTGTTTGCTTTTTTCCTGTTTACAATCAATATTACTCCTGTTATGCTCTTCCTCCCAATTATATCGCCGGTTTGATATCGTGATTATTCATTATTCTTCTGTTTTTCAAATTTATTTAATTACTAATTTTTTACTCTTTAATACCTTCATATTTCGGTTCAACTCTTATTTTTTAATGGTCAGATTATTATCTTATTTATTCTTCTTTCTTGCAACAGCTCTCTCTAATATTCATCATTATTGTTATAATTACCAATTTGCTTAAATTGCTATTATCTTTATTTATTTATTTATTTATTTATTTTTTTTATTTTTAGTTTATTGCTCAGCCAACTCATGAAAGTTAATGAAATGAAATATAGAAATCATCATCACTACCCACTTTTTGTTGTACTTTGCCAGTGATCTGAAAAATAAAGTTAGCAGAAATCTCGGTTGGCACCCCCCACGTACACGTCAGTATACATTTAAGTACATACATGGACGCGATCATGCAGGAAGGTTGGTTGATTACCCGCTAACAAAGTAATAATAACGAATGATTGTGTATCTTCTATCTCCTAACACTGCTACTTTGAAGATCGCAGCAACAAGGCTGTAATTGGTAGGTATTTGAAATGAGTTTATACAGAAGATTATTGGATTTTCACCTGATCTCACCAATTATTGAGTAGTGTGTGCTGATGCTAATTAATTAGTTACCCATACTACTTTACTTACTTACTTCACTATAAATAAAATAAACTTTCCCAATTGAGTGGAAAAGCGAGATAGATGGACAACCGTAAACTGAAACGAGACAATTGCAATGGAGAACAAAAGCTTCAAAATTATTCTTGGAATGTGTAGGTGTAGTTAGTAGCTACAGTTTATTTGGAGCCACCTGGTGGGTTGGATAGCTTCTTGGTTTCTTTTAACCCAGTAATTACTAGATCTACATTAGCAATCCTTTTTTTTTTTTCTTTCTGTATGGATTCCACTTTTTGTGTCGCTCTTCTGAACCTTGGTATATATCAGGATAGGATGTATCGATATGGCTGCCTTATTAGGCAGCAAAATTGAATTTAACCGTGGACATTATAATTACACCGAAATACGCCGCGGTTATGCTTCTAGAATATGCGTACTCTTCCAATTGAATACGTAATAACAACAGTGGAAAAAAAAAAAAAAATTAATGTTGGGGAGTAGGTGGGAGACTCAGCCTGGATACTGAACGATTTTGGATACTGCTGCTCATTATACTAAATAAAAACCGACAAAGATTTTGAATTTTCTTTCTCTCCCACGCGTTCTCTCTCTTTTCTAATAAAAAAGTCTCTTCTTCTACATTAGCATTTGCCAATTAGCTTTTCTAAAAATATATTTTCATATCCATCGTTTTTGGCCATAAACCTTACACTTCCAGGGGTTAAATTATCCTTCTTTAATCCTGGTAGCTCATCATGCATCATTGGATAATTTGCGCAGTAATATATATATATATATATATATTTACCAGGGCTTTTGAAAATCATATCCCTATTTCCACCGAAAATCCTATTCCATGTATTATTATTGAAGTCTTTTCTTTAAAAAAAAAAAAAAAAAATTCTGCAAAAAAATTGCAATTTATCGCTATATCCAACTATATGGAGACTGTAAGTAACCCCAGCAAAAATTAATTTGCTCAGCAGGTGAGGGGGGAAGAGTCGTATTTTCTGTTTGTAATTACAAGTGCACTCGCTAGGTCATCTTTGATCAGACGATTGTGGTTATGAGGTTTTGATACCATAACAGTGATACCAAGCTGACTCCCTCCGAATCGGAGAGGTCTGTCTGTCACTTCTCAGCCCACAATCACGGATCTCTCATGTTCAAAAAAAAAAAAAAACAATCACCCTGCGTTTAGAAACAGTACGGGGGGGGGTGAGAATGACGACTTCTATCAAACATCCAGGATTTCTTTTCGAGTCTTCTCACATTCGCATGGTATAACTAAAGGGTAGATGGATTTAAATGGGGAATGTAGTATTGTCAAAACTTTTACAAAACCCTGGATGTCTATATATGAAACCACCTTGTAGATCCAATCTTGAAGGAGTATTCAAAAAAAATAGAAAACCAATGGACACACTATTGACGACACCAAATCATAATAATTAACTCTGGATTCCTCTTCGTCTAATGAAATTTCATTATGGGTATTCCTTCTATACGATATTTGTTTATTTGTTTGTCTGTTATTTTAAGAGGCTCGAAACCGATCATGAAAGCAAACTTTGACAGAAACATTTGAAACGAACCGTATTATGATAGAATTTTTGCACTTCCATTCCATCATAATATATTTATTTCCGTCTTATTCAAAGTATGACCTTCTGTAATCTGATTGCAAAAATCAAAAATATGACCACATATTGACAAAACTAAAAAGTGCTCGCTCATTGCAATCACCAAATTTTGCAGGACTTGATTGAAAATTCTCAATATAATTCAATCTCAAATCGTTTTTTTGTTTTTTTTACGTTTAATAATTCTGGCACCAATGACGTGAACATCAGCTCCACTATTGTAAAGAAAAAGTTCTCTGTGTCTCGCATTTCCAATTGTTTTATTTTGTTATCATATTTTTGTTTTCTATTTTAATCAGTTTATATTTATTCTGAATGTTGGATGATTTGTAAATCTTTTTATTCTTTCTACAATTGTTACTGTAACGGCAATCTTTTGAGAAATGGTCATAAAGATCACATAAATGACATTTAAATCTTCCTTTTGTCCTGTTTATACTGTTAAACCTGCCATTATTCGAAATGTGATTAATTTTTAAGCTCGAAATTGCAGTTGTAAGCTCATGAAGATCTTGTGGATCTATCAACCTCAATTGCCCAGTGGAACGTTGGTTTAAACGTTGGTTAACCAGAAGATTGTAAATGGATCTGAATATATCATTATCTAGTATATCCATATTAAATTTTTCATAATATGTTAAATATTTAGATATATGAGAGACTTAGTTCATATCAACAAGGTTCATATCCATTCTCCAATGTATTTCTCGTTTCATAGGTGACCTTCATGGCTGAACTTTGGTAGATTGTCAAAGAAACAATATTAGCTTGCTTATTGAATAGTAGTTCTTGCACGATTTTGCAGTGAGGTTTTTTGATGGAGAGATTTTAAGTAATATGAACTTATTGTTGCATTACTTTATGCCATCATTATTCTCATTATGCTGTTTGCTGACGCGTTCCAAATTACCCGTGGTGATAGATAACCTTTTCGTCTTTCTGATCAGCGAGGAGACAAAAATGTAATATTTCTCAAGCTAAGATTGTCAACAGTTAGCATAAAATTCATGATATATATTCTATCACTTTATACAGTGAGAATTACACAATTCATAGTCGTCAGACATACCAATAGACTACTACAACCATTAGGAGTACTATTATTCATTTTCTCTACTATTATCATTATTACATATCAACGGTTGTGAACATTCATCAGTTAGATAGCATTCTCGTATATAAAGAGATTGGATTTTTCAAAAAGGAGGCTTTTCCTTCTTGAACCATCGAAAGAAAGTCTTTGATTTGTAGCAATTGCTAAACCAGAAAAGAAGAGCAATCTCCAAGATTAAAATCTACAAAAACGCAAAACCATCTCATGAATACAATGGAAATCAATCAAAGTAGGATATAGATATGAATTCCTTATAAGAAAAAGACATCACCCCACCCTTTCTCCCCTCAAGATTAATCTTTCTTTTATTAGCATGAATTATCGAATATTTGTTGTTGGTTACCGGGCAGTCGGTATGGGGTCATTTCCGGTGTGCTTAGCTGGATGAAAAAACTCAATTGACAGGAAAAACAAAAATTGGGGGATAGCATCTCTGCTTATGTATCATGATCTTATAATCTTACAATTTTTTTATATACTTCCTCTTTGTCAATTTGAAAAAAAAAAAACAACAACCAAAAACCTTTCCAAATGTTTAGGGATAGAACCAATTTATTCATATCGTACCGTCGTACTTTTCCCCATCATTCATTTGACAAGAAATATAAAAAAACCAAGTCGCACACCAAGAAGACCAGATTCGATCTTTTGCCCGAAGAAGAACAAGGATTGATCCTGCCGGAACAACAAGACGAATTCGCGGACTTCGAGATATCTGATGATGATAATGAAGGACCTACAAATATCCATGATGATACTGGGGAATTCGATGATTTGAATCTCAATGATGGAGAAATGGGTGGTGGTAGCAGCAGCAGCAGCAGTGCCCTACCTCCGGTTTTTATCGATATTGCTGATGAGATCGATTCGTTATTACAAGAAATTGACCAAAAGACTGGGACATTAACGAAATTGTACAAGAAGAACTTATTGCCGGGCTTCAACGATCGGAGTGTCGATGAGGAAGAGATTGAGAAGTTGAATTATTTCATAACTTCGAAATTCCAAAGTTGTTTTGCTTTAGTGAAGAGATTAGATAATATTAGGAAACGCAAGACCGCGGAAAATAGTTTTAAAAACAAGAGTGAGGTGATTATGTTGGATAACATCAAAAAGAATTACGCGTTGAAAATTCAGCAAGCGTCGCTGAATTTCCGGAAAATCCAGAATAATTACATTAAATTTTTGAAAGAGGATGATTTCGAGCCGATCACCACTAATAAGAGTCAATCGACATTGGCCAATGAGTTTGATCCAGTACTTGAGGAGTTGGAAACCGCCGAAGTCGAACAATACTCGCGAGACGCTTTACTTCAGACCCAAAGCCATTTGCAACAGTCCAACCAGCTTGATTCATTGGTGCGCCAAAGAGAACAAGAAATTAATAAAATCGCCAAAGGGGTGTTGGAAGTATCGGCGATATTCAAAGAGATGCAGACCATGGTGATTGAGCAAGGAACCATATTGGATAGAATAGATTACAATTTGGAAAACACCAAGGTAGACCTTAGGCTGGCTAATAAGGAATTAACAAAGGCCACCGAGTACCAGAAGCAAAATAACAAGTGTAAAGTGATCTTCTTGTTGGTGTTGGTGGTATGTGCATTACTAATGATTTTGATTGTTAAACCAAAGAAGCACGGAGGTGATGGCCATACTGGGGGTAATGGCAGTAATAATGGCAAGGAGAGTAATGGTGGTAGTGGTAATGACGAAAATGTTGATAGTAATTCGAATAATTATATTGATGGGGGACAATGAAAATGTTTATTAATTAAAAAATAACAGAGAAAACGTTTTAATTTTTTTGATAAAGCTATTGTCTTTTGTATGTTTTGGGATCAAAAATTTTTCAAATTATAAAATACGTTCAATCATAATTTGCAAATGGCATACCTTTTTTTCTTTCACAAACCTGTAAACTCTTGTAAAATAAACCCCAGTTAAATGGACCCATTAAATACCATCATGCAGAAGAAAAACAAACTTACACATACCCACTTACCATCATGCAAAAGAAACAAAAGAACTTACACATGTACTCCAACAGAAGAAAGATGATATTTCATAATCCTATTTACACAAAATATATTTCACTATAACAAAACTTAAAAGTCAATCTTGAACGCTGGACCATTGGTGGAAGTGATGGTAGTATGACCAATGATTGGTGGTCTCTTTGACTTGATAGTGGTAGTGGCGGTCTTGACGGCTTCTGAGGCAGCCATGATGTTCTTGATGATTTCTACATCACTGAAGCTGGTTCTCCCCACAGCAATGCTCAACAAGCCTGACTTCTGTTTGAATGGCATGGTTCCTACCGCACCTTTCAATACTGATTCCAAATCGGTTGCCATGGTTCCCTTTTTGGCATTTGGCATTAAACCTTTTGGACCCAAAGTTCTCGCGAGAGGGGCTAATTGACCTTGCATATCTGGGGTGGCAAAGGCCTTGTTGAAATTTAACCCAAGTTTGCCCTCTTTGATCTGTTCGACCAATTCTTGACCCCCCACTAACGCAGCCCCCAAATCTTGGGCAACTTTTGCTTGGACAGCATCTTCAGTGAACACCAACACTCTAACTTCTTTCAAAGGTTTAGGGAAACTGATGGCCCCAGTGAGTGGTGGAGCACCTTTATCCCCCACGATGTTCGAGCTGACGGTGATGGTCGACGCAGTCTCGGATCTTCCTACTTCTGCAGACCTGAGGTAACGTAATGCGGTAGAAATATCAGAATATAATGGATCATTGGCGACTGGGAGTTTAGCTTCGACTCTTTTTTTGGCTAACGCTTTGGCAGCGTTCTTTTTGAGTTGGTCTCTGCTGACCTGGGCCTTCTTGGCCAAAGCTATCGATGAGGTAGAGAATTTAGCCCCACGGCTCCCCAATAAGTTTGATGACAAAGGTTTGAGTGATAGTATTGATATACTGCTTTTATTCATATTGGTATTTATATTATTTTGTATTTTATAAGGATATCTTGTCCCCCTGTCCTAATCTACAATTGGATGTTTTCAATTTGATGGAAATTTTTCACCGGTTTTTTTTTTTTTTTTTCGTTCTTTCTGTCGCAGTGCACCAGCGGGCTCGCAACCAGCGGTGCTTCACAAAGCTACAAAGATGATTCAACAACAGCTAAAATTCACAGAGAATAATGATGATGATAATAATAATAATAATAATATATTGAACGAATATTTACACGTTTGTCAATTGGCGAGGGAAGCTAAGCACACACATATCTATTAGAGGAAATATCCTTGCTTTTATAATTTTCTTTTTTTTTTTTTTTTTTTTTCGATTAGTGGGCCAAATACCATCTACCCTTCTCCCTTCTTCTGGCAATAATCTTTCTGCCGTGTCTGCTACTCATTCTGCTCATGAACCCGAACTTTCTCTTTCTCTTTAATGTACTTGGTTGAAAAGTGTTACCTCTGGCCTTCCATCTTCTTTGGAAAATCCCGGTGATGGATGATGGTGACGACGACGACACGCCTAGTTCTGGAGTACCCAACACGGTGGTTGGTGACACTCTGGATATTATACTGGTGGCATTAGTGTTGTTATTATTGAGGAAAGAACGCAATGGGGAGAATGAACTGAGAGTGGTCAATGAACGGTTAGAAATGACATTTGATCTTGGAGCTGCCTGGCTGTTGACATGGATAGTTAGTAAGTAAGCTATAACAAGGATAATAATAATAATCACAGTGGTTACACGATATACGTACCTTATAGACAACTTCAACGCTGAGAAGAACAACGACATGGTTAGTGTTTGGTATAGATATATGTAATGGTGTTATATGTATCTGGCACAGTTGGTGGAATATCACCTTTTCGGTCAAAGAGAAGAAAAAAAAAAAACCAGAGAAAAACCAGAAAAGGAGGAAGGGTAATCCGCCTGCCCGATGCCCTTCAAAGAAAAGAAAAAAAAATTTCAGATTCAAATTGGTGGTTATTTATATATCTATCAAATATCAACTATCAATAATAATAATAATAATAACAATAATAATGGCCACTCTCAGACCAAGAAGATCTAATTTCTCTGCCGTGATAAAGCCAACAGTGGTGCGTCTCCAAGCAGACTCCCCAGTATCCAACGCTGAAGCAGAAAAAATATTAGGAGCTTTCCTCGCCAAAAAAGAATCGATCGATCATGATGTATTATCCGGGGCTTTCAACAATGATAGCGAAGAAAACAAGAGTACCGTGGCTGTTGCCAACTCTGCAGTGATATCACAACTTAAAAGAGTCCAAAGAGAATTGCGTGGGTTGCCACCAACTTTGGAAGCCACTAGCGCATTCACAAAGAAGAGAAAGGACAATAACACAAAGAATCACAAGAAAGAATCTAACGAGATCAAATCAGAATCAACAGGGAAACACATAAAGTTTGATGACGATGAGCCAGAAGAAGAGAACAAGGAAGAGCAAGGGGAAGAAGAAAAAGAAGAAATAATACCAGAAGAAGAGTCTGAAAAAGAAGAATCTGAAAATGAAGACGTTAAACAAGAATCAGAAGAGGAAAACGTTCCAATCAAAAAAGAAGCGCAAGAATCTGTTCCTGAAGTAAAAAAAGAAGAAACCACCCCAGAAATCAAAAAAGAGGAAGAAGGCGTCGAATTAGTAAAGGAAAAGAAGTCCAAGAAGGAAAAAAAATCTAAGAAGGAAAAGAAAGAAAAGAAGGAAAAGAAAGACAAGAAGAGAAAATCTTCTGAAGATTCTGGAGAAAAGAAGTCCAAGAAGGTCAAGACGGAGGGAGATGACTAGTTGCGAAAATAGCGACAAAAACCATGAAAGTTGGTTTCCTTTAATATATATAAATAGATGGCTGCTAAAATATACACCATTTGCATCAACAATTGTAATTAATCACAAACAGTAACTGGCAGAACAGTCAATAAATAATAAAAGATGTTACGGGACATCCGGTCTTCCTGCACGTGTCTCATCGCCCGGAAAGAATTTTTTTCAAACGTGAAATTTTTTAGCGCTAACAAATAATAAGAACCATCATATAAATCATATACAATAATAATAATAATAATAATAATAATAATATAGCCAATATGATCAGAAGACAGGCCCGTGAAAGAAGAGAATACCTCTATCGTAAAGCTTTAGAGCTTCAGGAATCATCGCTACAACAAAAGCGTCAACAAATCAAAGCGGCGCTCGCCAGCGGTAAACCCCTTCCAAAAGAAGTGGCCGAGGATGACAAGCTTCAAAAAGATTATCTTTACGATGAATCGATTCAGGACGTTGTGGATGATGAGTACGCTGCCCTTAGTGGGATTCAAGAACCAAAAGTGGTAGTGACCACCTCCAGAGACCCAAGTTCACGGTTGCTCCAGTTTTCCAAAGAGATCAAACTTCTTTTCCCTACCTCGGTGAAATTGAATCGTGGTAATTATATTATGCCTAATCTTGTGACTGCTTGTAAAGCCAGTGGGACCACCGATCTTTTGGTGGTGCATGAACATCGTGGGGTTCCGACCTCCCTCACGATCTCCCATTTACCCCATGGGCCAACCGCGTGTTTCACCATTCACAACGCCGTGTTAAGACACGATATTTTCAATGCTGGGAACCAGAGTGAGGCGCATCCTCATTTGATTTTCGAAAACTTCACCACCAAGTTGGGTCAACGTGTGGTGACAATCCTCAAGCATTTGTTCCCTCCAGGAGTCAAGAAAGACAGTCCTAGAGTGATATCGTTCATCAATAATGGGGATTTCATCAGTGTGAGGCAGCATGTGTACGTGAGAACTAGAGACGGAGTGGAAATCGCTGAAGTGGGGCCAAGATTCGAATTGAAGTTGTTCGAGTTGAGATTGGGTACTTTGGAGAACAAGGATGCCGATGTTGAATGGAAGTTGAGAAGATTTGTCAGAACCGCTAATAGAAAAGACTATTTGGCTGAGTAGACTTTCTTCATACTTTTTTTTTTTTTCCCTACTTCTTATATTCTTTTGTCATTTTTCTTCCTTTTCTTTCATTGTTCATCGTTTTTCCATACATAATCGAATAAAAGTTGTACTATATCCTTAATTTTCTCAAATGATTTTCGTTAATTTGCATTGAAAGATGGTATTGTTAATAATAGAGATCAAGTAAATGTGCCAATCATATGTATATCATTCGTGGGATATTTTTGATTGGTGTGATGTCAAAGTGGCAGCATGTATTACTTACTAAGCATCGAAGTAAAAATGACACTTATTATTGAAATGATACTTATTTTACATGAATGTTTTTTTTTTTTTTTTTTTTTTTAAATAAACAGGATCATTTGTATCTATTTTTATTGTTTAATTAAATGGTATTGAATGTTTTGTTGATATTCTGTGGAAGTATCGTGCCCCGCCTGTACACTTTCCAGTGTTTACCAGATCGATGGAATGTACCGATATCCTCCAATGGTATATAAAATGGTGGTTCAATTATTCGACATAGTAAGTTACTATTTACTAAATAAATATATTGTTCAGCCAACAATCATTATAATATTTTACTTTCCAGCCCCTCATTTGGCCATTACTGACTACTATATTACTACTTACTTCCTTATCTCTGTCACCACTCTCTCTCTCTCTCTCTCTCTCTCTCTCTCTCTCTCTCTTTTATCTCCGATCTTTATATTCTCTTTTAACCACATTTTATCTGGATACAAAATGGTTTGACTTTTCTCATTTTTTAATTCTTCTTACGACAATTAACGTATTACTTGGTCAACCTAATCAAAATTAATATGCATCACTAATTTACTTATCAAAATCAACCCCTTATTTTGTGACACCCGACCCTTATATTCCAGTTTTTGATACAACCAGTGTCAGTTAGAGAAGCAATGACAATTAGATACCTACCACTGGTGGCAATGAACCCAACTGCCCATCCACCATGATCTACGAAATAACCATCGCTTCGGGGAACGATACCCCAGTATATTCGATACGAGACATCCTGCGGTGATAAGTGCTTTTTTAGGAGTCATCATCGATATGAGTCAGTTATCTCAAAAAAATTTTTCACACATAAAAAAAAAAAAAAAAAAAAAAAAAACTATACTTGGTTCGGTGAACGACCCCCGTTGGCAAGCGACCAGTAATTTCCTGTCTTTTTGGTTATTTAAACCCTGGATCCACTCGTCTCCGATTAAGGTACTTCTTATATTTGCTTTTGTCTCCAAGAGCGTTTTCTTTTTCGGTTGGTCTTTTTACCTTTATCAAATTCGTCACCATTCGTCCGTCTAATATTTGGTTCAAAACATTTTGTCAGAAAATGTCAGCAGCCCCACCAGCCCCTAAACTCACCCTTGGTGATATCAACCCATTGACCCTCCAGGCCAAGTACGCCGTTCGTGGGAAAGTTCCAACCCGTGCCGAAGAGCTCAAGAAGCAACTTGCTGCTGATCCAACTTCGGTGCCTTTCAAAGCCATCATCAATGCCAATATCGGGAACCCTCAACAATTGGACCAGAAACCCCTTAGTTTCTACCGTCGTGTGACTTCCCTTATCCAAAACCCTGATCTTCTTGACATTGAAGCGGTGGTCGCGGCTTATCCTCCAGATACTGTGGCCCGTGCCCGTAAATTCTTGGCTAGTGCCAAATCGGTTGGCGCTTATTCCAACTCCCAAGGGGTGGAATCCGCCAGATCTAGCGTTGCTGAATACATTTCCAAAAGAGATGGTTATCCTGCCAGCAAGGACGATATCTTCTTGACCAACGGGGCTTCTGCTGCCGTCGAATATATCCTTGAAACCTGCTTGTCCGGGGAAAAATCCGGGGTGTTGATTCCAATTCCTCAATACCCATTATACACCGCGTTGATCAGTCTTTTAGGAGCTACTGCCATGCCATACTACCTTAAAGAACAAAGTGGGTGGTCGATTGACGCTACCGAAGTCGAAAAATCCGTGGTGGAAAAATTGGCTAACGGTGTCAAGACCAAGATCCTCGTGCTTATTAACCCAGGTAACCCAACCGGGGCGATCTTGAGCGAAGAAGCCATTGGTGAATTGTTGACCATCGCCGCTAAATACGGGATCGTGGTGATTGCCGACGAAGTGTACCAAGAAAATGTTTACGAAGGGAAGTTTATCAGTACCAGAAAAGTCCTTAAGAACTTGCAAGCCCAAGACCCAACTTTCTACGGTAATGTCCAATTAGCATCATTGCACTCGACTTCCAAGGGGGTTTCTGGGGAATGTGGTCAAAGAGCAGGGTACATGGAACTTATTGGGTTCAGTGATGAAGTCAGAGCCATTTTCGTGAAAATGGTCTCGATTAACTTGTGTTCTGTGGTCACCGGGCAAGCAGTGATGGAAATGATGGTCAACCCTCCAAGTGTTGGCGATGCCAGTTACGAACTTGACCAACAACAACGTGGTGATATCTTCAAAGCTTTACAAGACAGATCCAAGTACATGACCGATGCTTTCAACAAGATGAACGGTATTGAATGTCAAAAGGCCGAAGGGGCCATGTATTTGTTCCCAAGAATCCACTTGCCTGAGAAATTCGTTGCCCAAGCTCAAGAAAAGGGGGTTCAACCAGATGAATTGTACTGTTTGGAACTATTGGAAAACACCGGGATCTGTACCGTGCCAGGTTCAGGGTTTGGTCAAGTTGAAGGAACTTACCACTGTAGAACCACTTTCTTGCCACCAGGGGTTGAATGGATCAATGCTTGGGAAAAATTCCATAACGAATTCATGAGTGAATATCAATGATTATATATAAGTATATATATTGTTTAGGATAAGTTTTTGGTGATTTTTTTTTCAGATTAGTATATTATAAGTTAAGTAAATTTTTTTTTTTTCTTGCTTGATGTAAAATTTTTCCACCATTTATTAATTTGATCGGTATGCACATATATATATTGCCTAAATAAGCAGATCTATAACGCATCTATGATTTATTAGGAACAAATCAATGGTAAAAATAGCTAAAGTTGAAAATAGGTTTGATTCACATTTGGTTGATATTTTCGATCTGGATCAATGCCAATCTAGGCCTAGGCCAAGTCAAAGTCAAATATGCATATAATACGACCATTAGCTATTGTTCCGAAAAACTTTTCTACTTGAAATTCAAATACTTAATTAAAGTTATGATTTATTATTATATCAATTACAAAAACCACAAATTTTCACAGAACAAGGAGAGGCAACTAAAAAGAACTCAAATGACTAAAATCAAACCTTTGGAAAGGAAAAAAAAAAGAATGATGATGATGAATAAAAATAAGAAGAATAAATGAGTATTAAAGACTTTTAGATAAACGGTTTGAAAATCCAAAAGTAAATGAAAGAATCAAGAATAACAATGAAAAAGAATTGATGAAAAAAGAAATGATGACAAAAAAATAACTAGAGTGCTGGTTTTAAATAAACTCAGGCCCATTTACCAATCAAAGCCATAAGCAAAGCACCCAAAAGAGTACAGAAAATGTTGAAAGATAATTTGACAAGGTCTTGTTTAGCTTCATCGTTGAAAATGAAATCTCTAGCGAGCAATTCAACCAAACCAGTGTAAATCAAAATACCAGCAGACAAAGAATCAAGGACACCAGAGACGATAGAAGCGGTGAAAGAATCAGAAGCATAACTGTTTCTAACCCCCAAACCAATAGCAACGGAAATTGGAGTGACAAGACCATAGGCGATACAAAGGGCATAAGCCAAGAAAATTGATTTTTCTTTTGGCCATTCAATGGCAGACAAACGAGCACCGATACCCAAACCTTCGAAAGATTGATGGAAAACAAGGACAATATAAAGAGTCTTGAATTCGTCGTAGTCAGTAGAACCCAAATTCAAACCAATAATGACGGAGTGGAAGATGACACCAAATTCCAACATGAGGAAAGCGGCAATTTGTTTCTTGAAACCACTTTCACTAACTTCAGTTTCTTGGACAGAGTCTTCTTCGTAATCGAAATTAGTTTCCTTGACTTTTTCTTGGGTGTTGGCAGTTTCAATATCACCGTGAACGTGGTTTGGAGTGTGAGAATGGACGTTGGAAGATTCTGGTTGGCCGGTGATGAGCTTTTCAACGTTTGGTTCAGCACCAACACATCCGTACTTTCTTTCGACGTAAACTTCAGACACAAGTTCAACCAAGAAGATGGAGAAAACAGAAACAAGAATCAAAGCTGGAGGCCAAGAATAGACTGCCCAGTTACCCCAACCACCGACACAGGTGTTTGGACCGATTTCCCCGTAAGCAGGGTCCATAAGATGAACAAACGCAGTGGCGACGATAACACCGGCACCAAAGTAACGGGCAAATAGATAAAAGTAAAGAGGGACTCTGAGACCATGACGTTTACAAAGCAATGGTAAAAGGGTGACGAAAGTTGAGACGATCAAGATGACGAAGATCGAACCGATTCTGGTGCCGGTTCCCCCAGTGAAGGCTGGACCGGCATCGTAGAAGCCTTGGAGGACACAAGTTTTGAAAGCGTCGGAGACATTTTCGTCGGTAAGGAAGATTTCATCGACGTCGCCGCTAAAACCCCAGTTGACCATGATTTATGTTGTAAATAATTTTGATTTTATTCTTTTTGACCTGCTGCAGGGTATGATGGGTATTAATATGATTATATGAAGGAGATCCAAGGAGTGGTAGATCTGAGGACAATGGAGACCGTTGTTGATAGAGAATTTAAACTAGAATAGGGGATAACTGTACAAGAAAACCGAAGGGTTGATGATCGTTATATAATCGCTAAATGGCAATAACCACCATGGTTATCAAATTTTTTTTTTTTTTTTTTGCCTTGCAGAAAAAGAAAAAAGAATTAAAGTTTCCCACGGGTTTGGTCTGGTATGAAATGACACAGGAGTTTATACTACTAATCACCTTTCTTTTAGTGAGCCATATGCTATGTATCCTGTTGTCACCAGAGCTATAATTAGCGGCTATTATTATTCTATGTGACTGCTAAGATATTACTAGCATTATCGTCTAAGGTTAATAGAGTAAAGATCGGAGATCTCTAAGGGGCTGCTGCGTATTCGCAGTTGAATCACTGTTGACCACCATGGTGATTCAACCTTTTTTTTCCATTTTCTTCAAGTATCTTTTCTTTTTTAGAGCTTTTCTTGGGGTGGTTTGGCAGTGGAATACCAAAGACAGCGATTCCCACGAGAATATTCCTGAAGTTTTTTCACACTGTTGTGGTTGCGCCGTTGGGGAAGATAACCACCACGGTGGGTTAGTGCTGTATCGTTGGCGATCGCAGTAATTATTATACCGCCATCAGCACCCACTGGAGGGTTTCCATGTGAATGCTCGGTTCTTCCAGGATTGGCTGACAATTCCCTTAATAATGCCTATCATATTACCGTTATTGTCGCTGTGGCATGATCCCAGGCTGTAACACTGCTGGGCAGCCGGTTTTTCGGTAGGGGGGGGGGGGAGGGACCAGTTTCTACCATTGCATTATTATTTAGAGATCGTCGGCTCCTCCTTCTCTTTCTTCCTTATGAATCATATCCCCCGCCAGATACCCACCCACCCATACGGACATAACCAACCAACAATCATGGCGGTCTTTTTCTTCTTTATCCATTCATTCATCCGCACTGGTGGTGTACACCATAATATCCGGGTGACCCCCACATCACCAACCATCACAAAAATTAGCGCCGTCAAAGACCACCACAGATCAGCTCTCCACCGAGTATCAGTATACACACACTAATGCAATGGCGCTTCTAGAGGTGCTACAGAGAAAGATACACAAGTATGGGCTCGTTCCAAAGCTCATCAAGGCCCTCCCCATCATCTCCCTCGTGTGCGCCCTTGTCGGCACTGGGTGGATCTTGTACCTCCCAATCGATGGACAGTACCGCAAGACTTATATATCAGAAAACGCATTGATGCCCTCCCAGGCATACTCGTACTATCGTGAATCTGAATGGAACTTTCTCAGAGGTTATCGCGATGAGCTTCATAATCTTGTGGCCAATTCTACCATCGAAAGAAACGCCGAAGTGAAAAATTACCTTACAGAAGCAGGATACACCGCCGCCGAACATCACTACACCCCGTCCAACGCCAACGAATCGGGATCAAACGTTTATGGTATCTTAAACGCCCCCAGAGGTGATGGTACCGAAGCAATGGTGATTGTGGCTCCATGGACTACCTCCGATGGCACTTACAACGAAAATGGTATCGCGTTGGCCATGGGAATGGCTCGTTATTTTGCTAGGTGGACCATTTGGTCAAAGAACATTATTTTGGTGATCCCTGAAAATAACCAGTTTGCCTTGCGCTCCTGGGTGAAATCGTATCATAGCTCCCTTGATTTGACCGCAGGATCGATTGAAGCGGCACTTGTCATTGAATACCCAGGAAGTGGTGATTATTATGATTATCTCGAAGTTTCTTACGAAGGGGTCAATGGTCA
This sequence comes from Saccharomycopsis crataegensis, assembly GCF_037102585.1. Classification (NCBI taxonomy): domain Eukaryota; kingdom Fungi; phylum Ascomycota; class Saccharomycetes; order Ascoideales; family Saccharomycopsidaceae; genus Saccharomycopsis; species Saccharomycopsis crataegensis. The sequence goes on from NW_027043819.1 coordinate 469,683, forward strand.
ATTACCAAACTTGGACCTTCTCAATACCGCCATCTCCATCTCTGAACATGAAGGAATGAAAGTTTCGTTACAAAAAACCCCTAAAGATCAAATTGGTGAAAACACTTATTGGTCAAGACTCACCGTACTTTTCAACGGTATTAAAGCCCTCGCGTTGGCAGGCCTTAAAAGATCTAATGGGTGTGAGGTCTTTTCTGGTTATCGTATCCAAGCAATTACTCTTCGAGCCGTGGGTGATAATGGCAGTGTTGATATTACCACTTTGGGTCGGGTGATTGAAGCCACTTTCCGTTCCGTCAACAATTTGCTCGAGAAATTCCACCAATCATTCTTCTTTTACCTCATGTTGGCCCCAAGAAATTTCATCAGTATTGGTACTTATTTACCATCCGCAGTGTTTTTCTCCGTGGCCTTTGCCCTTGCCGCGCTTTCAGAAATCCTTAATTGTGGCTTACCATTGCCTGTCTTGGTAGGATCCGGTACTAAAGTCCTCCTTACTTTCCTCAGCATTACTGCCTCATCATTATTACTTGGCTCTTTAGTGCTTTTCTTCCCCGTCCCTGCATCACTTATATACTATACTTTCCTCATTTTTGGGCTTATCGTCGCATCACTTCCTACAAAACAACTTCTTCTTGCCGCATTGGCTCGTCCCTGGGGGAAACTGAATCCTGCCAATCCATATATTCAACTCGCAAGTTCCGCCCACCTTCTTCATGCGGTTTGTCTTCTTTATGCTTCACTTATCATCACTCTGATCCTCGTGGTGAATTTTTCCCTCGCTTACACCATGAGCATTTGTATGCTCCCCCTCACTTTTGTCAGACCAATCACTCTCAGATCAAGCAACTACCAAGAAAACATCAACGCGGTATCGCTATTATTATCGTGCCCGTTCTTCATTGTCTTGTTGATTGGGATTCTCGATGGTGATTTTACCAATGGTCCAGTCGAAGTCATGCAAGGATTGTTGACCAGTTGGAAAGATTTTGATTGTTGGACTTGGTCGATCGTAATTGTTGGATGGATCCCAGTATGGATTGGTTCCGCAGTTTGTGGGTCATTAATTGTTGATGAATCAGAATACGGGGTGGTTGATTTGAAAAAGGATTTATAATTTGACAATTTTGTAATAAATAAAAAAAAAAAAAAATGCACAATTTAGTTTCTCTTTACAAAAAAAAAAAATAATGAAAAAGAAAACTACAAATTAGATGATATCATATTGTAGATGATAATATCTATATCTACTAGATATAGAAGTATATCAGGTAATAGATATTAAAAATACAAGACAAGAAAAAAACAAGCGTTATAATCATCAACACAAACCAATCCTCATGAGAAAAAAAACAAAAAGAAAAGAAAAGAAAACGAGATGAAAAGCAAATAAGAAGGAAAAAAAAAAAAACAACAACAAAAATATAAAATAAAAACGGCTATACACAAGAACTCAATTATGTTATTTCATTTAAAATGAACTCCGCTATTTTTCAAAGCAATAATATGTTCAATCTTTGTCATTGCTTCCTCCAACAATTCCTTTCTTTGTTGTAATTCAATATGACGTTTGACCTTTGGATCCTCTTTGGCAATTTTCTCAATGGTTTCTTTGCCAAGCGCACCCAAACTCAATTTCTGATCCAAATCTCTTGGGAAGTTATAGTAGAAATCACTTAATAACTCAACATTGAGGAACAAAATCGCAGTTTGTGTGAGCTTGTCAACCACAGAGTTAAGGAAAATCTCCGGACACTTGTACTTATTTTCCTTGGTAGCACAACCGTTGGATTTGATCGCCGTCAAACGCAATTGAAGAAGAGAAATCCGATCCTGAAGGAACATTGCTTCCCTACCTTTAAGAAGAAGCTTCTTGGAAAACTGTAACGATTCTTCATGTGGGGCAATATTGGTTTCATCATGATTGTTACCCATGTACTTATCAATATAAGAAACAACATTCTTCAATTTACGTCCCCCAACTTCATCTTTCAAAGCCTTATAAGCTTCAGAGCTTTGTCTAATTTCTTCGCCTAGTAGCCTGATGGTATGTTCTCTTGCAACTTTCCATTCACGGTCTTCCAAATCAATTTCGTACTTGTATGGCTTAATACAATTTTCAACTTGGTCAGCCGTCAGGTAATAACGGGAGTTCAACACCGACATCGCTGACTTCATGACAATTTCCTGAGCCAACGGATGTTTTTGTAAACTGGTGTTCATGGTGATATCGTTGATTTCATCTAATAATGCATTGGTAATCAAACTAGTGGATAATCTTCCAACCCCTAATTTTGTAAGACTCGACGTGGTCAAATCGAGTTTTCTATGCCAGTATAAATCAGTATCCGAAGCATTTTGTAAATCCTCCAAAATTGGCTCACTGTACAGGGTTGGCGCTTTACCGTCCAACGCCAATGGCTTATTCCAATATCTAAGTGCCAACAAATCCAAGACTTTTTGATCCAACTCACAGCGTAACAATGAACGGATCTCATGTCTACCAAACTTGGTACTAAGGTCTTTCACTCCAACCTTGACGGCATCCAAATTAGATGCCAAATAGGTTTCAGGAGTTAACATTCTATCATTAAACTCGACCTTGAATTTATATGAAGCATCTTCCAATTCTTGTTGAATGGCTTGATGGGTTGGTTTAAGCGAAGCTGACATCGATTTCTCCAAAATTTTCATCAATTTTTTTTTCAAAACTTTTGTACCCACAGTAGCATTATAGAAATACTTCTCATTCTGTTCACCAAAGAAATAAGCATTTTCATTAGCCTGCAAATCTTTACTCAAATTAGTTTCTCTTTTTGTAAGGAATAAAGCCGATGATTTAGCTGGCACTTTGGAAACAACCCCAACATAGCCCATCTTAAGAGGGTAGCGGTTGTTTCTAAGAACGTCTCTGCCACGTTGGGCACCGACCAAGTCCATTTTTGTAATAACACCCAAAGTTCTTTCACCCAAAGGATCTACCAACTTTGCCGCTCTAAGAGCTGATGAATTAGCTAAATCAACATCAGCTGGGGAAATTGCCAAAATAATGTTTGGTGGTTCCAAGTATTTCATACAAAGCTCTCGAATCTTTTGCTTCAATTCTCTTGGTTGATCATCTGATTGCACTTGAATATAACCTGGTAAATCAATTAAAGTCAAATCTGGAGCTCGTGGGGATCTAATGGTAAGTCTGATCGGGTCATTAGATACTGCAGTAGAAGCAGGGACTGCCAAGTTCAACTCAAGTAAAATTTTGGAAACCTCATCAAAATTGGTGAACTTATCCATTTTTAAGTCAGTAAACTCTGCAGTCTCCAAATTATTCTCTGGATCATTCACTAAAGTCAATTCGATGGGTCTTCTAGTAACCATGTTATCACCTTTTGGTAAAAATTGCTTTCCTACAATGGCTTCCAACACCGAAGATTTCCCAGAAGATTGTGAACCCACAACCACAATGGACGGTAGCTTCAAAGAATCGTTTTGATCAACTTTGGATAGGAGGTTACTGATTTCAATCATTTTTTTCGTCAAGTTCAAAATCTGATCATCCATATTCCCTTTAGCTCTGTCAGGATCTTCATCTTCATCTTCATATATTTCTTCTTCCTCCTCTTCCTCTTCCTCTTCTTCTTCAACAAATCTTGGGATTCTAGTTCTATCATTTCCATCATTACCAGAACTTGCTGCCAAAGCTGCAGCTGCAGCACCTCCAGCACCTGGAGATGATTTATTGTTTTGATTATCGCCAGAATTTCCATCTTTGCCAGACAGACCACCAGGAAATTTGATATTTATATTTTCAAATGCACCACTAAACCAATCATAGTTTGATTTAGCAAAGTCTTTGATTTTATCTAGCTGGTAAGTGGTATAAGTGGTAGCTTCTTCGACCTTATAGGCGACATAAGTACCACCAGCAGCCAATCCGCCACCAATCGCTGCAGGAAGTTTAATGATCTTGAACGCAAACCTGGGTATCGAGGTGAAGGAAATAAAACGGACGGCATCACCAGAAATGGCCTTTGATGACGATAGGTAGATCAGTCTTTTTGGAGTGAGTCTATATCTAGAAAGGTCATTTGAGTTGAATAAGTATGATAGGTTGTGCCTTTGAGGATTTGTAAGTCGCTTGCGAGAGAGACGCCTCATTAGGATCGCTGAATGGTCCAAACAACAACTTAGTTGTCTCAGCATGCTGGCATATACCTTAAGAAGCAACAATATTCAGTCTATATAATTTCTGCGAATATGTCTAATACCAAAGGCGAGATGAGATGACATTAAACGCGCTAACCAAATTTTTTCTTTTTCCTTTTTTTTTTTTTTTTTTTGTGATTGTTCTCAAAAATTGCCACCGTGCAAGAATTACTAAACGCATCCGGTGGTGATTCTAATATAATCATGTATCCTCATATTTGCCCAAACAAATAGAGAAAAGGTAGTTGGGAAATCCAGCATTCTATTTTTAATTTATGTAGACTGAAATTTCCATATGACGTATGGATAATAGGGTCTTCTGTGCTGAACTGCGGTATCTGCTTTTAGGCTTGCCACTTTTCAACCAATTTGTGTAGGAGCATGGACCATGGCTTGTAGCATCAAATAGATGAAACACTAAACAAAACAAATTTTGAAACCAGAACTGTCATAAAAAAACACTGGCGACAGCCTCCCAACCCCCCCAAGAACCGCAACCGTGGGCAAGTGATGTGGAAACCAAAAAGTCTGCTGGGCTTTTTTAGTCTGTGCAGTTGCAACGTTTCAACTGTATGCATGTCTTCTCAACATAACTTCCATATTTCTGGGCTCTCCTATAAGTAGCCGAACCCATCCTTCAGATATTTATGATCGATGAATATTCATCTCCAAAGTATCTACTTTTGGTAAAATAGACAGACATACCTTTTTAGAACACATCATATTATAATCTTATCACCTTCGAGATGCAGTTTTCCAACGCTTTTGCTCTTGCCATTTTGGGCTCTGTCACCTCCGCCATTACAACCGTCACAATTCCTGGCTCTACTCTTGTCATCAGCACCAACACTGTTGTAAGCTACACTAGTAGTGATTACTTGATCATTAATACCTTCTACGGTACTGGTGACAGTACTGCTACAACCGGTTCTTCCCCTTCTACTACTGGTACTTCCAGTGTTAGCACCACTAGTGGTACCTCTACCGGGTCTGTCACTAGTTCCACCAAAACCTCTTCAGCAACAAGTGTGAGCACTTCAAGTGCAGTTTCTTCTTCGATTTCCGAATCGCTCGTTGAAACCGATACCGCTTCTGATACATCCTCTATTAATAGTGCCAGTGAATCAAGCTCTGATAGTACCATCACCAGTGTGGTTAGTGCTACTGGTAACTCATCTACCGTTGCATCTTCAACTTCCTATTCAGAATCTGTAGGTAACGCAACCAGTTCTAAATCACACGGTGCTGGTAATGCTTACGGTGTTTCTTCCGGATTTCTCATGGCTGGTTTTGCTGCTATTGTGTTACTTTAGAGCTGCTGTTACATTTTTTCACCTCAATTCTATTCCAATCCACTCACTGAAAAGTATTTTAATCTCATTCTAATTTCCTGTCTCTTTCATTATCCCTTCATTTCTGCGAATCAAGCCAGCCTTGATTTTCCAAACGGATACCGTTGTTTTCTCATTTTTTTTACTCTTTGTTCTTTTTTAGATAATTTTTTTGTCATTTCTTGCTCTATCTGATACACTATAATCCCAGCTTACTTCAGTTTCTCAAATATGCTATCTTTGTAGTGTAATATTTGTTGATCTATGATTATAATAATAATAATCTCAACAGCCCTCAATTGATAAATAACGCGTCTTACCCCCACTGACGCGAACCTTTTTTTGCTTCAACAATTTTCCCGATTGGGAACAATAAGGAAAAAACACGAAAATTTTTGGAGGGATTGTCCAGAAAAAATCTATAACTGAATTGCAACCTACAGTTTTCTCCCTTCAACTCAACACCATCTATTCACATATCCACACCTCAGACATGACTGATGCAACAGAAATAGATATTAATGATGCCTTGTTTGGGGACAGAGTTCACCTTTTCCAAGAATTCTTAGATTCCAGCTCGACGAATCAAACCACAGACACCGATTACAGAGAGGCTATCAGATCTATGCTCCAGAAAGGCTCCAAAAGATTGATTGTTTCTCTCGATGATATTAGAAACTGGAACAGGGAATATTGGAATGGTCTACTCAATGAACCTGCCGATTTCTTACCTGCATTTGAAAAAGCGTTGACCGATACCGTCAATGCTGTGTTTGATCCTTCCTCAATGCCAAATATTGATTTTGATGACAGAACTCGTTTCTTCCTTGGATTCAAGGGTGCCTTTGGCTCACATCAATTGAGTCCAAAAACCATCAAATCAAGCTTTTTGTCTAAATTGGTATCTATTGAAGGTATTGTCACTAAAACCTCCCTTGTTAGACCAAAGTTGGTGAGGTCAGTGCATTTCAGCGAAGCTAAGGGCCAATTTTACTACAGAGAGTACAGTGATCAAACTACTTCTTTCAACCCCATCACCTCCGCTGCAGTTTATCCAACTGAGGATCCTGATGGAAATAAGATTGTCACCGAATACGGTTATTCCACTTACAAAGATCACCAAAAAGTTTCCATACAAGAAATGCCAGAAAAAGCTGACCCAGGTCAGTTACCAAGATCTATTGAAATCATCTTGGATGACGATTTGGTAGACAGTGTCAAACCTGGTGACAGAGTTCAAGTCGTTGGGGTTTACAGAACTTTGGGAAGTGGTGGTAACAATGCCAACTCGTTTAGAACCGTTGTGTTGGCAAACTCGGTTTACCCAATCCGTACAATTTCGACTAACACCGTGACTTTGCAGACTATTACCGACGTAGACTTTAGAAACTTCACTTCGGTGAAAAAGAAGGGAAAACTTCTTGAAAAAATGTCCCAATCTTTGGCCCCAAGTATTTATGGTCATGACATGATTAAGCAAGCAGTTTTGTTGATGCTTTTGGGAGGGGTTGAAAAGAATTTAGATAATGGTACTCACTTGAGGGGTGATATTAATATTTTGATGGTTGGTGATCCTTCCACTGCTAAGTCTCAAATTTTGAGATTTGTCTTAAATACTGCTTCATTGGCCATTGCTACTACCGGTAGAGGTTCTTCGGGTGTTGGTTTGACTGCTGCTGTGTCCACTGATAGAGAAACTGGAGAAAGAAAGTTAGAAGCCGGTGCCATGGTTTTGGCCGACAGAGGTGTGGTGTGTATTGATGAATTTGATAAGATGTCTGATGTCGATAGAGTTGCTATTCACGAAGTTATGGAACAACAAACCGTTACTATCGCCAAAGCTGGTATCCACACCTCTTTGAATGCCAGATGCTCGGTTATCGCTGCTGCTAACCCAGTTTTCGGTCAATATGACGTTCATAAAGATCCTCATCAAAACATTGCCTTGCCAGATTCGTTGTTATCCCGTTTTGACTTGTTATTTGTCGTGACTGATGATATCACCGATACCAGAGATAGAAAGATCTCTGAGCATGTATTGAAAATCCACAGATACTTGCCAAAGGGATATGCGGAAGGCGAACCTATTAGACAATTCCAGAATCTCTCGTTAAACACAGGCGATGATCCAGATCAAGTTCAAGATCCAGAGAATCAAACTACAGATGTGTATGAAAAGTTCAATCCATTATTACATGGTGGTGCTCTTGAATATTTCCAATCAAAGTCTACAAGAACCATCAAGGAACTCAAACTTTTCTCTTTACCATTTATTAGAAAATACGTACAATACGCCAAGGATAAGAAACCAATTTTGAGTGAGAAAGCCGCCAACCATATTGTCAAAGTATATGCTGGTTTGAGAAATGATGCTGCTAAAAACAATGCCAAAAATACTGCACCAATCACTGCCAGAACTTTGGAAACTTTGATTCGTTTGGCCACGGCACACGCTAAGTTACGTTTGAGTTCTTCAGTCACCATAGTTGATGCTGAAGAAGCTGAAAGAATTCTCAGATTTGCATTGTTCAAAGAAGTTATCAAGCAAAAGAAACACAAGAAAAGAAAGGTTGCCAAAACAAGGGCAACAGAAGATGATTCTGATATTGAATCAGTGGATGATGAAGAAGACGAAATGGAATTCGAAGATGAGGATGAAGATATGGATGAAGTTCAGGAACATATTTCAAAGGATAGCGAAGAACCACCAAGATCATCAACCCGCCAAAGACAAGAACCAAGTCCCGAAACTGAATGGGAAATGGTTAATAATCCAGAATCGACTAGTAACTTGCCATTGCATGAAGCTGCTGAAAACCAATCTGCTCCTGTCGTTGATGCTGCCGCTACTGAAATTTCTGCTTCCAGATTGAGCAAGTTCTCCAAGATCATGGCGCAATTGGCCAAAAGTGAAATATTCGATGATGATTCCTGTGCTACCGAATTACTTATTCAAAAAGTGAATGAGGACTTGCCAACTGAAGAGAAATATAGCGAAGATGAATTTGAGCAAGCGTTGAACAAAATGAGTGACAAGAACCAATTGATGATCGCTGAAGGCAAGGTATGGATTGTTTAAGCGTTTATGCAGTTTGCAATTTTTTTGGTTGTTTAAGTGCTTGTGCAATTTGTTATTTTTTTATTTGTTCGTCATCTGTATTCTTGTTTCTTGGGTTTAAATTTATCATTTCTGGGTCTTTTTTTTTTCAAGCTACTTTTTTTTTCTTCTACACAGTGGTGGTTTCTCGTTACTATTAATAAATTAATATAATAATTTTTTAGTTTAATCAAATTCCAATTATTCATTACACAAAAAAAACCAAGTGTGATAAGAATAACATTCGTTGACGGGAAGAATGGTCTAACATATATTAGAATAATTTAAACAGGCACAAAAGAGCCGATAAAACATAAAACTCCACCGACTAAACTACCAAGGTAGGCACCGATCACCAAACTAATTGGGTACATCTGCCAATCTCTATCCCAATCTAAAGGTATAGTCAAAACACCTGCCCAACCACCCAAGGCACTAGCCAAAGCCACCAAGTAGACAGAGTTTTTCAAAAGGAACTTCCAATTAGATAATTCCACAATGAGATTGCACCAATGGTTAGAATTGAACTGATACACCATGATTAATGGGAAAGTCACAAGCATTGAAAGGTGCAAAGAAAACAATAATGTCTGGCTTTGAAATGCAAGAATCGGTGACCCTAGTAGCACCGCGACCGCATATATTACCACCGACGATAGAAGCGCGGCCAAAGTGGCAGCAAAAACGAGCGAAGGGCTAAGATCCAATCTTTTAGTTCTTGTGGCCGTCGTGGTGGTGGTGGTGGTGGTACTTCTTTTCTTTTCGCTTATCGGAACGGCGACACTGAAAGTCGACAACCATAACAACTGGCCGAAATAGGTCAATGGTAACGCCTTGAGAAGAGTAAAGTTGATAGTATCATATTTTATCAACAGCTGATAGTCAACGTATAATAAATAATAGATGATTCCCAAACTTTGGAAAGGAATATTGTAGAATTTGAACTGGATCATTGGTGTGGCCAGATGTAATTTTGATTTCAAAGTTGGCGACGTTGGTTCCGCACCAGTCGCTAAATTCTTGGAATCACCATCGTCGACGTCTCCCCAGGTGACAGATTTCTTTATCGACGTCCCTTTTTTAAGACCCATGCCTGCTTTAGATTTTTCTGATATGTTATTCATTGACAGAAATTTGGGCTGACATCGCAGTTTTCCAAAAATGAAAGAAAAACATCTTTTGATTTCTTAAGGGAGGTGCCACACCCCAACACAAGCAGGCCCTTTCTTTTCTTCCTTAGATGAACAGCTACTTAGAAAGAACACTAGTATATGATTTAAAATACAGTAATTCGGGTTGAAAGAGGATAAAAAAATAGGTAACAAAAACAAGCAATCTCAATGCTATGAGACGCCGCAATGGCTCAGAATTTGTATTAGATTAAGATCATCAAGTAATAAATAAAAACGTAAAACAACGTGTAAAATAAAAAATAAATCAAATGCAATAAGAATGGAAAGAATAATAAAATAATAAAATAAAAAATAAATAAAATAAAGACATACTGTACATTAATAGAAGACTTCAATCTCGTCTGCTATATTTCGACTTCACACTAGAAACAAGTTTCTTTAAATCAAGCAAACTACTACCATCAGCATCTTTTAGGCTAGATGGTGGGGTGAAATTGGTGCTGCCAGGTTTTTTAGCCTCTGAATTACTGTGATTCGAAATAAACAGGGGTGTTTTGAACGTTCCATTCTTTGAAAATTGAGTAGCGTTAGTCAGATTGAACAAGGAAAATGGAGAATTGCGTTTAAAGTTTTCAATGCGACTGTTATTTGCGAATGAAAGATTAGAAAAATTTCTCGTTTTACTTGGATTTTGCATTTCACTAATATTTTCATTAGGTTTGGAAATCCTATTGAATCGGGAGTTCAAAATAGAGAAGCTATGATTGGTCACGCTATCATTGTAAGTGCTATTGAAACTAGCATGACTATTCATGGTAGTATTTGGTCTTCTTGACAAAAATGGTTTTCTAAATCCCTTTGTCCTCAAAAGAACATCATGCGAGCCTTGGACCATGGAACTATGCGCTAAAGGAATCTCATAGAAACTCGAGTTACCACGTAATTGATTCATAGAGTTATTAGCACCAACCTTTGGCCTCTTCAATGTACTTCCCCCTTGGATTGTAATATTTCTCTTTTTGGTATCATCGACCCCTTCTTCAATTGCCGAAACTTCCAAAGGTGCAAGGATAGTAGTTTTATTAGGCGAAAGATACTTTTGCTTCCTCAGAAATGGTTGGTCATAGAACTGATATCTCTTGAAATATGGATGCTGCTGCACGATAGAGGTTTCATAGTCAACGCTCCTCTTGGCAATGGTATCATCAACATTTGATATTTCAGTATCATTTATAGTAGGCAATGGATTCCTAATACGTTTTGGTTTGATCACTGGTTTCAACTTTATAGCATTTTTTCCACTTTCTGTTAGTGCTGCTTTAAAATGCTTTGCCATTCTGAGAATAGCTTTGGATAATCGTTTGTCAATGGCAACTGAATCGCCACTTTTGATATCTAATGGGCAGAACAACAAGTCCACAAGATTTCCTTTAAATCTAGATTTCAAATTGTCAATATTCAATAACTTGTAAATATCCAATTCTGTGATTTTCAAATTTTCATCTTTCCAAAATAACAACATTAACTGAAACTTGAAATTACTCTTTGAATCTAATAGGTCAAGAAACTGGAGAAGGAGCTTCCCATCAGAAATTAGTTTATCTTTGGCACTTGACCCAGAAGAATAATCCTTATGGTTATCATTAAATCCACATTCGAATATTAAAAATGCAGTACTCTTTAAACATGATTCATGGTAACTGGTAAATCTGACAGTTATTTTGCTGCTATTCTCTGTTCTTTCATAAGTCTTCAATATGTTATTTTTTGATAACCCAAACTTTGATTTCAACCACTTAGAAGAGGGACTTTCCCAACTAGGAACAGAGATCAAAACTGAAATATCCAATTTCTTATCTAATACATCTAACAATACATTTTTTGAGCACAGCTTTACAAAGGAGGATAAATTTAAAGGACTCCAAAGTTTGATAGCATCATCTCGTTCCTTTTGACGCATGCGCAATTTTTCCTCTTCTGGCAATATGATAGTCAATTCATGGGCCGGCTTGGAAAACAGAATATCCACTTTGTCTGGATGTTTGGAAAGATTTTTCACTTTCTCGTCAGAATCAACACGATGCTTAATAGCTTCAATCATTGTTGATTGGTTTGCAGTAGGAGAAATAAGAGTGCCATTGTTCTTGACATCATTAACTATACCAATTCGTTTCGTGATGTGGGCAATATTAGGCGTCAAACCAAACAGCCTTTGGGTTCTGTAAAATTCATCAAGTTTTCGCTGCTTCTCATCATAATTTTCTTTGCAGATTCGTGCCATGGCAACAATCTTTTTCAAGTAATGTTTCTTCAACAGTTTTTCCCATTTTCTATCAGCAATAGTTACCAATACATTCTCATAAACTATTTCATTTAAAAAGCACTCAAATAAATCTTTGGATAATTTAGCAGCATTAGCCTTCTTCCTCGCTAATAATGCCTCCTTATATCTCCTCTCTTCTTCCTTAAAGCGTTGGATCTCCAATTCGCGCTTTCTCCTTGCAGCATCCTCTTTCTCCCTTCTTATCCGCTCTTCTTGAAGCCTTATAGCTTCCTCCTGTTGGCGTTTAATCTCTTGCTGTTTTCTAAATTCTTCCTCTTTTTTCCTTTGCAACTCTTCTTCTCTAACTTTTTGCTTCCTTAGTAACTCTTGCTTCTTGAACTCGATTTTCATCTTCTCTTGCTTTATCTTTTCCTCTTGCAATTTTTGAGCCTGTTTTTGCTTCTCAATTTCTTGTTTTCGCTGTATTTCTAATTGTTCAATTTGTTGCTGCTTAATTTCATTCAGGTCAGACATCGGATTTGCAAATGAAAAGCCACGGTTGGCACCTGAAAACATAGACAGCTTTTGATTTTCGTTGCTGAACAGAAACCCATTCGCCTTAGGGATTGCTTCAATATTCTGGTTCACGCTAATGGGAAATTGCTTGATATTTGAGGACTCAATGTTAAAATTATTTCTTCTACCATCACTGATAACTTGACTTCTTGTCATATTAGCCATTTTAACATTGATTCTGGGATCATAAGCACTTTTCAAAACCTTTGGAGCTCCATCTGTCTTCCCATTACGATTATAAAGATTTGGTACAGTACTCATGTCAACACACTCATTTCCCTTTGAGTCTGCAAAATATTTCAAACCATGAAACTCTAGAAATTTTTTGACCTCTTTATAATCCGGGAACCTTAAAACTTCAAATAAATGAAGGAGAGTGACATTTTTACTCTTTGAATGGTTAGAGGCAAGAAGTGCTCGTAAGGCTTTAAATCTTAAATCATTGAATTTCACTTCTAGTAAACAAGCCATTAAAAACGGAACTTTGGGGCTTAAAGCAACGTCAAAGAAAGTTGTATAAAGATTTGAACTATTCAGCAGCAGCCTGAAGGTGAAGAGCCTTCTGAAAAGTAGAGCAATCTGAATGAAGTTACTCTTGAATATTTTTGATGGTAATTTTTCGCAGCTTCTTTCTAGATCGGGGTCATTGATCTTGAGTAGCAAATGATAAGCTCTAAATTCAGCTTCATTAGGCGGTTGCGGGAAACCTTTTTTTCTATATTCATCATACATTTCAGCCAATGTCTTTAGTGACTTTTCCAATTGTTCCAATTCTTGTTGTTGCGAGTAGTCGATTGTAGAGTTGGCCATGATATGTAGTGACATTATATGTATACGTGCAATTTTCTCATTACACTCAATTGTTTCAGGCCCAAAGTAGTTCTGGAAAGTAAAATCTTGTCTAATGGATCTTGTTCTGTCCCATATGAATGATTGGGTCTCTGGCATCTTATCAAGTAGATGATCGACCATAAAGTCTAATGTGTTCAAAAGAACAGAAGGTGGTCTAACATCAGATGGCAATGGTGGCTCCTGACCAGCAGCGGGCCGCGCAAATGACTTGATAGCTCTTTCTCTTGATATTACACCTGATTGCGGATCTTTTTCATGAGAATTAACATTATTTTGCCTGGTTCTTTTAATTCTTTCAAAAACAGGACACATATCTATACATGTTCCCCTAAACGAAATTGCCTGGTCTAAACTTCTTCTAGAATTTTCATCATCCAAAAATCCACGATCAATCATCTCCCTTCTTTCATTTTGTCTGAGCTCATGTGCTTCAGACCATAAAGCTTCAATATCACCAGAAATACCCTGTGATTCTAATCGAATAAGATTTAATTGATTTTGCTTCTCAAAGGAATCTTCTAAGGGGACGAATACATAGGATCTAGTATCTTTTATTAAACGCGTCAAACGCTTATTTCCATCATGCCTTTCATCCCGCCGCTTGAAATACCCCGATGGGTTATTTATGAATGGGATTTGGGGAATACTGATAGACATCTATTTCCCCTTTGATGCCAAACAATAATATGATCTAGTTAAAGTCACCCTTGAACAACTGAAGCTGCTCGTTTCTCGACATCTACTCATTTCTCCAAACCTTTCAAGGAAAAAAAAACACAGACAGGATATTTTTTACAGGGGCTCATAACATCAGCATCAAATTGAGTTCAACATAAATTAAGGCCGCTTTTTCAAAATGACTACAATTTTGTTTTTGGATGTATCTCATATATATTATATCTCCAATTTATTATAATTATACATATACTTTATTGAAATCAATAAAGCGAATTTTTTTTTTAATGAGATAGGATCCTGTTCCTTCAGCTTGTATCATAAACCACTAGCCTTGTAAATTAAAATCAAAGCATTATCACTTTCACCACCACCAGCTAAAGACTCAATCTTGTCTTTGGTGACATTCAAAACCTTATCATCATTAAAGTACCACCAGCTATTACCAGTGAGATCCTTTTCGTTTCTAGTGAATGCCTGATAATGACCTGAATCTGCAGAAGCACCCTTGTGAGTGATAACACTGACCAAGTCATATAATGGCGATGGAGCCTCACCTTCGCCTAGATCCTCTGGGAAAACTTTAGAAAATTCGCCTAACCATTTCTTTTCGTTCTCTTGAAATTCTTTTTCTTCAAGCTCAAACTTTTCTTTGCTAGATAAAAGAAGTCTACTTCTATCTTCAGAAGGTTTCATCTTCTTAGCTCTTCTTTGTTCCTTGAATTCATCTTCCTTCTCTTTCTCAACTTTATATATTTCATCCCTTGTCTTTATATTAGTAGGTTTAACGCTTTCATCCAATAAATCTGTAACATCCAATTGGAATGGGAACGCTACTTTTCTCAAAATTTTTGCCTTAGCTCTGATTTCTCTCTTCCAATAAAATCTCACAAAATGAACTGTCAAGTACTTAGGTAATCTGGTGATTTTTCTTTCAATCACGTAGTTTGCATCTCTGGAAAAATGTGGATTGTGTTTAGTTATGATGTCCTTGGTACCTTCAGATAACCCAGTCTTCAAGAAATTTGTGTTGATATTAATATGGCAAGACAACTTCATACCTTCATCATAGCCAATGACTTCTTGATCCTCTGGGTCATTTTCTTGACACTTTTGATAAGTTTTAAATCTTAGGCCAAAATATTTGTCAACAAAATCATTTGGTAATGTCAGCTTCAAATTGGATAAGATTTGACTGAAACATTCTTCAGCATCTTGTTGTTTATAACCATGATTATCTTGTTCAGCGAATTGCGGGAAAATAGATCTCAAAGAATTTAAGAGAGATAAAGGAATAATGTAGCGCCCGTTACCTGATATTTTACCCTTTTGAAGTCTCTGGAAGGTTTGCTTCAATTCTTTGACCAATGCATCATTACCTTCGTATTTTTGTAAAGCACCTTTCAATTCATCAACATTGTTTAACGCCTGCAAAGTAGAATTTAAATAGCAAGTGTTTCCCAAATTTTGGAATCCCAATGGATCAGCAGAAAATTCGGTTAATTTACCTTGCTTCTCCAAATCTTCAAGGAAAACAATCTTCTCCTTTGGCTTCTGAGGAATACCAGTACTATCAGGAGTTCCGAGAACCATGATGCTTTGATTTGGTTTTAGGTTTAAAGTCTTCAAATCAGTATCATCTTTCAACTGACCGCCTTTGACCAAGACCTTTTGTCTCTCTGGTGGAACATTTGTTAACGAAAAGATTTGCGATTTGAATAAGATTCCTGGTTCGTTTAAGTCAACACTGACATTGTGGGTTTTACCTGCATGTCTTATGACAACAGGGAGCAAGGATTCAGACATTTTTTGCAATAATTGAGGTGTCAAAAGGCGATATTGATGGATTCAATTTAGTGGAGGAATGGATTCGCACTGCTAAAATTGCCACTTTTACAAGATACGAGAAATATGAAAAGTTACCCGCTCTTGATTGAACGTTGAACCCCGGGTAACAGAAGATTTGGCATATATCTTCAACCCACACACACATATTGATCAAATAAAATAACAAATTATCTAATTTTTTTTTTATTATTATTAGTGTCACTATTATTATACATTTATAACTATGCTCTTCTCCGTCCAAGACCAGGAAGAGACGACATTGGTCTGTTGTTGCTATTATATCGACGGGGATCACCAGTATTGTTCAAATTATCTTGATTCATTTGTATATTGTCATTTTCTTGAGGACCACCTGAAAGATTACTGCTGCTGCTGTTGTTGTTGTTGTTATTGTTGTAAGTATTATTATTGTTGCTCTGGTCATTTTCGTTGCTATTAATATTCATGCTATTAGTATTATTCTTCCCATTATTGTTGTTATTATTCCCAAATAGCTTTTGACCTGTAACGTTGGTGAAGGCTGGTTTGTCATCAGCATTCCTAACAGCATTAACATTATTGTTGATAGCATAATGCCATGCACCAATTTTGTTGTTGGTGTATAACTCATCATTAAATGCATGTGGATCATTCGGTCTGGAACGACACCAGAATCTAGCAGACCTATCAGCCCCGGCAGAGCAAAGAACATGGCCTAACGGATGATATTCCAAACAGTTAATGCCCTTTTCATGTGCGTATGGGATAGTATGAGTCGGTTCTATAGATGGAGCTTGGTAAAAGGTTTTATTATTCATAGCCATGTTATCATTACCAGCTTCATCACCAGTAGAATCTTTGTTTCCAGCGTTTCCATTCTTGCTACTGGAGACTGATTCCGTTAAGCTTGCTTCAAACTGATGTGAATTAATGAAGTAATGGTTTATTGACCCATCATATCCACCAGTTGAAACCATTGAAGAATGAACGGGGTTCCATGCCACCGAAGATAGGTCTGCTTCATGACTTCTGATAATAAGCATGTCCTTCATAGCTCTGATATCAAAGATTCTACAAGACCTATCTTTAGAAACACTAGCAATTAATCTTTGTGTACCATTTGGTTGGAACTTTGTCTTGACGATATTGTGCTTGAAACCCAAAATTGTATTAACAGCGGTAGGAGACCTTGGGTCCCACAATTTGAGTAAATTATCTTTAGAGCCACTGACAATCAACCCCAAGTTAGGATGCCAATCACAACACTTGACATCCCAATTGTGACCTTTAAGAGCTCTTTCCTCTTCACCAGTGTTGAAATTCCAAATTTTCAAGAATCTATCATCTGAACAACTAACAAATCTAGAGTCATTTGGAGAGAATGCAAGATCACGAACGGCATCCACATGACCTTTGACGATATTAACATTGTTAAAATTGGGCTGCCAAAATTTAATCACTCCCTCCTGATCCCCAGAGATCAACCAGTCGTCATTATGTGAATATTTCAAGGCGTGAATTGAGGTATCATGAGCTTGCATAATAGTTTCAAAATTGAAGGTCATTCCATTCCATAGAGTAAATTCCCCAGCATAGTTTGCACTGATTAATCTTCGCCCTTCTGGTGTCCAGGCAACAGTATTAATTGCATGTTTTGCCTTGTTAGCACTCAAATGGATAAACTTTGTTTGCATATCAAGGATGGGAAACTCATCTTTGTAAGCTGCTGGAGGTAGTAAATCTATTAAGAATGATGCTTCAGGCCTAACTTTCCCCAATCTTTGCTTCCTTATACCCATGGTTCTTTGCAATGTCCATCTACCCACGATGTTCCCATGATCAACAATTCTTCTATGTGCTGTTTTCCGTTGCTGTGATGCCAATTGTTGTTCAATGTTCTGAAGGTATGATGATGATGATTGTGCTGAAGACTTTTGATCGTTTACCTGTCGCCTATTTTTATTATACATTATTGAGAAGAAATTTTCTTTAATTGTTCTTTGGATGATATGTAGTTGAGTGTTATAATCATGATAATAATCTTCTGAGAGTTTCAATTTTTCGTATTTCAGTTTTTTTTTTGGGTGCTGACCCGCTTTTAATAAATGTGCTGCCACCGAAAACTTAAAGAAATCAAGAAACACCTTATCAGGCACCACAAGTCAAATATATTTGCAGCATTATAATGGAGAAGTTACCGAAAACCCTTCGATTCTTCGAAGAAGACCCTGAGTATAAAAATTTGGCAGGAAAAGAACTAGCTTTCGAAGCCAGAAAGCATGCCAAATACTTCCAAATGTGCTTGAATATTCTACCTGCTAGAGTTCAAACCCAAGATTCAAACAAACTATCATTGGTTTACTTTAGTTTGGTAGCCCTTGACATGCTTAATGAGATTGAAACTTCAATTTTCAAAAAACCAGAAGAACGAGAAGAAACCATAAATTGGGTTTATGAACACTACATGGGAGAAGGCTTTAGAGGCTCCTTAACTCATGATTTAGCCACGGATGATCATGGCTACGACCCCCCACATTTACCGTCTACTTATTTTGCTCTCTGCATATTATCTACTTTGAAAGATGATTCGTTGACAAAAAGGATTGACCGCTTTAAAATTATGACATATCTCAGAAAATGCCAATTGTCAAGTGGTTCGTTTTCATCGGTGCTTGACATTCACGGAAAACCATACGGAGAAAATGATCTACGCATGTGTCTTATTGCCAGCTCAATTAGAAAAATGTTACAAATTGATAAACTCTCCGACAAAGAAAAAGGAAAGTACGATATTGATATTGATTCCCTCGAAAGATATATTATGAGTTGCATAAGCTACAATGGTGGTCTAGGAGGTAACCCACTAGATGAAGCCCATGCTGGCTACACTTTTTGTGGTTTAGTTGCCTTGAAATTGATTGGCAGGATCAAGCAGCAAAATATAGATCAAACCTTCTCCAAAACAATTCAATGGCTTTCAAGGAGACAGTTTTGGGTGAACAAGTACAATAAAGAAGAATTTAAAGATAACGAATACTTAGATTTTGATGATTTAGGGGGATTTAATGGAAGAGAGAACAAATATGCAGACACTTGCTATGCGTTTTGGGTTATCGGGTCCTTGAAGATATTGGAAAAGGAGCATATTGTTAATGTGCAAGCCGTAGATTACTATTTATTAAATGGAACCCAACATTCATTGATCGGAGGTTTTGGAAAAGTGCACGACGATACACCCGATCCTTATCATTCCGCACTAGGGATAGCAGCCTTGAAGCTCGCTGAAAGTGAGCATGTCAAACATTTGAAAGATATTGACGTTCAGACCGTGATAACACTGGAGGCTAAAGAGTTTCTCATGGGATTAGTTTGGTAGTGATTGCCCAGGAATGCAAAAATATTCAAAATATCCCACAAACCAATTCTTGAACCCGTGATACAGATGATGGGGGAGCATCATTGCATATTTCTAGAACTTTTTCTTTGTGGATTGAAATTTCCTGTTGGGCAGAAAAATTATTCAGACTTAGACAAAATAAACATTCCAACACCTTCAAGGTGAGTTTCGATTCATTAGATACTTGCTGCTCCTTTAATTCATCTATCAAAAGAGCAATAAATCCCTCATTCACAATTTCCGATTTCATATTTATCAATGCATCATCGTACAAACATAATAAACCCAAAATATTTAGGACCTGATTTTTGATATCATCTTTCATAGAAGAATGAGAATACATAAATTCGCGCTCGTCAGTACTATTATCCTTCAACATTCTAGAATATATTTTTTTAATTTCTGGTAGAATATTGTAATCTTTGAAGTCTTTGACAATATTGGCTGTGCTCAGCAAGTTCAAAAGATTCACAAGTGTCTTGAGAGCACAAAGCTGAATATTATAATCTCTTGTCTTCACCAATTCAAAGGAATTAACAATAATTTCCCTGTTATTGAATAGCACATCCATTGAATTCACATTCTCTGGATTTTTTACTTCGGCAATTGGGAAATTGGTTAAGTTCAGCAAAACTTTTGCACAGTTTAGTAAAATATTCAAGTTACTAGAATTTGTTGAGTATGAAAATCTTTGGATAGCAGTTGCTATCAGAAGCAATATTCCAAAATTTATCAATTCTTCTTTAATCGAAGTATCGGCATAACAAGTGATATTGATGAATACAGCAATGGTATACTCTAATATTATTGGGTTGTCTATTGTTAAGAGCCCAAATATTTTGAATAGTAATCCCATATCCTTCACAATTCCAAAAGCGTCAGAATTTTCGGGAGCTTTCAACAATAATGATATTATCGTTAAGACTTTCACAATTACTATTGTGTCCAATTCATCAAAGGTATTCTTTCCGGTTTTTGAATCCAATATATTACCCATCACTCGGAAAATGCTTGGATTGGATATTAATGAGCGAACATACTGAGGCGAAGAATGATTAATAAGATTAGATATAGCAAACAAGGCATGGAACTGTACATAACTATTGTCACTGCCACTTGATGCTATTAACAAATCAGGTATTGATGACGCACATATATGGCTCAAGTGTTTGTATCTATTGACAGTATCATCTTCTTCCTTAATGATCAACCTCAACAACACACAAACTAATCTTTTGACTTCATCATCACCACTGGAAAGTTGGGTACTCAAAAAGTTCAATATGTTAGAATCAATATATTTAGAAATTAAATTTTTCCGAACAGAAATCGTTGAAGTAATGGCTTCTAAGGATAGCTTAGTCGCACTTGGCACTTGGCCATCTTGCAAATAGAATATTAGAGCCCCGATAGCCTCCTGAATCTCTATTTTCCCGTCATCAATATTCAAAATATCGATTGTGACTTTGCAGTTCTTAATTATAGTTGCAGAGTCGTAATCCATGTTCTAGTTCCCTTTGAACTCCGGAGTCAATGATCCAGAGATGAGTTGATGTAGTAGCTTTTTCATGCTTTAATTATTGGCACGTGCCAAGAGCAATAATAAGCGTCAGCTCATCGCACCATCTATTTTTTTTTACTTGAAATCAAATCAAAATTTAACAAAATCTGATAATTATAAGAATTTGAAAGGAAAAATATTATTTCAATTATGCCGCAAGAAACAACAGTTAGAGAAAAGCAAAAGAAATTGACTTCCAAATTGATACTCAAAATCAATAACGCAAATGAGAAACTCCCTAGATCAAACTTGTCATCGCCATCGAGGTTTGAATGCAATTACAGCGACTCAAATTCTGTTGCTCATCCGTGCTTTATTTTAGATCAATCAATAGAAAGAAGACAAGCAATCCATGGGGCTGATCTGAGTGGTAATGATCTAATTAAACCAATAACTGCAAAGCATAACGAACCAAGCAATGCATTTTCCATCTTGAATGGTGATCCCACCAGCATAGGAAAACTAATAGCAGACGAAACCCCTCGTTCTCTGGTGAGGATCATGGATGATCGAAGCACCATATCTAGTGTTTTAGGGTCACCCTGTTTATCAAATGATAACATTCATAGAATTGCTAGTTCAGATTATCCTTACAAAGATGATAAGAAGATCCATATTTTACTCGGTGTTTCAGGGAGCACCTCGGTGAGCAAAGTGCTACCAGTTGTTAAAAAGCTTTTCAGCACCTATACACCGGATAAGATTGCCATTAAGATTGTAATGACAGATTCTGCTTTAAATATTTTGAATTTACAAGATGATGCAAATAATGGTAAGAACGAGCCAAATTTGAAGAAAAAGAGCAATTGGCAAAAAATTATGGATATGGGAATCGAGAGAATTTGGACTGATAAAGATGCCTATAATTATCAATCAAGATACTTGAAATCTAAAAAGCCTTTTGAGAAGCACTTCCACCCAGAACCTATTTTGCAATTGGATCTTGGGAAATGGGCAGATTTGATGGTGATTGCTCCATTGTCTGCGAATACTTTAGCGAAGATAGTTAACGGATTGGCAACAAACTTGTTGACGACTATAGTCACCACCTGGAATAGACAAAAACCAATAATTGCCGCCCTTAGCATTAATAATATGGCGTATTCTCAGCCAATTACAAGGATGCACTTGGATTTAATGAAACAATACTTTCCCTTTATTCAAATATTGCAACCTATGGAGAAGGTCATTGGTAAAGGTAATACCAGTTTAGCTGGAATGAGAGAATGGCCAGATATTGTGGAAGTAATCATTAAGAAAATTGGACCACCATCAGATTATGACAATGACGATGATGAAGATTCCAACAATAATGATGATGGCATTAGCAATAGAAACACAGATAGTGAGGCTAGTAATGATGACGGTGATGATGATGACGATGGTGATGATGATGATGATGATGATGATGGTAATCAAAAGGACAAAGAATAGAAGGAAAATTCAGAGAAGATATATATATACGTCATATATGAGTCGCAATGTGTCTTCCTGCTATTATCTGCAACATTGGCATGATTAGGAAGCCTCGAGATTTGGTCTGTACGGAGTTCATGTTCTTTATTACTTTATCAAAGGTGTGTTGCTTTATTGAATTAAAACTGATATAACTACTAAACCCCATATATCAATGCTAATAAATTTTTTTTTGATTGGATTTATAATAATGTTGACTGCAAGTATGCTGCATTATCCCCTTTTTTTCGTCAATTTTTTTAGAGAAAAATAATTAAGAGCTGTTTTCTATTAAAGATTTAAATCAGTAGAGGAAGTAGCAGAAGAAACAGTTACTCTTACTGTATTGGTTCATTGGGCCGAAAGCTTAGTTTAGGAGAATATGAATGGCTCGAACCCGCAAGATGTCCTAAAATCCAATCTCAAGAATGGCCTAAAACCTTCTGTTAATGCAAATCCTTCGGGATATGCAACACCCAATTATGTATTTCCGATGAACACCAACAACAGTAACTCCCCTGGAAGCTCTCACTCTTCCAATTCTCCATATCCCTCACTGATGAATAACAGTCTGACTGATTTCCTTAGTAATCTTAATAATATGGTGATACCCAATATTAATGGAGACTCTGCTCCTCTACATCTCGATGGGATAAACATGAATACACAAAATAATCTATATGAGCCTCTGCTCCCGATTTTGTCTGCAAATCATGAATCAGGTAAAAGATTTGAAGAAAAGGAGCCTCTCAGTTTGGACTCTCTAGAGTTGCCGGAAATTGCTATGACACAACAACAGAGCGGCGAGGTCTTTGTTGAAAGCAACAATGTGTTGAAGCGCAATAATTCCGGAAGCATTAGTGGTGGACAAAAACCTATCAAGAAATCGAGATTTAAACCGTGTGATGGATGTCGAAAGAGGAAAACTAAATGTGTAATTCCTGAAAATAAAAGAAGTTGTGTTGAATGTACCAAGAGAAACCAGCCATGTGAGTATGACAGCAAAAAGATTTTTTTATTCAACAACATAAATCTGCTTTCGGGAACTCACAAATTGATGAAGGCCGATAGTAAATTGCCATCACAATTAACCATTGAAAAAGATGTGAAAAAGAATACTTCTGGTGGGAAATCTCATAGAGCTAAACCTTGTGAGGCTTGCAAGAAGAAGAGATCAAAATGTATCAGGCTGGCAAATAGTTCCTCGTGTGTCGAATGCGAAAAGAGAAATACAATTTGCACATACCCTCTGAGTTTAATTAATTCATTCCCTGTGATTGGAAAAGTTAGCTTACTCACAAACAATAATGAAACTGCTATTGAAAAGCCGGTGAAAGACTATAGTTTGCTCCGTGAACCAACAGTCATGTCGAGTTCTTTATCTTTATTAAGCTCTAAATCTGCCACAATTATAGGTGAATGCTCTATTGTGGATAAAAAATTATTGGATTTCAAAACAGAAGACTCTAATACGATAAGTCTCATCAAGAGCCCGATCTCTGAAGTGGAAGACGACAACACAATCATTAGAAAATTAAATGAGAAAACATTTTTTCAAATCGCTGATGATGTGGATGAATTCACCAACTTGAAGTACTTGCAATGTGATGAGATTGAAGAGCTTGTTGGGAAGAACAGTAACTATTTACTAAATATTTACTTTAAGCTCGTACATCCCACTTTGCCTATCTTATCAAAGGAAGTTTTCTACGAAAGATATTGCCGCAATTATAGGGAAATCCATCCATTACTCTTAGTAACCATTTATTTGTTGGCGTTGAACTGGTGGGAACTTGATGTTAATGAATTTGATGTTCTTGGGAGGTTTAGTTCTGATGAAACATTTGCCAAGAGTGCTGAAAAACCAAACATTATGAAGCTTGAACTGATTGCGACTGCATTAATGCAAGACAATCTTTATGAGGCTCCTAAATTTTCATTCATGCAAGCACTTCTATTACTTTCCAACTATAATTTTCTAAGTAATAATAATCCATTCAGCACTGGTTCCTATTGGAAAATCTCCTCCATGATGACCACTTTTTCCGAGGAAATAGGATTAAATTGGCCTTCTGCAGATTGGGATGACATTCCGCTCTGGGAGAGAAAAGTCAGGAAGATCGTTTCCTGGGCAGTGGTTTTCCATGATAAATTGTACTCCTTATTTGATGGAAGACTGAGTAATATTGATTTAGAAAATAATTGGATGTTGGATGAATTTAAATACAATGATTTCTTGATTGACACGGAAAGTCTAATGACTTTGGAGAAAAATGACTTGATGTCTAGCAACAAAATGTTCAATTTGATTACTACTGAGAGTGCGCTAAATGGGGTTGAACTCAAAGAAGAAGATACTGAAGATGTTGACTTGGGCAAAGATAGTGATAACAAATTCATTTCTAAACTAATTTTCATTGAGACGATGAATTTATCGTCGCGTATGGATGAGATTTTGGTGAGCATTTATAGCTTAAAGTCTCTTAGATTTGATGATTTTGATACAATTTATGGAAAGTCAGTTCCCTTAGTTGAAAATCTCAAAAATTGGTTCAAATCCTTACCGGAACTGATTAAATTAGTTCATAGAGCTATGAATAACAATTCTAATCAACAAGATATTGGATCTCTCATGTTGGTAGGAGGGAAGAAGAGTAATTATTTCGACTATAAAAGCTTCAGTTTGTTATCAAACGGGTCTTTGAACTTATTGTATTACACTTTAGTTTTGTTGATCTACAAAAGAATTGTCAGTAAGTATATTGATGTTCTAGAGTCATATTTATCTAGCCCGGATAAATCATCCTTGAAAATTAAAACTGAAGAAATTGTTGATAAGCTTAAAAAAGTCAAACCAGAAGTGAAAGATTTTTTGAAATGTATTATTTACAATTTCTTATTCAATCTAAAACCTTATAATTTAGAATCGTTCTGGTTGTTGAACACCAGACGGTCATTTATTTTCATTGGAGTTATTCTTGGCTTGCTTGTCAAAACCGTCAACTTAGAAATTACCAAAGCTCGAATTATTCGTGACCAACCACAGCTGCCAAATGATACCCAAGAAGTGCAGGATCAGTTGGTCCACCTTGAAAAAGAGAAGCAAGAATTCATTGCTTATTACCGAGATTTCCATTGGAAATTGACTACCATGGCCCCCGATTTTAACCATGCCAGAGTTGCATTACGTTATTTGGACGATTTGGTAGTTATCAAGGACGATTATCAATTTGAGAAGCAAGGTAGTTATGAAAATGGGCTCAAAAGACAAAAGAATCATTGTGACAGGGAAGCAGGCACTGATGATGATAATACCACTGTCGAACCACCAGTTTTCAGTTTATGATTGCTTTCTTTTTTTTTTTTTTTTTCATTTCTAGTTTGTATTTTCTATTTATTTCATTGCCCATTGACCTTTTTTTTTTTTTCTTTGCTTCACGATTTTAACTTTAATGACTCAAGTTTTTCAGTAACTTTTTCTTTTTCTATTTATTTTATTCACAAGAATGGCTTATTCCTCTTTATTTTCTTTGGGGTTCTCTAATTCCTTTAATGAGGCTATAGTTTTTTATTTCGTCTTTCCCCCCTTCTATTTCATGTTTTACGCAATCAGATATTTATTATTGTTTTTTTTTTTGTCTAAAGGATACCGTAAACAGTTAGCTAATAATTTTTTAGAATTGTTTTTATCTGTAAATTTTATACATCTACTAACCTTTTTTTTCTTGCACTGAAGCATTGTGTGTCTATGTGTTTTGGTGCATGTTGGGAAATTTTGCGGTTGGGAGCCACTGTGTCCATACAGAATTCACAGAATGAAAAATTGGGAAAAAAACACCAAAAGGCCTGGCATAATTTATCTGGATGAATTGAATTCGAGACTGGGAACATTTAGTCCACAAGGAAGAATCTCAGAAGAAGAATTTCAAAACAAGTTATATTTTAAAATATGGGATCAAGTGCCTCAAAACCAGAACAAACTAAGGTTTTTACCCCTGCTACTCCAGTGGAATTTTCCCAAGAGTTCCTCAACCAACTTGATAACTCAGAAGAAGTATGTAACTTTGGATTTACGTTATTAAATTTTATAGAGCCTAATTCTAACATTTTTCTTCCTAGTCAAACTACGCTCGCTCACAATTGTCTGAGAAATTCATTCAAAAAGAAGTCTCCAAAAAACTTGCAGATTTACAAAAAGAAACTAATGAATCATTGTCCAAGACTCTTTCATCTAAGTTGGAATTGACCGACTCCACTCCTGAAATATCATCTAGCAAGTTGGATGCCAAAATAGAAGAATTGACTCAAAAACTAAACACTATTAACTCCAATAAATTTTTCCAGGATAGAATCTCTAAAGAGGCCAATACTACCGTGTCCAGCTCCAGAGAAGAAGTTTTGAAGTGTTTGAAGGATAATAGTGATAAGCCATTGAACTGTTGGGATGAGGTTCAAAAATTCAGAGGTTTGGTAAAAAAACTCTAGACGTTGTAGTGTTGATGATGAATGGGGGTTACACCGTTAAAAATGGTAGTTGTGTTTTTGTCTTCTTTTTTTTTTTCTCCACTTTGACATACATATATATATATATATAACTTGTTTGAATAATACAATAGGTTTTACACTCTTCAGAAATACAAAAGCATTTACATTTTCAATCTGAGTTTCCAAAAGTTGTATAATGTAAATTTCTATTCTGAGCCGTTCTATCAAATATAACACTCTGAAAGTATACGTAGGTGAAAAGAAACTAGGACATAGAAGCGTCCCAGTATTCTGGATATAATCAGAGTCAAAAAACTCAGCTCAATTTTATCAGATATTTTTAATAAGTCTCTATATTCATTACAAGTTTGCTCTCATAAGCTATGATCGTTTGGTCCCACGGAGGTGGCGTACGCCGTCAATTGGGACGAAAGCATTTGACTAAACATTTGCCCCATTGGGGTACTCAATACCAAGCTCGGTAAGTCACGAATCTTTGAAGGAATCTGTTTGTTGACCAAAAAATCTGACAATTCGTTAGAAAAATGATTGCAGTTGTGTTGGAATAAGTCGTAACTATTTTCATGGTATTCGGCCTTCATGTTATCCAAGTAGTCATTTAGCAAGTCCTCGGTGATGAAGGTTTCCCCGAGATCTACCACCTCGATTGGCTGGCCGTATATTGTGCTTCCTGGAGGGTTGGTGAAGCTTATGCCTCTAGAGAAAAAGAATTCTTTACCATGAACTACCAAAGAGGTGTGATAAATGGCATCAATTTGTATTCCAATGATTTGTGGTGACATTGCTCTAGCCATCCCTTGGGAAAGGTCATACACATAAAGTTTCACTGGAAACAGCTGATCTTCTTCTGACATGTTTTCTCTCAGCAATATTAAGTTTAATTCTTGGACTTTGTGGACGATACAAGAGGATAAAGTGGCAAATCCACAAAAGACATCGCTTATATTTTGATGTCAGTCCGTCTGAGTCCGTTTAGTAGAGAATGTGCGCTGGGTGAAAAATTCTTTTGCAAAAAAAATAACATAGATATGAAAAACAACTACGAGAAGCCTTTGGAACCTGAGGAACTCTAAGCTCATAAGGCAAAAGAGAAGAAGAAAGAGGAGACAAAAAATATCTCTATCCAACATCTAATATGAACAAGAGAACTGCTAACTATCAAGCCACAAAAGATGATAGGCGCGGAGAGGACGAGGATGATGATGTCCCTCAAGAAGCCAAGTTAGCTTCTGAAGATATTCTCTCAAAAAGAAAAATCCTCAAGCCGAGATCAAGATTGACTGGATCAGCCAAATTTTCCCCTCAGATAGACAGCAAAAACACTTCGGTGGCTGCTGATGAAGATAAACCTAAGGCAAACCCATTCGGGAGTTTTGCCTCAGCAAGCCAGTCATTATCTTCTACTTCCTCAATTTTTGGTAATGGTTCTTCTAATAGCAACAGCTCTACTACTGAAAGCACCAAGCCAAACCCCTTTGGAAAATTCAAAACCTCAAATTCCGAAGTCTCCTCCACAACTAGTAATCTTTACCCTGTCAACTCCTTATCTAAATTTTCTTCTAGCACTGTCACTGCTCCTTCCTCAACTTCCAATGAACATAGTTCAATCGCATCACAAATTAAGGCTCTAAATGAGAACTTCATGCAAGCTTTGACTATCTCTAGTAAGAAGGCTCCATTGGGTGATTACACTGATTACTGTGACAAGTATATTAAATATTTCAAGCAAATCAGAGATGGATCAGTGTCTAAGTCTGGTCCTGGTGCTCTTCCAGCAAAGATTTCCAGCATTCCAAAACCATCAATAGCCCCAGTTTCTGATGCTCAGAAGGCAGTAGAACCTGCCTCGAAACCTGCAATTGTTGCAATTACTGAA
Source organism: Saccharomycopsis crataegensis (assembly GCF_037102585.1). Classification (NCBI taxonomy): domain Eukaryota; kingdom Fungi; phylum Ascomycota; class Saccharomycetes; order Ascoideales; family Saccharomycopsidaceae; genus Saccharomycopsis; species Saccharomycopsis crataegensis. The sequence continues at coordinate 498,435 of NW_027043819.1, forward strand.
GATTCTGATGATGATTCTGATGATGAAAAGATCGAGATCAAGGGCCCAACCTTCCTGTTCACCCAACTGACTGGTACCAAATCCAATTCTGTCTTTAAATTCGGAGCAGCTGCTAAAAAGAAGAAGGTGACAAGTGATAGTGATAGTGAGGATGAAATCGAAATCAAAGGTCCAGAATTCACCCTTTCCAATGTGACTGCTAAAAATACAAAGGTTGACACTGCTTTCACCTGGGGTAAAAAAGCTATTGTAGGAGAAAAGAAAGAAGAGGAAAAGAAAGAAGAAGCTCCAAAGACTGGATTTACTTTTGATGCCAAAAAAACAGAAGAAGCTCCAAAGACTGGATTTACTTTTGATGCCAAAAAAACAGAAGAAGCTCCAAAGACTGGATTTGCTTTTGGTGCCAAAAAAACAGAAGAAGCCCCAAAAACTGGCTTCACTTTTGGTGCTAAGAAGACAGAAGAATCCCCAAAGACTGGTTTCAATTTTGGCACTGCCAAGACTGAAGAAGCCCCAAAGACTGGTTTCACCTTTGGTGCCAACAAGTCAGAAGAAGCTCCAAAGACTGGTTTCAATTTTGGTGCTATGAGCTCCAAACCTGACACTTCAGCAGAAAAGCCTGCTTTTAGCTTTGGAGCTAGTGCTGCTTCTAGTAGCTCTTCAGAAAAAACCTCAGACGCTCCAAAGCCTGCTTTCAACTTTGGTACCATGAAAGCCGCTCCTGCTTCTGGTGATACCAACGGCAACAGCAAGCCTGCATTTTCTTTCTCTTTTGCATCTAAGCCTCAGTCAGAACCGACAGAAACTAAAGAGAACGAAGACGCTGCCAAACCTGCTGCCCCTGCATTCCTGTTCACACCATCTAACACTACAGGCTCAACCCCATCTTTCTCATTCGGTAAAACTACTACTACTGATTCTGTCAAACCTACCGCCGCCTTCAACTTCTCTAATACAGCTAATGCTAAGCCTGCTGAAACACCTGCTAAAGCTTCACTTTTTGGTAACAGTGGTGCCACAGGTGGTTCGATTTTTGGTGGTGCTAACTCTGGTGCCCCTGTTTTCGGTAATAGCAATGCTGGTAAATTCAACTTCTCATTCGCTAAACCTGCTGAGTCCAAACCAACTGAATCTAAGCCTGTTGAATCAAGTTCTTCAGAACCTTCTGATCAACCAAAACCTGCAGCTTCTACTGAGCCAAATGACGAAAAGTTTGCCGGAGAAGAGAATGAAGAGATCACATACAACAAGAAAGCCAAGCTTCTACAGATTGAAGATGGGAAATATGTAACCAAAGGGCTTGGGTTCCTTCGTATTCTTGAGAACAAGGAAACCAAGAAGTTCCGTTTGGTATTGCGTAGTGAGGGTTCCAACAATGTGTTGTTGAACACTTACGTAATGAAGGAAGTCAAATACGAAACAGCTGGGAAGAACACTCTCAAAATTCCAATTTTCAACGACGGGAAGGTTGAAGTGTATTTTATCAGAGTTAAGAGTGGACCAGATCTCATAACAGCCATTGATAAATGCAAGGAAAGCATGTGATTTTATGTTTTTGCGTGACTTTGTGCATTTTATTATATAAATATACTATAATGGAAGACCCTCTTTTATTAATTTGTATACTCAATGCTATTATTGACATGTTTTGTAGGGCAGTGGTCTCAACATAAAGATCCGGTCAGCTGGTGCGCATAGTATTTGAGAGAAAAAAAGAAAAAAAAAAGCCCAACAGATTAAAGTCTATTCTGTTACCAGATCTTAATAAACAACTGATTCGTATCGTTAAATCATCTTCTGCTCCATAGGTAGCTGTTATAACATACAACGAAAAGAAAAATGGGATTTCTTCAAACTTCCAAATTCTACCTCAAGACATTCGTTGCGGTGAACGTGTTCTTCGGATGTGCTATTTATGGGGTAGTGGCATCTATTGTTCTAACTCTTATTGGGAAACAACATCTTTGCCAATGGGCTACTGCTCGGGCTTTCTATGGAAGCTTTTCTAGAATTCTTGGGATCAAGATCGAAGTCCTTAATGAAGAAAGACTTGTTAATAACCTTCCTGGGATTCTTATCGGTAACCATCAATCCACTTTGGACATTCTCATCTTGGGTAGAATTTTCCCAAAGGGCTGTACTGTCACTTCCAAAAGATCACTTCAATGGATTCCTTTCCTTGGTTGGTTCATGACATTAAGTGGCACCTTCTTCTTGGACCGTAGCAACCGTGAAAAATCCATTAAAACTTTGAATGATGCGTTATCTAAATTGAAGCTGCAAAGCAGAAGTCTTTGGATCTTCCCAGAAGGTACCAGATCATATACTAAAGAATTGACATTGGGAGCCTTTAAGAAAGGGGCATTCCATCTTGCTGTTGATTCTCAACTTCCGATTTTCCCTATTGTGGTGAGTAACACTTCTAACCTTATCAATTTTAAGGAAAAAATCTTTAATTCTGGGACAATTTTGATCAATTGTTTGGACCAAATCCCAACCGAAGGATTAACCAAAGAAGATGTTGGTAAATTGACTGAGGAAGCTAGATCTAAGATGCTTGAGGAAGTGGAAGCCTTGGGGTATTCTAAGGTGGGTGTTGCCAAAACCAATGGATCTGATGATGATGATAATGCGTCAGTGAAGAGTGGTACTGAAGTCACTGCGTTGTTAGATTAATTATATTGCGCAATTTAATGTGTGCGTTCTTGCTATAAAGCTCTAGACATAAATTACGACTTTTAATTATTATTTGCTAAATAGAGGATAGGAAAGGCGGCGGCTGATATTGGTTTAAAAGTGATCTAATATTTGGTTTAGCCTTCTCTTACTTGGAGGGGAGTGATAAATAATGGCATCTGTAGATGCATGTTCATTGATCCCTACAAACAATCCTATAAAGTGTATTTTTTTTCATGCTATTTGAAATAGATGTTTGTATTATAAGATACCTATGTATATATGTGCCTTGAAATTATTGTAATGAAGTACACCTTCTGAAAAAAAAAAAAAAAGAAAATAAATGGGGGTCATCATCCATCACGAAAGATTTATATAATTTCTTTTGTTTCTGTTCAGGGGTATCATTAAAATTATTACGAGTATTTACGAAGCTCCTGGAGTACGTCAGATTTTTGTTCATTCGCGTCTTGACTCAAGTCGATAATCCCACTTTGGAAAGATTAACCCTTTTGGTTTAAGATTTGGGAAAAGAAACAGAATAATATAGAGAAACAATATCCGTATCAGTCAAAAAGTAAAATACACACACAATACATGAATGACAAAAAATTAAAAAAAAAAAATCATAACATGGTGAAGCCACAAATTTTAGAAAAAAATCAACAAACTAATCCTATTTTGAGGTAATTCAATGGTCAAAAAAACATCTTTAAGCTTTCAGCCGCAACTAAGTAAATAAAATAAAATAAAATAAAATGAAGAGGTTTAGAAAGTCTTCTGAGAAATTGTCTCAAGAACTTAACGACAAATAAAGTGATAAGTGAAAAAAAAAAAAAAAAAAAAAAAAAAAAAAAAAAAAAAAAAAAAAAAAAAAAAGAAAAAATAATCATATGGGGATTAAGGATTTTAATAGAGAATGTTTTGTCACAAATCTGGAAAGATTATTTTTAGAAGAATCCAATATGATTCATCATCTCAAAAAGAAAACATAAAAAAAAAAAAGAGTTCAATTGGTTGTTGCAATCTCTTTTTCTAATCTTTCCTTTTGCCTACTTAAAGTCTTCATTTCGTTAACTAACAACCCAATAATTATATCATGTTCTTTTGCTTTTCCATAGTCAAGCAATTTCTTAAATTCTGTGTTCTCTTGTTTCAAAGTTTCTTGTTTAATCAAGAATCTGTGAGCAACCTCCTGTACATCATATTTCCCGTATTTGGTGATACCATTTGGTGGAGCGATGGCCATGGCAGTCATTATGGCTTCAAGACGAGCGTTGGTGTCTTTTAATTTTCTTTCTTGAGACTCTGTGTGCTCAACCAACTGTGCATACAATCTAATAGCAGCACCACTGAGTTCAACAGTTTCCTTTAGAGCACCACCTTTTGTCAAACTAAGTTCCTCGGAAAGTTTTTCAAGCTCTTGTCTTTGGTGTAATTTGCTATTGAGAACCTCATTTATTTGTCCTTCTAAGCGGACGTTATTGGCAAAATCTGTATCATTAACCATCGTGGACTCTTTATATGTAGTTCCCAAAGGAGAGTGGATAAAATTGGAAGATTCAGAACTTGTGCTATCACCGAAAGCACCATACTTAGCTGTTGAAGAACCTTGACTATTGTTAGAGTTCAAAATGCCACCGTTATTGGAAACATAAGCGACAGCATTGCTATCAGAAATATTGAGGGTGGAATCCCTAAAGACAACTACCCCGGAATCACTTTGGGAGAATTTTTGTAAGCCAAAATTATGGACACTGGAATTGAAAGCAGGTGCAGGTTGGTTAATATTTTTAATGTCAAATTTCTGTAAAGTGGAATTAAAAGAAGGTTGAGAGGCAGTGGTGCCAAAATCTTTTGTGAAATATTGGGAAGCCCTGGTATTCTCCATGCCATATATGGAACTTTCGGTATTGTTCTGGTTGGCTGTGGCATTAGGGCTGGAAAACTGATGACGGGATCTTTGACCAGTAGAATGGGTAACTTTCGTAGTGTCCACAGCTGAAGAAGAGGAAGAAGAAGCACCATGAGAAGAGAAGGAGAATTGAGAATTGACGCCGTTGTTATAGTTGTTACTGAAAAGAGACAAGTCATTGTTGTTATTAGCGGTGGTTATGGTGCCGCCACTGTTATTATTAGCGTTATTCAAGCTAATCAATTGAGTATAAATGTTTTTCTTGGGGTTATTATCAACTGATTGGTTTGCATTAAACATTTTGGTGTTTTTGATTCTAAGAATTGGCAATACTGAGGAAGTTGCTTGTGTGTCTAGCAATAGTGGGATTTTTCCACATATATATCACCCTTTCTTGTCTGTGGCACTCTTCCTAATTGAGTGTATTAGGGAAGATGATGGACTTTCAATGGTGCTGGCTGGTTCCCAAGAAAGTCCTGATACGAAGCTTACTAAGTTTAAGAGAAGGACAGAGGGATCGTGGTTCCTTTATATAGGCGAGCGGCCCGCTTCCCAGGAAGCATCGATTGGGAACCTCTCATGTTGGGAGGAGGCAAACCGTGCCAGGGCGACACAACCACATAGCGAGGGGCTTCCTTACAGCGGAGAGGGCGATATAAATGCAAAGGGTTTCCTCATGGAGTTTTATTCGACATTATAGTAGATTTATGATATAGTACAAGTGATATGAAAAAGTACACAACACACACAACAACAGCAACAGCAACAGCAATAAAGCGGAGGGATCAGTTTTCTCTCCACTGGTTACCACAGCTAACACACTATATTACCAGGTTAGTAAAATATATCAAAACAGTACCAATCTTTGCAAACAGCGCAATACTCACTTTATAAAACGTTGTCATCGGTTCATCAGCACTTCTAATTTGTAACTGGAAGAAATAGGCTCTATCACCACCACAAGACTCAATTGGACATTGGGCACCAGTTTGATCCACATTGTCCCAGGCCCCGTCACCACCCAACACATCATCCACTTCTTTACGCTCAAGCTTCTTTCTGCTGTATAATTTGACACCCTGGATTGGGAATTCATAAGGACAAGTAGGGCACACAAAGCAGTTTTGACCTGTTGTACCGCTCTTCGAGACCTAATATGATCGTTAGTAAACCCTGAACTTCGTCCGTCTCACCTCATTGGTAGCAGTATACTCACAGTTAACATGTTCGAGCAGTAAGGACAGAAAGTAAGCATCTTCGTTTATATTTCGTGGTTCAGTCTTTGAGTTTCCGCGGTATAATTTGTATTTTTTTCTATGATCAATCGATTTATTTTCTTTCCACTGCAGCTCATCACAATTTTTTTTGAAAAAAAATTGCAGGCACTCGCCTATGGGCGCATAGAAACTCAATCTCTGGGAGTTTACCTTGTTTTCTTGGAAAATCAGTTTACAGAGCCCTGTAGTTCTAATTTCTAATTAATATATCATAATAGCATATAATTCCTACTTTTTTATCAAAGGAAAATAATTTAATCTATTAAGGTGAAGTATTCGTATCTTTATAATGTACAACAAACATTCTTTCTTTGAAGTAGTACAGAACGTAGATATCATTTATTGTATCATCTATTGTGCCATCTATTAGAGAACAAAATAAAAAATGGATTCTATATCATCAAGATGATCTCCAAGAATTGAGATGGTATCTCAGAAATAAACAGTTCCCGGAACTTTCCACCTAATTAACGTTCAAATCAACTTTCTCCTTGGCCTTTGCATCCGCCAAGTCTCTTTTCACTCTATTCCACAAAGTAATATCCTTGTTGCACACGAAATCCACAATAGTATATGCCCAGCTCTTGGTCTTTGGTAATGGCTCATAAAACTCATTGGCAATCTCATTAAGTTTAAATAACTTCGACCATGCAACGTAAGGAAAATCATGATGCTCGTTGTGCAACCCCACATTCCAAGTAAAGAAATTTAAAATCCCATAATAAGAGTAAGTTTCTGGAGGAGGAACGGTTTCATTTTCCATCACAGTATTGATATATAATGATTTGGACTGAATATATTCTTGACTGGTAGGAGGGTTCAAAATATAATGCTCAGAGATGAAGTGACCTGCACAAGGGTGCAATGAGCCAGCAAGAAATGAGCTGATAAGAAAGTAGTATAATGAGTTAACACCCCATTGCTCCACCATGACATAATCTACAAGTACCTGTACCAAGACATTAAGGAAATGTACTATAGTGAATTTGACACTAGTAATGAACATTGGTCTCAAGGCGTAAAAGAAAAGTTGAAAGGTGGCAAAAAACGCCTTCCCAAAGATGTTGGATAAAAAGATTGCTTCAAATCGTGTTGGCAAATCAGTATCAAATTGCACATCTCCCAAAAACTTGTGATGTAATTGATGATAAGGCTTGAAACTTGCCGAATATGGAATACCGATTGGCAAGTTGGCAACAATCGAATAGAGTTGGTTATGCAAAGGCTCTTTGAATGCCAAATTATGAGACATTTCATGGATTGCAAGGAAGCAATTCTGGTTTGCAGTGGCCCCGATCAAGTAAGCAATAGAAAGAAATTTAAAACTGAACACTGGGGTGTTTCTCAATGAATAAGCACAAAAAAATTGTAGAGACACGACACAGAAGATGATATATTTGGTGAGTGGTTCATGGCCAGTGAGCTTCGATACCTCAGGGTGACGGCGGAGGATTTCTTTGCGTCGATACGTGTGTGGTTCTTTCTTGTCTGTCCAGTAGAAATCATTAAGTTTCCGAAGATTATTGATATCTGCCACAGGAGCACGAACATCGATGGTCTTATTGCTTGGTTTGTGGTGGATCGTTTCAGACATGGTTATATAGTTTCAAATCTCTGCTGGATATGGAGGAGAAAGATGATAGACACACTAGCAAACTGTGATTAAACTGATTCCCACGTCCTTCGAGTATTAAACTGCGGTCGTTCAGATTGTGCGGTAGGCTGAAAATTTCCGATCTATGTTGGTTTCATTTTATTTTTCCGGTCCGGTGACGACAACAGTCACCCCACTTTACCTATTATGTCTTTAGCGGAAACCAACTAGATTAGATAGACCCAATACAGTCAATCCTTTGCCATGTGTGTTCAGTATCGACTATATTGTTTGTGAGATGAACAAAAAGAGAATTTCCGTTTGTCTTTCAACGGCTAAGCAAGGATGTAAAGTGGGCAAAACGTCAGCTGCATGCCAATCTTTGTGAAAAGACACAGTTGAAAAGGCATTAGTACAAGGTAATTGATAAAGTAACTTGTATATAATCAATATTGGGGCTTCTTTGGGATATTTTGAGTATTATCTATGGGTTCCGCTAACCCCCTACTGGAAAGCACTCAAGGTAGCAAGCACATACATGAGAGCTCTGGGGTCATCCACTGGCTTTTGCTTCAAATTTCCTTCATTCAACTACTAGTCTGTATACCTTAAAAAGGTCTTGGTCGATCTTTACTTCATCACAGTAGATACTTTCGCACAGATAAGCCGAAAATCAGCGATACTCTTGAGACTGATCTACCCATTTTTGATCGTTTATCTTTGTGATAACGGCCAGAAATAAGCCAACCGCAGTCACATGATCCGGCAGAGTTTTCGATGGTGATGAGGGAGCCAGGAAATCACCACAACTCCCAACTGTTCCTCTACCACAAACACAAACATTCAACAGATAGATGACAAGGGAGTGTTGTAGCTAATAATGCATTCAGGTCTACATCCCGAAGACTCATTCACAAACTTTTACAGGGTGCTAAAAATCCGCCAGATCAAGTACTCGGTGTTTGTTTCCTCAGTACCATCAAAGAATGAGCAGATATTATTGGAAGCTGAGCTTCATATGAGAAACCTGCATAAAGAGGGACTCTTGTTTCTGACCAATAAAGAATTATGGGCATTTGGTTTGAACGATGAGGAAGTTCCGGTTCCTTTGGAGAAATTCAACATGAAATGCAAAGAATCAAACATTATACTACCCTCAATGATTTTTACCTCTAACAATAATCATGGCAGTGATACCAGTAACAGTCTTGATAACAATACCTCAAAGAAAAATAGTGAAAATCTTGACTATTCTGTCGCGTTACAATCTTCGAGCGCTGGAACAAATGACAATTCCAATAGCACCGCCAATCCCAATGACCCGCAACTTAACCGAGACCCAAAGTATCCCAATTTCCTCTACAGAGTTCTTCTAAATGCAATCAAGAAAAAAATATTGTTGAACTTGTCAATCAAAAACTGCATTACTCCATTTGGTGATGCGTCTATCATAAATTCTCAAAACAGACTCTCGGATTTCTTGCTTGTTGACCCTCAAGTTGCGTTTAACGGCGATGTTCTCATTTCTATTGCTACGAAGCCTTCAAATTTAATAAACTTGTCGAAATACCTATATCTGATAAACTCTCAAAGCATTAATAACAGCTACATTAATAATTCAAACTTTGCTTTATATTTGGCTCCATCAGGCATCAGAGCTTACTTTGCTAACCATAATTTGATGGATTCTCTAGCTCCTACCCCAAGCAACTGCAACAACCTTTTTATAATGCTTCATGTATTGATGGGGATATTATTTAATAAGAAAGTTAATGAAATCAGATGGGTCAAATTGATTCCTGATTTGCGCCATTTGAATGGTATGACCCCGCAAATATCCAAATATCTTAAGCCAGTACAAAATCAAAAATTTGTCATTTGGCCCTTAGACCTATGTTATATTCAAAAAGGAGAACTTTTTAATAACTCCTCCAATATTAAGGTTTCGGTGAACGACCCATTTGAATTTGTTGACGACTTTATTGATCTTCAGCATGTTTCTGAAAAAGTGAGCTCCAACATGAATGCATCCCAAAAAACGCAGGATACGAAAATTGACGCCGCCAACATAGAAATTGAAGAAACTAATGCAAAGCTAATACCTGAAGAAGATTCTCAAGAAATAAAAGTGGAGTATGATAATGATGATAATGATGACGACGATGATGATGTGAAAGTTGAAAGCAACAAAACCATTACACCAATAAATGTCGATAGCCAAGAACCTCAAGATGATTCTGGAAATAGCAACAATTGGAATGATCTTGATGAGGAACTCTTTGGAGAAAATAACGGAGTTACTGATGCTGATTTCAATTTCTTTGATGATAGCGATGATGACGTAATTGCCAATGAAGATGCGATGGCTCCTGAGGAGCAAAAGCACCATGAAGAGGTAATGATGAACGAAATACGACATAAAACCTCCCCGTCAGAGACTCGGCAATCTGAATTGACCAGGGAAATCATTAAAAGTATCGATGGTAATGAAAGTGATGCACCAATGGCTAGGGATGTGGATGAAAATGTATTAAATGAAATACATAATAATAAACCAGCTTTTGATATTCCAAAAGATGAAATGTGTTTGCCATCGACACCTTATAATGATCCAGGTGCCCCATTACCGGTTACAAATACCCCGGCGTCAACACATCAAAGTATTTTTTCTCCATTGAAGTTTAATCCTGTAATAAGAGAGGTTGTGGATAACAAATATGACAAAGGTGGGAAATTTCACGTCCCTCATAGCATGAAGCCAACCTCAAAAATCGACATTTCCGGAGATCACAGTGGCTCGACCAATATCAATAACAAGGGCTATCTCAATAAAATTTTGCCCAGTCCATCAGTGCAATCCGAAGATTACTCAATTGTGGTACATTCTTCAGATGAAGATTTGACCTCTGATAGTGATTCTGATAGTCAAAAAGATGAAGACGAAGATGAAGATGAAGACGACGATGATTATGATTATGATATGGGAGAGCTACAAGAAAGCGGTAAAGAGCAAGAAAATGGTGAGGGTAATGAGAATATATTAAAAGGAAATAGTCAAGACGTAATTAAAAATGACAATGATCAAGATAATAGTGAAGACAGTTTGAAGGAACCAAATCCGGTTCTGACAAAACATAGTATTGCAGAGCTACAAGCAGAGGTAGTGGGAGCAAAAGATTCTTTGAATAATGGAAGATTTGACATAGAATTAGACCCTCGAGTTGACACCAAGGATGATTCAAGCATTAATTTCAATTCCTTGGAAAATATTGACAATACAAAATTAGACACTAATATCAATTATCAAAATATTCGTACCCCGGAACTCCCTCAAACCAAGACGTTCCAAAAGTACAGTGAAGCACCAAAGGCACCAACGCCGTTAAGTGCTGCAGTAACCCCTAATGAAACCACAAATTCTCCAAATGTTGAGCATTCTAATTCTTCAACACCTACCAGTGGAGTTTTGGGATCCTCCAACAACGCTAAAGCCAAAAAGCAGGCCACCGTTAGGTATCACGATTTCTCTAACTGGATTCAATTTTCAACCAAATGGATTCCCCTATATACTATACCAGAACGATATTTTCATAATAACCCAATAATTTCAGAAAAAGATTTGAAAGTCATTTTGCCGTTCTTGGTTAATGCATTGGCATTTGATAGATCTATGATTGAGAGGATTATTACCAGAAGTTTAAAATTGAAAGAAGAGCCTTTGAAGTGTCTTGATGATTATAATTCGTTGGCGGATTTGATACAATCCACTACGACGGAGTCTCACATGGATGATACTATTGATATGAACGATTTTGAAAACTATTTTGATGAACTCGATTTCAATGATGAAACATCCCTGACAGTCAAAAAATTTACTGAGGATCAGGAAGATTACAAAAATATTGAAGAAGTCATTAACAGTTTATTCAGCTCTATGAAAAAAATCCAGTTGGTCGAATATGTTGGACTTGCCGATGACTGCGAAAACAAGTATGATTTTATTAACTCTTTGATTTCCACCGATAACAATGATTACGATGATCCCATGATGAACGACAATTATTTAGAAGAATTTGGTAACGAAGCATATGCAAAAGAACTTCAGGAATATGTGTTCGATATTCCACCTCCTTTATGCAAAGTTAGAAGAATGAACCAGGAAATGACGGTGGATTTGGTTACCCTAAAGATGTGGAAAATATTGTCATTTTCACCCTTGTATGAGAAGCACGATATCAGGTTATTGTTTGTAATCAATGAGCCGTTTGCGGGGACAAAAAGATCGAAAAACATTCTAGAGATTTCTCTGATGATGGTTAATAATATAGCGAAAAGCTACGAAAGTTGCGGGTTGGGATCTGCTGGATTAGTTTCTGGACGTGAAATTTTTGAGGATTTTGAGCTTTCTGGAGGGTTGGTTGAGCTGCTTAGAAGTGGTTCCGACAATTCAACTGTACAGGTTTTGACACGCATTAAAAATGGAGTCTTCAATATCAATTACCAGGGAAACAGTGGGGACGAATACTTTGAAACTATGAAACAAAAGTTCGATATTTTGGGTAAAATCCTTGTTCGAATTAATGATCTTGATGCTCCCAGAATTGTCATTTTATTCGGTAATACGTTTACCGATTTGTCCGCTATTTTAAAAACAGTTTCAGTATTTTCCAATTTTCACTCGCAAATTTCGCAGATTGACGATAAGAATGCTCCTTCATTTCAAATCCTCCCAACAAAGACTTTCCTCAAAGACAATTTCTTCACTTTACCTTCTCAGAATTTTTTTCACCGGCTTTCCTTATCCTTATACAATAAGTATACCGATGAAAGTCAGGAACTTTTTTCGAAGTTAATGGATAGAACCCCAAGAAAGATTAACTTCCAATTAACCAAAGAACCAATTGCCAACACCTTGATGAATGAAGAACTATATATTCATTTGGCGTACGAAAGATCAGCAGACAAAAATTGGTGTGTTGCTAGCTGGTCCGATCAATGGGGGAGAACTAGGAAAGTTAGGTCGTGGTATGTTTACCCAATTAGCAATAGCAGCCTATCAAAAATTGGCAATGGAGGGAAACTCAATAGCAAGGATAGCATTAGAAAGACATTTGAGCAAGTTACAAATGATATGTGGCAAGAGACTGCAGAGTTTGCAAAAAATCATAATGGCAAATACTTCTTGGTGTTGACTAGGTTGAATGGGGTTATTATAGACGAAGAACTCGCGCACTGGAAAAGATTATCGCAGGGAACCAGTGTGCAAATCATTTTGGTCACAGTTAACTCTAATCCCAGGTTGATTTTGAAAAATTTCGGATGTCCTTTCCCATTCAAGAAAATGTACTTGCAACAAACTGATGGGTCAGGTCATGCGAAATCGTCGAAAAAGAAAATGTATCCTAATTATAATTCGGAGATAACTAAAATTCAAAGCAACATTGATCACATCAAGGACGAGGGGAGCACCAACAAATTTGCCCCAGAAAGCAATGGCGCGCATGCGGCCGAAAGCCCTGATTTCTATCAAGGAAGTAAGTCAGTAATTGCAAATGATTCACTATTGTCTACAAATGAGACTTTGAGTTTGAATGATTTAGAAAATGGTGAGATTAGTACACATGATATTAAAATCATGAGTGCTAGCGAGGAATTCTATGGGGTTATTTTGAAAAGTTCTATACCCCTTTCAAATTCTATCAACAAGTTTGCTTTCCGCACAGGTTATTTAATCAAGCCTTTGAATAACACTACTGATGAGCGTCTTTTAACTTTTGAAGTGAACTTGCTAAGTTATCCAAGTTACTTCACCCATATGAGCTTGTTGAGAGAGTTGTTGACCCAGTTTAGAAATTTGGTGGCGGTAAACTCTTTATTAGGAGATTTAAGTGACGAATATTCTTCTAATGACTACGGCTTCACTAATATTTGTGCTCCTGATAGTGAAATAGGCCAAAGTAGCATCAACAATGAGTCATTGATGCCATGGCATATTCGGGCAGTGAAGAAAGTGATGAATGTTTTGGTACATGTTAGAGTGGAATGAAAATAAATAACTGTTACAGTTGTTATTCTTTTTTTTCAAAAAAAAAAAATGATTTCTTCGTTGGTCTTATTATTTTGCATATTTCTTAGTTTGATATTTTTTGTATTTTTATTTGCATATCTCGTTAGTAATGAATATCATGGCATTTGTTGGTTGTTTACTTATTTATTTATTTTTGCTTTCTTCTTTTTTAGGTATGTAAGCTCCAGGTCCTCGCAGTTTAGAGTATATATAGAAACCGGAATCATATTTTATTCAGTCTAAAGTCAGATTTCGAAACATTTGCACAGCCTCACAGTGCCCCTGATGATTCATCTAGCCACCCAGCTCACGTTGTGCCTGAATCAAAGTTGTCGCTATCGGCATTACAAAACAGATCAATGCCTCCATAATTGTTAGTGTATATCTCATCGTGTAATGCAGTGCCTTGACCTGGGTACACCGCACTGATACAATACTTTGTTGTAGGGCCTATTGCCATGACTGCCCCTACGTGGTCAGCGAACCAATCCTGACTATCTAAACTCATTAACTGATTGAACCAGTTGTTGCGCGATAATGCTTCATTATTGTTATCATATGACCATGATATCTCATACTCATCACGTTTATAGCTCAGCTAACCCTGCTTGCTCTGTGCCAAGCTGTGCATTTCATTGGCGGTCCTCGGTGCATTACCATCCTGAATATACACATAATTATGACATGTACCATTAACAGTCAAAGTATAACCTACCAAATCCCCCTTTTCAATCTTCAGTGGCTCCGCATTAAATATGTTACCGCCTAGTTCTCGTTTCACTGGATAGGTTGTGGACGCTTGAAAGTTCACTTTGTACGTGCCTGTGGCCTAACTGTTATTTGAGTTATTATCCGTAATTAGCACTAGAGCCGCACCTATGAGTGCACCAGCACAAATAGCACAAGCAGGTATACCTGTAAACAGTGGTACAATACATGCCACACAGCCGGCAGATCCCGCATACTTCCATAAAGCAGCAGCAGAGGTAACAACTAATGATGCCAGATCCAGGTTAAATTCCTGAGCTACAGACACACCCGACCTCTTTGTCATATTGGTACTATTATAAGTATTATAAGTAAGTACAGCTCTGTTTACTGTTAGACCATAGGCGCTAACAATGTTATTGCCAGTTTCAAATTGCTTGTTACTCAAAAACAGCGTGGAAGCGTTAGTAGTGGCGCTAGCTAATACTAACTTATTGATAACTTTTATTGTTGCCAGTGAGATATTGTCTATTTTTTTTTTTGGAGTTGTAATTTATAGAGATATGGTTGTATATTCTTGTTTAACTCAGTTAGTATTTTATTCCTGTGACAATAATTAATTTGCGATGTTTAACCCTATATATATAATAAAATAGAATAACAGTGACGTGTTTAGACGCAGTAATAAGTAATGAGAAGTGAGAAAGATAAAAAGTTTTGCTAAATAATTAGGTTCCTGCATGATTCCGATAGAACAACAAAATTTGTCAGGACTTGGGCAATTCACTAGGCGACATCATGGTGGTCTGACCGGATAGGATGTCCGGAGCTCCGATACGGTCATGGATATAGCGTTGGTTCTGTCCCCGGATGTCGTTTCCCCGGGGCTGCCTGCTACTGGCCTGAGAGCCGCTGGTCATCACACAAGTGGACTTATATAGTATAAAATAGTTCTGAGCATTTGATTACAAGAAGGAAGAAGAGGAAAAAAAAATATTAAAACGACCCATTGAAAAAGATTTTTTGGGATGTCAGTATTTTCTCTCCTTGGGTTGTCATCAAGATTCTCATTGATTTTGGTCCTAATTCTAAGCTTCACTACTGTTTTACGTTCAAACAAGAAAAAGAAGGGGTAAAAAAAAAATTGACACAATCTATATATATATTATATATTATATCTTATTGACATTTAATATTTTCCAGTACATAATTCTCTATGAATTTCAACACCATTACATTAGAAATCATGCTCTCTATACTATTTATATCAATTTATATCATCTTTACCACCCTTTTTAACAAATACGTATAAGTATCCATTCTTTTTCATCTCATGTAAGCTTTTGCCATCATTGGCCAATACAACTTTCTCATCATTATACAATACCCATTGTAGTGTACCTTCGACCATTTGCTTAACAAATGTCACGTAGTGACCGGTATGAATTGAGCTGCCTTTATGACAAACCACGGCTTTTAAAAAGTAGTTTGCTTCTGCATCATCTGTAATACCATCGGATTCAAGGATACTCTTCACTTGATCATTGGACGATGGTGCACCAGTTGTGGTAGAAGCATCAGCTTGAATCTCTCCATCGTCGGTGGGGTTGTTGAATAACCACTCCACGGCAGCCTCAGGATTTTTATTATTCAAAATAAGAGCCTTTCTGACAAGTTTCGAGCTGAATCCCATAACCACAAGATTATCAATTTCATCTTGCGTTGGTTCATTAGGATTTTGGGCAGAAGAATTACCGCCTGCAGGGATCACCAACGGATCATCGATATCATCGTCCTCCATATGGGCAAACAACCAGTTCATGGCGTCTTCTGGGTTAGAGGAGTTGGATACATTGTATAATGCCTTTACGCAACGAGGTTCAGGGAATCCCATTTGCAAAAGTGAGTTCATAACATCCTGGTTTGGCTGAAATGTTTCGCCTGACGACGATGTTTCTGGTGCGTCTTCCTCGTCAATTATCAAATTTTCGGATTGGGCATCAAGCTTAATTTGCGACCCGGTTATAGTATACTTCGATAAATCAATGGTCTCATCAGGAATAACCACTGGAACATCGATTTTGGTTGGTATCCAGTTCACAAGTTTAGCTCTTTGGATTTGTACCAATAATGTGTCTGGCAATGAAGCCAACTTCGAAGTTTTAGCAAAGTTCTTACCATCAAGTTCTAGAACTTCATCAGATTTGAAAAATGATTCGAGCGCATTATTGATATCTACTGGTTTGTAGTGAACTTTCCCGTCTTCGTCAACATGGTCGACCTCATCAACAATATTTAAAGAGAGGTATTGATTCAATTCATTTAGGGCTTTAAATTTCTCGGTGCCAATCAAAGACAATTTATTGTGAATAACAAACTTCAAGGCATTGACTGGGTTACTTTTAAAGCAACTAGATTCCTTATATTTACCAACGTTCTTGCAGTAGTAGGATTCAATTTGATCTAAGAAGAATAACAAAAATTCAAACGCATCTTGCTGGTTTGGTGAGGCAAATTCTGCATTAGATTTCCCAATTAATTGCTTGAAAATTGGCAAACTGAGCCCCTTTTGCCATTTTATCGAATCGGTAGAATCTTCGTTGGGAATGGAATATTTATTCGACACTAGTCCATTAAAAATCTTAATCATTTGTAAGTATAAGTCATCAAATGGTTTGGATAGAGCGCCATCGTCAAAATTGAAAATATCTTTTCCATAAAAAATCTCCGCAAAACCTTTGAGATGACAAAGTACTTGTAAGGTAGAATTGATATAACAAGAATTTCCCAAGTTTTTCAATCCCACCAAGTTTTCCCCGAATATTGGCTTCAAAAGCTCACCATTGTCAGACTCCATATTGAATTGCCAAGTCAAATTCTGCTGGATATTTAATTCTGTTAAAGTTTTTTCATTCTGCTCAGCGAATGAATCGACATTAATACCAAAATATTTTAAATGTTCTGCTAATTTTGGGACCTTTACTTCATCATTACATTGGTAACAGTAGCAATCAGCCTTCTGCTGCCTTAAGGAAAGAGATCCGAGTTTTATAGCTACTGGGTGGTCGTTATTTTGGTCATAATGAGCCAAAGCATGTGAGTTTCCTTTGAGACCACCAAACTGTTGACGCCCGCAACCAATGTTACCACAATGCAAACAAAGCCATAAATTCTCATCAACATCACAGCTGCTGCAATGCTTTGCCAAAGAATAGTTTTCTGGAATGAATTTCGCAAGAGATTCAGAGTGTCTGCAAGGCTTAATTTCTTGCTCCCATGATTGAATATCATTTTTCAAACTCATGGAAGTGGCAGATAAAATTCCCGCAATCGTTGATTTAATATTATTCGATATGTTAGAATTCAACACTTCATAACCTGTCGCGTTCAGGACAATACTCAAAGGTATATATGAATCTTTGTCGACCTCCAACAATTGGTATTGGGATTTGTAGTAATCATCCTCGTTTTCTTGAAGGATTTGC
This sequence comes from Saccharomycopsis crataegensis, assembly GCF_037102585.1. Taxonomy (NCBI): domain Eukaryota; kingdom Fungi; phylum Ascomycota; class Saccharomycetes; order Ascoideales; family Saccharomycopsidaceae; genus Saccharomycopsis; species Saccharomycopsis crataegensis. The sequence continues at coordinate 516,157 of NW_027043819.1, forward strand.
ACTTTATCAAGTTTCAAACGTTTTTGAAGTTGTTCTTCCTGAACATCTTTCTGGAAAAACTTCTGGATATTTAAATAAAGCGAATGTCCAGTGATTGAATAGTGGGCGAAAGTGTAGTTCGAATTTTCAGATTGAATTAGTGGGGCAAACCCTTGATAGCAATGGAGGCAAACGTTCAATCCACCAGGCAATTCCGGAGTTTGAAAGCTGAAAAGACATTGATCCTTGAAAACATTGGCAGAAGGGGAAGGAGGATGAATTGAAGGGATTGATACTTCAGTTGTCATGATGAAGCTTAATGGTTTTGCCACTGGAAGGAAGATGATGAGGCTCAACTTTGAAATTTTTTAGGTGACGTCTTTTTTTTTTTTTTAGGAAAAAACCAAATACCAAGGCGGTGGGAGAGTTTATAATCTATTGAACAGGCATCCCTCTTAAGCGATTGGCCATTGGGATCAAAGAGCCTGTCAAAATATGAAGTTTTAAGATAAGTTAAGATAAGGGATGACATAATAGTCAATCTATTAGAAAACCCATTTTTATGGTTGTCACTTTACGGAATCCCGAGCAGATCAGAAGGGAACTGCGATAACACCATTATTCAGTCAAGATTGAAAGGGTTTTTTTGAATAGCATTGTCCAACAAACACCAATAAAAACAAGAAACTGTACAATTATCACACCAGAGCCGGCCATTACCAGCTTTCCCAGTTGAATGTTATTGTCAGCAAAAAAAAAAAGAAAAAAAAGAGTCGTTCCGGTGATCTTTCCGATGATGATCAGCCCCACCACATACACTAAACTATTAATTGTTGTCAGTCGTCATCATGTAACAGCACTTTTGCCAGGACCCATTCTGTTTGCATGCTATCCCAATCTGTGTCTTTCCAAATCATAATGATTGATCATGTCCTGCAAAAATATAATAGTAGAAGACAGTCAACAACAAACACAATCGTCGAATAATGCTCCCTTGCCCCGGTCAGGCAGCAACGACCTTGAGAAGCACAGTATTACTAATTCTACTTCTGAATCTGTGGATTTTGATATCCCCGACGGCGGATATGGCTGGGTTGTTGTGGTTTGTAGCATGCTAATTAATGGCTGTTGTTGGGGTGGTATTTCTGGCTTTTCAGTGGTTTTAGCTCACTACTTGCAATTCAACACTTATGAAGGTGGTACAAAAATTGATTACGCGGTCATTTCAGGTCTTTGCTTTGGCTCAGGTCTAATATTCTCCCCTTTTATTGTTTACTTGATAGGAATCACTAATTTCCGAATGATAATGTGTATTGGAGCCTTGGCTCAATTCGCTTCCCTCATGTGTGCCTCTTACAGCACGAAAATTTATCAAATTTACCTAACCCTGGGTGTCCTTAGTGGATTTGCTCTTGCTTTGATGGCAAGCAATCTTCCTTCAATAATTCCCCAGTGGTTTAGCAGAAGACGAAGTCTTGCTATGGGGATTTCTGCCGCTGGCAGTGGTTGTGGAGGGCTCATGTTCAACTTAGCTTTGCAGCGAATTATTGATATCCTGTCTGTTCAATGGGCCATTCGCGCCCAGGCAATTATTGTTGGTGTCGTTGTTTTCACTTGCTCATTATTGCTTCGGACTAGAGGGGATGTTATCAAACCTAAATTCACGGCATGGGATAATTTAGTGGCCTGCTCATTCCCGTTCTGGATGCTAGCTCTGTGGTACGTCTTCACCATGTTGAGCTATGTGACCTTACAATACGTTATTGCTGATGCAACTAAATCTTTGGGATACTCTCCAGATCAAGGCTCGATAACCAGTGCTCTCATGGCTGCCGGAGTAATTGTCGGAAGACCAATATTGGGGCATTTATCAGATGCATTTGGCTCCATCACCATTGGAATGTTAACATACTCACTTTGTGGGGTTTTGTGTTTAGCAATGTGGTTACCGGCTAGCAACTTGGCCACGATTTATGCTTTCTCCATGATCGAGGGTGCTACAATGGGATTTATTTGGGGTGCCATGGGAGCAATAATTCCAAGAATAACCGGACTCAAACGGTCACCGGTGACTTTTGGGATGTCCTGGATATTTATTGGTGGAGCAGGTATCGTGGCTCCCATAATTGGATTGGCATTGAAAAGACCTGAAAAGTCGGTTAATCAATATAATGATGTGGCTATTTTTTCTGGAATTTGTTTTCTTGTTGCTGCCGCATCATTATGTATTTTGCGAGCGTATATTATTGCAAGAGATGATATAGCAGCTCAGAATGACCTGGGAACCTCAAACCTAGATGATGACAAGGAATTAAAAATAAGGGTGGATCCAAACTTGGTATGGAAGAATATTATGGTTATTAAGCCGCGGTTGAAAGTGTGATTTGTTTTCTCATATCTTACTGAGCAACATGATGTTAGTTCCTCATATGGCTTTATTAATTAGATCATAGTTACTAATCAGTTGTGATATTTTGGTTGGACTATTGTTGGCTTTGTCTCTATTCTCTAAAATTAGATGATTAAAAGGGGAATAAATGATTGCTGTTAGCCATCTTCTACAATATGGGTTGTACACTATATTGAAAATCACAATGTTCGTCCAAAATATACTGTATGTAAGAAGCACGTCAGTTTGTAATTATTCAATAAGATTTATGACCAGATATCCTTTCCCCCAAAAAAGCTAGTTTTAAAATTTATCATTTATATGGCAGATTACTGCTACCTAAGTATGAAACAATTGAATTTACGTTAAAAAAAAAAAAAAAGGAAAATTATTAAATGTGTATTTCTAAGAAATGGATATCACAAGTCCAGGTTTTCTCAAGAAAAAAAGAAAAAAAGATAAATATTCCGAAAATCAAAACACCAAAATCAGAAGCAAAACAAAATTCTAAAAATAATAGCAGAGGAAAAGAAAAAACAAGAAGTGATATTCACTCCATAAGCATTAATCTTGATTCTGATAATGAATTCTTTAATTCTTTGTTTTCGTCCATCAATTCTTGGATGCTCAACTGCGCTGACCTGTGTTCTAATACTCTCCTTTCCCTTTCCGCCTTGAACCTTTTCTGTAATTCTTCCACTTTCATATCAACTTCATTTAGATTCCCACTGGACCCATGCATTCCATCAGCGGGCCCATCAGCTGTCGACATCATTGCTCGCTGCTGGGATTTAGTAAGCTGTCTTAGTTCGTCATTTTCAATCATCAAGTGTTCCATCTTCTCATATAACTCATTTGTTTGCCCCGATTCGGCTTTCATCATTATCAACATTCTTTTCAATTTATCATTCCCTACTTGTAACTCCTTGATTTGGCCAGTGTCCTTTCTTTGTTTTTCTTCTGCATCAGCAATATAATTTCTATGATCTGAAACAACAGATTCTACTGCTGTCTCAAAATATCGATGAACTGCTTGGGCGTAGTATAAAATCTTTTCGAAGTTCAAATTCTTACCATTGAGCTTGTCTAGTTTCTGAATCTTGGTCCTCACTTGTTCAATAGATTCTCTGTCGATGGTATTAAAAAGGGCATCTGAGAAGAATCTGTAAGTATCAATATTCAACGATAATAAAGAATGGAAATTGAAAATGCAATTCTGAATATCGCCTTCCAAGGTCTCAAATCTTTCGGAGAGGGCATTCATATGACTTTGTTGACTCATGAGCTTTTTCTTTAGTGATAAGCGGTCGTTTAGCAATTCGTTATGATCCTTATTAATTTGTTGGATTGTTGCATTGATTTTTTCTAACATGGCGTTTTTCTCAATCAATTTACTGTTAAGGATGCCGATAGTTTCCACCAAATTGTTCTCAATAAGGTTTTCCTCCGTAAAGTTTGAATAAATATTTATCTGTTTTGCATCTTCACCTATTATATTCTGGAAATTTTTATTTGAAAGCTCCTCAAGATTTCGATTAAGTTGACGAATCTTTAGAGCCTCGCTAGCTAATGAATTGGAACTACTTATCGCGGATGTGGTGGTGACATTTCTTGCCCCCGCCAATTGAGCTCGTAATTCTTCAATGATTTGATCCTTTTCATCTAATTCCTCTTGGTACTTATCTTCTAATTCTTTGAATTTTCTGTCATTCAATTCATCCCTAACTTTCGTTAATTTCCTTAATGACCCAACTTCGTCCCTCAAACTTTGCAATTCTTGATCCTTTTTCAAAATGGTATCATTGAGATAATTTGTCTGAGAATTCAAATTTGATATTTTGATAAGATAATCATTTTCCGTGGCTGCTGCCTCCGATTTGATATCTTTGGAGATTTGTCGCTGGCTTCCAATCGCTTGAATAATATGGCCGGATTCTTTAATATGATTCGTCATAAGATATTGTAGGTATCCGATCTTTTCAGATTGAATGAATAATAGTTTCTTCAAATTGCCGAAATTTGAATTCAATTCATTTGCTAAAACCCCAAAAAACCTTATAACTTCTTGAAACTTGGCTAATAAGCTTGGTTCTTGTCGTATTTTAAATAGTTGGTCCTCAATTGTCAATTTCTCTTCTTCATTGTTGTATTTCATTACCTTTGATTTGTTGTTTCCTACCAATCCTTCTAAAAGATCTATCAACTGATTCACCAATGGGTGTAGTAGTATAGGATTAAAATCGTTCTTATACTCATTAGGATCACCACTTAATACCTGACGCAACAAGTCCGATAAAATTTTCTGTTGAAGTTTGTAATTTATCAATTGTTTTTGGAGATTATTTGCATTATTTGAGCTGTATGCTGCACCCTCTATGTTGTAATTATCAATTGAGTCTAGGAGAAGCTCATCATGTAAAGTAGACATTGTGAATCAGATTAAAAATGTAGTAATGCTAAAAGGAAGAAATGCCAATATGTTGACACCGTCCCTGAATAATCGTGGTATATTAACCGACTGTATTGAAAATACAGAGGTGTGACTCTGTTCAAAATGATATTACTCCGTGTAGTAGTAGGATGCCACAAAGTGTTTTGGGTGTTACTGGTTAGGTGAGGTCATCCAGAAGATATCTGCTTGTTGATTTTGGAATCTCACAGGTAAACAAAAGAAAAATTTATGGGTATATATCACACCCCCTCAGAAAAAATACACCCCCGTTGTCGAACAATAATCTTTAGAATGATGATATAATTATTGAGATATGGAATGGTTATTTATTATGGAGTTTATTTCTGTCTTCGATAAACTCATTTAAATGATATTTCATTTCCGAGAAAATCCTGAGGTGAAGGTAGTTTGATAGCGAATAGATTTTGATGGTCGCATTAAAAATCATAATTATTTTTTGCGTAGACTTCCATAGGAAACGAAATCATACACCTTGTATCTTTAATGGAACTGTGACCTAATCTCTTTAAAAAGTTTAAAACTATATAAATTCTAGTGTCATCAAATTTTAGAATATATAACAGAGAGTAACGTACATTTCGACATCTGCAAATTAATTCGTTGATGAAGAAAAGTCAGATATCATGCATCAACCTTCGATTACTACATTATTTCAGCTATAGAGAGCTCATGCTTCTGGTATTTTACTTAATATGGCAGTAAATCTTCTCCTATATGCAATAAAGAAACCAAGTCATTTCAATTAATCGTAAAACGACCTCTCGAGTAATGCCTCCGTCCCGTAGGCATCAAACGTGGCATTATTATTATCAATTTTGACACTTCAAGAACTGGTTTGATTATGTTTCTCACATCATTCTCAAGATATTTCTGATTCTATATAATAAATTATAAAAAATACATGAAACAATTCATCATGGTGAATCATGTTTATTGTGCAACATTTGTGCCAACAAGGTATTCCTTTTAAATGTAAAATGTTCTCTGGTAACACTGTACTTTAGTACAAAGGAAAATTAAAACTTCCCATAGAAAATTTGAGGAGTTGCATACTAATCTCTTCCTATATAATAAATAGTATTTATTAACTAAATGGTTACATTATATTGAAGGATTGAAGAATATGCATAATTAAGGTCCGTATAGTTGAAATTGACTAGCACAATTGCACATTAATTGAAAGATATTCTTCTTACCATCAATATTCATGCATTCTACCTGTTAATACGATCTAGTTCTCACAAGTAATATTTCAAGAGATATACATTTATTCTTTTCTTTATTATAGTTGCAATCACTTTTGTTACAGTAAAGTTGGAACGTCATAACTTCCATAGCTTATTATCTTTAACAGAGATGTCTACAGCATAAAGCATAGTCTGTCAATGTGTATCTACAAGGCATAATACTTATATATATATATACATGTTGGAGGTTTTGGTAATGCACCAATGATCATTGATCGCTGGACACAGGCCGGGTGACCGCCCTTTTGCATACCAAAAACAGCAGCAGCACATGGATCACCAGCGGGTAACCGTATCCCTTGAAAAATTTTTTTTTTTTTCTTTTTCTTTGTTTCACTAGAAGTTATAAAAAAATTTTTATTTTTTTTTTCTTCCACCTTTAGATATCTCGATTTGTTGTTTAACTATCATCTACAAAAATGGCTGCTCAACAATCTGAAAAGGTTCTTACTGAATTGTTCAGCAAGTTAACTGTCGCCTCTGCTGATGAAAGAGACGCTGCTGCTGCCAACGTTTCTTCTTTCTTGAACGGTTCTATCATCGAACATGATATTCCATTGGAATTCTTCGAACAATTGAAGAAGACCGTCAACAACAAGAAGGATGTCAACGGTTCCATCAACGCTTTGGAAGCCGTCCGTCACATTGCCACTCCAGGTTTGTCTGCCTCTGTTGAACCATACTTGGTTGAATTGACCGAAGATGTTGCCGCTAAGGCCGGTGAAAAGAACGCCGATCTCAGCAAGTCTGCTTCTGCTGCTTTGTTGGCCATCGCTCAATCCGTCACCCCAACCTCTATCAAGACTATCTTGCCAAAATTGACCACCAGATTGTCTACCACCAACAAGTGGACTGAAAAGGTTGCCGTCTTGGCCGCTATTGCCGCTTTGGTTGATGTTGCCAAGGGTCCAATTGCCTTGAGAATGACTGAATTGGTTCCAGTTTTGTCTGAAGCTATGTGGGATACCAAGGTTGATGTCAAGAAGGCTGCTACCGCCACCATGACCAAGGCCACTGAAACCGTTGACAACAAGGATATTGAAAAGTTCATTCCAAAATTGATTGAATGTATCGCTAAGCCAACTGAAGTTCCAGAAACCGTCCACACTTTGGGTGCTACTACTTTCGTCGCTGAAGTTACCAGAGCTACCTTGTCCATCATGGTTCCATTGTTGTCCAGAGGTTTGGCTGAACGTGATACTTCTATTAAGAGAAAGGCTGCCGTTATTGTTGACAACATGTGTAAGTTGGTCGACGATCCACAAGTTGTTGCTCCATTCATGGAAAGTTTGTTGCCTTCTTTGAAGACTAACTTGTCCACTATTGCTGACCCAGAAGCCAGAGGTGTTACCCAAAGAGCTTTGAACACTTTGAGAAGAGTCGGTAACATTGGTGCCGATGACAAGATCCCAGAAGTCTCTACTGCTGGTGATATCGAAGTTACCAAGGGCGAATTGTTGAAATTGCTCAAGGACAAGAAGGTTGACTCTAGATTCGACGTTGCCGTTAACTATGCCTCTGGTATTGCGGGTGACTTGATTGATGAAAGAGACATTCACCCAGGTTCTTGGTTGACTAACTTGTTGCCATTCATGACCATCTTCTTGCACGAACAAGAAGCTAAGGATCTTATTGAAGAATGGAGAAAGGCTGCCATTGACAACATTCCAGAACCACCAAGATTCGACGATGAAGAAGATGAAGGTGAAGACCTTTGTAACTGTGAGTTCTCCTTGGCTTACGGTGCTAAGATCTTGTTGAACAGAACTCAATTCAGATTGAAGAGAGCTAGACGTTATGGTTTGTGTGGTCCTAACGGTGCCGGTAAATCTACCTTGATGAGAGCTATTGCTAACGGTCAAGTTGAAGGTTTCCCATCCCAAGATGAATTGAAGACCGTCTACGTCGAACACGACATTGATGGTTCTGAAGATGACACCTCTATTGTTGACTTCGTCCACGGTACTGGTGAAGTTGGTACTAAGGAACACGTTACCCAAAAATTGAAGGAATTCGGTTTCACCGATGAACACATCAATATGTCTATCCACTCCTTGTCTGGTGGTTGGAAGATGAAGTTGGCTTTGGCTAGAGCTGTCTTGAGAAACGCCGACATTTTGTTGTTGGATGAACCAACTAACCATTTGGATACCGTTAACGTCGCTTGGTTGGTGGACTACTTGAACACTTGTGGTATTACCTCCATCATTGTTTCCCACGATTCTGGTTTCTTGGACAAGGTTTGTCAATACATTATCCATTACGAAGGTTACAAGTTGAGAAAGTACAAGGGTAACTTGTCTGAATTCGTCAAGAGAGTCCCAGCTGCTCAATCTTACTACGAATTGGGTGCCTCTGACATTGAATTCAAGTTCCCAGAACCAGGTTACTTGGAAGGTGTCAAGACCAAGCAAAAGGCTATCGTCAAGGTTTCTCAAATGTCTTTCCAATACCCAGGTACTACTAAGCCACAATTAACCAACATTAACTTCCAAGTTTCTTTGTCCTCCAGAATTGCTGTTATTGGTCCAAATGGTGCTGGTAAGTCTACCTTGGTCAATGTCTTGACCGGTGAATTGTTGCCAACTACTGGTGAAGTTTACGTCCACGAAAACTGTCGTATTGCTTACATTAAGCAACATGCTTTCGCTCATATTGATTCCCACTTGGACAAGACCCCATCTGAATATATTCAATGGAGATTCCAAACTGGTGAAGATAGAGAAACCATGGACAGAGCTTCTAGACAAATCAATGAATCTGATGAACAAGGTATGAAGAAATTGTTCAAGGTCGAAGGTACCGCCAGAAGAATTAGAGAAATCACTGCCAGAAGAAAGTTCAAGAACTCTTACGAGTACGAAATTGGATGGTATTTGGTTGAAAACCCAGGCTTGAAGAATGAAAGACAAGTCCCAATGATGTCTGTTGACAACACTTGGTTGCCAAGAGGTGAATTGGTCGAAACCCACTCTAAGATGGTTGCTGAAGTTGATATGAAGGAAGCTTTGGCTTCTGGTCAATTCAGACCTCTTACCAGAAAGGAAATCGAAGACCACTGTGCTATGATGGGTCTTGACGCTGAATTGGTTTCCCACTCCAGAATCAGAGGTTTGTCTGGTGGTCAAAAGGTCAAATTGGTTTTGGCTGCTTGTACCTGGCAAAGACCACACATCATCGTTTTGGATGAACCAACTAATTATCTTGACAGAGACTCTCTTGGTGCTTTGTCTAAGGCTATTAAGAGTTTCACCGGTGGTGTTGTTATCATTACTCACTCTGCTGAATTCACCAAGCACTTGACTGAAGAAGTCTGGGCTGTTCTTAACGGTACTATGACCCCATCTGGTCACAACTGGGTCCAAGGTCAAGGTGCTGGTCCAAGAATTGAAAAGAAGGAAGATGAAGAAGACAAGTTTGATGCCATGGGTAACAAGATTGCTGCTGTCAAGAAGAAGAAGAAGTTGAGTAGTGCTGAAATGAGAAAGAAGAAGAAGGAAAGAATGAAGAAGAAGAAGGAATTGGGTGACGCCTATGTTTCATCTGACGATGAATTCTAAGCAAAAATATCAACTGACTTAGTTTCTATTTTTTAATTCTAACTGCTGTTGTTATTTTTTGTCTAGCGTTTTATTTTGTCATTTAATCATTACCCTTTTATTATCTTTTTTTTTTTTTCCCTCAGTGTCATTTATTTGATTTGAATCATTTTATATATTGTACTATTTTTTTTTATCGTTGTATATCTATATATATATTTTTTCTGGTTAAAGAGTCCAGTTTGAAAATAAATTTTTATATAAATGATAAATAAAGAAAACTGTAGTCGTTTAGAAAGTGCTTGGAATTGTTTCTCTTTTAGTTGATGGTGATATATTTTAAAAGAATCATGTCTTATAGTTATTGTGGCATGCATCTTAGATTTCACTTATATTGGAGTTGCATGTTAGTCATAACACACATATGTACCTATACTATCTTTGTTTATCAGTAATAATAAGAAAGCTTATAATATAATTCTCAGACCCAACAATAAAACAGGAAGAAAAAATGTATATATAATAAGGAAAAACAAATAGAGGTTAGCCACCATATCAAGTTTGTTTGGGTGGTATGCAAATATGTCTTTGATCTCCAAAAGAGGTACCAAATTCATGTCAAAAGATTCTACAACGATTTTAATAACATGAACAAAAAATATAAATTAATTTGATTTAATAAAAATAACATATACCCTAATCAAATAAATTTAAAATTTCAACAAGTGTGGCTTGTCACCCTTCTTGAGAGTGAAAGAAGAAGCCAAGTATTGTTTCAACAATGGGGTTTGCTTGATAGCAGAGATCAAAGCAGAGTCAACCTTCTTTTGGTCGGCAACTCTTTCTGGGTTAACAGCCTTTTTGGAGTCCTTTTCTTCGAACAATTCAGCTTCAGTCTTCTTGGACTTCTTGGCAGCCTTGTCCTTAGCAAAGTATTTAACATCGAACTTAGAAACATCGACAGAGGAGACATCGACCTTGGTAGAGGTAGCAATGACGTAACGAGCGTTGACTCTTCTCAATGGAACACCATTGACCTTGAATGGACCAGAGACCAACAAAGTGTTGTCTTCCAAAGCCTTCAAGTAAACAACTCTCTTACCTCTGAAGTTACCAGACAACAAAATCAAAACAGTACCTGGAACCAAAGTAGATCTCAACTTTTGTGGTTGAATACTCTTTCTGGTCTTCTTGGCAATTGGAGCATCTTCAGCAGGATACCATTTTGGTGCCTAAAGTCTTGTTAGTATTATTATATCAAAAATATAACTAGAATAAATTTAGGAAAAAAAATAATGCTTCAATAATCGTGATGATGATAATAATAAATGGACTTCCCTGTTCTCAAGTGATTATGATTCTCAAAGTTATAAATTTCATTGATATAATCGAGGAATCCTCGAGGAAACCAAGATCTAATTAGATGGAAGTTCTCTTGTATTTTATTGGATGATACTTTCTTCATGATAATAATGGTTCCTATTACTCAGACCAAAAACTGTATTCTTTTAAACTCATTTATGACATTATTCCCAATTTAATATCTCTTGAATATAATATTATTATTCATATAGACCCTTCATATAAATTTTTCATTCACATATGGAATATTCATAATAATTTAATTACTCATCTTTTTTGATATTACTTCTGAAGCTGTATTTTGTTGAGAACCTTTCACATTTTAATACTTTTAAATATATTATTAAATCTCTTCATTGCAAGTATTCATTCCATGATTATTATTCATCATCGCCATCTCATCCACAATTAATTATCATCATCATTATAAGCAGTATTCCCCTTGATATTACTCGGCTCTATGTAGAGCCTTGTTCATTTTTAATTTTCACATACAACTTGAGTAGCCATTTTTGATGTTATTTTATCTGATAAATTAAACAAAAATTCAATCCGTCGACTATAATTTTTTGGTTGCAAGTCTATATTGATCAAGACTTTTTTTTTTTTTTACTTTTCCCTCCCTCACAGAATTGGGTAACGATTGTTCGACGTGGGATGTTTGTGCGATACTGAGTTACCGAGAGAGGCGTGCTACTCACGTGTCAGATGGTCACACAGAGTCACTAAGTCCCAGTGCGATGTGCGCACGCGCATTGTTGTATCTGCCCTGTATATCATCATGTGACCCAAACAACAATCTTATCAGGGCGGAAGAGGGAGGTGATAACATCAAAATTAGTGAACTCTTTAGAATCTATCAAGGTTGTATTCTTCACAGCCAACGGCTTGGGTTAATTGGCCTTTATTGTGCCAAGAAGCCGTCTTCTTTTCACTCGGGAAAAGGTTATACGTAGTAAGCTAGTCCTATAGAGTTATTATGAGGTGACGCAGCGACTATTATGACCATGATCTAGCAGGTGGCTCGTGTAAATTCCAATACAAAGTGAAATCATGGCATTATGAGGTTGAACTATGCAATGGACACCTTCCTAATGCAGATATACAACTTTCAAGATTAATTTCTACTAGATATCGGTTGACTACGTTATAGTTGTCCTTTTTTCTCCCTCTCGTTCTTTTAAGAAGCATAATTAATATGATTGTATATATCCACCTGTACTCATTGCGCGCACTGCCAAATTCTGACATGTTTTTTTTTGTCTTTTCCGATAACTCCTTTTAATTCCGGGGGTCAGTTCTTAAATGTCAGCGCAATATCACCCAAAACTGGAGGAGTATCAAGATATATACATAATATGCTTATTCACCTATTGGATACTCTCATCATATCTTCATCCTATGGTTACTTTCAAGAGATATTTTTCTTTCTTTACAGAACAGCAGGCCAATCTCTAGCATATCTCAGAGATTGTCAAAGTCGGCGAGCACATCGACGAATGGGTTTTGTTATCAACGCATGAATAAACGTACAATATTTAATCTTTATTCCTAGAATTTTAGCGTAATATTCTTCTTGCGATATTCACTAGTATCTTCAAATTATTTTCATTTTATTAGTAGTATTATCTTCATTATCCGTTGCCCCTTGTATGCCATGCTGATCAAAACCTCTTCTATCTCCGGTGAATCTGTGAGTCAAAACAGCAGAGGTTGCAGTTGCTGTTTTGTGTACACCTTAGTTATAATTGGGCTTCCTATAGAACCATGTTTGGTAAGTAACAATTATCACCCGGGAATCGCTTCAAATAGAACTCAAAATATTTATATATCCTATTTTTTGGGCTCTATTTGCTCACGCTCTCACATTGGGAGCGTTCATAACCGTATTTGGGAAAATGTCCAATATCATCTGAGTTTGGCAATTTCTTTCATAACTCATTCCCTTGATGTTGTTGTTTTATGGCCCAACCTCAATTCAGTAGACAGAGATATTGCTTATGATAATTGGAAATTGCACAATCTGAACTTTCCTAGGAATTCTTGTACTTGAATTATTGTTGATAATTTTTGGATTGACCGAAACTGTAAATGCTTGTAACTCTGCCATAGTTTACATGACTACATTCTTTTAAATTCTAAGGTCAGAAAACACTCCCCATCCCTATAATGCATCATTACTGATGCTGTTATCCAAACAAACTCGTGAAGACTGTATGTCGACTATTTCTTGAGATTTTACAGCTAAAGAATTTCGTGCCATTGCTGTTTAGTTTAGTCTTGTGTTATACATCATTCATAGCATACTTTTTCCAACACTATCAATATACTCATGGCAATTCTACATCACTTGCCTGGGTCAAAATTTTTCCATTGAGATTGCGTTGGTAGTTCGTTCCATGATCGTCAGCTAGTAATTCAACACTGCGCCTATTATTATCTGTGGATTAGGTCTCAAAGCTTAAATACGGTCCTTTTCCATAAATTCAGAAACGTTTTTTGTATTTGAACTTTACGCTTAATGCGATGCTATTCTTATTGTTGGTTTTGATCAAGGATATCACAATTGACGAGAAACTATCACTACTGTATTCACAAGACTCCTCAATGGATGAAGAGAAAAAGAAAGTCTTGATAATGTTTAGAATCCTTATGTTATTTCTTTCTCATATCTAATATTCACGTTCTTTCGTTGTTCATACGTTCAAGTTTCTGTTATTAAATGAACATTCACCTTAATTAAGACGACGAACATCTGATATTAGTACAAACAGCACATTGACTAGGTTTTACCACCGTCATTCGTTATTTATAGTCACACAGTACTGACAGGAATGAAATTGTAACAATCTAAAAAATTATCAGTGATAATGGAATAATACCAATTATATAATCATATAGGACAAGTATGTGCCTATGAAATAATTATTTAAGTACTATTTGGTCATATTGAGATAACCAATGAAATGCCGAGTTATGGACTCCTCATGAACAGGTGATCTCCTATCACTCATTTAGATAAATGGATATGAACATTATTGCATTTACATGATAATTCTTTTCAATAGATTGGAGCAATTCTCTTTTTCTCTTTCACTCAAAATGAGGAAAATAGAGACTATAAACATGTACTATAAAAAGAACAGACAGAGAAAGAAAAGCAGTAAGAAAACATTATTAGTACATTCAACACGATAGTCAAGGGAAAAAAACTAAAATCACAAAAGCAATGAGAACAACAAAATATGAATAAGTTAAAATAATCAAACCTCAACAAAATAACAGAAAAAAAGGGGGGCAAGTTAACCTAAATATCACGAGGAGTAATTAAAATCTTGATATTATGGTCTTTGTTATTAATCAATTCTTTGAAACCCTTTTCAACGGCATCTTCAAGCTTGACCTTTCCAGTAATCAATTGTGCAATATTTTTCATGTCAATGTTTCCAGTGTGGATTGCCTCGATCACTTGTTCAAAATCAAGTCTTGTGTAACACATAGAACCACAGTAGGATTTTTCTTCTAAAGTTACAGACATTGGTTTGAAGTTCTTGTTCACATCTGGCCAAATGGCAATATTGGTAGCTTTACCACCAGCGGCAAGGACACCGATGGAGGTGTCAAGAGATGCTTGGACCCCTGAGGCATCAAAAGAATATTGGAATCCCCCAGTTCCTGCGGTGGCTTTCAAGGCATCGATACCTTCTTGAAGAGATTTGTATTCAAAAGGATTGAATGTTTCCACCCCGAAGTTGGCGGCTTGCAAACGTCTAACTTCTGCTGGTTCACTAACGACAATCTTACCGGCCTTATGCCCTTGTAAGGCCAATACTGTAGCGAGACCAATTGGGCCAGAACCCAAAACCACGGCAGAATCACCTTCTCTCAAACCAGAGAGTCTAACAGCATGCCAAGCAACACTAAGTGGCTCAATGAGGGCGGCAATGTCCATCGGAATGGATTTAGGGATTGGAATGGCATGTTTCTCACTGGTGACCACCCGTTCACTTAAACCTCCATCCGAAAAACCCAAGCCACAGAAGTTCAAGTAATGGCAAACGTTTGGTCTTCCGGCTATACAAGCATCACAGGTAGCAGTGTTAATTCTTGGATTATTACTAGGGAATCTTCTTCTATCAGCACATGTAGCCCCAGCTTCGACAACAACGTGGTCACCTGGTTTCAAGGTGGTGACACCGGCGCCGATTTCTCTGACAGTTCCGGAGAATTCATGTCCGAGACATAACGGGAGTTTTTCGTTTGATAATTCATCACCGCCGGTACTGGCCTTCTTGAAGAAAATTGGCCCGTCCAAGTATTCGTGAAGATCAGACCCACAAATCCCACAGTAAGCAATGTCGATGATCAATTCATCGGGAACTTTGATTTTTGGTTCTTTGACATCGTTGGAGAATTTGATGTCATTCTTATCGTAAAAAAGGAGGCCCTTCATTGTGGTAAATGGAAGTGTTGGTGAAATAATATGTAAATAAGTTTATGAAATAAGTTGAGGAAGATGGCTTGTTTGTGACTGAATAAAAGTCATCAGGTGGATGGGCGGTCAAGCGATATATTTATACTGCATGGCAACAAATTAAAAGCCGGTGGAGTGGTGAAGATTTGTATTCGCATAAGTACTACACAACAGCCGTTCACCCACTTATCGTACCATAGGAATATAGGAAGCACTGCATTTAGGGGAATATTATATACACAGACAAGACGATAACGTTGTTATCGTTATTACATCACTGGAACACTATGGAAATAAATTGGTGCTGGTGGCACAACAAAAGATATGCCTTTTCATGGTGGTGCTTACATAAGCCAAGTTGGCTTGCAGATAATCTTTTTGACAGGTTGTGCAATTTAGACTGTATCACCACCACCAATAATAATATAAAGTACTGATGTATTAACAATAAGTAAACACACGCATACAGTGTTTTCATTTTTTATTCGTACCACCCACCGGAAATGTTCATACCAGTGGCAAAAAATAATTCATACCGACCCCCGGTATTTTTCGTACCACCGCAGCGGGATTTATTCAGACCATCTAAGAAAAATAGTTCATACTATTGCACTTTAATTATTCATACCAACAGTATATAAAATTCATATTAATTCCTTTCTTTTTTTATGTGACTGGCTCTATAAGCCTCTAAGCTACTCAGTTTAAACAAATTATACTCATTTTTTCCATAATTCTGTGCTACTTTCTATAAAACCGGGATATCTATAATAATATCAATAATATCACGTGATTACGGTTTTCAAGAAATGGGAACGAATGTATGGTAGGAGCTGTTCTCCATTTAAGATGATGAATTCCCACTTTTGACATTCAATTCGGTCTTTATATGATCACCAGATTACTTACAAAAAAAAGCATAAGATTTTACCATCAAAACTAAGTATGGACTTGAAAGCCAAGCTACTAACTGATGGGTATGTTGATGGCCTAGGTAATAGATTCTATGCTGAACCCAGTGAAATGACTTTAGAGTCTGAAATAGCACCAGTTGAAGCTTGCTTTAGTTACAGTGACTATAAGCATTTTGAAAAACCAGGTATCATGGATATCATGGAAATTGATCCTATTTTCGAAGAAGAAGAAAATGCCGAGATGGAAATTGAAATGAAAGAACGAAGATATAGAGGTTCGTACCGGTATTATAATCAAGCTGTCAAACAAAGATTTTGGCACTTGGTCATGGAAGAAGGTGTATCAGCTTACAAGGCTGCAAAATTAGAAGATATACCTTTGCAAACTGCTTACACATGGAAAAGAAAGTGGAACAAAATACTTGTCAATGAATTAAATGGTATCTCGAAGCCAATAAAGAAAAGAGGTCGTAAACCCCTTCTCACTGATGAACATAAGGAATTCCTTCAAAAATTGATAAAGGAAGATGCTACAGTGACTCTCGATTTTATGTTGGAGAGACTCAAGAAAGCCTTCACCAATGTAAGAGCCAAGGCTACAACAATCTATAACTTTGTAACCAAGGTCTGTAAGCTAAGTCTCAAACGTATTTCTAAATGGGCTTTGAGAAGAAGTCTGGAGGAATTGAAGAAACAGAGACTCGAGTGGGCAGAGAAGTATAAAGACAAGCTCGACTTTAGTCAAAACTGTATTTTCATCGACGAAGCAGGTTTCAATATCAGTATGCGGCGTGAGTATGGATGGTCTGCTGTGGGTGAAAAAGCAGTTCTTACTGTTCCCGTAACCAGAGGGCTTAATATTTCGTTCATTGGGGCAATTTCTGTCAAAGGTTGTATTGAATTAAAGGTCAGAACTCCAGTGGCTACATCCAATAAGAAGAGAAAACTTGATTCAGAAACGACCATTGACAAAGTGAGTAAAGGTACTACAGCTAATCACTTCTACAGTTTTGTAAAGTCAGTGATCCAGCAAATAGAAAATAACGAGGAGCTCAAAGGTATGAAATATTTGATCCTTGATAATGCTGCCATTCATAAACGACGTGATCTTCAGTTACTAGTGGCACTGAGTGGCTTGGAACTTGTGTTTTTACCTCCTTATTCTCCAGGGTTGAATGCTATAGAAGAATTCTGGTCAGTATGTAAGAGTAAAGTCAAAAGATCAAACTTGAGCAAGAAGGAGCAATTAACTCCAAGGGTGAAAGAAGCCACAGAAAATATTTCCCTTGATAGTTACAAGGGATTCTGCAGACATGCTTCTAGACATATTGATCTCTGTTTACAACAGCAGCTCTTTTGAAAACAAATACCAAAGATGAAGAAAAAAAATTAGAAAACAAAATACAGAAAACAAACCAAAAAAAAAAAAGTAAAAACTATAAAAAAAATTACATAAAGACGCAACAAAGCTCCAAAACAAATTAATGAAAATTTAAAATTTTAAGGAAGGACGAAACCACTCCAAAATTTGGTTATGAGCCTTTGAAATGGTAAATGAGTATTGCAAAGGGGCTTTATTGGGTGTGCGGGTCCCCTGTAACATGTTTAATAATATCAAAGATAAAATATTAATGAAAGCATAAGAATTTTATGCATTTAGTATGAATTTTGTATTCTGTTGGTATGAATAATTAAAGTGCAATAGTATGAACTATTTTTCTTAGATGGTCTGAATAAATCCCGCTGCGGTGGTACGAAAAATACCGGGGGTCGGTATGAATTATTTTTTGCCACTGGTATGAACATTTCCGGTGGTTGGTACGAATAAAAAATGAAAACACTGTATCATATATATTTATATAAATATGCAGTATTAGAAGTTCCAGATAGCCAATTGTCGCAAATAATTGAATTCGGCTCGGTCAGGAGAAAAAAAAAATGCTATTACCAAGTGACAACTATTGTACATGTCAAATCCCATCTAATATATATAAATAATTCCATGCGTTGGCAAACGTGGGTTTTTGTACAAGCGCAATGTGTTTCTTGCCGTCCTATTGGACACATATTGATCATAGTAAATATCATATAGTATGTTATGTATAGTATAATACGGATAATCCGTACCAGCCCCTATAGTGATAAGATAGGGTCTCCCACGTGCTAAACCAGCCATCCGAGGATGCAACAAATATAATCCCAGTCGTGCGACCTCATACAATTTTTTTTTCTTTTTTTAATTTGACATTTATTACTAGCCGAGACAGCTTATTATCATTAACACTCAAAATATCTTCCAAAATCATTGCAATATGGTCCTAAAGGCATCGGAGCTTAAACAGTGCCCCGTGGACAGTTGGAAGAATTATGGTATCGATCACACCCAGTTAAAGTTGGACATCGCCAAATTAGTCAAGATATTGGCAAGTATCCATGAGAGTTACCAGTCAAAAGTATCACAACTCCTCAAATCATCTTCGAAAGCTTTGATCAATAACCCTGCTATTTTTGATGACTCTTTGGCCTCAGTCTCTAATTTGAATTCAAATGCCCAAACCTGTCAGTTCAAACGTGACTCTCAGGAGAACGAGGATGTGATGAGCAGCTCTTTTAGTTCATCAAGCACCAATTCTAGCTATAACTTATCTAGTATAAGCCTAAGCAATGGAGATGATGAAGAGCAATTTGATGAAGAGGGCGAAGTCGATGAGCTCAAGGCTATCGAAAGATCAGTAATTCTTCAGGACAAGTTGAAACAGTTGACTGAATCGTATAAGGAGCAGAAAACCAAGGCGGTGATGCAATTTCTTAGTTCGTTCGTCAAAGTATTGAAGACAGTTGATCTATTCATCAATTTGAAATATCTCGAATTGGTCAAGAATTTTCAATCCAATAGCAACAACTTCAAAAGAAATCATAAGAACATTATCACGGAAGTGATCAATATCAATAAAAAGCTCAGTGAGTACCACAAAAATTTATATCTTGAGACAAAGGCCAATAATTCCTTTTTATCGGAGCTAAATGAAATCAAGAACAATCCAGACATCAATGATGGTAATGGCAATAATCAAGGCATCCCATGCTTGAATACTGAAGGTATTAAATTATTGAATTTGGACGTGGTAGCGAGGAATTTGGAAACTATCAATAATAATAATACCAAGCTACATAATAAAGTCGATGAGTTCAAAAATGACCTATTCTTATCATTGAAAAAATTCATTCATTTCCAAAAATCGGTGTTGTTTCATGTATGTTATTTTTTAAACAAGTCAATTCTTAAGCTGAGCAAAGTTGGAAAATATTACCATTCTTCTGAAAACAATGATTTGAATGATAGTGATGAGAGTTTGATAAATTATGTTGATGCACTTTATCTTGTAACCGGGAGAACCCAACTTAGAAGTGATAGCTTTAATGTTCCTTCAGCCAACGATAATAATACCAATATAATAATAGACCAAAATTTTTTGAAGAACTCTCAATCAGATTTATTATTATCCTTTGATGAACGTTATGACATTTTTAAAACAATTTTTGAAAACTTTTTCGGGGTTGCTGAATTTGACGAGGCTATCATTACACAAATCGTTGGTTGTACAGTTTATGAGCGCGAGTTTATGTATTTCGGAAAAATTAACACAAGTTTGCTGAATGATACAGTCATTTGCATTGATGCGCCAACTACTAGTCCCAAGGATGCTTCCAATCCGCTCTTGAACGTTGAAACTCCTCTCAATACTATACCCTTAGTTCATGATTCCTTCTTAACCTTAGTTTCTCTCTCATCATCGGCCATGAAATTTTGGACCCTTGATCTCTCAAGCGCATATCTTGTAATTCACGAAATCCTACGAATTTCAAGTTTGAATTTTGGAATTTATGACTCAATACTGGAATTAGCTCGATGTGTATTTGACCAACGTGGATTGGTGTACAATACAAACCAATTGAACTATATGTATCAACTTAATAACTTGGGAAAACACTTGATTCCTGCTGACCAATTACGCTTGTTGGCCATAGGTAATGA
Organism: Saccharomycopsis crataegensis; assembly: GCF_037102585.1. Lineage (NCBI taxonomy): Eukaryota > Fungi > Ascomycota > Saccharomycetes > Ascoideales > Saccharomycopsidaceae > Saccharomycopsis > Saccharomycopsis crataegensis. Next base: position 536,570 of record NW_027043819.1, read on the forward strand.
GTCAAAATCGAGGATTAATGAATCAGAATTTGATGTGGCATCGACAAAATGTGGGAATTCAGCTTGGTTCTTAGTATCAAATCAATATATTTATGAGGTGCGGTTTTTGTTAGATTCCATGTTTCAAAAAATTGGCCACACAACAGGGGATGTTGCCGAGCAGCAAGAAAGAATTGGTCAATTAATAAAGAAAATTATGAATACTTTTGGCTCCAAACTGAATGAAGAGGAAAACTTTGATGGAAACAAGGTTGAATCCAAAAAATATATGAAAGCTAACATTATTAATGATAATAAAAGAGAAGAAAAAGATTCACGACTTGACGCTGATGAATGTTTATCAGGGAGCCCTCAGATGTGCTACTTCTTTCACTCTGAAATACAATCTAATCATTTGGGTTCTTCAAAACCAGTATACGTGTATGATTCCTCATTAGACAACTCAATCTTGGCGATGGGGACCAGTGGGTTTTTAGGAAAAGTTTCTGATATTCGATTGGATCGCCAAGTATTGAAATTGTTGAACACTCCTGATCTTGCCAAAAAATTGCTTGATGCTCAAGATCTCACACTGATCACTCAGGAAATCAATGAATATTTCCATGGTGATAAGGCCAAGTTTAAAGAGTTTCAGCAGTTATTCAATCAACAAGTTTACAATTATTCATGTTTCCAGACTACGAAAGAGCGTTACAATTACAAGTTGAAACACCCGAAACTTGATGACATTGCAAATTTCTACATGACTCTATATTGCAATGTTAAGTTTCAGGATGAGCGAAGTTCTTTGGACCACAAGAAAAATACTTGTCTCTTTGGTTATTCTTTGCTCGAAATCAACTGGGACACTGATGTTCAATTTGATGATATTATCAAAACTTTAGTGAACTCCAACTATTTGTATGAAGTTCCTAGTTTTAGTCCTTTTATTTATTCACTATTGGTATTTGGCGTCGTGGGTGGAAATGGAGACCAGCAAGAGGAAAATGTTGTTTACAAAGATGGAAATGAAGAACTTGTTTACGATTTAGATTGGTTCCATAAAATTACTAGTCGGAAGTTCAAGTTGGATGCAGTGATTGAAAACCGACTATTCAGAACAAATCAAAAGAAAGATCTTATGGTGAAGCTTCAACGCGAACAACAAAAACTGTTGGAGGGACATGGATCATTGGATGCAAACAAGCAGCGATTCAACAGAATTTCTTCTCTTGATAGACGTCATCCAAACCAGATTGGCAAGCAGCGGTACTGGAACGAATTTGATGACAATCCAGAAGAATGGGGTAGTGGAGGTTTTGATGTGAATAATGGGTTCTACCAGGATGAGCCTCGCGGTATATTGATATCTGAATCGATTATTGATTTTTTATTGAATTTGTCAACAAGTATTAGCACAGGAATCACCTCTTTGCAATCGTCAATCAGTAAGAAGATAAACAAAACCGGTAATAATAGAGTATCAGTTTATAATGAACAGGATTCTTTGTTGCCAGGTCATGGCGACTACGGAAGAAGCCTGGCCAGTACTCATGATATGTACAGTGTTTCTGATAATTCAGACGAGGAACAATCTATTGGTGCTGGAATGTACGGGTCGGCTAACGGTAACAATGGTTATGGATCCGTGAGTAATAATTATCATTCCAATAAGTTGCATAATGATAACGACAATACCAATATCCATAGATCATTTGCTGACCCTGAATTAGAAAGAGCGCATAACCATGATATCATTGCCACATTCTTGTATTTTGTCTTACCTACAATTGCAGCTATTATCACCGGTTCATCTCTCGGAATAAATTACTCAATAATCTTGAATCCAGATTTTGAATACTCCCACACGTCATATCTTTTGATCATGTTTCTGTTGGTGTTTGGCTTGATAATAGCGTTTTTCCTTGTGACAATTTCCATTATCTTCTTGGCTGGTAGAATTTATCCAGCTCCATTACATCACTATGTATGGGTTTGGCTGGTGTTTATTGCGGTGGTATTGGCAAATTTGATGGTTATTACCGAATTTGTGGAAGTTTAGTTTAAGTTTTTTTATATTACGGTGCTATATACATCCTACAAACCCATGTTTTCATTAAAGTTGCTCTTGGAAATTTTACATGATTTTTTTTTTCTCTCTCTCTCTCTCTCTCCCTCTTTAGAAGACAGAGAATTATGTTGGACGTTTTAGGACTTCAAATATATCATTTATACCAGATTCTTACTACTAGGTTCCCAAAAATGATCGCGAATTGATCACAATTTTAATTTGGCAATTGAATCAGGGCCAAATAGCTGGAGGGTTGTAGAAAAAAAGAAGATCTAAAGGGAAAAGCAAATAAATAAAGTTAATAAATGAGATCGACAGCAACAATAGCATTTGTTAAACTGGCTCCTAGTGCTAGCATGTTGTCAGGGCAGTTGCCCATGCATGTTGGCATGGTGCAGATCATCGTACCCGCCGTTCAGGTATACTTCCCTTACAAGCGCACGGGAAAAGTCACAGTCACATCCAAAAGAGGAAAGTCCTCTGATGTATGGGTGCATCGTTTTTCCTCTACCAGACGGGTAACGTCTATTCCAGCCTAGCTGCCCTGGCCACCGCGCACACTCTCGATCGTTACTGTGTTGGTGAGCACTGAGGGTTGGTTGTGGAAACAAAAAATTTTTTATATTGAAAAATTTATTTTGCAGTTTGAATCAATCTTTTGAACAAAGTAGGTAAAAACACAGTATTCAAGATGGCTCAAAGAATCACCTTCAGAAAGAGAAATCCATGTATGTATTCAGCCAATATCTAAAGCTCATGGGCTAAATGATTGTTAGTATCGGGAGTTCGTTCCTTGCGATGAATGGGGGGGTTTTGCGAAAATTTACTGGATTATGGAATAGCTTTTCTTGATATATTGGATTGTATTAGCACAGAAACAAATTTAATATTGTTCTTTTAAAGAGTTGGGATAAGATGATCATATTTATCGGAATACAATATTCAGATATCAAATGACTGTGATGGATAATAAAGTGGGATTATTTTTTCTATCATTGAGGTCAATTAAAGAATCCTGGACATATATTGGGATAAAAAATGAATTAATATCATTTCATTTCTAAAGGGAATCACAATATGGAATCCAAATGGTATTGTTTTTGATGGGTGAAGTGGAATCTTGAATATTTTTGAAATATCTCAAAAGAGGGCTGTCTGTATCCGTAGTGGATATCACAAAACCATAGACTATTGGAAGAGCAAATTGTGTGGATATAACCTACAACCTTAAACGTATCGTCTTTTCAAGAATGTGCCTTAGGTGAATTATGTGTGACTGGAGAGAAAAAAAGATATTCCAATCACTGTTTCGTTAACTACTCGTTCATTCAAGGACTCCTCAATCGCAAAACATTAGGGTTTATATACTAACTGGTTTATTTCTTTAGACAACACTCGTTCCAACCAAGTCAAGGTTGTTAAGACCCCAGGTGGTATCTTGAAGGCTCAACACGTCAAGAAGACCGGTACCATCCCAAAGTGTGGTGACACTGGTGTTCCATTGAAGGGTATCTCTGCTCTCAGACCAAGACAATATGCTAACGTTTCCAAGACTCACAAGACCGTTTCCAGAGCTTACGGTGGTTCCAGATCCGCTAACGCTGTCAAGGAAAGAATTGTCAGAGCTTTCTTGATTGAAGAACAAAAGATTGTTAAGAGAGTTATCAAGGAACAATCTGCTAAGGAAGCCGCTGCTGAAGCCAAGAAGAGCAAGAAAGCTAAGAAGGCTAAGAAATAAATTTTTTGATTGTCTTATGTATTATTCAATAAAAAAAAATTTTTCCGGCTTTGATTTTTTTCCCTCATACTTTTTTATATAGTATAATTCTCATGACTACTCTTTAATGTTTTGATTGTAAAGCTGACTCATCTTTTCATTTGGCCCAGTAGCTATTATGGCTGATCCCTGGTGGGTGACTTGACTATATAATTAGGTTCATTGATTGCCAACAGATTCTGAATGTTGACATTTTGACATGTCTTTAAAAGAGAGCATTTACAAGCAATATACACCACTTGTTAGTACTGAATGAAACAGAATTTTGTACATTGTTCAAGGTGATCTATTTACAATAACTAAAAATACAATTTTTTTTTTTAAAAAAATATAATACATCATAAGTGTTGTTTCTCTTTGCCCGGAGACTCAAATCAACCCAACTAATCTCAAAGATTTTTTTGAATTCATTACCGCTTTCTTCGACGGCCATGGCCACATTTTTGTGGAATAATCATAATTGAAAGGAACGTAAATATCGTGCTCTTTGCACCATCTTTTTCTTTGATATTCTATAGGTTGTGTGTGCTTATCAAGTGGTGATGGCATTATCTTATCTTTTGGTAGCTCGTTAGAACTACGCTCGTTCTCCATAAAACCAAAATCTTCTAAAAATCCTCCACAGTCATCATTCTGTAATGTCAATTTATTTTCATCATTCTTCCTCTCCTCCATAATGGCTTCCTGGCCAAACTTAATGATTCTATCACTAACATCGTTGGGTAGTAAGGATAAATATTTCACCAATAGTGCCTTTGTTGGAACGTATCTCATAGCTTCCCATAAACCAATCACATCCATCAATTCTGTTTGATAATTATAGTCATGTAGAAGGGCAAGATATAAATGCCAAGTTGTCTTATCAGGTGTAATGTATTTATCACTCAGTGAGGGGGTCATCCATCGTTTGAATTCGGCAATTGCAATCTGTACTGCATATTTGTTGTCCCAAACCAAATACTTTTCTTTCAATGCGGCAACCAATAGTGACTTGATACAGCTTTTGTTGGGTGAAAGTGAATATTTCTCATCACCGTTCCTCTTCAAATAGTGTGTGTAAAGGCTGTAAATATTCTTTGGTTGTATACTTGCTTCGTGATATAAGACTTCACCGATGATTGGAACATTCAACTCATTCATAGAGTTGACAATAGATCGGACATAACTCAATATGTCATCGCACCCAGTTAGTTCTAAACTGACATTCTGCAATCCATGGACTTTCTTATTAATAGCATGTCGATACAATTTCACAATGAAACCAGTAGTGATTTGAGAATTCATCAACCCTCGAGAACTCAAATTGTTAACAAATTCTTGAAGTACTTGATAATCATTGTTTTTTCTCATCAAAAGTTCAAGAATCTGAAAATTAGCTGATTTTAAGCCAAATTCATTATTGATAATTTTGGTGATTAACGCCACAACTCTTGGTTGCGTTAATATCCTCAATTCCTCTAGCTTCATTATAAACCCTCTCCAGATCAACGCCGATCGATTTATCGGATTGGGTAACCAATTCAAATCTTTATGATATTGGTTGAAGTTCAATACTTCATTGAAAACATTGATTAACTCAGATTCATTTCTGCAGTTTCGAAGCTTGATATAATAAAACCTTGATAGGAGTTGATAAATCTTATATTTCATACCAGCATCGTTCTTGATTAATTCCTTCAACGGGGTTGTGTCTTTCCATTTTGATAAGTTTTCCATAAAAGGCCGGATGTATTTTGCTTCTACCATATCCAATGATTTTCTTGCGGTTGGTTGTGAAATGTTGACCAATGCATTGACCAATCCCAAATTTCCTAAAATGTTAAGATTTTTTTGTAAGGTATCAATGGTATCATCTGCAGTGGAAGAGCCATCAGGGTAGTCATGGATATATGTTTTTGGAGTTTTTGATAGAAATTCAATGATGAAGTTTTGCGATCTGATCATTTCTAAGTGATAATATTTTGATCGATTTCTAATGCTGGAGTCGGATAATTTCCACAACATCATGTTCAAAACGTAAATTTCGATGGTATCTTGTTGATTTTGTGTCAGTCCCCGTGTATTCTGGTACGACCAGTCCAATCCATTCATTAGGAGGTACGACGCATCATTATAACCAGGATGCTGACAATTATAAGGAATTGAGATTTTTTGAAACTTGTCTAAAAAAGTTTTCACCACTGGTAACACAACCGTGTAATCAATCATTTGATATAAGCCCACTAGATAAAAAAACACATATGTGGAAGTTTTCTGGTGGAATTGTTTAAAAAATTTCTTGAATATATTAACGCATATGTTTAATTCCTTTGTGGTTGCTGAATTTTTAAAAATCACATCGAGTAAAATAAACTCCGGGGGAACCGCCTGTCCCTGAAGTACTCCCCAAGATTCTTTTACTGTTTTTTTGGAAATAGAGGAGATCCATAATGTCAAATCATCAAGGGTGTATTGTTTGTTGTAATGAAGATCATTGAGTTTCATAAAAAAAATTAAAAGTTCTTTCAATATATCACTAAATTCTTTCTCCATTAATACTGGGCTATTGTTGGAAATATTCTCAACATTGGTTGATTCTACCCAGATTGATTGCTCTCCTTGCTGTTTTTCTTCATATTTCGTAATGTTCCCAGTGACATATAAGTTTGTTAATGTGACAACAGCTGAATCTAAATCCAGAGTGTTGATGTCTATTTCTTTGTGGTGTTGCAACATCGTAGGAATCCACAGTAATTTCGAACTTTTCCCATGTCCTGTTTGAATTGTCAAAAGCCGCTGGACTTGCTTCAACGAATCCTTTTTGGAGATATGCCCATACTGTGCGAGAAGGCCAAAATGGAGAGTGTATAATATTCCAAATAACATATTTGCCATATAATAATGGTGATTCATTGACGATACTTTCAACGCCGCCTCAACATTGTCATCAACACTGGAAGTCTGGAGATCATCTTGGTTAAGCTTTTCAGGTTTTTGATTAATATTGTAACTTTTCATTATTCGATGTGTGAATCCAATGACATTGTAGCGGACGCTCAAAAGATTTTCATCTTGATATCTCTTTTTCCGAAGAACACGAGATATTTGTGAGGATTTACTTCTCATTAACATGCAATTGTCCATGTAAGGAACATTGTCTAGCTTTTTGTCTGTCGCCAATAGATTCTTGGGCGATTCTGTTGATAGTGATCTATAGGGAAGTAGTCGCGGTACCAGAATGGGTACTCTCCTTACCAATGCCAAATGTGATGTTAAGGAGCAGAACATTTCTCAAGGTCATAGCATTTCAATTTCTTCACTTGGTCTAATCTTATACCTAGTAAACTCCTCTGCACAATGTTCCTTTGACCGTTTTTATCCTAAAAGATACTTTTAAAGATCCCCACGAAAATTCGCAGAAATATTTTTGAATTTTGATTTTTGAATTTTGATTTTTTTTTTTTTTTTTTTTCCTTTTGCATGAAAAATAAATCAACCATCTCATCGCTCCATCTCAATTCATCCTTTGAAGAGATAAAACGAAAGAAATAACAACCATTATATCATCTCCGATGCCATCTCCAAACAATGATGTCCTGAAAGACAATTCTAATAGAGCTTACTATGAATTGATGGCTGATTATTTACAATCAGAGTCTAAAAATGCGGGATCATTGAAGAGGCCTCGAAGGCAGAGGAAAGCAAGCCCAGCCCAACAAACAACGTCAAATATCAAACTTGAACAGAGGAAAGACCCAAAGAAACATATGGTACGAAAGTCCCAACATCCTTCCAGAGCCTCTGTCTCGAAGGTTGTTGAATTGACAAAGAAACAAACTCATAATAGTATACCACGGGATGCGCAAACTCCGAACCGCATACCGCCTAAGCAACAATTTCCCACCACACCAGGCTCAGAAGTATATGATGTTGACGATGACGATGGCGATTCTGATGGAGACGAAGATTCTGATGAGGAATTCGACGATGATGATTTTGAGGATGTGGAAATTGTCTCATCCTCAAAGCCCATGACTAGCAATAATGCATACAACCAAAATGATTCAATTTCCGTGACCATCAAAGCCAGAAAAGTATCAAGAAAACCCAAATCCCACGTTATCAGCAAAGAACATCGTTTGCAACGTAGAGAAGTTCATATGATGCATTTGGTGTGTATGCTTGTGTACGGACGTCAACGTAATAATTGGTTAAACAATAGTCAATTGAAATTGCAGTACTCGAGTGTAGTGCCGAAAAATATATACTCCGAGCTTCACCCGAGCATTAAGAATCGTGAATGGAGCAATGGGGTGAAATCAAGGTATTTTTTGGATGGTTTGAGACATTTAATGGAAATATGGGTGAAAAGATTCAGAATATCGTCACCTACGGGGATTTTCAAATTAAATTGGGGAGAAATTGAAACAGTGGATGAAAAATTTCGCGAACAAATGAAAAAGCTTAGAGAAAAAGGGATGAATAAAAAAATGTACTTGTATAACTTGTCAAATTTTACAGGAAATAGAGATATAGGAGGTCAAGGGTTCGTTGCTTTGTTAAGAAGTGTGCAAGTAAAGGCAAGATTAGTTTTCAGTATTCAGCCACCGGATTTTACAATCGCCAGTCTTGTGAAAACTGAAGATAATTCTAGTGATGATAGTGATGATGAACTAGAAAACTCTCAGACGAAGAAGAAGAAAAAGACCAAGAAACTGAAGAGCCCCCTGGGTGTTAAACTGGCTAGGAGCAGAATCCCTAAGTTCCAATCCAATTCGAAGTCTCTTCTTCAGAAAATCATAGACACCCACAACAAAAAACTAGACGTTAATCCAACTTCAAACTTTTATTTGGAAAAGATCATGAAGCAAAATCCAAACTTGTCTGCATATCCTGTATTTTGGGCCGAGGCCTGGAATCCATATTCAAAAAAATGGATAACCATAGATCCTATCAATTTTCGGATCATTGAAGATATTCAAAAAGTTTCAAAGTTAGAGCCTCCAATGAGTGATGATAGAAATAATTTGCTATACGCTATTGCTTTCGATAGAACTGGTAGTATGAAAGACGTCACTCGTAGATATGCCAAATATTTCAATTCAAAGACCAGGAAAAAGAGAATCACCAGAGATTCCAAAGGAAAAGAATGGTACGATAAAGTTTTTGATCGCATGATGATAAAGCATGAGAAATCTGAAGTGGATATCCTTGAAGATGATTATTTCACCCAAAGGAATATCAAAGAAGGCATGCCAAACAATATCGGGGACTTTAGAAATCATCCTGTTTATGTTTTGGAATCTCAATTGAAATCTAATGAGATTTTATACCCGAAAGAACCATGTGGTTACGTTTGTCAAAAGTCCAATGGGAGAAACACAATGTCGATTCCAGTATATCATAGACAGCACGTTCAGGAGTTGAGATCTGCTAGAGGTTGGTTTCACCAAGGTAGAATGGTTAAAATGGGCGAAAGATCATTGAGAGTGAAAAGAAAAAAAAAAAAGAATGTTCGCCAGGCTTTCAATTTCAAAAAGAAAGATGATGAGGAAGAGAATAATGATGAGGAAGATAATGAGGATAACACTGTGAGATTGTACGCAGAGTTTCAGACTGAGTTGTACAAACCCGATCCGATTAAGAATGGTGTCGTTCCTAAAAACGCTTATGGTAATATTGATGTTTACACTGATTCAATGGTACCAGAAGGAGGTGTTCTCATTACATCCAAGTTTGCAATTCAGTCTTCTAAACTTTTGGGTATTGATTATTCTCCTGCAGTGATTGGTTTCAGCTTTAGTTATAGAAACTCCACGAAACCTAAAGTTGGAGGGGTTGTTGTTGCGAAAGAGTACGAAGAGGCGGTTAACCTTGTCAGTGAGCATTTGAAGGATGAGGATATTGAACGTCAAAGGAAACAAACTGCTTCAAAGAGCATAAAGGCTTGGAAATTGGTGTTCGCCAAGCTCAGAATCGTTGAAAGATTGGATCGTATACACGGGGAAGTTCCTGAGGAAAATGTGGATCTTTCTGATGACGCTGACGAAAACTTTGAAGAATCAATAGACTACGCAAAGGAGAATGATAATGATAATGATGATGATAATAATAATGCGGCTATAGATACTGACATATATGGCGGTGGGGGTTTCTTGCCTACAGATATGGATCAGAATATCTTGAAGGAAGATGATTTAAGAAAGAGGAGGGAACAGAAGAGGGCAAAATTTAATAATGATAATAATGAACATGGAAACGAGGAAGAGGAGGATTTTGGGGATGAATTTTTCCCTGAGGATAATGGTTCTGCTAATGAAGAAGAAGAAGATTTTGAGGGAGGGTTTTTCCCTGAGAATGATGAGATCGAAAATGAAGGAAAAAAACAGGTCGAGGGAGGCTTTTTCCTTGAGGGTAATAATGCCCGTGACGTACACCAAGAAGACTTCGGAGGCGGTTTTTTCCCTGAAGATAGTAATGAAAATTCTTATGGGGGTGGTGGTTTCTTAGAACCACAAGAGCCCAGTAAATCCCCAGTCGACGGAGGTGGCGGCTTCTTCTTAGATGATAATAATGAAAGCGGTGGACAGAAAATTCATGATGATGCTGATGTTGTTGATGAAGATTTGGACAAGCAATTTGAAGATTTCCAAAAACAAATGGAAGATGAAGACTTTGTGTATAATCCAGATGATGAGGATACTTCTTCACCTAGTGGTGGGAAACAGAAAGTGGGAAGCTACGAGCAAATTGATTTAGATGAAGAGATCGCTGTTGATGATACTCAAGAGCCCTCTAATCACGAATCTTATGAAGATTCTGGGAGTGGCATGAACAATGATATTTTGCAAGACAGTATTAGTTATTCAAAGGGAGTAGCTGAATACCAACCCGAGGATGAAGTAATTGACCTTACTATGCCAAATATAGGAAGAACTTCAGAAAGAGCAATCAATGTTGAAGATTTTGAATCTAAAGGACAGAAATATGAAACGGCGATCGATGTTGAAGGTTTTGAATGTACAGAAAGAAAAAACGAAACAGAAGTGAATGATATTGAGTCGGAAAATAGTCAAGAGAATAATATTGAGTCGGAAAATAGTCTTACTGAACAACTGGTGGATGAGATCTCTACAAGTGGAAGCGGAATTCCCAATCAAGACCAAGCGATGGAGAATAATAGGGAAGAAGAAGAAGAAGAAGAAGAAGAAGAAGAAGAAGAGTATGATTTTGAATATAGTGACTCTGAGTGAGTTTTGTATGTTTTGAGGGACAAGGATTTTCATTTTTTTTCTTCTTTACTTCTTTTGGAGTTTTCATCATGTCATTTCTATCATTCTAATAAATTTTATGAATAGATATCTGATACTAATTTGACTTTTTACATCAAAGCATGTGCAACAGAAAATGTAGTCGTATTAAAATAAAATGCTGAACAAAATGCTACTATAAAATATAGAACCGAAGATCAGATGATAAATAGCTAATTTATGCATCATCTTCTAGATCTTTTCAATCTATCTTCCTTCTCTCTTGCTATTCTCTTTTCAAGCTCCTTTTCACGCTTTTCTTCTCTCAAAGCATATTTGAAGGAACGTTCTTCTTCTTCAAACACATCGGCACCAGTGGCTTCCATATCACTTTCATCATCATAATCGTCATTATATCTTCTCTTTTTTCCTTTATTAAACATGGCCCAGATCTCGTCACGATCGTAGCCTGGATCTTCTCCTCTCCGAGAATATCCTGAGCCGTATTCTTCCTCTTCCTCATCATCAACAATGAAGTCATCATCCTCCTCATCATAATCATCTTCATCATAATCACCGTATCGTTTCCTTTGTCTTTCTCTAAGGTCTTTCAGTTTCTTTCTTTCTTCAAGTTTCTTTCTAAGTTTTTCTGAAGGAGCTGCTATTTTGGCACGATTATTGGTTATAAGAGGAGGCGGCGTAGGCCTGGAAGCCTTCTGCTTAAACGATTCTGGTTTTCTGTTACTAGAAGTATTTTGTTTAGATGGCATTGCCCCTCTTGAACTCCTTTGAGATATATCTTTCACACTTCTACCTTCAGCAGGCAATGCTTGCCTCTTTGGCAACTTCTTAGATTCTTTGTTATCTCGAGGTTCTGACGCTTTTGCACTTTTGGATTTGATATTTATAGCTAGTACAGAATTATCTACCTTTGATGCTTGCTTCATTAGATCTGTGAATTTCATTCTTCTTGGCTGACTAGTCCTTTGACTATCAGCGTAATCTTCGTCGTTTCCAAACTCTTGTTCTTTTCTAGCTTTCCGACTCTGTGGTGCTCGTTTGGTTTTCGGTTTATCTGGATTCCCATTCTCCTTTTTCGATCTAGCCTTAACGGCCTTCTTCTGTGCATCAGGGTCGATTCCCAAGTCTATGAGTCTATTTCTTTTCAATTCTTTCTTCTTCTGTTCCTCGGCTTCTTTTTCAGCTGCCCTTGCAGCCTTAAGTCTTGCCACAGCAGGGTCCACATTTACACTATAACTTGGTTTGCGTGATGCGGCTTTTTGGGGTCTGGCTTTTGGTTTTGCATCATTGTTCCTTGATGATGTCGACGACGACGACGATGACGACGACGACGATAGTGATGATGTAACAGCTGTCTTATTTGTGACAGTTGGACCCCCTCTGTTTCTCAGGGCAGGTTTTCCCTTTATCTGTGATATTAGGGAGGAGAACATTAAAAAACCGTTGAATAAAATTAAATATCTTGTCTATTATTGGCAGCGTTGCCACTGATTAAATAATAATCAATATTTTGTCCCATCGACTACAGTGGAAAGAAAAAAAAAATCCACACAATAAACAAAAAAAAAAAAAAAGTGTGTGCGTTTAGAAATTTCTTACAACATGGCCTTAATCAGCCATTCTTAAAGTTATATCAAACAAATCTTTTTCAAAAATATAATGCTCGCAAACGTTCTCCACTACTGGAAATATTCTTCATCACTTTCCTCATCTTCTTCACCTTCCTCGTCATCTTCTTCTTCTTCATTATCACTGTCATCTTCAACTTTAATCTTCCATTCTTGGATTCTTTCATCAGCGATCAAATCTTCATCTATTTTGGCCTTCAACACTTTAATTCCAGTTGACTGTTTCAATTTGCCAAACACTTTGAATAATTCATCCAATGGGACTTCCTCGAGTATTTCTTTTTTCTGCTCATTTATTTCTTTCATCAATTTCTCCTTCTCTTCCTCATCAAGATCTTCGTTTGCAAGCTCTTCGTCATTAATATCTTCAAACATGACTTTTTCTAACTCATCTATGTAAACATCGATTATGTGAAATGTTAATGACAATGGGATCTTAACTTGACCAGACAATACATTCTTTTGAAGGGTTTCAACGTAACTGTTCACTAGCTCGACATCCCAATCTTCCTTCTTCAATCTTTCAAAACAACACCCTATAACTCTTCTCAACAACAAGTAAAATTTGTCAATTCTATGGCGATCTATTTGTGGCCATTCACGAATGATAAGGGACCAGAAGGCTTCCACAAATACGGTGAAGCTATTCAATGGGATGGTCTCCGAAAATAACTTTCCGAGAACCATGGCCAAACGTTGTTGAGGTCTTGGACGGTCAGAAAACCACATCGAATAGTAAAGACCCTTCCATAGTTTCTGGTATTTCAACAAAGAGAGTTTCTTGTCCCTTGATAAATATTGTTTCAAGGCTTCAATGGCGCTTTCACGTACAGGACGTTCTTAAAGATGTCAGTTGAATCTTATTCAAAAAAAAAACAACGCCAGGCAACAGAGTCTGGGAAATGCCAAAGAAAAACAACACAAAAGGTTAAGATAGAAAACGAAAATGAATGCATACCATTAGAAGCTAATTTCTTGACAAATGTGGTTTCTGACATCGTTAAAGTTGTCGATTTGGTAATTAGAGTGAAAAATCCAGAGGTTTCAACCCCCAAAAAAAAAAATTCATCAAGAAAAATTCTGCATAAAAAAAAAAAAAAAAAAAAATGAGATGGCCTGCACGTGCAAAGAAAAAGACCATAATAGAGATGATCAAAAGTGATTTCTTTCCCCTTCAGTTCTGCTGTTACTCATCCATCAACAAGATATCCATCAATAATAATGAGCCGTGCGAGATTAGCAAAAGACAACACAAAGAACAAGTATATTCCAGAATTTATTGCCAGCGCTCCATGGTACCAAACTGAGAATTTGAGTATCGACAAGGTTCCAGTGTCATCCAGAGATAAGCTGAACAATAGAGATGAGCAGGATAAGGATGATGATAAAGATTACTTGGCCCATCAACGAAAGAACAGAAATGAAAAACCAAAAAACTTCTCCATCGCTCTGCGAGGTGAAGGGATCAATGATTCACATACTCGAATTTCAGATAAAAATGTGTTGATGGCAAAGAGGTCCAATGATCATGAAAACTCGGAGGTTAAGAAGAAGAAAAAAAAATTATTAATGTTCAAGAATAATAAAAAGATAAAGTGCTCGAATTGCGGCTCCATGTCACACAAGAAGAGCGATTGTCTAGAGAGACAGCGCAAAGTATCGTTTAAATATCGAGAAGATTCTTCAACAAACACAGCACCACAGGACACCATTGAAGTCAGAGATGAGGAAGTTCTAAATAATTACGATGCGAAGAGAGACAACTATTATGGTTATGATGTCAAAGATTGGGATAATAATATACAGAGGTACAGGGATGCTGAAAAGGAAAAGGCATTGAAACAAGGTGAAGCAAAGGAGATGAACTCTGAAGAGGAAGAGGAAGCTCTAGAGTTGGCTGAACTTGGGTTACTAGGGGATGAAAAACCTCAAAACACTATGAAGCAAAAGGGCCAGAAAGCTCCAGGTGAGAAAATTATTAGATTGCTTGAAGATAGGGCAGGGTATTTGGAATCCGTCACTGCACAGGAACAAGTTGAAGATGAAGGTGAAGATACAAATGTTGTTAAGGGTCGCATCAAGAAATTGACATATAATCCAAAGACCAGATCCATTATTGATCCATCTGCTGGGGAGTATAATGAAAGAAATTTATTTGTCAGGCATTTTGATGGTGAAGCCGTGGAATATGAAAAGATGAAGCAATTTGCGTGGAATGCCAGACAAACTGCAAAACCATCAAATGAAGACGAGCAGCAAATGCTCAAGCATTTATTAGAAAACCATCCGGAGGCGACTCCTACGGCTACCGCACTTCTAGTAAAGAAAAAGAAGGAAGAAATTATGGCGAAAAACTCAGAGAACAAGAAAGCACTTCTCGATAAGTACGGGTCTTGATATCCCCCAATTTACGCAAAAGATTTTGGAACTCAATTGTACAATAAATATGTACCATATATTACACTATATTCTATATTACAAAATTTTCTATGAAAAAATTTGATGGTGACCATTGTAAGTTCTAATGATCAATGCAATTTCACCTTTTTTGGCTCTGTTGATTCTTTATAATTTTCTTGAGCATCCACTTCCTCATAAAACCTTTTCTCTTGATTGCCTAGCATGTATCTCGCACTTCCTGTGTCACTAACATTATAATTTTTAATATTGTAAAATCCGTCGTTTAACAAACTTCTTTCATCCAAATCTTTCAAATTTATCTCGTTTTTGATATTAATTCTAATCTTTATGAAAGATTCCTTATCATTCGGGTACATGTCTGCCAAACTACCATAGTTATAGTTATTGATATAAAGTTCCAATATTTCAAATAGCGCTTCATTTACCAACGCTCTATCACACTTGTACTTGGCCGAGTTTAATGGAAAGACGCTATTTTCTTCCCGGAACTTCGCAGCAATAATAATACAAGCGATTGCAGTTGCATGCTGAGGAGTTTTAAGACTCACTTCTGTCTGGAATGAGTCAAAGGCGATCATATAAGCTAAATAGGTCAAATCAACAGATAGTTTCAAGTCTTTAGCTATACGAATCAATAATTCATCAATATGGTAGGTTCTGAAATCAAAGCTTATAGTCTCCAACATCTTCTTTTCGAAATTAAGAATCACTTTTTTGTTTTCCTCGATTGCTTCATTGGTATTTGGGGCATTCCTCAATGGATTTGCTATAGCTATTATATCTCTTAATTTCTTGATGGTATCTTCATTTTTACTGGCAATAAATAATGCAGCTATAGCAACGTCAATGTTGCTTGATGTCGAAAAATGATTAAAAAGGTAGTATCTTTGGTAGTATAGCATTGCTGACTCGAGAGTTCTGGATGGAAACTTGAGTAGCCTTGTCAAGCTTAGAAGGAAACTCAAGACATGTGATATTCTTTGTTTATAAGTTTGGTAATCAGGGATGGTTTTCTTTTGCAAGAACTTCACCGCCTTTGATGTCAAAAACGGCCTCGATATCTGTACCGAAGACTTGAAATATTGTTGATCTGCCATTATATATTGATAAAATTCACTGTTTTGATGTCGACAGATTGTGAAAAATCTATGGAACGTCAGAAGGAAAAAAAAAAAAAAAAAGAATAAGGACAAGAAGAAGAAAAAAAAAGAGGAAGAAGATTTGTCACGTGCAAAAGAAGCAACCTTTTTGCGGTTGTTTATATGTGATTCAACTGCAGTTGGAACCATCACCTCTTTTTTGAAACAACACATTCAATAAAGAAGATATGTCCAAGAACCAACAAGAACTCACTATTAAGGATTTGGTGGCCCAGGTAGAGTCCCTAACCGCCAAGGTTAAAAAGCAATCGCAGGTGATCACCCAGACTGGTCAGCAGGTGTTGGAAATCCAATTGGCAGCGCAAAAACAGAAGATTCAGGACATTCCTGATCCACAAGCGATACTCAATGGCGGTGCTGGAAATTTGAAGCAGGTAGAAGCAATTGAAGAGGCCGACTATGCTACAAATGAGGACATTTTTCAATTGGTTGGGGAACTTCAGGGTCAATTAGATTTTCTCGAAGAAAGATCCATTCGCCGAGGAATCAACTTGACAAAGACCAATGCTAACGATTTATTGGCACCATTGCCTGATTCTGACGGTGCTGAACCAGAAAACTTCCCAAAGACTTTGGCAGAATTCAAGGAGCTCAATGATAAAAAAATTGTGGAATTGTGTGGGTTCTATCAGATACTTCCGCCAAGCGACGAGCAGAAACAGCAATTTGAGGACTTTCTTGCCGATAAGGTGAAAGAATTGAATATTGAAGAACAGGGTTACGAAGATTTTGGAAGATTCGGCAAAGAGGAAATAATCAATTTGTTCAATTCCCTAGCACGATATGTTGGGGTTCTGTGTCGTAAAGGCGATAATCAGTGGTAATTGGTTTTTGTTTGTTTGTTTTTTTTAAAGAAGAAAAAAAGTTGTTATTTGGTTAAAGGGCCCTACTTTTTTTTTATTTTGTTATCCAATTTTCATTATCTTGGGTATATTTAGAATTTCTCTGGAAGATATTTTCGTTTTTTATTTTCCCTCACACTTGTAGATTGTAACATTTTCATTGTGTTTTATTATTTTCCAATCGGGAACTTCACTTTCTACTGTATATTCATCATAAGTGTCATATTTCAAGAGCTTGTACAAGAAGATAGCTAACAGTGACTCAGAGAGGCTTATTTCATAATATTTAATTAGGTAGCACAGAAATGTTCTCAATAAATTCTCTGGTATATAGAACAATTTCTGGGACGGCTCTGCTTTCTAAAAAAATCGCGTCTTGGATATTAGTGAAATACAAATCTGAGGGTTGAATAGATCAGTTCACTATAAATTTTGAGAATTCCAACCTTTACAGAGAGTGATATGTACAAGTATTCCATTAATTTGTTTCACAAGAAGAGAAAAAATGAAATTAAAAGACTTCCAAAAAAAAACAAAAAAACAACAACTTCATTGACCAATAGCACCAGCATATTGCTTCTTTACTATTGGAAAATAATATTTTTAGTGTTTCTCTCTGCCCAAAAAGTCTGTGGAATTTTCTAATTAACAGCTGTACCAAATTGATACTTAAAAGTAAACATATTTTCTCACTCGTTGCACCACACTACTCAAACAAGAGGTTTTCTTCTATTTTTATTTTTAAGTCTCCTTCTCTGATTATCTGCGCCTAACTTGAGAATCCGACAATAATTCTCAATTTGCTACCAATTATTGGAGAATTCTGGGGGGAAATATTCGATTCGTCCATTGGTAAGGCAGACGCATCTGAAAAATTCCTCGACATGCAGATTACAAAAATACCGTTGAGAATGGCGCGGCGATATTGGCATATGGGGCCTTGCACTAAAGATAGCAGCCAGTATGGATATTCTCAGAGGAAGCTTTTGCCTCATGGAAAGACAAGGCAGCTGTAATTTCACCAGGATACCTAAAATATAATTGGTCAAGAAATAAATTAGCCATGATTTTTTAAAATCACCAAGAATAATGTATTTATATCCCTATCATCCCGCCAAGAAGTATCAGTTGTCTGTGTTCTTATTTTTTATTATTATTATTCAATACTGACAAAAACACAATTATACTTTCAATATGATTTACACTACCAAAGTTGCTCTTAGTTTATTGGCTGCTTTAGCCACTATTACCGAAGCTGCCCCAGTTTCCAAGAAATCCAAGGTCGCCCCAGTTGCCATTGACTTCAAGGTTATTAAGGAAAACACTTTTAAAAAATACTCCAAAGACACCAAGTTGCCAAAATCTCAAGGTTACCGTCTCATTGAAAACTACCAGAACACTCACAGCATCACTATTCCAAATGAAGGTAGCTATTTCTTGGCTCAATTGAAGATCGGAAGTGATGACCAAGAACTTGGTGTAATTGTTGACACTGGTTCCAGTGACTTGTGGTTCCCATCTAAATCCAGTTGTGAGCCAAGTAAAACCGTTGAGCATGACAGCACTTTGAGTGGCTTGCCAGCGGAATCTTCTTCTTGTCCATTGGGTGCTTTTGACCAAACTGAATCTTCCTCTTTTCAAGACATGAACAAAAACTTCTCTTTGTACTACGGAGTCGAAGGCTACTACACTTACGCCAAGGGTATTTGGGCCAAGGAAACTGTCACTTGGGGTGACGTTACTGTTAAAGATATGCAATTCGGTCTTGCCACTGATCAAGACATTGGACAAGGTATTATTGGTATCTCTTACAACGGTACTGAAGGTGTTTACCCTAACGAAGAATATCCAAACTTCCCAATGCAATTGAAGTCCCAAGGTATTGTTGATAAGAATGCTTACTCTTTGTACTTGAACTCTCCTGAAGCTGAAAGTGGTACCATTTTGTTCGGTGGTATCGATGAAGCTAAATTCGATGGTGACTTGACTTATTTCGATACAGTTCACGTTAATGATGGTGGTATTTCTACCAAAGAAGCTGTTGCCTTCTTTGTCAATTTAGATGGTGTTACCGAAAGCGGTAACCAATTGGTAAATGAAAGCTACCCAGCTTTGTTGGATTCTGGTTCTACTTTGTTGTACGCTCCACCAGCTATTTACAAAGAGGTCGCTCCAAAATACGGTGAATACAACGAAACTATTGGTGGTTACATTACTCCATGCAGCAGTGAAGGTGAAGACTTCAAATTCCAATTCAAAAACTTGACCATCAATGTTCCATACAAGAACTTATTGTACAACGTCTCTGATGACACCTCTCTTTTCACCAATGCTGACGGTACTGAAATGTGTATGTTCTCTTTGCTTACCACTAGTGAAAACACTTGGATTTTGGGGGATATCTTCTTGAGATCTGCTTACATCTACTATGATTTGGATGACAGTAAGATTGGTTTGGCTCAAGCTAAGTACACTACCGAATCTAAGATTGTAAGTGTTTAAACACATTTGATGCAACTTTTTCGTTTCAGATCTGTTGATCAGATCTGTCATTGATTATTCTGTCTCTTATCTTTTACTTCGATTCTTTTTTCTCTTTCTCTTTCTCTTTCTCTTTCTCTTTTTCATTGAATTATGTTTATCTTTTCATTTACTTCTGAGTAGCTTATTATGCTTTATTTATTTTCAATAACACTTTACCTGATATATTTTGTACTGTGTAAATTCTTTTTTTTTTTTTTTTCGTCTGTCGGTGATATTTGAAATGAATTACCTTTAGTGCGAGAGCACAGTGTTGGAAAGGTAATTCCACGAACCATGAACCTCTGTGACTCGTTAATATACAATTAGATTTGATTTGACATGGTACTGCTTTCCAAAAGATTGTCAGGCGTTATTGCATTACCGAAACGTGGATTTGACGTATAAGCATTACCCGAATATGGTTTACCCGGACATAACCCCAAAGATTATGGATTTTCTGGAGGAGCTGAAAATATTATTATTACTAATAGTTTCACACTTTCTTCTTCAGCACAGGATAAACTATCAACACAATGGCTGTCAGCAAAACCTCCTCCAAACTTCTTTACCTCACCGCATTGGCTGGTGCCACCGGTGCTTTGTACTACTTCTCAAAGAGCAGAGTCCCAGTGCCAGCTCCAAAGGCCTTCACCGACTCTAGCGCCTGGATTGACTTGAAGCTCAAGTCTTTCAAGGACCTTTCTCACGACAGTAGAGAATTCGTCTTCGAATTGCCATCCGCCAACCACGTTTCTGGTTTGGAAACCGCCTCTTTGGTTCTCGGTAAATACATGACCGCCAAGGGTAACCCAGTCATCAGACCTTACACTCCAATCTCTGACAATGACCAAAAGGGAGAAATCACTTTTGTGATCAAGAAGTACCCAAACTCTAAGTTTGGTACCCACGTCTTCGGTTTGAAGCCAAACGACTCTGTTTCTTTCAAGGGCCCAATTCAAAAATGGAAGTGGGTTCCAAACTCCTTTGATTCTGTTACCTTGATTGGTGGTGGTTCTGGTATTACCCCATTGTACCAAATCTTGAGCACCGTTGCTAAAAACCCAGAAGACAACACCAAGGTCCACTTGATCTACGGTTCCCAAACCCCTGCTGATATTTTGTTGAAATCAGAAATTGATGCTTTGGCTAAGAAGTACCCTGAACAAGTCAAGGTCGATTACTTTGTTGACAAGGCCGAAGGTGAATTCGAAGGTCATGTTGGTTTTGTTAGCAAGGAATTCTTGGAAAAATCTATTCCAAAGTCCACCGAAAAGACCCAAGCCTTTGTCTGTGGTCCAGCTGGTTTGTACAAGGCCGTTTCTGGTACCAAGGCTTCCAAGACTGACCAAGGTGAAGTTACTGGTGCCTTGGCTGAATTGGGTTACACCAAGGAAAACGTCTTCAAATTTTAAACATTGAGTAAAGAAATGGCTTATATATAAATACATATTCTGAATAAAATGCAAAGACTCCTATTATTTAATACTGTGGCGGTTATTTATAAACATACCACGTAACAACAATTCAATGCCTACAAATAACACAATGTTAAAAAATAATGAATCAAGAATATTTACCATACTATATTACTATGCCCTGAGTTTTTTGGGCGTTCGGATTCTTATAGATGCGTTTCCGTTGGAAACAACTCTTCAAAGGCATTCGCGAGCTCACTATGTAAATCCGTAGCCTGCATTGATCTCTTCTTGTTTTGAAAAGCTAAATACGAAGCCTTTCTTACAACTGAAGAAGCACCATAAGCAGCAAGTAAAGGAACCCATTTTTCATCGATTTCGTCATCATGAGGCCACAATTTGGCCTTATATTTTTGACCCCAGGCTAAGAACGTGGCCATTGACCCACTTAAGGTATCTCCTTGGCCTCCACATCTTCTGTTAGAGCCAATTGAGTCATTAACTATATATTCGTCTTCTCTAGCAATGATATCCATGGCTCCCTTCTGCACCACCGTCACTCCACCAAGCAACTTCGATAATCTGATGGCATTACTCGGATCTCTTGGATCTTTGCGGGCTTCAAATGTTCCTGGTTCCAATTTATCGAATAATCTTTTGAATTCCATAAGATTTGGGGTCACGATGGCATTCTGGTATCCCTGGATGAGTTCTGGAGACTGTGCAAGCAAGAACAACGAGTCTGCATCCAAAACCACCGGTAAATTGCGCCTCTTGATTTCCTTTAGCACTTCCGCGGCGGTTTTCAAGTTCATAGAACTTCTTCCAAGTCCTGATCCCATGGCAACAACATCAATTCTGTCTAATAATGTGGAAACTTTCGGCATCACGTATTTCGCAATAAGCTCATCCTCATCATGGCCATCGGCAGTCTCTCCATCAATCAAGTACGGATGTACCATAAGGTCTGGGGAGTAGCATTTGATGACCTGTGCCACATCTTTAGTGCAAACAACATGAACTAAATCAGCTCCGGTCTTTGCTGAACTGTCTGCTGAAAAGAACACTGCTCCATTGTATTCACCCCCAAACACAAGGATCTTTCCCTGTTGGCCTTTGTAGAAACTGGGAAGAAGTGGGGGGATTAGAGACTTTGTAAGATAAAAGATTTCTTGTTTTGATTTTGTGGCCAATGTCCTGCTCATGATGTTGATTTGCTGTGATGTTGATTGCTCTGTATGTGTTGCTGGTGATGATCATCAAGTGTCTAAATTGAAATCACGCAATCATCTGTCAAAATACAAAAAAACCACAAGCTGTCTTAAACTAACAACCAATACATAAGGGTTAACTAAAAGAAAAAGAAAAAGAAAAATATAGATATAAGGAATGTCCCAATTCCAGAAGCTGATATTTCAAAAAAAGCTCCAGAAAGCAGAACAGGCTTTGGGGTTTGATTTCAGTGAAGAATTAGAGGATCAGGAAGAAGAACAAGACAACAGCAGCAGTCCGTTTGCTAAGGATGCGCCTTTGCCTACTGCTAAAAATGGTCCTTTACTATCACAACTACTCAAGAATCTGCAACAAGGAGCTGAAGCAAACACAACTGGCCTTACTTCATCTTTCAAATACCAAAAAAGGGAAGATATCAAACCAAAAGAATGGTGCGAGTTTTTTGAACACAGTAAGGTGTTAGAGCAGCAGGAGACGGGAAATAAGTTCCAGATATACTATTCCTTGCCCAATTCCAATTCCTCTCCAATTTTTATTTTCCACCATGGTGCTGGATCATCAGGATTAACTTTTGCTGTATTGGGCAAACAGATTGAACAATATCTCGCCACAGAGTCCCCACACCCAAAAATCAAGCCTGGTATATTGGTTTTTGATGCTAGAAACCACGGAAAGACTAAAGTTGCCGAGAATGATTATTCAAGAAATTCTTTTGTCAAGGATTTTTCATTCATTTTAAAATCATATTTAGACGAACTAGATCCATTATTCAAGGATGTCATCTCTAAAAAAGAGGCCGATCCTCAGCTTATAGTTCCTCCAATAATGCTTGTTGGTCACAGTTTAGGTGGCTCAGTGTTAACCGAGGCTCTCCACCAATACAATGGTATGAAAGATGGGTATTTCAGTAAATTGGTTGAGCTTAACATTATTAAAGGCCTAGTTATGTTTGATATTGTGGAAGATACTGCGGTGGAGTCGTTAGCTCATATGAACAAGTTTTTAAATTCAAGACCCAAAGGGTTTAGGTCTTTGAAAATTGCTATTGATTGGCATATTAAATCAAATTTCTTGCGTAAAGGAGAATCGCCACTCGTTTCAGTACCGGCGTTATTAATGCCCGTGGAAGACAATGATCCTGATGTGGATTCGTCATTATTCAAATATAAATGGAGAAGCGACTTAAGATTAACAGAACCATTTTGGGACACATGGTTCACTGGGTTATCTGGAGGATTTGTCAATGCCCCAGTCCAATCAAAGTTGCTAATTTTGGCTGGCAATGATAATCTAGACAAACGGTTGATGATTGGCCAAATGCAAGGGAAATTTCAATTGATTGTGTTTTTGGAGAGTGGTCATTTTCTTCACGAGGATTTACCGAACAAAACTGCTATAAGCTTGATTGATTTCTGGAAAAGAAACTTCAAGCCAAATGAAAAGAAGATCCCGATCCTATGGGGTCATATGAGAAACTGAGGAGGGTGTAAAATTACATCAATACACTATTAATAAATAAAAAAACACGATAGATACCCTGTATATTAAGCATTTGTAAGTAGTAATAGGTATATATTCAACGATCATGAAGCATATCAAAAAAAAAAAAAAGCTCTAAAGCCTAACAAACAAAATAAAAGTAGACGACTAATCAACTTTCAAAACATCTGATTCGTCAAGTGTCTTTGTTTGGGTTTTTGCAATGAACTCATCGATTTTCTTACTTGCCCAACTGAACCTTGGATCAATCAAGAAAGGTCTTAAATCAAATCTATTATCATCCGGAGAGTATTGTTCAGCGTGATATGATGGTGTCAAAACAGTTTGCTTGTGACGGTTGATAGCGTAGAAGAAATAAAATCTCTTCACTTTGACCGCGATTTCTTCAGGAGTTAATTTTGGACTCCATTCATGGTATAATTTCAAAAACATCGAATAAGGACCACATTTGTTAACTTTTCTGAGTCTACCAAAAACCGACAATTCTTCATATGTCATGCCCATATCAATTTCATCTGACTGTACATAATCTTTAGTGATTGGCTCTAATTCAGCGGTGGGAGTGGCGTTCAAGAAATCATCCAATATTGGCATGTCAAAGCTGGTGCTACCATAAGCGATAAATTTCTTCAAGTCAGTCTTGGAAATCCCCCCAATTGGGTTAATATCCGCACTAGAACAATCATATTTGGTCAAATATCCTCTAAGACATTCATCGACATTAGCACTGCCAAGGACCAATAACCCTCCTGATTTTCTACCTCTAACCCAAGGCAACAACTGGGCGAATAAGTAAGCCAAAACCATTCTCAATCTGGCTTGGATATTTTGTAATGCCAAGTTCTCCACTTGACTCCCACCAAAGATTTTAAAAATTGGTCTTTTACCAGTCGCCACCTCAAACAAGTTGACTACACTGCCAACCAAGGAATCCATATTTAAATCAACATGATAGGCACCGATCTTGGCCGCCAATTCTTTAGCTCTAGATCTGGTTTCGGCAGAAGAGTTCTCAGTGCCCATAAATGTTGTATGGAAAATTCTGGAGGCAAATTCCGCTGGATCAATTGGTTTATAATCACTTTCTGGCAACAATCCAGCCACAACTTTGGCATCCTTGATAACTTGCTCGTTGCCATTTTTGGCAGCATCCGCAACCAATCTACACATCGAATGAACAATCACCGCAGTAGCACAAGAGTCAATGCCTCCAGATAACGGTAAGAAAAACCCGGCGGCCCTACATCTTCTCACATAATCCCATAACCAACAAGCAGGGCCAAGGGCGATCTCTTCTTCTGGGGTATGATAATGAATTGGGAAAGGCTTAGATGGCGAGACCGAAGGGTCAAAAGTTTCACTGCTTGGTGATAGTTCAATTGGAACATGAATTCTTTTATAGTTTTCTTTTTGGTTGACAGCTTGTAAGCCATGGGACATCAAAGATCTGTAACTTCTGACATCTTCAGTATCAATGGTAGCGGTGACCACTTCAACATCATCCAAAGAAAATTGGCTACCTTGGGCCACAACCTCGCCATTAACGACAATCAAAGCACATCCATCATAATATAGTCTATCACCGTCACAACCCCTTTGGTTAGAGTATAAATAGATACCTCCGCATTTGGTAGTTGCTTCTTTAATCAAATTCATTCTGGTGTTCAATTTACGAAGCTCGTGGTGCGATCCTGAAGAGTTTGTGATGATCTCCACACCGTCCAAGGCCATGGCAATATGTGGAGAGTTTGGAGTAAACAATTCCTCACAAGTCTCAATCCCCACACAAGTGTCTAAAGTAGAAATCACAGCATCCCCAAAATCAACCCTCAACTGCCCAGTGATTTTTTGGATCATCCTAGGTAACACAAAGTTTTCAACGTAATAAGGTCTAGACCATGGGGTGAAGAATCTCATTTCTCTGTAATTACCATCATTAGCAAGCCACATTTTAGGTCTAATGAAAATAATTTTCCCATTATAAGCCAACACTCTACAGTTGTATCTAACATTTTTATGCATGATCGGCATCCCTATATCTAATAAGATATCAAAACAATCTTTGTTGGTCAATATAGTGGTAAGCATTTCCCAGGAGTGCAAGAAAATATCATTTTCAAGAAAGTGGTCTAAACAACCATATCCAGTGATTTCTAATTCGGGACCAACTCTTAATCTCGCCCCCTTAGACTTGGCGATCTTAATACTTTCGACAATTCTGTCTCTGTTACCTTCAAAATCAAGGGCCCATTGGTTAAGGTTACAGGTGGCAAGTGTAATATAATGAACCATCTTCAAACTGGCAACAATCACAACCTATTAAATGGCAAACTATTGTTGGATCCTTTCGCATGCACTTCTTCCCAACTAATCTTAATAGTCTACAAAGAAAAGAAGAAAAAAATTATGTGCCCTGCTCACATGACTTATTTTTCCGGCTGATTTTTCTCAGATGATTCAATTCAAATCATTCAATTAAGGATTTCACAAAAGGAGACCTTTTGAATAGAAGGATATTTGGTAATAATAATAGTAATAATATATTTGAAAATGACGAGTGATTGCAAAACTATTGTTGTGAAATTAGGCAGTTCGTCGATTGTCGATGAGGTCACAAGAGAACCAAGAATCGCTAATATGTCGCTCATCGTAGAAACCTTAGTGAAATTAAGAAGACAAGGTCATAGAATAGTCATCGTCTCTTCTGGTGCCATCGCTGTTGGGTTGAAGAGAGTGGGGCTCACATCCAAACCAAAACAACTATCGAAAGTTCAAGCGTTGGCTTCTATTGGTCAAGGTAGATTGATTGCGTTATGGGATGATCTCTTCAAATTATTGGACCAACCAATCGGTCAGATCTTGATCACCAAGAACGATATTGCTGCTTGGAACCAATATAGAAATGCTAGAAATACTATTAATGAGTTGTTGGATATGGATATAATCCCTATTGTCAATGAAAACGATACTTTGTCAGTTAGAGAAATCAGGTTTGGTGATAATGATACTTTGTCTGCCGTCACCGCCGCAATGATTCAGGCTGATTATTTGTTCTTGTTGACCGATGTCGACTGTCTTTACACGGAAAACCCAAGAAATAACCCAGATGCAGTTCCAATATTGGAAGTCAAAAATATGAATGATTTGCAGGTAGACACTCTGTCGGGGGGTAGTGATGTGGGAACCGGGGGGATGACCACAAAACTTATTGCTGCGGAAATTGCTACTAGTGGTGGGGTCACCACTATTGTCACCAAGAGTTCGGTCCCAGGTAATATCGCGAGTATTGTTGACTACATTCAAGCTAACGAATCCGATCTACAGAATTTATCATTGGAAAACGATGACGTACAATTTTTAGACAAACAAAAGAAGGAACTCGAGATGTTGGTGAAGCACGATGTTCCATTACATACTAGATTTATTGGTCAAAAGGAAAATGCTGCAAAAAATAGAGAGCTTTGGTTATTGTATGGGTTGAAACCATATGGTACAATTATCGTCGATGAAGGTGCCTCCAAGGCGTTGACCAGAAAGAATAGAGCTGGACTCTTGCCTGTGGGTATCATTGAAGTGCAAGGATCTTTCCATGAAGATCAGTGCGTAACTTTGATGCAAGGTGCTAGATTGCCAAATGGTGAACTAGACACTTCAAAAGAGTTAATAGAAATCGGTAGAGCCCGGGTGAACTACACATCGGCTGATTTGGCGAAAATTAAAGGCTTGCACAGTAACGAAATTGAGAAGGTATTGGGCTACGCCGATTCTGAATATGTTGCACATAGAGAAAATTTGGCTTTCCCAGTCATTTGAGTCAATTTTTTTTGATAGAATTTATCAATAATATATATACATGAGATTATATGATGATTGTTAGTCGCATGCACCACTGGTTATGTACCACGCACTGTAAAGACGGAAAAAAATATTCTTTTTGACACTGCTTTGTATGGACAGTTATATATAAATTGGGTACTTTTTACATTAATTGCGTGAATAATGGCATTGGTGGCAGAAAATGAGGAAAAGATAATTATGGATCCAAAATCGGGCTTTGTGGTGAAAACAAGGTTGGAAACCGGTACGGCAGACCCACTCCGTAGGCCACTAACTAAAGTGTTCATTAATATCTGCTCGAACCAACATGTCCCACTTCCAGACCATAACAATGAAAGTTTTAAGCCGGAAATAGTGTATCCATTGATCATGAACGACCGTTGGGAAATCCCTATAATAACCTCGGATGAGCGTGAGGACACGGACAATAAGGGTTCTTTGTCGTATGTCTACGATTGTTTCATCAACGACAAGTGCATGAGCTGGGTTCAGTTACATAAAGAGTTGAGACAGATCGTGACTGAATGGTGTTTAGAAAGCGTTGAATTGAGATTTGGAGTGAGACTAGATCGAGATGTCGTCAAGTACCCGAAATTGAGCTACAAGGGGGCCCTAACATCCTTGGAAGTAATTAAAGATGACATCCAAAAAAAATCGTTCCAAAATCAAAAACAAGAACTCGAAAGATTAGCTAATGAAAAAGACCATTTGTTAATGTTGGATGCGGTTGAAGAATCAAAAAATAAAGTGAGCGAGGTAGATGATCTGATCTCGATTTTTAGTGGGGGGCTACAGGGTGCTGGAAAGGATAAACCAAAAATCCAGGAAATTGATGCATCATCATACGTTTCAAAGCCTAAAAAACCTTCGATTATGGATATCTCTGAAGCAAATAAGGATCCTGTATCACTGGTTAAGAAGCTCTTGAATTTTGATCTCAGGTTTTGCAATTTGATGGACAAATCCAAAGGTTATCAGCTATTAATTACTATCAAATCAGAAATTAAATCTCCGAATGATTACCAGTTGAATTATGATTCTAACAAGAAATCCCTTTTATTAAAGAACTTGAATCCTCAGTATAGAACAAAAACAGAGAGTTTCGAAATACCCGTGCCAAATTACATCATAAAGGAAAACCTGGATTGCAAGTTTGCAGTATACTTTGTCAAGGAAACTTCAACTTTGAACATTTTTATGTAAAATATATTAATTAATGAATTATGAAATTGCTGACTACATCTATGTAGTATTTTTTTTTTCTTCTTAAGAATGAGTGTTTAATAAAGAATTTGACGATGATTGTTGTTTTTTTAAAATTTATTTTTTTCTAATTTGATCTAGTTCAAAAAAAAAACCAAGATATTACTGGATCCAGGCCTTGAGAGAGTCAACTGAAGTATAAATCATCAAAACAACACCAAAAATTGTCACAATGACATTAGCGTAGCAAGCGATATGATTGTTTAACCAATAGTTTCTATCTTCACTGAAGGCATTGCCAGTGCTGATTTCTTCGACATAAGATTTTATATGAAGAATAGGTGGGTAGACATAGATTAATGGAACACAGGCAAAACTACCAATCAAAGCCACGAATTTGTCTAGATCGGAATTACCGACCCAGGAAATTAGGGATGTAACAATAATAAGAGCGGTTCTGAATAAATTCTTCTTCCATTTGATTTTGAGGTTGTACTTGCCTGATTTGTTAGCTCCAAAAATGCCGTGCTCAAGAATTCTGATAGCTGGGAATAATTGTAGTGGAGTTGATAAAAGAATTGCTAATGCATAAAGTAGTTGAATAAAGTTGACAGATTTATTTTCTTGGGGAAAATTGTTGAGAATAACAGTTTGGACGTCATCACCATAGGCCATATAACAAATAGAACCAATAGAGATGAAAACAACAGTGATACCAACCATAACACCACCCAAAGAGCTACTGAACTTGGATGGTTGTTTCATAGATTTTTGGATAGGAATCAATAAGCAAATACCTTCGTAAGTGAAAACTGCTGTCCCAATGAAGACGGTCCATTCATTTGGATTAAAAAATTCCACATGCTTGACATTGTTCCGGACAATCTCAAAGGCACAATTATAGTAAATGTAAATGATCCCTAGCAAAATGAAAAAGTCGGCAATTAACGCTGTTCCTGACAACTTGGAGATTTTTCTGGTTAATGATAATGGAATAAAGATCACTAATTGGCTGAAAATTAAAAACGATATTGAGATATCTTTTCCAAAGAGTGCCACCAAAACTGACCTTAAATTTTGGGCCACAAAAACGATATATGCCGATGCAAAGCCAATTTGGGCCAACACAATAGATGTTAAAATAGAAAGTCTCATACCACTACCATAATATTTTTTACCAAGGTCACCGAAACTATCAACGCCCGATTTAATTCGGGTGTCAATTAAGAGCAAGAAACACCAGTACGATAAAACAGAGAAAAATACCATGGTGACCACACTAAAGATAATCCCACCGTTATAGAAGCCTTTTGGAAGGAATAAAATACCGGTACCAATGAAAGCCTTTAATAATAATAATACTGCCTTGAAAGTTGAAACTGTTGACTCTTGGCCTGGGTTTCTGAATTTCTTTGTGCCACGAGAATCTGGCAACAATCTATCCTCTTCGGTGAATAGAGCCTCTCTATCATCGACGGCTTCATCGAAGTCCTCTTCGTCTTCATCTTCTTCATCACTAAGTTCTTCGCCTGCAAAATGTCCGTACAAGGATAAAAATTCAATGAAATTTCTCGTGAAAAAGGTTGGTTTTTGATTGCCGTCAAGTTTCCCGAGTCTAGCTTGCTTTTGGGCAATAAAACTTCTTCTGAATCCTCCTGGAAGTAAAATTTCACTGATATTCAAATCAGGTTCAGCAAAAGTATGGTAGTTGCCGTCATTTGGTGCACCGATACTTAAGCTAGGAAGATTACTAGTGCCGCCATTAGCTTGGAAACTTGAAAATGATCCTGTTCTAGAAATAGTATTGAAGGATTTTGTTCTTCTTGGGGCCCGTGAATGATCTCTTTTCCAATTATAGATTTCTCTAGTTATATCGCCACCTTGTAATTGTAAACTGTCAAACTCATCACCGCCGATGACCGATGACGCAGTATCGGTCTCATTTTCAGTGCTGCTGTGATTGTTGTATAAGTTGACCTCTTGGTTTCCAGGAGAGTTCGCCTCTAAATCACCAGCCACCAAATGACGGGAAATAATGTCAACGGTAGCAGGATCAGGGTTCTCAGCATCCACTGCCATGTTCAGTGGTCGAGGACTTTTGACACCCGCTGATGAAGGGTTCAAAGAAAACAAATTGTGCTGGTTGCTACTGGCCACTGAGTTAGATTTTGCAGTTTTGAAAGAAGAGGATAACTTGTCATTAGTATTACTGTCAATACCGAAAGACGTTGTATAACTGTTTGGGTTTGGTGAAATTTTACTCATTAAAGCATTATTTGTATTCCTCAAACTCTGAGAAAGCATCGACTCTTTCTGGAACGAGTTGGTGTTATTTATCGCAATTGGCTTCAACGTGCCAATACTGTTATCAAACCCCCCTTTAATTGAGATTACTTTTGAATCATCTCGCAAACTATTGGAAACATTCCTATAACTTCTAGGGTCGGTGGTAACTTTATTGTAATGACTGGAGCTAAAATCGCCATTATCAAAATTTTGCTGAGGCTCGACAAGCAATGGCTTCCTTAGAGAGCGGGACAATGTATTAGCAGAGGCTTCCTCGTCGTGTAAAGCTCTATTATTGGCTATTTTATTTTGCTTATTCGATGACATATTATTAATGTTTTAATCACAAAAAAATGGTGAAAAAAAAAAAAAAATACTATCAAAGAGCCAACAGATTCTTGCTACTAGCAATGGATATCTTTAAAAAACCAAGTAGGTAATAACAACACCCTTTAACAAATTGCCACTGATAGTGGGTAGAAATATTTGATAATTAGAGGTTTACTTCTGCTTCTTCTTGTGCTTCTTCTCCTCGCATCACTGTGAATGAAAAAAAAAAATGGAAAATTGACATTTCGCCTGGAGGGGCACGTGCGGGTGGGTCAGCATCCCTGGAGGTAACAGTTCCGGTTCTGTTTGAGTCAGAGTAGCCAGCCAATGGTGGTGGATGGGAATATCTTATGTTTTCTGTTGCCTGTAGATGGGATTGAGTGGAGGCCCTACTAATATTTATCGTAGATATAAATATGTGTATATTATGAGTGTGGAGGATCGATCTCCGCTAATTAAATCCGATGAGGAAAATTCCCAAGAAAAAGAAAAAAAAAAAAAAAAAAAAAAATTTTTTAGAGTGCAAAAATATCGAATTTGACAGAATAAAACACCCTTCGAGTTATTATAAAGACTGGTGGGAAATATAGTGAATATTAACAGAGACAAATGAGTGGAAGAAATACCAGAAAGTGGGTGGACAAGAAGAACGCCCAAACCTTTGCGGTGGTCTATAGATCGCACGAAGATTCAAAGTTCCACGATGAAGACGCTAGTGAGAATGTTCTTATGCCAATAGGACAAAAAAACAAGAGAAATAACAAGATTAAAACCAAATCACAGCTAGAAAAGGAATTGGATGCCGACATAAAATCTGGGAAAATCAGAGGCAATGAAGGTGAGGCTGCGCTTTATGGGATCACTTATGATGACTCCAAGTACGATTATATGCAACATTTCAAGACCATTGGAGGTGGCAATGGTGTGTTCATCCCAAAGAAAGAAAAGCAAGATAAAAACAAGCTCAATGAAATATTGTTCAAAGAGGATTTACTAGGAGATGCTGGGGCTTCAGGGAATGGCGACAAAAAGAAGGTCAACTACCAGACCATGCAGAATATTCCAGACGAAATCGCTGGTTTCAAGCCGGACATGGACTACAAATTGAGAGAAGTTCTCGAAGCATTGGAAGACGAAGAATATGTAGATGATGATGAAAATGTGTTCAATGATCTATTGCAAGGTGGTGAAAGATCGGAGGATGAGTTTGATGATGAGGATGAGTGGGATATGGATAATTTTGACGATGCCGGGTATGACACAGAAGAATTTGAAAAAGAAGGTGATCAAGGGTGGGAAGCCGGGTTCAGAAAGTTCCAAGCCGAAAATAAGAGTAAACAAAATGATTGGGACTCTGATGATGAGTTTGAAGAAGAGGATGATGTACTTCCAGAATTGCCAGACATGTCGGGTGCTAATCTCACAAAATCTGCCGCTGCTGCTGCCACCAAGAAAAAAAGTAAGACCAAGGAAAGAAAGAAGAAAGGGGCTATGACCGATACTTCGTCATTTTCTATGTCGTCTTCGGCATTATTCAGAACCGAGGGATTGTCTTTATTGGATGATCGATTCGAGAAATTACAATTGAATTATGACGATGAGGACGAGGAAGAACCAGCAGAATTTGATATGTCAACTCAAAGACAAGATTTTGAAAATATGTTGGATGATTTCCTCGATAACCACGAATTAGAAAAGGGTGGTAGAAGAATTGTGAAGAAAGATGCCGCTAAGACAAAATTGCAGAAAGCTGCAGATTCGGTGTCTCGTGGGAAGCTTGCAAAGAAGAGAAATAAGAAGATTGTTATATAGTTTCGTAACGAAAAAATTATAATATAACATATATAGTCTTTTTGAACCCAATTAGGTGAGAAGCGTAGAAAACTAAAAGGGTATAAGCTTGCCAAGTTTGGTTACGGTGCACGGAGATACCTGACAAATTTGGAAAGAAAAATAAAAAGAAGTAAAAGGCAGCTGATGATAAACCCATTCCTCTGATAACGAAGAATCTAACACTGCTCACAACTGAGAAAAAGGAGCATTGCCTGAATTCTCATAAAGAAAAAAATATGAGTGCTCCTTCTCCTATTCAAGATGTCCCTTTTACAGACGACAATTTGGTCGATGATGAGGGAAAGTTTGAATTCAAGCCGTTGAATATTAAGACGAGACATGGATTTGAGGATGCGTACGAAGACTACAAAGAACACTTGACGCACTTTTATCTCTATTTCTACGGGAAAAAGTATAGTGATAACTTCAAACCAATTGAGGAAGCAGAAAAAAAATTAAAAGGTGATTATTATACCTTCACCCCAGACTGGAAGGCGCCAAGAACCAAAATTCAAACGTCGCATGGTGGGATTTTCATTTGTCTCAATGCATCAGTTGAACCTCCTGAAGGCAGAAAAGGT
Source organism: Saccharomycopsis crataegensis (assembly GCF_037102585.1). Lineage (NCBI taxonomy): Eukaryota > Fungi > Ascomycota > Saccharomycetes > Ascoideales > Saccharomycopsidaceae > Saccharomycopsis > Saccharomycopsis crataegensis. The sequence continues at coordinate 570,439 of NW_027043819.1, forward strand.
AAGCCTTGCTCTAAGATTGAAGGTTGGATAGACCCTTATACTTTCAATGGGAATCATACGGCAGCAGCTACTGCGGTTGCCGACAATGTCGTCAAGCAATACAAATCGATGAGCGTGAAGAATTCCTTTAAAGCATTTCCAGATGCGGTAGTGGACGATGTGAAAAAAGCCTTGATAACATGGAGGAGATCGGTTAAAGATACCCCTAATCAAATCAACAGATATTTGTTCCATTATAATGGGCACGGGGTGCCCGATCCAACACCATCTGGTGAATTTTGGGTTTTCAATCGTCAATACACACAATATATCCCGGTCCCCATCAATGATTTGCAGAACTGGTTGAGTGCCCCAAGCGTTCTTATCTATGATTGTAATAAGGCTGGAAATTTGGTAAACAGTTTCAAGTACTGTACTCAGGTTAAAATTGATAATTATAACGAGCTTCAACGGAAAATGAAATCACAGGACCAGCTACAACAGAATCAACAGCAACAACAACAGCAGCAGCAACAACAGCAACAACAACCACAACAGTCACAACAGTATGATCAAAATTCTGCATTCGCTAACAGTAATGGATTCCAAAACCCCAATATGAAAAATAATGGCGCAAACGGATATAATATGTCTATGAATCCAACCTTGTTTCTAGATTGCTATCAATTTGCTGCATGCTCGTCAGATGAAACTTTACCATCATTACCAGAAGTTCCAGCAGATTTGTTCACTTGTTGTATGACTACTCCTATTGAAATATCTGTGAAATTCTTTTTATTAAGAAACCCTTTGACCGCGGAATACTATAGTGGTTTATTCGACAAAGATTTGAGTCAGGTTACCTCAGATTATAAAATGAAGTTTCACAAATTGAGCGATTTTGATACCTCGTATTTCAAAAGAACCCCGGAAAGAAAAGACCAGATTGCTGACCTATCGTACATTTACACCTCGATCACAGATACTATTGCTTATACATGCGTTCCAAGAAACCTTTTTAGACGTTGTTTTAGACAAGACTCCGTTTGTTGTGCGTTGTTCAGAAACTTTTTGCTTGCTCAAAGAATCATGAAATACTATAATTGTAACCCCGTTTCTGATCCAGTTTTGCCTGATTGTCATGAAAATGAATTATGGGCCCACTGGGATTTAGCAATTGAACATTTTTTGACTTCATTGGTACAACTAAAGCAGATTAATCCAGAAAAATCATTGACTGTGGCATTAACCGAAAGCCCAAGATATATTTTTTCGAACTTCTTTGATGCTTCGTTAGACCATTTGAAGAATTGGATTCAGTATGGTCGTTATACCCAAGTTCCTCCGCCTCAGTTGGCAATGATTTTGCAATTATTATTGACACCAAAGTACAGAGCCAGGGCTTTGAAAATGTTGGCGTTCTTTGTTGATTTGGGTCCATGGGCGGTGTCGTTAGCCTTGAATGTCGGGGTTTTCGCTTATGTGGTGAAACTTTTACAATCACCAGTGATACAATTAAAACCGATGTTGGCGTTTGTGTGGGCCAAACTATTGGCTTGTGATTATAAAAGTATGCAATATGATTTGAACACTTCTAACAGTGGTTGTTTCAAGTATTTCTACTACATGTTGTTACCTGAAAAGGAAATCTTGAGCGAAACCCAGGTGAGGCACAAAAATGCGTATTTTGAAAGTATTGATAAACAAGCAAAAGAACAACGAAGACTTGAAGCTAAAATTGGTAAACCAGCTTTGTCCGTTTTCAAAGGAACCCTGGATGAGGATATTCCGGATGAGGATTTTGAAGCTAAGCCGCATAAATTAATCGATTTCAATAATGATGTGGGGTTGACTTATCATCATTTGACGATTTCGTTGGTAGTTTTGACATTATTCATCAAGGACTATCCTACTGGTAGAGATAAACTATTTGACCACGACTTATTTGCTAGAGTTATGGTATTTATCGAGAGGGGCAAGAAAACCCATCCAAATTTGCAGCTTTGGGGTGCGTTATTCTTCTCCCAAGTCTGGAACGGGTCTCCTCAAGCTAAATATATCTGTTACAAATCCAATATTTTGACCAGATTAATCAAGATATTCCATGATAAAGATAGTATGCCAGATTTGAGAGCGGCAATAATTTGCAGTTTCACCACTTATTTGACAATTCATGATCATCCATCAAATAAGTTGACCGCAGAGCTTGAAGAATTGGAAATTAAACTAGCGGAAGAAGTCATCAGTAATGTTTATGATGCATCGGTATCTGTTCGAAAAGAGATGGTTATTTTCTTATCAACATTCATATATAAATACTTGCCACTTTTCAGGCTTGCTGCGTTTTCATCTTTGCAAGAGGAAATTGTCATTATTGAAGCTCATGAAGAATTGTTTGAGTTTAGAAGAAAAGCACAAATATACGGTACTATTTATAGTGCGTGCTGGAAAGCGCTTTTGATCTTCAGTTCTGATCCCCATGATGAGGTGCAAAATCTCTCGGAGCAAGTGATTGTTTATGTTTTGAATTCTTTGAAAGAATCTCCTGAGTTGAAGGAGCCATTTGAATACTGTCATGATTACTTGGTGAAAAAGCTAGGAGCCGATGATAAGGATTTCTCATCCAAGAACCATAATAATAATTATGATGACAGTTACGAATATTATGATAATAAACCGATCAATGGTATGCACAATAGAGCGAATGGCAGAAGAAAAAACAAAAGAGTGGTATCGGCATATATATATCCTAATGAGCATAATGGACCAGGAAGAGTCTCTGCGGAAAGTGATGATGAATCAATCAATTCCGTTAGCTCTGCAAAATCCTTCTCTGGGGTAGAAGGTTTGTTGCACAAAACTACTTCGATTTCCAATTTCTTCAAATCAATGACTGGCTATCCACATGAACAACATCATCAAAACGGTGATAAAACTGGTAAAAGATCGGGTAGCTTCTCCAGTCAATTCAAATCAGCGGGAAATCATAAATTTTTTGATGGAGAATCTTTTGGTTCTTTACCTCATCCATTACCTCCAAGATTTATACCAATGGATTTGAAGACCACCAAGCCTACCATCCCATTGAAATCTCAATTAGTCGAATTCTCCAAAGAGTATTATCAATTCCCGCAACTTTTGGTGTGGCCAGAGTGTCATCCCCTAATCGATGATCATGATTTGAAGTTTGGTAAGTGGAGAAAATCTAGAAATGACGCTTTGATTGATTCTGCTCAACGTGATAAAGAATTGTCATTAAGAGGCGATTGGTCGGTTTCCCTGCAGACCATTCATACGGAAACTTCAACCAAAGTGTTTGAATTCACCCAATTTGACAATTATCTTGTCACTTCGGATAATAGAGACCTTATCAGTGTGTGGGATTATTCTACCGGCGAAAATTTGTGTCTGTTCTCCAATAACAATCCTGTGGGTAGTAGGATCTCTCAGATACAATTCATGAATGAGGATGATAAGCCGATTCTCTTGGCGGGTTGTAACGATGGTACGGTGAAATTATATAAAAATTTCGAAGATCTTGATCAATGCCGACTCATTTCCTCGTGGCAGACTTTGAGTAATGTGATGGGTATCAACGATGGTACGAATTTCCTATTTGAATGGCAGCAAGCAAGGGGTGATTTGATCGCCACTGGTAATATCAAGTCGATCAACATTTGGAATGCATTTAAAGAAAAATGCTATAGAACTATTCCTAAGAGATCATCATTCCCAATCACCTCACTCACTTGCGATCAACTTGATGGTAGTATTTTTACTGCTGGTTTCAGTAATGGTGATATTAGAGTTTATGATAAAAGAAGTGCACCAAGAGACGAGATGGTGAAAGAATGGATTGGCAGAAGTAAAGATCCGAGCAAACCATCTAGAACTTCTCTCAACAGTATCCATATGCAAAGAGGGGGTTTTAGAGAATTGGTGAGTGCTTCAAACAATGGGTTAGTACAGCTTTGGGATATTAGACTGGATGATCCTGTTGAAAGCTTTGCTACAGGCTCTCTTTTAAAGAGTATGAGGGTTCACGAACATGCTCCGATATTCGTTACCGGATCGGACTCCGTCAAGGTTTGGAGTACTTCAGGGTACACGATTTCCGATTTCTACAATGACCAAAGAAACATGAACCTAGATACCAAGAGAAGCTCGGGAAGTTATCTTTATGGTGGTGTAACGAGAGGAACAGGAGGGTTTCATAGAAGCGGGAACATCTTGAATTTGGCATTACATCCTCACAAAATGGTTCTCGCTGCTTCTTCAGCCAACGATCGCACCATCAATATTTACCACGCAGCAGAGACTTCCATGTGATTAAAGACGATTTATATATTTAGAATTATCAACGATATATATATATATATATATATATTGATATACATTAATGAGTAGTAAAATGTTGAACATATACGGCATTAGATAGAATATCCATCCACGTGACCGTAGAAAAACGCGCCCGCCTTTTATTTTTAGCTAACAAAATTTCTTAAAAAAAAAAAAAAAAAAAAGACGAAAAAAAACGCCAATCTCCAATTGTTCGCCTCTGTTAGGAACTACTCTCCAACCGTTTGGAACTGTTCAGCCAAGAATATAGATCATTTGTCATTGCCACGAATATCCTGTATTCTCATTTGATATCTGTATTACTTGCAATCTTTTTCTTTTCTTTTTTTTCTTGAGGATTGCCCCTTGGAGTGTTTGTGAACCCAAAGATTCATTTTGGTCTCGGTGTTTTGTGCTTTTGTACGATTAGTGGAAACTATTCATTTTTCTTTATTTTTTCATTTCGTGATATAATCATCAACAGGATTTGATTTGATAATATTATTTCCGGACCCTATATTCTCTGTTTGTTTCTTCACTTCTTATTTAATTTTTGCACAATTCGCTGTTTTGCCTTTTTCAGTTTGTGTTTGATTTTCAATTCCTTGCGTGCCACCACAGTCAACCATGATTCAAGTTAAAACTTATGGGGTTACACCACCCATTTCCCTAGAAGCATCAACAGATGCGGAAACCTCTCTCAATACCTCCATGATCAGTGAGTTAAAGAAACAGGGATCTTTTGAAAGTGAAGAGGCCACCAAAAAAAGATACGAGGTGTTGAAGACTTTCCAAAAATTGGCCCTGACGTTTGTCTACAACGTGTCAATTAAAAAAAACATGTCCGAAGGTATGGCCAAGGATGCCGGTGGGAAGATTTTTACTTTCGGTTCGTACAGATTGGGGGTTTATGGTCCAGGATCCGATATTGATACTTTGATAGTCGTGCCAAAACATGTCACCAGGGAGGATTTCTTCACCGTGTTTGCGGATATGTTAAGAAAACAAGAGGATTTGGATGAACTCGTGGTTGTATCTGAAGCGTACGTGCCCGTCATCAAATTCAAATATAGTGGGATTTCCATTGATATGCTTTGTGCTAGATTGGATGTCAACCAGGTTCCTTTGAGTTTGAGTTTACTCGATAAGAATCTATTAAGAAATATCGATGAAAAGGATATTAGAGCTCTCAATGGTACAAGAGTCACCGACGAGATCTTACAGCTAGTACCGAAACCTATGGCTTTCAAATATGCGTTAAGAACCATCAAGTTATGGGCTCAGAGAAGAGCGGTTTACGGTAACGTATTTGGGTTTCCTGGGGGGGTTGCTTGGGCAATGTTGGTGGCTAGAATCTGTCAATTGTACCCAAATGCCTGCAGTGCGGTTATTGTTATCAAATTCTTTCATATTCTTAATCAATGGAGTTGGCCTCAGCCGGTTTTGTTGAAACAAATTGAAGATGGGCCTCTACAAGTGAGAGTGTGGAATCCACGGCTATACGCTCAGGATAGACAGCATAAGATGCCAGTGATTACCCCAGCTTATCCATCGATGTGTGCCACCCATAATATCACCACCTCTACCATGAAGGTGATTTTGTCGGAATTTCAAAGAGGCAGTGAGTTTGTTACCGATATATCTTTAGGAAAAAAGCCATGGTCTTCATTGTTTGAGAGACACAAATTTTTCCACAATTATAAGTCATACTTGGCGGTCACTGCGGCAACCAAGGGTAGTGAAGAAGAAGCGTTGAAATGGAGTGGGTGGATTGAATCAAGACTTCGATTCTTAGTGCAAAAATTGGAGGTCCATGATGCTATAAGCTTGGCCCATCCATACGTCAAATATTTTGAACATAGTTTCATAATACCTAGTGATGATATCGAAGGTCGCAGGGAACTTCTAGCCTCATTTGGTACGTTGAAAGGTGAAGAACTAATGAAAAAGTACACTGAGATCACCGATGAAAATAAGAATTCTGAAGAAACGAAAAAACTTATAGAAGACGAGTCTAATGTGGCTGTCCATATAACATCGCTTTACATTGGTTTGCAATTGCAATCGAATAGTAACGGTGAGGGGAAAAAGGTTGATATTCATATGATTTGTAAAGACTTCTTATCATTCTGCCAACAGCTTGAAACTTATGACGAGAAATTCAACGACTTGCAAATAAAAGGGGTTAGATTATATGATTTACCAGACTTTGTTTATTCTGAGGATGAAGAAAGACCAGTGAAGCAAAGCAAAGGGAAAAAGAGAAAGAGCGATAAGAACGCAAAGAAGATTAAGAAGGTTAAGAGTAATGAGGTAAACGGTGCTACTGGATCGGAAGGTGGTGAAACGTCCAATCACAATGACGAAACCGCTGCTGCTTCAAGTTGACAAAACGGTGCTTTTTTATACATATATATATAAAGAAAAAGAAAATGAACTTCTACAAAGCTGAGGGCTACAGGCTGACAATCAATCATTACCCAATTGAAAGAGAATGATTTTGGTTCAAATGAAAAATTAGTGACAAATAACACAATTAGTTGAAAAATGGAGAAAAAAAAAATTATTATTGCACTGCCAGACTTGATGTTATGGTTCGACCTAATGCTGTTTCTTAATAGTGGTTCTTGTGCCTTATCATCTGTGGACTATTACAGGCGATCTGCGGTTTGTAAATATCCAGATGTTAATAATAATAAAAGTGTATTTTTATTACCGTTTGCGGACGTAGTAGATCTGGGTGAGTAACACGGGTAACCGCGCTTTGCTGATGATAATAATGACGGTGGAAATTATTGGTTCCAGAAAATGCTTAACGTGTAGGAAGCTTAGCGAACGAAAGGTGTTGTGTGGTTTTTTTTTACATACGTGGTTGTATTTTCGCGGAGACTTCGTTATAACAAATACTCTATATTTTCTAAAGGATATCTTCCCTCGTTGAAGCACCGGGACTTTCTTTCTAGTTTTTTTTTTTTTTCTTGGCTTTTGAGGAACTTTTTTTTGACCCCGATAATTGAATATATTCAATTATAATATTAAACCGGATTTGTTTTTGCAAACACAGGAAAAAAAAAAAAAAAAAATAAAATAAAATAAAATAAAAGACGAGATGGATTTGCGACGAATGGATAAAAAGGGCCCTGTTTTGAATAAGGAGAACATTCCTTATGATTATATCATCATCATAGATTCGGGTTCCAAAGGATCAAGGGCGTACATTTACAATTGGTTGAGCAGTAAGTACTTGGTAGATAAAGGAATATCCATTTCCCGGTCGAAGCCAGAGTTGGTGAAGAGAATAAGTTTATCCAAGAGAGGTGGTCATAGCAGTGTTGATGAAGATACTGACGATGACGATGACGATGACGATGACGATGACGATGATGATGATGATGAGGAGGAGAAGGAGGATAATGGCCATGGAGATTCAAAGAATGGAGTTCCTGATTCAATAACTTTTGACGATGCATTACCATCAATCTACACCCGACCAGAATGGAAGAAGAAAATAAAACCGGGGATTTCGTCGTTCAAGTCGAAACCTGGCAAGGTGGGGAAAACCCATATCAAGAGCTTATTGAAAGAAGCGTCGAAGATCATCCCAAAAGAACAGCAATACCGTACCCCGATCTTTCTCCATGCCACCGCAGGAATGCGGTTGCTTAAACCGAGTGAACAGTATCAAATATTGAAAAATACTTGCGAGTACATCCAGGACAACTCCAACTTTTATTTGCCGGACTGCGCGTCGCACATCAACGTGATCAATGGGGATGTCGAAGGTTTATACGGGTGGATTGGCCTTAATTACTTGATGGGATCGTTCAATAATCCTGAAGACCATGACCATGGGAAAAACCACCATACTTATGGGTTATTAGATATGGGTGGGGCGTCGACCCAGATTGCGTTCCAGCCCAATGAGACCGAGGTGGTGGAACATTCCAATACGTTGTTCAGATTACAATTGGCGTCGTTTGGCCAATCGACGGCAGATTTATCGTACGATGTTTTTTCCGCGTCATTTTTAGGGTATGGGATGTATCAATCACACGAGAAATATTTGAATATCCTTGTGGAAGATTCATTAAAGAATGAAAATAAGAATTTCGACAAGAAATTGGTGCTTGAAGATCCGTGCTTGCCGGTGGGATACAGCACGGTATTGCAGTTCGATACCATTAATGCTGGGAAACAATTCACGGTACAAGGCTCGGGGAATTTCACCAGTTGTCTCGATGCGTTATACCCATTACTCGCCACCACTGCCCTGAATAATGGTGGGGCTTCCAACTGTGATATCACCAACCCTCAAGATGATTCGTCCTGTTTGTTATCGGAAACTTTACCAGCGTTGGACTTTGATATCGATAGATTCATTGGGGTCAGTGGTTATTGGGACTCGATTGGGAATTTGTTGGGTTTGCAAGAAGATCATAATCTCGATGCCACCATCGATGAAAAATACTCTAACGCTTACAAGTACCAGTCATTTTATGAGAAAACCGCCGGGATTTGTAATATCCACTGGAGCGAATTGAAAAAATTGAACGATGGTGGGAATACTGCGGAAATTGCAAACTTGTCGGATTTGTCCGATGAGGAATTATCGGAATTGTGTTATAAATCATCGTGGGTTCTCAATATCTTGCATCGTGGGCTAGGGTTCCCAAGGTACGGGATTGATGGTAATGACGATGACGTTTCAAAAGATTTGAAATCGAGCATTCATGTGGCAGAAAGCATCAATGGGTCAGATTTCTCATGGACTCTTGGACGAGCGGTGTTGTATTCTTCTGCTGAAGGCGCGGCGGCGTTCGCTTCCAAAACCAATTCCCAACCCGATAAAGTCGGTTTCGTCCATGGTCTGGCCACCGATACATTCTACTACGGTGGGGAAGTGGAAGGAGTTGCAGCAAGACCGGATTTCATCAGTGCCGACAATTACAAAAACTACAAAACCAACGATAGTGACGATTCCCATTGGGACAGGTTAGAAGACCATCGTCTTTCGGGATCATTAGTGTTTTTGGGTATGCTTGTTGTAGTGGCGTACTTGTTGATTGGTAAACAGAGAAGAAACCTGATTGTGCAAATGATCCTCCATAAGATTGGCGGGAAAAACCGTTGGAGAAAATACACAAGATTGGGTAGTAGCTCTGGAGACTTTGACGATCCTGAAATTCATTTCAATTTAGATAGAGATATCGAACTTGGGGATATCAGTGGTGATTCTCTGGACAAGAATGATGATGATGATGATCGCTTCAGAATTGATGATGATGAATAGGATTTGGCATTTTTTTTTTTTTTTATAATCTATTACACAAACATATTATTACTTATTATTTTTTATTTCTGCTTCTTGAGGTTGTTTTTTTTTTAATATATCCATTCTTTGCTTTTTGGTGGTGTGAGTATGTCAAATATAACAATTAGTTATTGGGTTATTATTCTGGTTATGTAATACTTTACATAATCTGGTAGCCAATTTCCTGTGTGTTTACGTAATTGATCACCAAAGCACGACAAAATCCCACACAAATGAAAATTCAGGCAATTACTGAGAATCACATCGGGGAGGCATCCCCATTGATAGAAGGTACCTTCAACCAGAAAATGTCATTCCCATTTGCTAAAGCTTTCCTGGTAAGTAATAAAGGATATATCTACGTTCCCATTATATTGCTATGAATATTAGTTTTTTTTTTTCTTTTCATTTGATAAGATATAGAAAAAGTTTTTACTAACGTTTTTTAAGACCACTTTTGTTGGTCTTGCTGGTTTGGCTCTTCTTCCATCATACAAAGTTCACAATGAATCAGTGAGTTTATATTATATTATATTTTTTTTTCTTTTTTTTTTTTTTTTTCATTTGCGGTAACCAATATTGATTGGTAGCTTATGTATTTATACATACATTATCTATTAATTTTTTTTACTAACCCCCAAATTAGAAGCGTAACTTTTATGAGGACGATGATAATGTGACCCCAATTCCTGGAACTATTGTACCGGCTTCTGCCAGTGAGATCGAATCCTTAGGTCCTAACAAACTTGTCGATGGGATTTCTGTGCGTTCGCCAGACTACTTGGAAGGGTTCTTCAACAAGGCCAGAAAATCCACCGTTGATGTTTTGAAGTCGGCGGAATCTGGGGCCGAAGGGGTGACCAAAGACTATTATGATTTGGAACATCATGTCACTGGTACGGTGGCCAAATTGCACGATAGACGGGAAGATTTATTGCCAGGAGGATTATACATTGTCACAGGGATCTTGACTGGGTCGATCATTGCCCGTCGCCGGGGTCCAGTGGCTCGTGTGTTGTTACCAGCGGTGGTTGGGTTGGCGGTGTTCCGTTGGACTTTGCCAATCACTTTTGCCAACACCACGGGGTTCGTGTATCATTTGGAACAACAAAATGTTCCAGCGGTGGCTAATGCCCAAGACTCGATTGTCTCTGGAGTAGAAAGATCCATTGAGGCCGTGGAGTCCACTACCTCCTCCACCATAAAGTCTGTCGATAGCGCTATTGAGTGCACTAAAAACTACATCGCGTCTATTACTGGGTTGAACATTGGACAGAATAAGAAAAACTAGATATATATATATATATATATTTATACGATATCAATTTTATAGCACCTATTATCATTATCATTATTATTACTATTACTATTCCTTCTGGTTCAAATGTTGTTTTTTTGTTTCTTGTGATTGTGATTGTAAGTGAGTAAAGTAAGTAAGTAAGTAAGTACCTTTGGCATGCAGAGCCAAAAAAAAAAAAAAAATGTGGCTTTTGTGTCATATAACTTTTATTATTATTATTATTATTATAATAATAATAATAATAATTTGTTTTTTGAGAAATCAGAACAACAATTATATTGAAGGAATTAACCGAAATATATAATATAATATAAGGGGGAACCTGGTGTACGTGTGATAAATATCCAAATACATTTATCATTCTCTATTGGTAGTACACGATGAACAATATCCGGGTTGATTCAAGCCAACTCCTTGCCGGTACAAATGGGTTGAATCCCCCAAGATCTAGGTTGTCAAACTACAGCTTTATGTCCGCGGTACTCCCACCAGTGATTGGCTCGGCCACCACCAGCAGCAATCCTTTGAACGTGATGATTCGTCGGTTTTCTTCTAGAGTGAACGGTCCCAGTGCCCAAACAATCAGCAATAAGCTCCTTAAACTTGTGCGGATCCATAAGAAGTTGAGTCTCCAGGAGCACGAGGTGATAAGAGAACTCAACATGTGGTCCAATACCATTCCAGAAAAAGAGAGCAGAAAGTTGATCATTGATTTTCTCAACTGTCTACAACAAGGGCTTGAAAATACTGATAGAGCCATCCAAGCAGAAGAGGCGTTGAAGAAGAAATTCTCAGAAGTCTATATAAGGGAAAAAAAATCGGCGGATACAAAATTAGAGAAAGAAAGAACAAGAGAGCAGCTTAAAGTTACCAGAGGTAATAAACCCCAGCAAGAAACCTTATTATTGCAAGAAAAATTAGAAGAACAATCGGCACAACAGAATATTGTCGACGAACAATTTGTCAGGTCCATCAATGGGGAATTAAGTGATACTCTAGGCCAATATTTGGCGACGTTGCATAACAACTGTATGGAAATTAGGAAATTCGCTGACGATTTCTTGGAAGCCCACCCTAGCGAAAAGTTCAAGAAGGGGCAAATCACTCTTGAAAATGGAAACATAAGAATGACTCAGTCACAACCCAGTTTTTCGATCCAAAGTGAGCCTGCTATCTTTTCGATGCCAATGGTGCCGCTGCAACATTATAATGTTTATTCTTCACCATTGCAATCAAGGGCAAGCACTAAAGATGAAATTCCATTACCTGATTTCAAGGAAAAAAAGGCAAAGCATCATCAGATCATAGTTCCTGGCCAAGAGAATATTATATCCACTTCAGGGAACATAATTGCCAAAAATTTGGAGCCAATTCCTTTCAGCCAGGAAGAGTTACCGGTAGGGTTCCAAGGTAGACCAACAAGTTTGGATATGAGTCACGAATGGCAGTAATTTTAGACTTGAAAGGTAACAATTAATATGATGTCGAAAGATGGCTTTTCCCTGGATTTCTTTGTTTGTTTGTTTGTTTTTTCCTTATACTTTTTGCATATTAGCTGGCTATAATAACAAATCAGGAATATTTTCTTATTATAATACTATGTACAAGAAATATTTTGTTAGCTATAATACATTAGCAAAGAAATGGAAAAGGTCTATAATATAAACATGAAAGTTTTGTTTTGAAATTGTTTTAAAAAAAAAAAAAAAAAAAAAAAAAAAAAAAAAGAAAAAAAATGCACAGACAGAAAAGAAGAGTTAAAAGAAATTGGCAGTATTATTATGGTAGATGCAAATCAACCAAGCTTTCTATTTTGTATGTAATACTGTTTAGCAAAATAATGCTTAGAAATTTCGTAAGACGATATCATGACCGCACAAGATGGGGCGATTTTGAGGATTCTTGGAGTAAGACCGACATATAACGCCCCTACCCCTTCATTTTTGGCAATATCTCCGAGAAATTTGAACATAGATGGGCGTTTCTTGCGTAATCGTTTAATCAAGGTATTTCTAACCCCAGCAGTATCAGCCGGCTCATCGGCTGCCACTTGAAGTCGAGTTTTCCCCACGTCAAATGGGTTGGTGGCGATGGCCGCAATGGTGCCGGAAAGCGAGCCTGAAAGGAACGATACAAACGCCACATCGCTACTATTATTGATCCGATTCAATAATGAGAGTCTATGCTTGAAGAATTCGTACGATGCCCAATAAATCGCCAGGAACGGGACGTCTCGCCACAATGTCAATTCAAGCCCTTTGAATAGCTGGCCCAACCCACGAACCCGTACTGCGTGTATAGTATCTTTCAAAAGCGTGGTTAGCGGGGAGGAAGAAGAAGAAGATGATGATGATGATGATGGCATGGCTTGGAATCTGGTTTTCACTAATTCGATTGGGGCGATGGCGATAACTGCCCCGGTACGGGCGATGGCCCCCGAGACCAACGGGGTGAAATACGAAGGAATGAATGGGATATTAGATTTCAAATGATCGTAGCCAGCAAAATACACCATATTACCAGGGATAGCGATGAAAAGCGCTAAAGATACCCCTTTCCAAAGCGAAGTGATTCCTTCATTGATCCCGATAAACTTGAGTCCTTGCCAAGTTCCGGTTAGTTTGACGGTTGATGGTTGGACGGTGGCACAGGGGCTGGAACAGTCAACTGGAGATAGCCAAAATACTGGCTGGGTCCGACAACAACCTGTGGGTACTGCTACCGATTGTGAAGGTTCAAGAAGTTGTTGTTGTTGAAGGCGTATCCTCACCACATCGAACGGAGTAACCACTAGCGAATTGATAATCAGCCCAGCACAGGCGCTGAGCATCCGTTGAAACGCGGTGATTTGGAATTCATTATTTCCTGGAGATGAAGAGGCCATTATGTGATTGTTGTATATGTTTTTATACTCCTGGTGTGATGGATGGGGTTGCTTGGGTGTGTTTTTGACTGTTACGTTTTACTTCCGGTGATTAGGAAGCACCCTGTGTGTGTGTGTACTCTGCCTTTTTTATTTCATTTTATTTTATTTTTTTTTTGTTTTTTTTTTTTGAATGAAAATTTTGGGGTGGAGGATCACGGGTCCCGAACGAATACTCACGTCCGAGATCTTACGGACAATTACTAGAGACACATTTTAAATGTTTTTTGAAACCAACTAATAATACACACCGCCAAAGAAAATAATCGTAGAAAACAAGAAAAGATAATAATAATAAGAAAAACAAAACATGTCCACAATCATAGACATATCTTAGGAATAATTGCGATATTTTGTCGCTGTTTTATAACCGGTTGTTTTTTCGGAGATGACCGTTTTGGGGATTGGTTTTCTTTATCAAGATCCTTGGACACTTTTGACAGTGGTCTGGTAGGTCTCTTGCTGTTTTTATTACCATTTATCTGCTTTAATGGGTTTTTCTTCTTGAGTTCCTGTTTTACCACGTCCAATTCCTCGTCACTGAGGTCGATAATACGATTGGTCTTTATCGGCGAGTATTCGGGCAGGGCACGTTCACCAAGTAGTTGCTTGATTTTATCATTTGACTTGATGCTTTTCGGATCAATGCTCACGTCGAATTTTTTATTGGTGCTTGGAGTTGGTGGAGGGGTCAACATCATTTGTTTTTTCTTCCCTTTCGACTTTTTAAGTTTCAATTGATCAAGCTCAAGTTGGGTCAAGAAAAGATCTGGATAGTCTTGTTTGAGCGAGCGAATCCAAGAGTCGCAATCGCTTTCGATGAAATAATCGATGAAATCCCCCCACACTGCGTGCGATGGGCTAGTCTTGTTGACAAAGATCACTTTCCCATTACGATCATGGATTTCTTTGGCCATGGTCTTGACCAACTTTTTCACACCATCCACTCGGAGTGAGGTCCCGAAAATCACAAGACAGTCTGGACGAGAACGAATGTCCATGCTGATTCCTCGGCTAATACTTTCTGAATGAGGGTGGTTTTCTCCGTATAAGACGATTGTAGGACGAAGCATTCCCACGGTAAGCGACGAAAGACGTTTACCTTCGGCGCTTTTGTGGTGATAATTCTCAAGGCATTTTGGGCATTCGGGGATTTCTCCGGCAGCTAGCTGGACACGAAGGTCAGCGGACCAGTCAAAGTGGGCGAAACAGGCGGTACAAGAAAGGGCGTGCAAATCACCATGAAGTTGGACGACGTCAAGATCTTTCCAGTGTTTACGGAAATTGCTGGTTTGCGCCTCGATGATCCCGGTGTGAAGTTCGAGTTTCCGTTCAAGGGCATCGATATTCTGGGTGTAACAGCGCAACAACTTGTTGTGTTTCTTCAAATGGTGGATGAATTTATGGGTTTCGGTGGGCATTGCTTGGGTGGTATGTCCATAAAGGGTTTCCATGAAGCTGGCAAACGCTTGGAGCGTGTCTTCATTGCGGAAGAGCGAGATATCAAAGAGATCTTTGCCCTTGACGGTGGTAGAAGTGTTGGCGTTGTAAAGCCCGTGGGCAGAGCGGAAGTCTGGAATGCCGGCGTTACAGGAGATCCCCGCCCCGGTGAGGACCACCATTTTCTTGGAGCCATAGATGGCCTTGGTGACCTCCAGAAGTTTGAGTTTGATGGTGGTATCGGGGGAGTCGAGGGTCAAGTGGTGCATTATGTGATGTAAATGTGAATGTGGATGTGGATGGATGGATAATTCTGTCGAAAGCAAAGATGACTGAGTCGTCGTCGTCGTTGATGTTGATAGTGGGACAAAAAGGGTTGTTGCAGCAAGAGAGGGAGGGTGCAGTGATGATAACACACAAGCCGGTTTGAAGAGAGAGAGAGAGATAAATTGGGAGGAATGTCGGGGGCCTGAGTGATGAGCCGAGCCGAGGCAATATATGGTGTGCTTAAGGTAGTATGACGATGAGCAAGGTAGCACAGAGCAGAGAGAGGTTCAAGCGGTGTTTTATTATATCTTGCTGTTGTTTTGGGGTGTCCAACCAAACTGTTTTTTTTTGTTTTTTGTTTTTTTTTTTGAGCTTCGAAGTTTGCAAGCGGCGGTTACCCTTCCTCGGCCACCACCACCGTTACGCGTCGCGTCGCGTCTTTTTTTTCTTTTCAAATTTCCAGTGATTGGGGATTTCCTCTTTGGGAACGGTGGTCTTTTCTTTTGCTTACCCGGACTCTCTTTCCCCCCCTCCCCCACATCTTCTGATAGATAGATATATATATATATTTGACTACAATATTTATAAAAAAACTCCTGGTATAACGCTACATTGCTTTATCCTATATATGTAGTCACTATCTAATAAGCACTTCTATTGTAAATCCCTGAACTTCTTCAACGCAGTGGTGGCAAGCAAATGATCTTGTCCCTGTGGCAACCCACTGACCGTCAACGCCCCAATAAGATTGTCAAACCCATCAATCTTGATTGGAACAGACCCCCCGTGGCTAGCATATTCCATCGAAGAAATCCCAAGCGACTCTTCCATCGTCATCTTCTTCATCCTCAACTTTTGTCCCACCATAAACGATGGCTTACCAATTCTTAGCACAACCTTCTTCTTTCTGTTCACCCATTCATCATTATCCACCGCGGTCCCCGAACCAGAAGATGTGTGGAATAAAACTTGTCCGCTGGCCAAAGTGATATCAATCACCAACGATTGTTTAGGAAACAATTCAATCGCCAAAACTCTGGTAAGACACCCGAGTTTCCAGGCCTCATCGGCGTTGAACTTCTTCAAGGTGGTGCCTTCTTGAAGTTGTTCCAATTCCTCGAGGGAAAGGTTGAAAAGTGATAAGTGATCTTCGAATGAAACCATATTTAATGGACTTATTATGTTGCTTTTGTAGATAGTGTAAGAACAATAATCCTGGTGTTGGTAAAAACTAGAAATATATATTTGCTGATGGCTTGTGAGCTGTCGTTTTCTTGACTAACGTGATGCTTTCAATTTTATTTTATTTTTTTTTTTTTTTTAGCTTTATTTTTTTCCGCTGTGCTATATTGCTTATATTGTACACTGGTGATTCCATATAATTATTGTATTTATATATATATATATATATATAAAAATAATTATACTTGATATGTGTAAGCAATGATAAGAAGTATCAACATAGTTACGATGTAATGCTACAGGCTCACCAACCCTTGTGCATTGTTACTTCATTCTTCAAGAGGAAACATTACATCACATTCATGGTCGACAGCTATAATAGCTTAGGAAATAAAGAAGAAAAAGAAGAACAGTGTCACTGAGCCTATCTCTAAAAATATAGATTGCCATAAGATGATCATATTTTGGTGGTGGATGGCCTGGTCAATTTTTGTCTAATTTCTTTTCCATTTCAAGCTTTATTGAAACCTTTAAAATGATTCATCATCAAGTGATATATGAATTTGCCATTATTGATAAAAAAAGACAAAAAAAAAAAAAGTATTAGTGTTAATTTTGATTAAAATTTTGCTAAATCTTTATACTAAGAAATACATCAACAGATGGGTATATGAAAGCAACAAAAACAAACAAAAAATGTAGTATCATACCAAATGAAAGTGGCTTGACTCTGTAACGAAATAATAGTTGATAGCACAGTACTATTTATATATGGGCCCAACATACTCATCATGAATGAAAAAGAAAGTCAAAAAATATTAAAGAGCGTAATAATCAACAGAGTAACGAATGTTAAAATAAAATATAATAAATAATGTAATCTTGAGAATTACAGATAAAATCAACCTTTCACAATGTAGGAGTGTATTACAACATTTTTTTTTTTTTTGTAATAACCATTCAAAATTCTTGGGCGATCTGATTTTAAAAAATTGTACAAAACTTCGAAGATTGTTTGATTAATAGAATTACTGATGGCGATGAATGTGGCTTGAATTGGATCCGCCGTTAGATGGAACTCGTCGGCAAGCTGCCATGGGGTCGCATTGGTGTTGAAGATGAACCAAAGGCATTTAGAAGTGCCACGAGATATATACTAATTTATTCAATTATACGATGATTTTCAAAGACTATGTGATTATTATTACCCCCCTTTTTTTTTTTCATTTATCTCTCCGTTTTTCTTGCTTTTCTGTTTTCCCTTTAAAAAATCTTTGAAAACCATCGATTAAAGTTGGAGTAATTCCAAAATTTTATCATTGTTGAGAGGCCTTTGGGTTATAACTTCTAAAGACACTATTCAACAGTATTCTCTTTATTGCATTCTGAAAGATCGTCTGTTCCATAACAACAATAATAATAATTTTGTGGTGGTGGATATCATCTGTCTCTCTGTTACAACATGTACGCATGTGATTGCATCGCCATATATCTATCTACAAGCACCATCACTCAACACAACACAGATTAGCATAAACATAATAAGCGGTACATATCCCTCCAGCCATCTAAAATACACTCATCTACTATATATTTCCCATCCACCCCCCGTCAAACATAACTTACTACCTTCTTTCAACCCGCTATTGTTCACAACATTGGCATCACCACATCACCAGTTTTTCTATCCTTTTGCGCACTCTGAAAATAAGCGAAAAGGGAAATAAAAAAAAAGAAAAAAAAAAAAAAAAAAGAAAAAAAAAAAAAAAAAAAAGATCGATCATTACGCCCCAAACTCCGGCTGTTAATCTCCAAAACCCATCTCATGTCTTCTTCTTCGTTATCCAACATGACCCTCAGGAGCATCTACATCGTCCGTCATGGCTACCGCTCCGACTGGCTTCCCTATACCGTGGCCCCGTTGACAGGAATCGCTTGTGATCCTCCTCTAGCCCCCCATGGCGTTGACCAAGCAACTGAATTAGGTGAATACCTCCATGACCAAGCAATCCCAAAACCTCAACTCATATTCTCTAGCCCGTTCTATCGATGCGTAGAAACCGCAAACCCTGCCGCAAACCGTCTTCACATCCCGATTTTCCTCGAACAAGGAATTGGTGAATGGTTCAAGAAAAACCGTGGTCCGATTCCAGACCCCCCATCATTACGTATACTTTCAACATTTTTCCCAACGTTATCTGGCGATTGGTACGATAACTCTGACGTTATTGCAGACCCTACTGGCGAAGATGAAGTTGATATTTTCCACCGTTGTCAAGCTTTCTGGAAAAGTTTCATTCCGAAGGTGGAGGAACAATACCCAGAAGTCGAGAGTATAATGTTGGTGAGCCATGCCGCAACGAAAATCGCCCTTGGAATGGCTCTCCTAGGTTATGATAACGCCCATCAATTTCTTAAGCCTGAACACGGCGGGGACGGTAAGAACTTGAGGATTGATGCCAGTACCTGTTCTTTAGATTCCTACGTGATGGACCCGGTAAAGAAGCAATGGGGAGTCAATTTTACTGGAAACACCGAATTCTTAACAAATGGCGGGGAAATGGGCTGGCATTTTGCCACTAGTAAGTTTGTGGCAGGATCCAAAGAGGAAATTGAGGAAAGAAAGAAAAATTCATTAGACCCTTGTTGAAAAAATTGCAAAACACAATTAGAATTAAACCAAGTTATTTCGCATGCGTTGATTATTTACTATATGGATAATGCCCCCCAGGTTACTGGCTTTTAATGTTATTTTGATTACATTGCTACATCACCTAAAATACGGACCCTTTAATTTCTCTATCATTGGATTGATGCCAGATGCAGTTAAATCTTTTATTGAAACTCATTGATACACAAGCTCCCTGCTATTAGAATCATCCCTTGAGACATTCGTACATCAAGAAAGCCTCTATATGATATTTGGAACAACTTTTTTCTCTTCTTTTTTCTTTTTTTTTTTTTTTTTGTCGGACTAGCTGGATATTAGTTTTCAATTCTTTTGGTTTTTCTCATAAAAAGTTATATCCCATTTCATTTCATTTCACAAATATATTAATAGACTATACATTTAATCATCTATAGAATAGCCACCTGTATAAACAGTTAAATACGATGATTTGATTCACCAAAGTTCTTCACCACGCATGTTTTTATGTAGTATTATGCAGTATTATGCGACTATCAGCGTGTCTTGATTGTGGTAGACGGGGAGGACTTTAAAGGCTGGCAATATTTGACATCAATGTTAGTTGGGGATATTTCGAAAAAAAAAAAGAAAAAAAAGAAAAAAAAACTGTCGCGATTTCCCACTTCTTCTTTGATTTGAGATCTATTAACAATATCACGACATGTTCCAGTTTCCACCAGCAGGCACTCCTAATAGTGCCAAATCCAAACATCATCATCGTCGGAAGTCGTCAGGGGCTAAGACTCCTCATGGGACTCCAGTATCTGGGATACCTCAAATGAATCACCAAACAGGTGGATTCCCAGGAATGGATCCACAAATGGCCCAGCAATTCCAACAAGCAGCAGCAGCTCAACAGGCAGCAGCAGCACAACAGGCAGCAGCAGCACAACAGGCAGCAGCAGCACAACAGGCAGCAGCAGCACAACAGGCAGCGGCACAACAGGCACAAGCTGCTGCTGCTGGGAAGTTTTTTCAAAATCAATTTGCCTCTAATCCTCAGATGCCTCCACAATTCGCCCAGCAATTTCCTGGCCAAGCAGGTTTTCCTGGCCAACAGTTCCTCTATGGTCAACAGCCACCACAGTATGGAGCCGGGATGGCTGGTGTTCCACTAATGGGTCAACCACAACCACAACCACAACAATCTGGAGTTCAAGATCAAATGCAACAAACGTTCATGCAATCGGTATTGACCCAGTTCTATAATACTTTACCAGATGCGGCAAAACAGTTATACGCTAGTCTTGTTCCTCAAGCAAGAATCCAACTTTTCTTTTATCTTAGGGGAATGTCACAAACTGCTCCCCCTGGGTTGACTCCCCAAATGGTCCACGAGTATCGATTCAGAACTGACGCGGCATACGCCCAACAATTTGTGACAATGCAAAACGCCAATAAACAAAAGAAACCTAAAGATGATTACGGATCAAGCGATGATGAATATTATGACGATGATGGGGAAAGTCTTTGGAATTTGTCGGATTTTGAAGATGGACTAGGTGACGAAGTGAACCATATCTTAAGCCGTCGATCTTCGATCAGCAGTCTTGGAAAGGAACGCAAGATTCATCATGATAGTGATGAGGATGATATCATTGATAAAGTGATAAGGAAGTACGATAACAAACGTTTACTTCGTAAAGAGCTCAAGAACCGCTCGAGATTCAGAAAACAGTATCTTTATGATTTATCGGCATTTAACCCAGCAACCGTCGATCAAAAAAAACTCGGGGTGGTTCCTCCAATTGATATTCTTGAATTCGATGAAGAATACGTTATCAATGTACCATTACCTGGTACCACTAAAGAAGAAATAGACGTGGTGTTTGATTTTGATCGATACACCTTGATCATCAGTGGGGAGATTGCAAAATACCCACCAGAATACTATAAGAACAATGTGAGGGTGTCTGAAAGACCGGTTGGTAAGTTTGAAAGATTGATCCCATTGCCTCCGGCCCCAAGAATCAATGAAAGGGATATTGACACCCGTTACAGAAATGGGATTCTAACGTTACGAGTTGCAAAATACAGTGATGAGATGAATCAAGTCCAGATCCCGTTGCAATAGTTGTTTTATATTGATCTCTAAGCGAACTTTTTGTTCTGAAATAAAAAAAAAAAATTGATTTTATAATACCATAGTGTTGTTGTTTTTTTCGTTTGCACCATTTTTGTCGTTTTTTTTTTTTTTTTGTGTCACTATAGATATGCATTTGTTTTTATTTTTGTGTTGTTTCTTTCTATCTTTGCCATTGCTATTTCTTTACTATTGTTATTTGCTGGCATATATATATGTAATTATTATTTTTATTTCATCTGACTAGACCACCAAATTAAAGTTCATTTCTGTCATTTATTTTCTACCTCGATTGTTGGAGGTGTTTAATTGGCCAACGATATCGTGTATGTATGATTATTCATTACCTCTATATGAGAGGAAGAAGAAGAAGAAAAGATGAGCCTTTGTCATTGGCAAAATATTGATATCATCTAAGTGTCACCAACCTCATCCTAATTCTTTATCATTTTGGTACTAGTAATCAATATTGGCACTGAGTCTTTCTTTTTTCTTTTTTCTTTTTTTTTTTGTGATCTTGCATATATTGATTGTAATATTTGACGAAAGATGTTTATCATCACTAGTACAGTTTTCGATGAAGAAAGGTTGCAAAGCGATGATTGTTTTATTCATTGATCAACAAATAGCCATGAAATAGAAATTGGAGAATAAACAACAAATATCAATTGCGGCCTTTCGTTATTAAACTACATTATTTTTGTGATAAAAAGAAAGTGTCGATTCCACTACAAAGCCATGGTTATCAAATATTTAGTTTCTTACACCATTATACTCTAGGAAAATCCTAAAAAGAGAAAAAAAAAAAAAAGTGACTGAACTCACAATCGAATACAAACCGATGAAAGTTTCTTCTATTTCCAACTCCTCTCAAAAACATATCAGGTATTCTCAGGAAGAGAATTAGGGAATGGAATATGGTGAAGATCACAAAAAATTCTTTCTTTCATTTACAGATTTTACTTCAATAATATCTGGAAGCATCAGGACTTGCATATTTTATTGATTCTGACAAATGAGATATCCTGAAACCACTTTGATTTTCAATTTATGAAACTAACAAATTTAGAAAAAGACAGAGACAAAACTTCACTAAAGGTCAAGAATCTACAAAGACCGATTAACAACAGCGTGTTTAGACGCAGTAATAAGTAATAATAAGTGCAAAAGAGTAAAACATAAAGTAGATAATAACATCTGGTTATATGTAATAAAGATAACAAGGGTTTCTGAATAATAGGGGCTCTATATGATTCACATATAATGACAGAAGTTGAACGCTTTATACAACAAATAATAAAGTTTTTTTTTTTCACGTAGTGACAGGCAGCGATATGTGATAAGAAAGGACAAAACTCAAAGGATATATTTTTATCTCTAAATTAAATATAATAATGACAATAAGCCTTGGAGAATAATAGAGTCTCCATAGGATAGATGTAACAACAAAAATCAGATATTAATGCGAAATAATAAGGGAAAATTATAAATCGAGGGATTCATAAATGAATGAATGAATGAATTGTATATTGACGAGTCACAGAGGTTCTAAATAACATGCAAGCCGGGCATTTCATGCCGGTCTTTCTAATAGGTAAGTAAAATACTACAACTTTCTCACAACCTCACACTCCTTGCTTTAAGAATTAATCACATCACCGGTAAAAAACTCAACAATCAAGATTATTAAGGAAAAAAGGTGCAATGTGAAAATATGAGATGAAGTCACTAGTGAATTACCCATCACTAGGAGCTTCATGTACTGAGATGGAGGTCTTTGTTGAGGGGTTTTGGCACTATATCTCAAATACTAAGTATTTTCAATGTAGTGACCATCAGAATTCTGAGGGGATAATAAAGATAAAAATAATAAAAATCAATAGAATGATTAGATCCAAGTAAAAAATAATTCAAATAAGTCAAAATAACCAAGTAAACCAAGTAAACCAAATAAACCAAATAAATCAAATAAGAACCAGTACCATGGGTCTGTCTTAAGTGTCACCACACACTTTTTAAGTCCAGACACATATCCTGATTCCATAAATCAATGTACCAACTGAACACTTTAATATTAAGAAAATCTGAATGAATGAATGAATGAATGAATTGTATATTAACGAGTCACAGAGGTTCTAAATAACTTGCAAGCCGGGCATTTCATGAAAATCACGTGACCAATGAAAATTAATGGGTATCAAATAACAGTGTGTCCCTTCCCGATGGTTATTGCAGCATGGTCAAATTGTATGCAGTTAGGAGCCCGTTTAGCTAAGTAGTTAAGGCGCTTCACTCGTAATGAAGAGATCGCGGGTGCAAATCTCGCAATGGGCTTTCTTTTTTTTTTGAAAAAAATAATAATAACAATAAACAAATTAATTAACGGTATCTAGTAAAGAAAGTGTAACAAACGGATAAATAGAGAAAAAGAAGTGGTGCCATCAATTGAAACTCTAAATATCAATACCAAATTAAAAAAAAAAAAAATTAAAAAATTAAAAAATTCGCAACTAAAAACAAAAAACTCACAACTAAAAACGATTTTGAAACAAAATTCATCAATGTCAAAAATTATTTTGAGACGATGGTACCCTGATCCAACGTTATAATTCTAGTACAGACATCCATAACTTCTTGTGAATGAGTGATGAGAATCGTGGTTATCTTACCATTGTGATTATTATTCACCAAATTGTTGGTGATGAAATCACAAATCTTGCGGGAACTTTCAGGATCCAATGCTGAAGTACATTCATCCATGATCAAAATCTTTGGCTTTCTCAACATTGCCCGAGATATAGAGAGTCTTTGAGCCTGGCCCCCTGACAAAAGACTATTAGAAGCTTGGCCTCCCACAATGGTGTCCATACCATTGGGTAAACTAACGACAAAATCATACATGTCCACCATGTCTAAATATTTATGCAAGTCTTCATCAGTGTAATCTTTGAACTCACACAAACCATACGTCAAATTATCCTTGATTGAACCTTTGAAGAACACCGCTTTTTGCAGAACTATTGCCATACATCTTCGAAGACTTCCCACATCAATGTTTTTGATATCCTCGCCATTTATGAAAAGAGAATTATCGGAAACAGGATAAAGCCGAGCCATCAATGCGGCAATTGTGGACTTACCGGACCCAGATTCACCCACAAGACCAATTACTTCACCTTGGTCGATGGCAAAATTGACACCGTTAAGCACAGCATGAGACTCATCATCATATTGGAAACTAAGATCTTTAGACTCAATAAATTTCCTATTAAAACCCTTGTCTTGGTTAAATTGTTTACCTCCAGGACTTTCTAATAATGATCGTTCCAAAACAGCCAATTTCATCACATAAGTACCGGCTCGCTGTCCACGACTGATATCTGATAATTGAGAAATAGATTGAACCATGGACATGATGGTGAAAATCAATAAACTATAAACCGTCATTAACTGTTCGGTGGAATATGTTCCTTCGCCCACCAATTTTAAACCATAATACAACAAAATCATTTGGGCAGCATACGATAAAAATGTCCCTAAGGCAATCCCAACCCCTGTAGACACCGCTCTTTTGTCACCTTTTTCTTCCACTATTTTTATCTCGTCATTGAATTTACCAAGGAAATATTGTTCAAGATTCAAGCAACGAATGGTCTTTATACCACTAATGGCTTCATAGTTGATATTTTCAACTTTGGAAACTGCAGACTTGTATTCATTTTCCCTGGTTTGCAAAACTCCAGAGTACAACATTGTCAATACTGCAAATAAAACTCCTAGACCCATTCCTACTAATGAAACTTTCCAACCAACAACAATAGCCCAAATCAATCCCAAAAACATCATCACCACTATCGAACAAATTAATGACATGAATTCGGAAACTAAGAATCTCAAATCCCTGGTATCATTCAATAGTAACGCGGTTATTTCCGCATGTTGGGAGCTATACTTATCGAACCACAGGGAGTCTTGGTACAACAATTTCTCACAGATAGATTTCCGTAATGAAGAGATCCAAAATTCGCTAACGTATCCAAGAGTGGCAGATTTTCCAAAAGTGGTAAACCCATCAGCCACTATAACCCCAACCACAACCATAGACCATTTTATATTATAAGATTCAGTACCCACATTATCATGAGGTATAATTCCATCCACAACCTTCGCAATGAAGTAAGAAAACAATGGCGTTAAACATCCATTGATACAGGATACAAAAAGACCAATACATAGGATAAAATGTCCTTCAAAAGTTGATTTCATAAAAGTCAATATTTCAATAATCCCTTTAACTTTTTCTGGCTGTTCTTGAATTTCGATTTCCGAATCACTGTCATCCAAGGGATCTTGTTTTTCGATATCGTTGATCTCGTTTGTCTTGCGGAAAAACGATTTCTTCTTATTTGGTGGTAGTTTCTCGTCATCAAAATCATTGGACATCTCTTCTTTTCCTGATCTGACTTGACGATGATAATCATAGTGCCCAATATCCAAGTTCAATAAATGAAGGTCATCTTGGGACTTTGTAGTGGACATTAATGAAAATTGCGACTGATGTTTTTGATCATCATAAAATTTGAGCAATGGCTTATTCACATTATTGAACTTCTCAGTCCCTGCATAAGAATCTTTTATTTGATTTTCATCATCAAATGGATCACAATTAGTCTTCCAAAATAAACTCTGAGGATTTTGTACCAATTGATGCTTTTTACCCATTTCCAAAAGTGACCCATCTTCCAAGACGTACAGGAAATCATCATCTTCAATATCATCAAGATTGTGGGTGATCACAATAGTAGTCCGATTACTTCTCAAAATTTTGATATTTCTTAAGGCAATGGATCTAGTAACCTTATCCAATGCTGAGAATGATTCATCAAGTACTAATATTGGAGAATTCCTGACAATAGCTCTTGCCAAGGCAATACGTTGCTGTTGACCACCACTAAGTGAATAGCCTGAGGAGTTCACGATAGTGTTTTCCTTTTCTGGAAGTTGTGAAACCATCTCTCTTAACACTGCCTTGTCAATGGCAAATTGAATAAAATCTTCTCGATCATTACTAGTTACCATGTCGCTAAACCCTAGTGCAATGTTTTCTTTGATCGTCGTATGGAATAGCATCAGATCTTGTTGAACATAAGTAATATTGTTTGCTAACCAATTTTTACTTAATGACTTTATGCTGAACCCATCAATTTTGATATCTCCATTATCACCAATATCATAAAGTTTCAACAAAAGCCCACCAAGAGTAGATTTTCCAGAACCTGATTTGCCAATAACGTAAGTGAATTGATTTGGTTGAAAATCCAAAGTGATGTTTTTTAATACCGGGAAATCAGGCCTTGAAGGATAGGCAAATGTAACATTTTCAAATATGATATTACCATTGATATTGATTAAAGGATCATTACAACTTCCATCATGATTTTCATGATCATGATCAATGAATTCTAATATCTTCCTGGCAGACACCAGCGCCTTGGATAAGAAAATGAAGTGATGGGTTAGACTTGAGAAGGTCTCAGAGAATACTAAACAAGCGGTTAGACAAATTAATACGGAGCCTGATTCTAATTTCCCCCTTTTGACCTCATGACTGCCAAACCAGAATGCCTGGATGAAGATCATCAACACAAGAATCTTCAAAGCCCCTGATTGTAAAGACGATAAAAAATTGGTCCTATTATAATGTTTTGCTGATTTAGCGATGGAGTTTTCAAACTTGTTAAGTTCTACCTGTTGAGTCATAGAGTGTTTGATCAACTTGTTAGCACTCAATATCCAATCAAAGATATCCGAAGCAATGGCAATCTCCGCATTTTCTTCGATTTGGCTTTTATGAATCATCATACTGAATACCGCAGTCAAGCAAAGAATCACTGGGAAAGATACCAAAATGACTAGTGTTAGAAGATAAGAATAATAAAAAGAGACACAAATACTCGCCACTAAGGTGGTGGTGGATTGTAAAGTGAAGGCCAAGGCTTCTGATGAACCAGCTCTAAATTCTTCAATACATCTATTGATTTGATTTAAATCACCAGTGACTTTTGAATTGGTATCGTACCAGGAAAAAGGTTTGCGAAAATATGTTTGCAAAACAAGTCTTCGCGCTGCTGCTGCTTGATGTTCTCCGAGTTTCAACCAAACATAAAACATAAGCCAACAAAGAATCAAATTGCCAGCACCAAGAATTAATAATGCAGATGTATTTAAGGCCGCTTCACGTAAATACTTTGACATTGAGTCAAAATTCCCCATAGATAACTCAGATAATACGTCGAATATCTTGCCCAAAATGATTGTTGAAATTACCGGAACTAATCCACTAAAAATGGCCAACAAGATACCAAAGGTCAACATAAAAAATTGACCCTTTTTTAGGAAAATAAAGGGATTAAACAGGACTTTTTTCTCATTATCAGGATTTTTATCAGGAATATTGGAGCTTGCAGGCAAATTTAAAGACATACGAGTCTTAGAAACTTCTTCCTTTACCATCATTGAATGGAAAAAAATCTAGCAAATATCTTCTTAGTGGAAACAAAACAAAACAAAAAAAAAGAGATCTTTACAATAGGTATCCAGAAGAATAAGAAAATCAGTGTCATGGCATGCCTTGCTTCTGTATAAAAGGTAACATTCGGATTATGTCTGGTGCACCATTGACATGTCTGAAAGCGGAAATTCTTAATCTCTAAGTGTTGAAATTTCCCAAAATGACTCTGAAGCGCGGCGTTCTTGTTAGATATTGTTCTATTATTATATCTTTTATGATGAATACACATCATATCAGAATAATATTATATTTCAACTTAAGAGGGAGTTCCAGGACAAGTTTCCTTGTGATGTTTTTTATTCTGACGACTCCTTGGGGATTAATGCAATCAACCTGTAGAGGTCATACTCCGGCGCGCTTCCCTTACCAGGAGAATACCAGGGAGAGCAAATGATCTTGTACCACCACCATGAAACTTTCTTCCTGCCAGAATTTTGACACCACAACAGAACAGCATCACCAATGGCCCGCTGTTTTTGCCACCCATCACCACCTCCTCACATCACCAAGCAGCAGTGCAAAATGTCAACGCCATAAACCATGCAGGAAGACACCCCTGCAGCGATAAAAGGCCGGGCAACCCATACGGTTCTTCACCTATTTTTTTTTTTTTTTTTTTTTCTAGATCGTTAAATCCTGATCTGAACAAAACAGCTTGTTCAAACTCGCCCGTCGAGGTAGCTTTACCACATATCCTATCACCACCCCTCTGGCTCATTTTCCGAAAATTTTCCTGTTTTTTCTTTTTAATAATTGCAACTTTTGGTTGAAACTTTTGTTTTTTTAGTTGGTCTCTGTGGGAACACATCAGACGTTATTATCAATACTAGCTCTGCAAAGTTATTTTTAACTTGAAAATGAAGGCCACTGTGATGAGAAGAGTCTTGGTCGTAATATTCACCCTCATAAGTTTGGTGGTATTATTGATCAAGTTTGTACCAATCAATTCTAATAATAACTTACAAAAGGTGCTTTTTGAAAGCTATTTGAGTAGTTTGCAACGGAACAACGAACAGACGTTACAACAACAAAAACAAAACGAGGAACTTAGCAAAAAATTGGAAGACATAGCGTCTAATTTGTTGAGAAAACAAGAAGAAAGGATCAATGAGTTGGAAATGGATCGTAAATCCTTGGAAAGAAAATTGGTTTGTAACAGCAATCCACCAGAAGATGCCAGTCTCAGAGAAAAATTGGCGTTCATTTATCCTTATGACAGCACTAGAAAATTCCCTGCTTATGTCTGGCAATGCTGGAAGTATGGTTTGAATGATGATCGTTTTGACACTAAGTTCAAAGATGGTGAAACTGCTTGGGCCGTCAGAAATCCTGGTTTTGTTCATGAATTATTTAACGACGACACACTGACAGCCATGGTCCACCATTTATACAAAGGGATCCCTGAAATTATCGAAGCTTATAGTTCTTTGCCTTCTATCATCTTGAAGATGGATTTCTTCCGTTATTTGATCTTGTTAGCAAGAGGGGGTGTTTACGCTGATATTGACACCCATCCTTTGCAGGCGGTGCCAAATTGGATCCCTGAAAATGTTTCACCAAATGAAGTTGGTATGATTGTTGGTATTGAAGCTGATGCCGATGATAGCTCATGGAAGAAAGTGTATGCCAGAAGATTGCAATTTGGACAATGGGTTATTCAAGCTAAACCTGGCCATCCAATCTTGAGAGAAATTGTGGTCCAAATCACCCAAAAAACTTTAGACAAAAAGAAGAAGGATGGTAAGACTTTCTTGGATCCTGTGAACACCAACTTGGATATAATGAGATGGACAGGTGCCGGTATGTGGACCGATGTGATCTTCACCTACTTCAATGATTACGTGTTGAGTGGAATTTACACTAAGGTGACTTGGAAGGATTTCATCAATTTGGAAGTTCCAAAATTGGTATCCGATGTATTGGTTTTGCCAATCACTAGTTTCAGTCCTGGTATTGGCACCATGGGTTCAAAAGACGAAGATGATCCATTGGCTTTTGTCAGACATTACTTTGAATGCAACTGGAAGCATAAGGAACCGGTAGCTGGCTCATCTTCTTCGCCATTGGCAGGATCCAAGGACAAGAGCTTTTAAGTTGAAATGGGCTGACAAGAAAATATTAATCAAGTGAAAATAAGAAAATCAAAAAAAAGAGGTCAGTAAGCTGCCTTGTGATGACCATATCTCAACAGTTATTTCCATAATGAACCCAACCTTTGCATAATTATAAACATTCATATTTTGCTTTTCGATTTTCGATTTTTTGTTTTAATTTCCAATTTTTATCCATTTTTTTTTCTCTCTCTTTATTTTTTATTTCTCTGTCATTTAGTTGACTTTTTTCACCAACTTCCTTGTTACCTTTCTGCTGTAGACTTATTTTTTTTTGGATTTTTTTTTTTCTTATTATTTTCTATTCTCTAGTCCTTTTCTAGAAATATTACGTATTTTAAATTATTATTATTGTCTAATTTACCTCTAAAAATAATAATAATAATAGTGAACTTAAATGCGGATTGGTCTATTAGTGTTACCTACTACAATCTTTTTGATTATTATGGTCGTCATAATTATTGAGAAGAACATTGTAAACTTTCAGTGATCGAGAAATTGCAATTCCCAAAGATCAAAATGATGAGACTTTAAACATCTAATCAATTATTTTCCCCTTCAATGCCCATAGCTTCTAATCGATCAATCATATCCTGTTGAGATTCTTGCAACAACGCCTCGGAAATGAAATTATCATCGATCATTGACTCAAACGTTTCTGCCGCCTTATTTTGTGGTGGTAAGGCATCATACTCATACACCAGAGTGTCGTTCCAAAAAGCAGCAGGAATTTTGGCCATTAATCCATTTTCCCCTGACAAAATTGCGTATCGAAGCAAGTTTCTTGGGATGCTCTCGTATCCACTGCTCTGTAAATCTTTGATACCTTGGAGCTTTGATACTGAATCCTGGTTTGTTATATGTTTCAAAAGCTCAGTTCCTAAGAAGTCAATGTCTTCACGAGACTTCCACATCCCTGGTGCCCGGACCAAATAGGTTTGGTTAGCAAGTTTTATGGCGTCAGAGACGTGGGTTCTGTAAATCTCATTAATCAAAGCAGTAGGTACCGCATTTAGCGTGGAAAGTGGTTGTTTGCAAACGGTTTCCAAGAGTTCCAAAGCAAGGTATGGATACATAGCAAATGCTTTAGCCACAGCGTCTTGAGCTTCTTCAAGTTTTCCTAGTTTCCGATACGCAAGCCCCAAAGAGTAGGCAAGCCCAGGGGTGAGCCACGATCTATAGCGAGTGATTAATGGACTAGAGCACAAGCCAATAAGGTATTGATAGTTTCCTGACATGACACAGTAGAAATCAATAAAATAACGAACGCCATACGGGTCTTCAGCAGGGGCAAAAGACCATAACAATTTTGTGAATGCAAGACTGGTGGCGAAAGTACCCTTTTGCGTCAATACTGCAATATACTTGAATATCGCAAGGTAAAATTGACGGTTTAAAAACCCTTCAAATGGTAAACGGCAAAGACCAGAGCCAAGATTGAAGTTTGCCTTAAGTGCTCTATCGAACACAAACAAAGCCCGTTCCACCAACCCACTATTATTGGAACGATCGCCTTGACGAACCAAGATGTTCGATACTTGAAGGATGGATTCCACATGGTATGGGTGTTGCTGGATAAGCTTTATGAGGAACTCATGATCCGGACGGATCACCACCGATAAAAGGAATTGACTATTCACGAGGGTTTCGTTGATATTATTTACAAAATTGAAATAACGAATACCCGTATTGAATTCTGCAAAGCATTCTTCACGCAAGAACTGGAGATCGACATATTCTGATTCATTTTTCAAAGTATTGAAACTAATGACTTCATTGGTACTTAATTCTTTCATGGTGATATTCTTTTGACGGGTGGGGATCCAATCATCTCTGATCTTGGTCAACGTGAGTTTACGAGTACTTCCTGGAATTCCCCTGCGGTCTCTTCCACCCCATCCAGGAATTCTTTTTGAAAGCGTTTTAATCTGGTTCAACATTTCAGGACTGACAAAGCTGGATGTTGTGGAGTCCGCTTCATTTAAAACTTTTGCGGAAATGTGACCGAAAAGTTGCTTATATTCATTATCTGGGTCCAAATCACGGACGTTGAATTCCAAATAGGAAAGCGAGTCTTTGAAATCATTGAGAGAAAAATTGGAAAAAGTTGGGTCAATTATTTCGGCAGTTGTCGCTTTGTTGGTAATCAGGGCTTTAATCCCAAATGTTTCAAACTCGTCATCATCATCAGCATCTTCTAGAGTAACCAATTTAGCAGTATCCAGGGAATTCTTCTTCTTCTTTGACTTCTTCTTCTTCTTTTTATTTTTCTTCTTTGGTTTTGGTTGCTCCTCCTTGGCATCTTCAAATACATCTTCTGTTTCACTATCGACCACCGGAGTTAGTGTTTCTTTCACTTCCAAAGGCTGTTTGATTTCTGACGTTTCTACCGATTCTTCTTCTATTTCTGGTTCAGGAATTTTTTCTGCTTCTGCTTCTGCTTCTGCTTTATCGCTATCTTCATCATCATCATCATCATCTTCTTCTTCATCACCCAACAAGGCAAATAAGTTCACTTTGGGTTTGGCATTGACTTGTTGGTCTTCTTCCTCATCTGATTCTGCATCAATTTCCAGTGAAGCAACACTCTCCTTTTCGCGCTCTTCCTGTAATGCTTGTAGCCTCTTTATTTGACGGGCACTCATTTTGCAATGTATTTACTGACAAGATTGCCTGCTTTCGAGGAAACATCTTTCTTTCTACGACTCTTTTGATGAATTTCTTTGATTACAAAACACAGGGTAACCCCGAAAGAGTGCCAAAAGTGTGGATCCAGAAAATTTTTTTTTTTTTTCTTTTCAGATGATGATGCTGAATAACACCCTTTAGATATCCCACTTGACAACAGTAATATTATCATCTTTTTTTAACAATATAAACCATGGGGTCTAAAAAGAAAACTAAAGAAAAGAAGAAGGATTTCATCAAGCAGAGACTCAAGGTCGGAAAGGATAAACCAAAGGCCCTGAATCATACCGATGTCTCGTTTACTGCCAAATCAATCTCAATACCTCGCCAATCGGTGTTGGATGTGAAAACCAACGAGGCAGAATTCGCAAAGAATATCAGCTTGACACGCCATGCCACTCCTCAGGTCCGGAAAGAAGCAGTGTTGTTTCTTGCAAAGCATTGGCGTTCGCATCCTACAATGCTCGCCGCGGTCATCAGCTCGATTGCCAAGCTTATACTTGATCAGTCTGGTTCGGTTCGTGGGGAAGTCTTGAAGCTTTTGAAAACTTTACCCTCCGCTAGTGTGCAATTGCATTATACTGTGCTTGTGTTGTACGTACAGAGTGCCATGACCCACATTGGGGCCCTGGTGCGCCATGATTCTTCAAAATTCTTGGAGGTTTTAATGGAAGATGGAGGTTGTGGAAAGTTGCTTGTTGACAATCATTGGATCAAGCTACTGAGATGTTTTTTCAGTTTGTTACATTGGCCAATCAATGCCGCAGGGGTAGGGTTGGCGGTGACCGTTGGGAGTAGTGCTGGCGGAGGAGGAGGAGGTCAAGCGGCAAGAACCGCCAGAGTGAGACATTTACAAGTACTTGGGAAATTTATTGAACAAGGCGCGGTGGAAGTGAAGAGTATTGATACAGAGGCCGGTCAGATTGAGGCGGAAGGTCCTCATGTCCTGACCCAATGCTACGTTACCCCAGACGTTCCTGGACCTTTCCAGCATTTGCGATTATTTGCTAGGGCGGTGAATATCGAAGGGGATTTGAATAATATGAGATTCGAAGATGTACTAGTGAGACGTAAGGTTCTTGTTGATGTATTCACTGAAAGAATGATGAAGGAACTCCGCAGTATTGTCAAGGAAGGTGGAGAAGTCGGGAGAGTAGCGAACAGTCTAAGTGTAATGATGGAGAGAGTGATGGAAGACGAAAAGAATTATCAGCAGAGTATTGGTGCAAGTTGATTGACTATTTAGTTTTAATGAAAATGTTTCCCTCTACAAGCCTTGTAAGAAACAGCATGATGAAAAGCTTAGCATTTTCATGGTTCATCAGATCTTAATTATATAATGTCGGAGCTGAAAATAAACTCTATTATGAAGCAGCAGAACCAAGAACTCAAATTACTATTGAAGGCTATAATTAGACCGTAATTTTAGTTAATTTAATCCCAACAAGCTACCTAACTGGAAAAAAAAAAAAAAAAAGAAAAGTAAACCGAAACACGTAAAGAAAGAAGGTTTAACTAACGCTAGCGCACTAAAAATCCGACCACGAGAGCCGAACCTAATATTTTGATACTCCTTTGATAATGTTAAAATGTTTTTGATGCAAAATCACATCATCTTTTCATCCCGGACTATATGCAAAAGAATCTCATATAACGTTGCCTGCTGCAATTTTTTAGATCGGAGGCAATAACAATAATCCTATTCGTTTCATTTACCTTTCCTATTTGTGATAATTGATTAGGTTTATATCTTATTGTATTATATCACACGTGCTTGTAACTAGCCTAGAGCTTGCCAGGATCAGTTATTGGGCCAGCCAAAGCTTTGCTGACAGGTGTATGTGCGACGCGCACCCGTCCAGGTGTGTACATAAACATTCAGGAGCCGACAACCGTGTTTTTAGTATAGCTCCGTGTGGAATAACACTATTATATTAGATTATATATAAAGCAGGCTGTTCCAAGGCCTTTTCCTCAGTGAAAATGAATCTTGGCTATCTTTTTTTTTTTTTTTTACCAATCTATCATCGTTTTATTTATTTGGTCTTGTATTTCCTATTCGTTGCTCGGTCTGTTAAACTCATCTTTATAAAAAATGTTGCTGGTCCAAAAACTCTTAGCCATCTTTGTTTTCTTGCAAGCAGTACTCGCATTGTATGTGCCTCCAAATCAACCCTCACAAACTTTCCCGATTTTGGTTCTTGAACAAACTCCTATTGCCACACCTTCACCCACTGCCAATTCCAAAAAAATCCCTTCCCAGCCCACTGGTCTCCTTTTGAATGTCCAAGACCAGAGGGTCAAGGCAATTAGATTCGAATACACCCAGTCGATCTAATACTTCTAATCCAAAGGTTTTCTTTTTGCTAGTGAATTGGCTTTCAGCTTTTTCAGTGACAAACCGCGGGTCATAGGTTCTGTACATTATTAGTATTCTAGCACTCTTTCTTTCTAATTTCGGTTCTCATATATTTATTTATTTATTGGTTTTTGGCTTTTGATTTATTTGGTATATTTTTCTCTTGTTATATTATTTAATTTTTATTATCATAAAATAATGTAGCAACATCTTGAAAAAAGCATACCACATCACAAACTAGCTCGCTTAACCAAAGAGTCCGCCGTCCAAAATCTCATAGTTTTCCATCGCTTTAATCACAATATCTTTACCAGCTTTAATTCGTTTGTGTTTTTCATTATCACTACTTTCAATATCACGAAGCTCTTCACAAGATTCTACGCTGAGTGATGGCAAATTCACGGAAATCAAAATATCCACATCCTTTTCAATATGTCTTATCAATCCTAAAATTAATACCACCCACTCAGCTTTATCCTTGCCCCATTTTTGAGCAGGGGCCGCAGCAACCGCAACGTAGCCTTTAGTGGATGACGACGTCGACTTGGTGAAATGCCGAAGCTTGCTCGAGATATCTTGTGATTCCAACAATTTCCATGCAGCATCCCCCACAAGCCCATTGAGTTGAGAGATTTCATCAAGGTGCATTTTAACAGCACCAGCATCATCAGAGGCTTCGACCATTTCTAGTAAATCGAAGATCAACGAATCTTCTGGCGATAGCGATGGATTGTTCATGTTGACAAATACTTCTTGGGTATCAGGGATCTGACGAACTTGTGACGCATCAAGAAGACCTGTTGGAATTGAGGTGGCCACCGCCCCACCATATAATTTCTGAGCTTGAAACGCCATACTTCTCAGAGTAATCTAGTTTAAGTATAAAGAGTTGCTTAACACCCAAAGCTTAATAACTCGATTTTTTTTTTTTTAACTCTGTGAGCTCATCGATCAGGTGCGCGTAGGAATAGGTGCGTCATTACTGATGAATATTGAGGAAGGCAGCCCTATATTAGAGCCTTTTTCGTTTCTTTTCTTTATATATTGGAATGAGATTTCCTACAATGGATTCTTTCTTGGGGAAATTTTGACTGAGAGGATAGATTTTCCCTATCAACAAATTCCTAAGCGGATTCCAACTCAGCTAATGGATCAGCCACAGCATGGTGACCAAAGCTGGGAATGGGTTTTTGATTAACGAGTCCAACCATAGATGATAATTACAAATATAGGATAATAATGAAAAAAGGATAATAAACATGAAAATTAAGATTGAAATCAGAAGAGGGAAAGCTATTGTAGTTATTACCAATGTAAAAAGTCGTCCTGTTATAAAATCAAAAATAAAAAAAAAAAATATAAAGAAAAACCGCAAGAAAATGATTATAGTATATGAAATGAGGGATGCATCGGGAAATTTTGTCTGAATGTCATAAGTTCCCTGTGTTTTTTTGTTTTTTTTTGTTTTTTAAAAAAGATATGTTCAATCTAAATGACTTGGCCCCAGCTTTCAACTCTCCAGAGCGAAGAACAGTGACTTGACACACTGAGCCTTGATGAATAGATACTTTGAGCATCTTCATGCCAAAAGTTGTCACCGACTCGAGAATTCCCAGTTACATTATTATTATCAGAAATACCAACTGAGGATCCTGATTCAGACCTAGTCATTGTGCCATAAAATTTTGAGTTGATGGTTTCCAATATTTTACGTATTACTGCATTACTGACATGACCTGATGAATTGTAGGCAGTATTATATGATGTAGACGCAGAGTTTTCGATAATTGAATCGGTAAACGGAGATTCCTCATTGATACTTTCCCCGATGCAAGAAGACAAATCGTGGGCACATTTCTTCACTTTAGAGAGTTGTTTGTCAGTTAAGCCTTTGAGAAGGTAATCGCCATAAAATCTGTTTGTTCTGCCTTTATTAACAAGAGAAGGGACTTTAGAATCAACGGAATTTTTGAGATTAAAAGCTCTGTCTTTGGAAATTAAATGTTGATCAAGTGTTTCAAAGGTGCCAGTTGATGGGGAAGGTGCCAATGGTGATGACTTGAAAGCAGAAGAATAAAGATGAGCTCTATCATCAATACCCCAAGATTCAGCAATTTCATTATGATGTGACGCAAGATTCACTAGAGAATGCCGCCGCTTCTCTTCAAGAACGCTTCTAGCTTGCTCGCGTTGCCATTCATTAATCCGATCTTTGAGAGACACAAAAGAATTTCGAGATGGCACAACAGACTCATCAAAAAGCCCGACGCCATCGTGATTTGGAAGACGTAGCTGAATATGCGAACTGTTAGGTCTCAATCCAACAAGGATACTCACCAAAGACCGATCATCTTCGGATGCTTCATCTTCCACAGGGGCTTGTGTGTGGGTTAGAACTGAGGACTTTACCTGAGACGCTGCATGCGAGGCCTGACTAAAAGAAGAAGACAATATGTCATTATCATCATCAGAAGGGTCGAATAACACCCATTCCGAGTTAATACTGCTAATCGGACCGGATGAATCATCGACGATGTTTGTCGAGATTGCATCACCAGTAAAGCGCTGGCTTTGGTGGTATTTCTCTTGATGAGTCTGTAACTGGTGAGCCATTGCTTTTTTTAACTTATTGCTGATCTTCAGGAATCACCATAGGTTTTTTTTTTAAAAAAGGAAAAAGAAAGAAGAAAATAGTAACAATAATAATAATTGAAAAAAAAAACGAGACAACCAAAACCACACGATAAGCGATGGTCCTTATATCTCAGAAAAACTCTGGCGCTTCTCTTCAAGTTATAAGATGAGATGAGATGAGATGAGATGATGAGATGCCACTTGAGGAAAAAAGCAACACAGGGCGTGTGATGAGGGGCAGCAAAAACAGGGATTGTTGGGTGAGATTGGAGATGCCAGAAAAAAAAAAAAAAGGAAAAGCGCTGGTAAATAAACAGACTTTAAAAGAATTAGTTGATGAAGATAACAAAAGATAACTCGAACAGGACAACAAAAAAAGGAGAAGAGAAGCCATGCAGCGCTGCCAAATCCCTGGCTGATAGCCAACCGTCAGCAGCCAACAGCACGTGTGCTTATCTAAGGTTAATTGCTCAGGCCAGGCAT
This sequence comes from Saccharomycopsis crataegensis, assembly GCF_037102585.1. Lineage (NCBI taxonomy): Eukaryota > Fungi > Ascomycota > Saccharomycetes > Ascoideales > Saccharomycopsidaceae > Saccharomycopsis > Saccharomycopsis crataegensis. The sequence continues at coordinate 608,797 of NW_027043819.1, forward strand.
CAACTACACCTTTACTTCATTTACCAATAAATATGACTATTAACATGTATATAGGATTATTTTAATATTGTAATTATTAGAATAGAAGACATCCTGCTGCGCCCCAGATTTACTTGCGATTTGCGGCGGTGGATGGTACAACTATTCTGATATGTACTGATCTGGGGTCAAAATGGCACATGATTATCATTTCTTCAGGTTAAACAACAACAGATGAATTCCGTGATACATACATAAACATTACACAGTACTTAATCACACCAATCCAATCCTTTTATTCATTCTTAGCTTCTGTTTCGCTTTTGGCAGCCTCTTTTTCATCTTTGGCCGCCTTTTCGGCATAAATTTTTCCGGTGAATGGCTCTTCAAACCATAGAGCGATATTGTACATATAATGCACGAGCAAAGAAGCAAAGATCCCGGCCGGTTTACCATACCACAAACCGGTCCCTAAGAAACACAAAGTAGAACCTTGGTACATTGGGTTATCACTGATATTGAATGGGAAACCTGAAACCCTGTGGTCCATTAGAATTCCAAAATAGTCTCCCAAGTATGTACCGGTGACACCAAGGGCATACATTGAAGACAAAACTAAAATGTTCCCGTAAGCAAAAAGTGCTACCGACACGTAATTTGTAAGAAGTGGATAGGAAAGAAGAAGTTGGGAAGTTGGCTGGGCAGCAAGAGCACGTTCATATACAAAGTCACGGGCAATACCAAGAGAAAAAATGGTAAATGCTAGGAAATAACAACCACGGCGAGCAGATCCGAATAATTTTGTAAGGAAGTGGGTATTGTATTCTACAAATTATTTTGTCAGTACAATGTTCGAAAAAGATGTAGCAACGGAAGGTAGATGAACGATACTTACCGGCGCGAGCAACAATGTTCCAAAAGATGGGATTGAAAGCAATGAAGCAAAGGGAAACTGCAATTAAAGAGGATACTGTTAGTGTTATGGAATGTGAAAAAAAGAAAATGGTATGCTATTCAGCACTTACAAATATAAGACGGGTCATTCAAATCAACATCCGCAGCGAGGTTGTGGAAGACATTGTTGACATGAACAATCTTTGCTTGTAATTGGGGGAAATCCATGATGGTAGGTGGTCAGCTGTGTATCTGCAATTGATTAGTTGATCAACAGATGAAGTGAAATTTTTCGAAAAAAAAAAACAAGAACTGGTGGCAAAATATTGAAATTTATATATATATATATATATATGGGGTACACATGCCATCGCTCAACAATACTGACATGAAAAACAAAGGGCACATGTGAAAAAAACAAGCAAACAAACAAACAAAAAAATTAAATAAAATGAAATTAAATGAAATGAAATAAAATAACCAAAATTACTCAACAATAAACTGTCTGCCTGTATTATCTGTATCTTTAATTAATCCGTATTGCAGACATTCTCTATTACTATCATCAATATATATCATTATTCATCAAACTCATCAAAACACTCGATCACACTCTTCAACGATTCAATGGTGCTGTTCACCACTGTACGAAGGATTCTATCACTGGAAGCAGCGAAATCAACAGTCAACATGGTGTTATCTGTCTTGTAATCAACAGAGATCTCATTTTCCTTGAGGATGGGGTCGGCCTCCATCACTCTTTTGCTGATATCAGCCTGTCTGGCTGACTGCATTGGGATGCTAAGGGATCTAATGGTCGGCGGTTAGTAAAGATATTCTTTATTGGGGCGTAGTTTTCAACAAGGAACAGTATTTCCGGCATTCTCAAGTACAATTATGAATACTCACAGAGTGACGGCACTCATGGTGTGGTGGCACTACTAATACTACTACTACTACTATTGATAGATCGTCGTCAACGTCATCGCACTAACTTAATGGACGCTGATTTTCCCTTTTTTTTTTCTTGGATCATTCTTGCTGGGGGTAGGGAACACCCTTCAGCGGCTTCTTCCCATTATGGGACAAACAATAACAAAAAGTGAAGTAAATCATCATGGAAATAACAAAAAGATGACGCTCACAGTTCTTGATTACACTCTTCAGAAACTCCCTCAATCAGGAGCGGTATGACCCTGTCGAATACTATTGACGAAATCATCCGTCAAATGATTCAGAAGAGGTCAACAAATCAGAAGAGATCGGCGAATCAGAGTGGGTCAACTGAGACTAGAAAATGTGATAGATGTTACTCTTGGAAACCAATTAACAGATTTGGTCTATTTCAAAGTGGTAAAAGAAAAAAGCGTTGTTATGATTTTTAACAAATTCTGGAAAGGAACTGATAAAAAAGCCACACCAATTAGTATGTAATAGGCCTCATCCTATAGCTGATTGGAATGATTTTCTCACCAAAGTTCGATTGAACAGATCGTGTAATTCAGATATTCTATTCAAGGGAGAAATATCTCACCTTCCAAATGGGTTGAATAATAACACTCAACCAGACAAAGGAGTTAATACACAACATGTTGACCCTATTTTGCCTTCTGAACGACTACAGACTATTTTTGCTGGAACCAATGAAGATGGCTCTGGAACCATGTATGTCAACCATTCCAGTGATTCGCTCACGGCTGAGCCCCCAGAAACAGCGTCATCAAATCGAATATCAAATCAACAGCAACTACCAATACTGAATATATTAAAGGAAGAAATAATTAGACCTATTGAGGAATCAACTGGCTATAGGTGGGTCTATGCTTCAACCAGTTCAGGGAATGGAAGCTATGCTTCCAAGATGCAAGATTTGTCTCTGAGTATAAAGGCAAACTCAAAAAACGAATCAATTACCATAAAAAAGAAAAAGAATATTAACATTATATCATATATTGTAGATGGTACTAAGATTACCTATTAAATCACTATATATCATCCTTTATGGTGACCACCACCATACATGGGTTTCCGTTGTACGATCTGTAGATGCCGCCGTTTTTCCATTGCATTGTCTAAGATCTTTGGATGAGCGCAGCGGATTATCTGTTGATATTCAGGACAACACACTACACACATCCATATGATATATATATATATATATATAATATAATGTAATTTAATATAATATAATGTAATACAATACAATGTAAATCTAGAAGATTCCAGTTCTAGGGGAAGAACTGATCTCCTCCTCTCACCCGGCCCAGAGCGCCCTGAGGTGATTTCACTTTTCTTTCTTTTTTTTTTTTTTTTTCATCAAAATTTTTGTGAAATTTTTTTTCTTTTTTCTGTTTGTGTCACCTTCTCCTGCCTCATCGTTTAGCCCTTACCAAGCTTACTCACATCACTATTATTTGGATAAATAAGTTCCCTCGTGGCTCTTGATATCCTTTAAAAAAAATATTTTTCATCTTGTTAAAGAAGAAAATAATCAAAAAACCCCAAAAAAACTTGAAAAAATTTTAAAAAAACCATATATTTTTCAACTTAACCAGAAAATCCTTTTAAAAACCCCTAAAAAAAACAAACCCATCATCAATCATGTCTACTGAAGAAATCTCCAAGACCTTGAACGACTTGGCCCTTAACGACAAGGAAGCCCCAGTTACCGAAGCCCCAGCTGCCGCTGCCGCTTCCGCCACCTCTGAATCTGAAAACCCAGAATCAGCTTCCACTGAACCTGTCGAAAACCCAGCTTCCTTGTACGTTGGTGAATTGGACCCATCTGTCAACGAAGCTCTTTTGTTTGAAATCTTCTCCCCAATCGGTCAAGTCTCCTCGATCAGAGTTTGTCGTGATGCTATCACCAAGCGTTCTTTGGGTTACGCTTACGTTAACTTCCACGCCAAGAATGATGGTGAACGTGCTTTGGAAGAATTGAACTATTCTCCAATCAAGGGTAGACCATGTCGTATCATGTGGTCTCAAAGAGATCCATCCGTCAGAAGAGGTGGTTCTGCCAACATCTTCATCAAGAACTTGCACCCAGCCATCGACAACAAGGCTTTGCACGACACCTTCAGCGCTTTCGGTGACATTTTGTCCTGTAAGGTTGCCACCGATGAATTCGGTACCTCCAAGGGTTTCGGTTTTGTTCACTACAAAACTGATGATGCTGCTAAGGCCGCTATTGAATCTGTCAACGGTATGTTGTTGAATGACAGAGAAGTTTATGTTGGTCCTCATGTTTCCAAGAAGGACAGACAAAACAAGTTGGAAGAATTGAAAAACAACTTCACCAACGTTTATGTCAAGAACATTGACTCTGAAGTCACTGACCAAGAACTTAACGAGCTCTTTGCTACTATTGGTGCCGTTACCTCCGCTGTTGTTGAAAAGGATCAAGAAGGTAACTCCAAGGGTTTCGGTTTCGTTAACTACGAAAACCACGAAGATGCTGCTAAAGCCGTTGAAAAATTGAACGATGTCGAACTCAAGAGCAAAAAATTGTACGTCGGCAGAGCTCAAAAAAAGAGAGAAAGAATTGAAGAATTGACCAAGCAACACGAAGCTGCTAGATTGGAAAAAATCTCCAAATATCAAGGTGTTAACTTGTTCATCAAGAACTTGGATGACAGCATTGAAGATGAAAAATTGAAGGAAGAATTCTCTGCCTTCGGTACCATTACCTCTGCTAAGGTTATGACTGACGATGCCGGTAAATCTAAGGGTTTCGGTTTCGTTTGCTTCAGCTCCCCAGAAGAAGCTACCAAGGCTGTTGCTGAAATGAACCAAAGAATGGTTGCTGGTAAGCCATTGTACGTTGCCTTGGCTCAAAGAAAGGACGTTAGAAGAGCCCAATTGCAACAACAAATGGAAGCCAGAAACCAAATGAGATTGCAACAACAAGCTGCTCACGGTGTTCCAAACCAATTCATGCAAGCCATGTTTTACAACCAAGCCGGTCAACCAGGTTTCTTGCCACCAGGTGCTAGAGGTCCAGTTAACCCTCAAATGATGATGCAACAAGGTATCCCAAGACCAGGTCAAGGTATCCCACCACCACCACAAGGTCAATGGGCTGGTCAAGGTCCAAATGGTCAGCCTGTCCCAGTTTACGGTATGCCACCATTCGTTGGCGGTCCTCAAGGTAACATGAGAGGTCCAAACAACCGTTTCTACCAAAACAGAAACCAAAGAGGTCCAAGAGGTCCACAATCTGATGCCCCAACTTCCAACGTTGCCCAATTGGCTTCTGTCTTGCCATCTTACCCAATTGAACAACAAAAGAGATTGTTGGGTGAAGAATTGTACCCAAAGGTTTTCTCTAACCCAAAGTTGAACCAAGACGCTGAAGCTGCTGGTAAGATCACCGGTATGATTTTGGACTTGGACAACACTGAAATTCTCCAAATGTTGGATGACGAAGAAGTCTTCAAATCCCGTTTTGCTGATGCTTTCTCTGCTTACGAAGAGTACAAGAACTCTAATGCTACCGAAGGTGAAGCCGCTGCTGCTCCAGCTGCTGAAACTTCTGCTTAAGTAAAAGAGAAAGGTGTCGTGTATATTAAATAACTTCTATTTTCTCTCTTTTATTTGACGTTTTTTTTTTTTTTAATTTATTTATTTATTGATGATTTTTAATTTAATTGTTTCTTGATTATTATTTGTGTTTTATTTTTGAGATGATTAATTTCTTTTTGGGTGTGATAGGAAATTGAAATGAAGGAAAGAATTGATTCAATTTTTTGTAAGGTGTAAGCGAGTGTGGTTTTTACATTGTTCTCTCCGCCTTTTCCTCCTCCTTTATTTATTTAACGCAGAGGAATTGTCGTAGTATTTTGATTTATCAAGAAGAACCGAAAGCACCATTGAACAGATTAGCAGAATTAAAGATGGGGAATAAATATCCAATAGGACCAACCGACAGTGATATCACAATAGACGACAGTGACGTGCTTTTTGACGTTGACAAATATTGTGGGGTCATCACGTTGAACCGGGCCAAAAAGCTCAACTCATTAAATATTTCGATGATTGACAAGCTTTTCCAATTTTATATCACGGAATCGAAATCGAAGGTGAACTTATTTATCCAAACTTCTGCGACTTCGAGAGCGTTTTGTGCTGGTGGCGATGTGGTGGCCCTTGCAAAGTTTGACAATGCTGGATATCCTGAAAACAGCATTCGATTGTTTGTGAGCGAATACTCGATGAATTATTTCTTGAGCCGGTTCAAAAAACCGGTGGTATCGTTACTCAATGGGATCACCATGGGAGGAGGGTGTGGGTTATCGTTACATTCGCCATTCAGGGTGGTTACTGAGCTGACAAGACTCGCGATGCCAGAGATGGCGATTGGATTTTTCCCCGATGTTGGCGCCAGTTATTTTTTCAGTAGGCTCGAAGGGTATCTTGGATGGTATCTTTGTTTAACCGGGGATATTTTACAAGGATATGATAATATGTTCGCGGGGACCGGGACCCATTTTGTTCGTAATGATAAGTTGGGGGCATTGACCAAGGCGTTGGTGGCAATAAGTAATGAGTACGGCGACAAGTTTGAGGTGGGAAAAGTTACTGGGTATTATCATGAGTGGTACGGTATAGTGAATGAAACAATTGAATCGTTTGCGGAAACCGCGCCCCCGGGATACCAGTATCAGTATTCAACGGAAGAGTTGAAGATTATTAACGAGATGTTTTCGTCAACTACCACGATCGAAGGGGTGTTTGAGTTTTTGGAAGATCTTGTTGCCAAGAAAAATAACTGGTTTGCTAAACAGACGTTGAAGAAGTTTGAAGATCGGTCATTGTTATCGATCAAAATCGGGTATAAGATCCTTCAATACGGGGCGACCCATGATAATTACCAAGCGCTCTCAGAAGAGCTCACCTTATCGAACAATATGAACATAAACCACGATAAGCTAGATCTTACGGAAGGGATTTTCAAGAAACTTATTTTGAAGACTAATGATCCTGATTGGAAGTTCAAAAATATCCATAATATCCCCGATGAGTACGTGGAAAAATGGTGTTTTCTGCCAACAATCGAGCGGTTCGGAGCGATCCACAAATTCCTGGGAAACTGGGCATTATATCCTGATTCTCATGATTATGTGTTGAACAAATTCACCTTACCCACGGAAGCCCTAGTGGATGAGTATCTTGATCACCATCGCGACTACAGTGTAAAGAGCATTGTCGATCATTTGCAAGGGATCTATCCGCAGTTGAAGGCTAAAAGGGGAATCACGGAGAAAGTAGAGTTTATTATGATCAATAAGGGGCTCTTACAAAACACTTCAAGCTCTAAGTTGTAGAAAATATCAATAATGTTGAAGAAAAGGGCTAGTTGAGCACATCATGGTTGGTGGTGGGATACCCCTCATCTGGTATCTACAGATAACGATCAAGGCATAGTGTAGTGTGCTTTGGTGGTATAATAAGAGGAGAATACGACGTGCACCCATTTAGAGTTATTACTCACACTAGAATTATTTAGTCATTTAGAAAGATCGCTCGATATTGCAACATTAGCACACTAATAAGACCAGGTTTCCTACCATTTTTGGTCATTGGCGAAATGTTAGTCATTGCTCGAAGATGCAGCAATGAACGGAAAATTTTTTTCCTCTTTTCATTTGTGAAACTTGTAAATAATCCGTTATTGCATTTGTCCATAACACCACTCTCAAGTGTCGAATAATAATAATAAAATAAAAGATCTTGTCTCTAGAGAAGATCCTACAAATCAGTTCTGACTCGGGGTTCCAAAGAAAATAAAATACAAATAATAGAACAATAATACCCTAAAGTACACTTTTATTCCCTCTCGTCCTAATTTTCCGCTCATCACTCAAAAAGTACCACAAAAAAATTGATAAATAAATAAATACCAATAGCCACTACAATTTATATATATATTATACAAAATGGTAGGTCAACACAAAATGTTCATTCAAAACCAGCACGTTGGTGACCGTTCACGTCTTGAAGACTGGCGTATCACCGGGTACGACCCATTGACTCCTCCAGATCTCCTTCAGCACGAATTCCCTCTCAGCAAAGCTTCTGAGAAAAACATCCTTGAAGGTAGAGAAAGAGCCTGCGATATCCTCAACGGTAAGGACGACCGTCTCTTGGTGGTGATTGGCCCATGTTCCATCCACGACCCAAAGGCTGCCCTCGAATACTGTGATAGATTGTTCCAGCTCAGTGAAAAATACAAGGGTGAATTGCATATCGTCATGAGAGCTTACCTCGAAAAACCTCGTACCACTGTAGGGTGGAAAGGGTTGATCAACGATCCAGATATCGATGGGTCTTTTAACATTAACAAAGGATTGAAGATTTCTCGTGAATTGTTCTGCAAACTTACTGAAAAGCTTCCAATCGCCGGAGAAATGTTGGATACCATCTCTCCACAATTCTTGTCGGATTTATTCTCGGTTGGTGCCATTGGTGCCAGAACCACCGAATCCCAATTGCACCGTGAGTTGGCCTCGGGTCTTTCCTTCCCTGTCGGTTTCAAGAACGGTACCGATGGGTCCCTTGGGGTTGCCATCGATGCCCTCCGTGCTGCTTCTCACCCTCACCACTTCTTGTCGGTCACCAAACCAGGGATCACCGCCATTGTCGGTACCGAAGGTAACAAGGACACTTTTGTGATCTTGCGTGGTGGTAAGAAGGGTACCAACTACGATGAAGCCTCGGTATTGGAAGCCCAAGCCGAATTAGAAAAACAAGGTATCGACACCACCGGTCCTCGTATCATGGTTGACTGCTCCCACGGTAACTCGAGTAAAAACCACAAGAACCAACCTAAGGTTGCCCAATGTGTTGCCGATCAAATTACAAAGGGTTCCAAGAGAATTTGTGGGGTTATGATTGAAAGTAACATTGTTGAAGGTAACCAGAAAGTCCCACCTCAAGAACAAGGGGGTAAAGACGCTTTGATTTACGGTTGTTCGATCACCGACGCTTGTATTTCTTTCGAAGACACCGAATCAACCTTGGAAGCATTGTCCAATGCCATCAAGGCTAGAAGAGCTTTGTGAGAAAAAGAAAAAGAAAAAAATCACAAAAAATGACAACTAGCTTATGTATGTATGTATATATATATTTCTTTTTTTTTTTTCACCACAGAAGCTATATGGCTTCGGTATATATATAAATTAAAAAAAGACAATCAAGAGACGGTTTTCTCCTTGGGTTATTTTATATATGTATTATATACAATCAGTTTGGACCAAAAACAAACCTTTTTCTTGAACATCGGTAAGTCAGCTAAGCTAGACTTGTAATTTTATTCTTGTAGGTCATTAATGCCTGGGCTATAAAGTTTTCTTACCGGTAATGTAATAAAAATAGGATTTACCACAATTATTTGAACCTCCACACAACTCCTCCAATACACCCATCCACAGATATTACAGATTCCCAAAAAAATATATAACATCTAACAGAAAAGAAAATCATGAGCATTAAAAAAAGTAGTAATGTGGCCTCTCATTATTAACCATACCAAGTATGGAGTATAAGAATTTGAAGTATAGATAAGTGAAGAAAAAAAAAAAAAAAATAAAGAACAAAAGAAAAGAGGGGCAATAACAAGTCTAAAAAAAAGAAGGAGAAAATGAAAGATGATAGGAATAATAATTAACAAGATGGTAGAAAATGCACATAACAGTAATGAAGAGAAACAAAAAAAAAATAAAAAATTTGGACATCAATCAAACACTAAAAATAACAGAAATGAACTCAAAAAGATACTACAATAAACATGAACGTCAAAGAAAACAAACAAACAAACAAACAAAAACACACAAAAAACAAAACAAAATCAATCCCATATAAACAACAAAATAACAACACATAAATTGAAATCAAAACTCCACAATGTTCGTTGGATCGTTCACCACCCTCTGGGTCTGCAACATTCTTGGTAATTCTCCAAAATTCGTCGAGCTCATCAACTCGGTCTTTCTCAACCGGCGCTTATTGACAAAACTCAACCCGGAGATCTTTTGGTTCGAATTCCCATCTTCATCAAGATTCTGTAAAATCAACTCGTCGTTCCCCATGTACAACACCTTCATGATATTGCCGAATGGCACAACAATCGATTTATGACCAAATCTCGCAATCGAACTGATCTTCTTCACCAACAATCCCTCATTTTCACCATTAGGAATATCATAGTACGATACTTTCCCATTGGCATTCATGGTAAACCCTTCCCACATATCGGCAATATGCGTCGGAGCAACATTGCATGGTTTTCTTTTTGGTGAAGTGAAACGTTTGCCTGACCGCATGTTCGTCAAATTGTACCGGCTGAAATCTCCTTCATCGAATTTCCCATTCAACACTTCGCAATCGGATTTTTTCCTAATTCCTTGAACCATATTCAATTCAGTGAGTTCCCAGCATTCGACATTCTCCAACCAGTGTTGATGTTCCACCACAGAGTCAAATCCAAGACATCTAGTTTCTCTCGGGTCACGCTCCACACGAAGACAAATACTGTTCTTGGCACGGTTAGCATTGCTAAATGTGTGCATTATCAACACATTGGTGTCCAATTCGGTGTAGACAATCGATAATGACGACACAGAAGCACATCCACAAAAACGACAATGGGTAGGTTGTTCGTGGAATACGTGGAATGAGTCTTTTTTGAATTGCCCAACGTGGAATCTTTTCACTAACGTTCCAGTTTGTACATCAATCAACTCGGCAGTCAACCCATGAGTTCTTACAATCATCCCGACAAACGCCACGGTAACAATACTTGACTCTTCAAAATCTTCTGGAGGTACCTGAGGAGGAACCACCACATTGGTCATGGATCCCATTGATGATTGACGAGAAAGTTGACCACCGCGATGGCCGCTCATCATCCTCATAGTGGTTCTTTGCATCGCTAAAGGAGTCATCAATCCTTTACCTCTATTGTAACGCTCTTCTTGGATAAACAAGGTTCTGATCCTCCATTTATTGTTCACCACAGTCGCCACAACAATTTTACCACTTTTGCTACCAAATACTAACCGATCATTGACTCTAGGGGACACCACAAGTTTGGCGGTAACAAGTTCTTCTTTGACAACCACGGTTTCCAAAAACGTCCCATCGGCACAATTAATGGTGAACATCTTCCCATTTTTCAAAACAATTGTCAATTCAAAGTCGGATTCGGTATGTGTTTCTCGGACATTGACCGGTGGTGACTGGTATGAATTGTTATTGGTGGCTTGCAATTTATTGGTATTGGATCTTAATGATGAGATCGAACTTTTTCTTGATACTGAATGTTTAACCGGGGTCAGTGGCTGTGATAATTGTAGTTGTTGTTGTTGTTGGATTGGCGGAATTTGCACCCCAAGGTTTTGAATTACCGCCTCCTTTTGTGATTTTTCTGGAGACTTATGCACCGGATGTTGAGATTGTGAGTGAAGTTTTTGTGATTGTTGTTGTTGTTGCTGTTGCTGTTGTTGTTTCCGTCTCATCATAGTTCCCAACACTGTCTTTTTTCTGAAAAAAGATTCCAATGGCACCCGATTCTTCAAATCTGGAAGATCCACAGAACAAATCCATGACATCGTCAATCTTGACCAAATTTTAACTGATCCCCTTCTAGAGAAAATCGCAATCAAATTCCCGTGCATTGATAATGTGGCATGTGTGATTGGCCAGATTTGTCTCAGCACTGGAAGATTCGTTGGTTGAGGAATTGGATTAACGGCAGGAGACCAAACAAGGACTCGATGATCCATCCCGATCGATACCACAAATGGACTGGCTTTATTACTACTAATTTTGACAATATCCAATGCATGGCCACCGAACAATTCTTTTGATTGGAATTTGGTTTCTTCTTCAGAAGATTCATTTAACCGTTGCAATTCCCCCATGCCATCATCATAAGACAGAATAGCAAGAGAGTCTGCTCTCAAGCAGTACTTGATTATAATGGCGGAAACCGCCAACATGAACGCCAACGACGCCAAAAATTCCAAAAGATAATAAATATTGAATTTGTAAGTAGCAGCAGGAATATTATCAACATAATCACTCAATGAAAAGTCGGAAAGGGTTTGTAAATCTCCAAACTTACTCTTTTGCCCGGCATAAGATGGTTCTTCGACAAAAATCTTGAGTTCCATGTTATCCAAAGATCCTTTCAAAAATCGCTGGAAAATGGTATCTTCATAACTGCCGAGCAAATTGCTAATGGACATTCCCAATACTTTTTCATTCATAAATAAACTGCGAGGGAATTTAGGATCGCTGTTCAATCTTTTCTGAAGTTTGTCAATTTGTTGTTTGTAAATATCGACATTTTGTTCTTCAATGGATGATGTCGAGGTGGTGATAGGAAAATCTTTGAGGAACGAAATGATGGAATCGCTGGTAGAAAGGTTATTTGCACCAATAATATTGTTGTTGTTACTGGAAATCCCGAGCCCTATCAAATGCACTAGATTAAAAGTGATGCCTTCAGTTATCCATCTAATTGTGATGATAACAATACACATCACCATAATGATTGAGCTAGTGATACTCGTTGAAAATGGCAATTTTATCTTCAATAAGAATTGGGCAAGAACATGCCTTACTGAAGCCGAGGCACTTCTTTGGGTCGACGATGACGGGAAAGCTGATGATAGGAAAGAAGTGAATTTAAATTTTGATTTCATTAGAAATTTGCTAGTTGCAAGACCGTTGTTTCCCTGCATTGATAATGCATCATCTCTTGATTTTTCCAACAAATCTTCCAATTCAAGTCTTCTAATATCCACGCTTAAAACAGCAGTGAAAAATGTTAGGTGAAGAAGATGATCAATTATCAAGGCAATAGAAGCAAAAACGCAAAATTGTCTAGCAGAATCAGAAACAAATGGAGTGATAAATATCAAAATCAACAAGTCCACCGCCACTATAATTGACGATGTGATATGGCTTTTTGACACCAAAGAAGAAAATTTTGTCGGAACGAAAATAGAGTCCTTCAAGTTTGATATTGTGGAAATTAATCTGAACATATTTTCAATGCCAACCACCACCACGATGAACGATAGTATTTGCACCGGTATTTGCAATAAATCCAAATCATTGAAGAAATAAAAGGTTATTGTAACCGACGATAAACTTGAAAGAATCATTTCCACCACAAACGCCAATAAAAGCCCAACTTTTGATTTGACTCCATGTACATTTAGCATTGATATTGAGAAATAAATGATGATGAGTAAATTAGATATGAAGAGGATCAATTTGTCGATGAATGACATTTTCGATATTTGATAGACAAATTCCGTGTAAGTTTTATATTCTGGATCCCTACTAAGTACCAAAAGTTTTGAATCCTTCTCCAGTAGGATTTTTTTCAAATTGTCATCCCAAATATCACCAGGACTTTGTTTATGTTTAGAATTTGAGTTTATTGTGTAAACGAGAGAGATTCTTAAGGCTTCTGCAGAATAAACAAGCCCATTGACTTTACCTACTCCACCTAGAAGCCCCATTGGGTTTGTTGGTATTGTGTTTGAGGAACCTGCTTTCTTTCGTAGAGTTAATTGAATTGTTTTCAAATGATTCGGGTCATTTTGCAAAGTCTCGTGGCAATTATTCCAGAAATTTAATGGAGAGTACAAGAAGCTGGTGGAATGTGAACTGTGCAAAATATCTTCATTTTCAAAAACTCTTTCGTGATTATTGTTAATATTATTGTTTCTTCCTGGATTATATAAATCAATGTTTTTTAATAATTGGTTTTGGAAATCTAATGCTTGCAATAGGAATTGCTTATCGAGAGCATTATACTGGTAGGTTTCTCCCGCATCAAAAGACGACACTTCAATATTTGAGTCCCCCATATTGTACAGCAACCATATCTGTTTTATCATCAAAGAGGATGTGTTATTGTTTAATGATGATGATAATAGTGATGACAGGTTCAAGTAAGTCGCAGGGGTCGAGCTGTTGAACTCATTGATGACTTTAATACTTTTGAAATTCTCTATCGATGATAGTGAGATTAGATTAGGGGTTGTGTAGAGTGTATAAATGGTTGGATATGATATTATAAAGGCAATGGACATTGGGACTAATATAAAGACTCTAGGGCATCGAGTAATGGAGTTGGCGAGTCGCAAATAGTACAGCTGGATAAGCAGCGACGCTGTCGAGTATAGAAACGCATTGATGGCATTGAGAAAGTTCGCCACTAGTAGGTATATCATAGTAGATATTCTTATTCTGATCGAGCTGCTGCTGTTGCTGTTATTTTGTAGTGACACCATTTTGTTGTTTTGGGTCACGACGAAAAATCTTGGATATCTTTCAAGTCATTAAAAAATAAATAGCCAGCGCTCTGTCACGAAGCAAGGGAACGCGATGGAGAGGGGGTGGGGAGCGAATACAACAGAGTTGTTTTCTAAAGGGTCTTTTGCGTAAAGGAGGTACTGTACTGAAGAGTCTAAGTGGCAAGTGATATCTGACAGTACAATAGACTTCATCAACTTGTCTACTTTCTGAAAATTTTTTTATATGACTTGCGTCGTGTTTTTTTTTTTTTTTTTTTTTTTCAAATTTTTTTTGGCCCTTTTTTTTTTTTTTTTCTTTTAGACTTTCCCGACAGGAATGGTTGCTTTTTGGCCGCAAATCATTTTGAGCAAGCAAGATCTCTCTCCCTGTTTACAACATTCCTCTTCCTTTGTATGTGGCCAGTGATAATATAATATAATAATTAGCCAAATAAGTAGATTCAATTAGATGCAAAGAAAAAAAATATCAAAAAATGTTGAAAGAAAAAATATAAAATAACTGTACAGATCACCAAACTTCATAATCGTAAAGACAACTCCAAACATTAGAAAGAAAAAAATAATAATAATAATAATGATAATAATAATAATAATAAAGAATAAATCAAATGAAAAAAAGTCACCAATATCATTTGGCTCCCAATGCACAAATCTGCAACTTCCACATCTCTCCCAACATCTGGTCTATTCTTTGGTCCAAAACCCCATTGGCGTACTCCTCTCTGCTGGCAGGGTCCAAATAATTTTGCACTTGGGCCAATCTGGTATAGCCCTCGGTACAGAACATCAATTGAATCTTGACCAATGCCTCGAATGACGCGTCAAAGTACGGAACTCTGAGAGAAATCAATTCTGGCAATTCATTCTTCAATTGAGTGTTCAAGTTCTCGTAAATATCTTTGGCAGCCTGCAATTCCTTCTCGGCTCTAGGCAATTTAGAAACATCCTTTGCTGGCTTATCCACCAATCTTCTGACCTTGGCCTTATTTTGTTCGTAATCCGTCTTTTTATGCGATCTTTTCTTCAAAGCCTCTTCGACATCGGTAAAATAGTTGCAAAACTTGGAGATCGGGTCAAATACCGCCTCTCTGAATGGCTCATCAATCGAGGTGCTAACTTGGGTGTCCAATTCCTTGACACATTGATTGTAATAATCCCCAGTAGATTGTATGGATGCACTGGTTTTGGCATCTTCATAAAAAGTCGCAATGATCTCACCCATTGCCACTTGCGACGCACTCACGGCTCTCAAACTATCCAAGTACCCTTTGGATTCTGATTGCATCTTCTTTCCGGCTTTTTCAAGCACTTTATAACGACGTTCTTCCACCTCAAACCCTCGGTCATTCACCTTATCGGCGTCTTTGACTAGCACCTGAGCAACATAACGTTAGTAAATTATCGCCGATTGCCATTGGAAATGACATATACTTACTTGGTTGGTGGCTCTTTGCACCCCTTTTTTGAACCCGGACCAGGACATTGTGTAGTTGTTGAATGGTTTTTGTTGTTGTTGTTGTTGTTGTTGCAAAGTGGTGGCAATCAATAGCAAGTAAAAAAGGGCATCACCGGTAAATCGACCTTTTACATTCACACACGACAGGGGAGAGAGAGAGAGAGTGTGTGTGTGTGTGCGTGAGAAAGAGAGAAGTGTGGGCCCGTCACCCGTCCTTTGATGCGGCACGGAAGGGCGGGTGGCAGCGGCTGTCTCAACATGCCATTTATATCACTATACCTCTTACCGTTCAAGAAATAGTTTTCTGTCCCATCATACTGCTATTCTAAATAGTTTACATGCTATATTACAATTCTATAATACCTCACCCTCAAAGCGAACCATATTCTATCTCGTTTTCCTCTGCTTTAATCACAAATTCCTCACCAGCTTCGATCTGCTTAGCATCGATAATCTCCAAATCAGAAGAAAACTTCACTTGTTCATTGTTGATTTCAATTGTTTCAATATCAATATCCGGCAAATTCTTTTCTGGCCCCCCATGAATACGATCAAGGTTGATTTTCTCTCCTAAAATCACCCCCAATATAATAAGGGCCCCCAGCTTGGAAATCACCAATGAGTTCTCTTTACAATACGCAGCAGCAATACATTCAGGACATCCAATCTCACAAGGACAGGTTCTCACCCGGTTATAAGCTTTGCGTAAAATATCGTCGATATTTTCAAACGCCTTGATCGATAACCCCGATCCAAACCTCCCGCCTTTAGAATCGGTGAAAATCAATCTTGCTGGGCGTATTCTTTTGCTTTGTCGTTTGGCAAATTCTTTCTCTGGTGCTTTACACTCAGTTTGGATTTCATCGATCCCACTAACGATCACCAATGGCATGACGTTAATAATCGCGTGTTCTGCCCCGTGGATGCCTGCAGAAACGTTCAATTGCTTGGAATTAATCATGGTAATCGCCTCCATGGGGATATCGATCCAAAATCCTTTGGAATCAAGCACCACCGGAGGGTTCTTGACATCCACAGAATCAAGAATCTTACCACGTTTATCAACTTTGAAAAACCCAAATACTTTGATGGTGGTTCTGATTTTCCCATAATAAATTGGCACATCACTTGAACCCTTTTGCGATCTGATCTTCTCGATTTCCATTGGGTCAACATCGGTAAAATCTCGCTGCTTTGTCACCCAGTCAACACTCACCCGCTCAACTTTGGCAAAATGCTCTTCGGCATTGAATTCTCTCACAATATATGGTAACCCTTGATGGATCAAGATCCCTTCTTCGTATAATGTAAAGCTGGTTCTTGAGGTTTCGATTTCTTCAATTACCACGTTTCGATCATTGGTTATGTCCACCACCGCAAACATATCTTCTTCAATTCCTCTTAATGACACATGTTTCGAGGGCCACGGCAAATATTTTGGGTGACAGTGATACCCATAGTCATCTCTCACAAGTTTAGAATTCACAATCGATTCATACTCTGGCAAATTTTTTGGATCATCAACAAAAAATTGCTCGTCATTCACCAAGTTTATGGGAAGTTCGAACCCTGCGCATTGCAAATGTTGTTCCAAAATCATCACGTTATTGAAGTCTAATACCAAATCCTGGAATTTCCGTTCAGTCAAAAGCTTGGGATTATCCATATAATATTGGTTTACCGGATCACCAGCCCCAACGTACAAAGTCAACGAGTCTTTGTTTCTTCTACCCGCTCTACCTGATTGTTGATGGAAATTGGAAATTGAAATTGGGAATCCACAAATTAGTACCGCGTCTAAAGTCCCAATATCAATCCCCAATTCTAAAGCGTTGGTGGCGATGATCGCCTTCAAGTTTCCTTCGAACATTTCTTTTTCAATTTCACGTCTATCAGAAATAGAGTACCCACCACGATAACTCATGATTTGATTTTCAATGTGAAGCTCATTACGATCTTTCAAAATCGATCGCACTTCCTTCATTAACAATTCTACGGTTCTTCGCACCACACAAAAGCAAATTGTTTTCACGTTACTCAACACCATCTTGATCAATAATTTCGCGGTTTCGGTAATGAAAGATTCCCGTTCCCGAGTCCGTTCATCGATCAATGGCGGATTCCACACTACCAAGTACTTCTCTCCTGAAGGAGAACCATCTTCACTAACGTGGACAATCGGGGCCCGCAGTTCGTTGATCCCAAAAATCAATTTCATATGATCCACTGGGTCCTTCAAGGTTGCCGAACACGAAATGAATTGGATATCATCATTACCCAAATAATGGCATATTCTTCGAAGTCTTCTTATAACCAATGCCACATGCGACCCAAACAACCCTCGATATATATGTAATTCATCAATGACGATAATTTTCAAGTTTCTCAAAAAATTCCGCCATTTCTGATAATTGGGCAAGATATTTGCATGGAGCATGTCAGGGTTGGTAAAAATCACTTTGGAATTATCCCTAATGAAATTCCGAGTCTCCGAGCTTGTATCACCATCAAAGGTTTCCACAACAATATTTTGTAGTACCTCTATTTCGCTAAATAATTCTTTCAAAGACCGTTTTTGATCTTGAGCTAATGCTTTGGTTGGGAAAATATACATCGCAGTAGGAACGTTTTGCAAATCGATTTGGTTCAATTGATTATCATAGGTGGCAACACCACCGGTTTTTTCAATGATGTAATCATAAATGAATTTCATTGCTGGTAATTGATAAATCAAAGATTTACCCGATGAAGTCGAAGTGGTGATGATTACATGGTTCAAATCATTGATGGCATTGAGAGCTTCTGCTTGATGTGAGTAAAACTTCTCAACTTTCTTATTGTTAAACAATGCCTCATAAATGTCTAATGGGAGTTCAAATTCCAAATTTTTGAAAACCGGTTGCCGGGAGGCAAATTTAAATAGCCCATCCTCCACAATCTGGTTCTTGTAAAGTTTATCAGCTTTCAATTCTTCCACCAAATCGACGATTTTCGGTCTTTCCGAACTGACTAATCCATTATCTTTGTTACGTTTCATGGCCTCAATTGGATCAATATGGACGGTTATTTCGGGGATGAATTGCTGACAAAGCTTGGTTAATTCCGCCATTGGATCATCAATTCCCTGGCTGGCACAATTGGTCAAGAATTTCGACACTCCATTGATGAATTTCTTGTTCCGCTTATCAATCACTTTCTTCAATGTCTTGGGGTTGTAAGGATGCGAATAATTCTGGGTCTTATAATTCTCATTGGCTTTTGATTTGAGGGGATTGCCATCGATAAACTCCAATAGTAATATTTGCTTCTGGGTAGACTCGATATCTTTTAATTTGAACATATCGACATCTTTCCTAAGATACTCCCCGTCATTGTTGAACTGAACGATTTTCTCCTTGATGTGATAAATCTGGTTCTCATCAACATATTTAAATGAGATATCCAGCGGCAACAACACCATGAGCTTGGCGATATCCTCGAGTTGCAACAGTCTTTTGATCAGTTTCTCGACGTTGGGTTTGATAATATCATAAGTTGGTAGCACATGGTTTCTTGTGGATATAAAACTGAAGTAACTATTGAATCTGAAATGAATTAAGTCAAGTTCTTGGAACGATGATGGCCATTGCGTCTTGGGGATGATTGCCGCAGCATCTGGGTCATCACCACTGTTTACTGATTTCAATCTTTTCAGCGAAGGAGATGGCAAGTCATCATGATTATATGACCTTTTGTCACTCATTTAAGATATTTTCTATTTTATTTTATTTTTAGTCTTGTTGAGTAATTGTGGAGTTTATTATTATTACATGAATCCAATGATTGTAAAATTCGAATCATCATTGATTTTCATTTCTTCCTGTCTAATTTTTTTTTTTTTTTTTTGTTTGGTTTTTTCCCTTTCATATACAAAAATTTATAATAGTCTTTCTCTCTTGTTAATATAATATTTGAGAACTCAGTATCAATTGAAATTATTTCGATTTTCTTCTCCCCCTTCTCCCCCTTTCGTTTTTTTCTTCTTTTTATTTTATCCTTCATTTCGTTCTCCCCAGGCCATTACTACTATTCCTCCAGATCATCCTGCAACTATTAGTATGGTGTCCAAATCAGATATCCAAACCACCATAGCTGTGATCGACAGTTTAATGGAAACCATGTCTCTAACATACCAAGATTCTTCTCCTGAACTTCTAGTACAAGACAGGATTCTAGGATTACAGAGGATGAAACGGTTCTTGAGCGAGGAATTTTCCATCAGTTTGGAAAAATTCACCCAGATTCAGAATTCCCTTGAGGTGTTACGAAACAAAGAAGATACAATGTTAGTGAATAGGGTGATTGAAAATATTCATGGAAGTTTGAATATTTGATTCTTCTTATCGCAGGGTGGGGTAGGCCCTATATATATATATCATCATCACACATGATCCGCCATCCGGAGAACGATAAAATATGTCTAACAAAAACTTTGAGTAGTTACAAAATGGAGGTAAAAAACAAACTGAAAAGACAGACATTTGAGTTGTCAAACGACATAATGGGGAACATCCCCTACGACCATATGAAAGTGAACAAAAGACATAATCATTGATAGATCCAAAAATCAAGTATGAATAAATGTGGACCATAAAAAGATTATTAGAGGGAATTAAAAAAAAAAAAAAAAAAAGAAAAAAACAAAGATCATTATAGAACAGCAATTAGCTAGTTTGAGTGAGAGGGAAAAAAGATCATTATAGCAGAGGAATTAGCTAGTTTAAGTAACGTAAAAAAAAAAAGGAAAAAAAAGAAGATGATGATTCTAGTTTGATTAGAATATGGAATAAGTATCAACGTGAATATGGAATGAGTATCAATGTTAGTAAAACAGTGACAGTATCAATTGAAAAAAAAAAGGTCTGGTCCAAAGGTTTGGAAAAGATAATGACAGATGGGAAACGATGATAAAACAACTGAAAAGAAAAAACAAAAACAAAAAACGTGGACTTGGGAAATTAAGATTCCATCCAACGAAAAAAAAAACTGTATGATAAATGGGGAAAAACAAAACGTTAAGGTTCTTGTAAATAAAATGATTGAAAGTCCAATTCCAACATAATAGTAAAAATTCCCCTCATTTATTTGCAATGGCAGGGGAATGTATCGATAATAAAGATGGAGACGCAGATTGTTGCTTTTTAGCCTGTGACTGAGATTTCGTTTGAGGTTGTGGCTTGGTTTGCTTGTCATCAATCATCACGTTGTCTGTTTTTGTTCCGTATTCTCCGGCTTCGCAACATTTCACTTCTCTACCCCATTCACTGTTCAAAATCTGTTTGGCAGTAATTCTTCTTCCTGGAACTGGATCCAAAATAGAATAAATTACATTACGACACCTTGCTCTTTTCAAGCTTTCAATCGGGAAATAACCATTAGCATCTTTTCTACCTTTCAAATATTCCTGGTAAAATTCATCTTCTGCGAAATTTGCCGATCTCCAAAGCTGACGACCAGTTCTCATGGCCATATATACAACCCCACACGCCCAAACATCCGCTGGTCTAAGATCATACTTCTTGTTTGAATAAAGCTCTGGGGCAATATACGGAGCCGAACCAATGATACCTTCGAAAAGATGGATCGTGGACTCCCAGGCAAAACTAAAACATTCACTGGTACCAAAATCAGTAATCTTAAGATTACCATCGGCGGTCAATAAAATGTTTTCTGGCTTAATGTCACGGTGGGCAACCCCCATGGTATGCATGTAAGATACCCCTCTAACCAATTGCTTAAAGAAACAATCGGCTTCAATATATTCCAATTTACCAGACGTGACAATCAAAGAGTATAAATCCCCGCCAGTGCAAAATTCCATGACCTCACAATAATCACCTTTGGCATCTTGCAAAAGATCCAAAGTTTGAATGATATGAATGTTTTTAAGTGATGAAGAAATACAAAATTCCCTTGCCAATCTTTGGCTGTACTCTTTTTCTGATTCATGAGCCCGACAACGGAATTCTTTCACCGCGTATAAATTCTCCTTGTTTTCAGAGACTTTTTTGTGAGAAATCTTCACCACCCCAAACGTACCACGGCCAATAACTTCTTGGCACGATCCGTATTTTTCCGCAAAAGATCTTGGATCAATCAAAGTTTCTTGGATTTCGATGGTTTGAGGAAATGGGGTGCCACCATTTGACCCAGCGATTTTCAATTCATTTTCCAACACCAATTCGATTTTGCCATTCTCATTTTGTTTGACAATGTTCATTAAATTGGACATTAATGAAGGTGGTACGTTCCCATCAGGCATTATATTTGGTAGAATGTTGGAGACTGCGGAAACCGATTCGTCACGTAACTTTTTCGCACCCAAGAAATTCTTAATCATCGTACTAAGCTTTTCTTGACGCTTGGCATTTCTTAGCAAATGCTCATGAGTGCCGTCTTCATAGATTTTGAGACGACCGCAATACTTGTCTTTGATATTGTTATTATTGTTACTTGCTGCCGAGGATTTGTGAAGGGATGATGACGACTTGTTTTGATTACCCGAGTCTTTTTTGGTGGTGGTGGTAGTGGTGGTGGTGGTGGCGATGGTGGCAGCATGATTGCTAGCGCTATTACCTTTATCCTTGAGACTGGTTTCTGAGTTGCTTTTGCTTCTTGGGGTCTTGGCCGGTCTAGGTGGTCTTGAAGTGGCACGACGAGATGGTGGATTATTAGCCTTTGAGGTTGTTGAATTGTCGACAAACTCTTGGACATTTTCTTTTGAATGCAAGGTATTTTTGGAAACCGAGCGTGATCTGGATTTCCGAGTATTTTTGATGACCAAATTGCTATGGGAGATGTTTGGATTGCTGACAGTCGACGTCAAAGAACTAAATGTTATTGGAGCTGCATCAGGTAGCTCTTCATCTATGGTAATGGCCACAGCGCTATTACTGAAATTTCTTTTTGGATTGCTACTTGATCGTAGTTTTTCGTCATTCGATATTTTCAAATTATTCAATTTTTTCATGAGAGCTCTGTTATCTGCCTCATTTACGAGATAAGACGGTGGTTCTGGCAATTTGTTCAAACTAGCCGACGAAGTATTTATCGAATTCAAACGAGATGTGTTGAGAGATGATAAAGTAGACCCTTCCTTAAATGATTTATTCTTTAATGATGGGGTCCTTGAGTTTGTAAAAGATGTACCAACTGTAGTTTCCGAAGGCGAGGTATCTACCATAGAGACATGGGTGCTCGACTCTGAAGGTTGTTGAGTCTTTGATTCATGAACCCCAAAGATTCTTCCGATCTTGGAGATTGTTGACGATCTCTTAGTTCTTGTTGCAACTTCTGGCATAATGATAATGGTTATTATTATTAGTAGTAGTAGTTGTGGTAGCAGTAGTATTAGTAGTGAGATATGCTATTGTGGGATTGCTGCTACTTGACAGCAGGTACGATAAGCGCTCAAGTATATTTTCTTTTTTGAAGATAAGCTGGTCTTGGGTAGAGATATTGATGATGGTGAAAACAAGCTGAAAATCCCAAGGAAGGGAGGAAAGATATGAAATGATATTTCACAAAAAAAGGGAATGAGTACCGTTAGCAACCACCAACAAATTGGAAAACCAAAGTTAGCTTAATATAAGTGATGAGTGACAAACAACAAGATATTCCTTCTTTTTTTTTTATATTCTCCTTCTCCGTTTCTTTCACCTTATTCTGCCGAATGCTTTACTTCCTTTGTAATAATAATATATAAATCAAAGGTGATGTTGGTTAAAATCCGTTGAAAAATATCCGATGTTTTGTAAGCGTACTTTTTTTATGAATGGATATCTCTAATAATTTTTTTCTATGATAATTTTTTTTTTTTTCTTCTAACTATAGTATGGAGCATCAAAACGTGGGTGGCCAACGAGGAACGGAAGAGTGGCTACAACCACACGCCACTGAATATGGATGATCACAGATGAGAAGGGAACCTTTGAGAAATCACCACGATAAGAGAGTCTCTGACGGTGATCACAAAGTGCAAGTCAGCCCAGAAAAACCAGGAAGAAGAAGAGGAGAAGCACAATTGTGCTCAGCAACGAGAGGGAGAAACAAAAAAAAAAAATTCTTCCTGCCCCGAAAGTCACAGGGTCCGGCACCCCGCCCTCCGCGTGACTGGCGCCGGCGCTGGCGCACCTCGACATCATCATAATCATCATCTTATAATATATTATATCTCTTTCCAAGGGGGTCTATAGTGTTTATATCATATATTTCTATACAGGCAGCTGTCTATAGTTTACGTTTCTATTGTCGCAAGCATATGACAGACAGACAGAGAGACGTTACTTCGTTTACTGTGTTGTTTCATTGTATTCCACAATAGTTTTGTGGATTCTGGCAATGTCGGCCACCCCAACACGGCAGCATCCTCCAACAAATCTGGCCCCGTACTTGATCCATTCCTTCACGATGTTTTCCCATTCGTAGGCCACGTCGTCACCCAATTCAGGGTCGATCGACCAGCCTTTGGAAATGCCATCATAGATTTCGCCAGAGTTTGGGTAGATCGACAATGGGAACCCCTTTGGAGCCACCGATTGGAGATTCTTCAAGAAATCCACCGAGTATCTCAACTTGAGACAGTTCCCACCAATGGCCAACAACAATCCCGACTTGAACGCCGAAGTTTCTTCACTAAGGTACTTGACCACTTCGGCAATTGGGGTGCCATCGGCTAAAGTTTTGCTGTCTCTAATGCTCATACTCAATAAATAAGGCTTGGCGATCCCTTCCTTCACCAAATCTTCCTCTAACAAGCTCACCACCGCCTTGATTTCCCCAAACACTGGAATGGTTTCAATAATGAGCAAATCAACTTCTGGATGACGAGTAAAGTATCTCAAACGTTCACTGTGGAACTCTTTGTAGAAACTTTCTGACTCACAATAAGTCCCAGTGAACTCCAGCCCGTCGGAAAGCGCAGCACCATAAGGACCGATCGACCCAGAGATCAAAGGTTTGATCAATGAGTTGACTTTCTTCCCTTCAACGGCTTCATCTCGGCCTTTGACAAGGGCGTCCATGCATTTGTCATAGAATTTGGACCGTTTGGCCTCGGTGTCATAAATGTTTTCACCATCGTAGGTGGACTTGATCGAATTACCGTAAATAGATAGCAGTTTACTAGACGCCTGGTACGAGCAAGAAATCCCCAAATTAGCCCCACTTTCATAATAATCACGATGAAGGCATGCAACATCTTGCGGCTGCTTCACAAGCACCACAGAAGACCATAAAGCAGAGTCCATCTCAAGTCCTCGGGATTCAAGTTCGGTACCCAAGCCACCATCCAAAGTGATGACTTTTTTAGAGTTTTTCAATAAAGAATCAAGAGATTCAAATTGGTACTCTGTCTTTGCAGGAGTTGAATCCACCATGTCTGTCTTTTTTTTTTAATTTATTTATTTCTAATCCTCAATCAATTTATACCAAATTGAAAAATGAAATTCCGGTTGACGCAACTTCACTTCTTTTTGATATTTGTTTGTGGATGATGCGAATTGCTCAATAAATAAATATTTTTCACTTACTTAAATGATGATCACATCTCTTCTCCATGAGTCAAAGAAGAAGAAAAAAAATGCAGGTGAAAAAAAAAAAAATCTGATCTGCGGGTAACGTGTGGAAAAGAAACACATGTTGTGCTCTCTTTTGTAGAGAATGGTGGGTAGCCTTCAGTTTATATTAATTAATGATCTCTGGCCGTCCGGCCGGTGTTATCTGGGATACGGTACTTACGTTCTATTTTCCTTGATTTGTAAGTGGCCTTTGGGTGTACGCGTATTGTGTGTAGTCCACCCTCATATGTGCGCTTTTATATAGGTTGCCATTGCCATAATATTGATATACGGCTGTACCTGTACCTGTACCTGTTGTGCAGCTAGTAAATTAATGTCCCCCCCCCCCCTCTCGCCCACCAACGTTAACCCCTCCTCTCAATAATCTTTAACGCCCCTCGGCGAGCCACTGCGTTTCACCGAACATGAGTGACAAAATACACCACCAAATAAGCAAATAATGGGCAAATACACGGAAAATCGAGTATGAAGAACAGCTCGGACCTCAGTCTTTTTCTTGTACAACACTGTCTGTGTAAAGCAAATTCGCCCCCCCTCAAATCATTTAAAAACCACTTTACAAACTAAGAAAATAAAACTAAAAACCAAATATGAGAATATTAATAATCGTAACAGATACCTGAACTATCAAAGAAAAACAAAAAACAAAACAATATGATTTTAAAATAAAGCAAAGAGAAAGACACACACACACACACACACACACACACACACACACACACACACACACACATAAACGTAACAAGCAATCAAGCAAAAAACGAAAGCAAAAGAACAAAATGAGCAATAGAATTCTCATTATATGATATATATCACAAGCAAAGCATGTAAAACTGAAACACCTATTCTGCGCCCGGCAAGTACCAAGGTTTGATGGTAATATAGGTGTTCAGTTTGGTAGCCAAACCAGCGTAGGCATTATACCAAGAAATAAACGCAACCACAATCCCAACTACCCCTCCAGCCCTGGTACATCCGACTTCACCAGTAAACTGGCCAACCGCCAACAACAAAAAGGTCACAAAAAGGAAGAAAAACAACGAGGTGAACGCCCAAGTGGACCGGATGGTACATAACCAGAGCATAAATGTGAAAATCGCCCACCCTAATAAATAGAACCCGATGGCATCGCTCAATTGTCCAGTGGCATTTTCGGCTTCGTAGGCAGCACTGATTCCAAATGCGTCAGTAATGAGTGCACCGTACGAAATCCAAAACCCTCCATAAGAACTGAATGCACAAGCAGCAAAAGTATTACCAGCAGGAAATTCCCACATACCAGCCAAGAGTTGCACAACTCCTCCGTAGAAAAACGCCACACTGGCAACTACATTAGGAATATCAACCCCCATGGCTTGAGCATTAATCAAAGAAAGTACAAAAGTCGTTAGGGCAAACGCTGACAACCCAAGCGGACCAGCGACCGCAAATTCTTTGGATATTTTAGTTGGCACCGAAATACCTGGGTTTAAAGTACCGCCAAAGGCACGCACAAACTCGTCCTTATAAACTTTAGTATCTCCAATTAACAACACCTCACGGCCATCATCATGGATCGAGTGCTCGATTCTGGAAATCTGAGTACGCCCATCAAATGTGTTATTGTCATTACTGTCTTGTTCGTTTGGAGAGTAGGCTCTCACCGCTTGCTTTTCAAGGTCGAAATCCTCGTGACTAGACATTATTATTATTAAGGTTTGCTATTTTTAACTAGTTGTTGATGATGGGTTAACGACTATCGCACTTGTGGTTGTTTGATGAAGATAATCGTAACTTTGAGCCAAGGGAGTCCAAGGATGTAGGAAAAGTCCAAGGCTATATATACATACGCTCAATTATAGTAAGAGAGGGGAAAATAATCAAGAGAAACCCCCCCATACAGTAACATGCTCCCAAAAACTTAATCAGCCATGCGGCTGGAGCAAACAAATCGGCTAATTTTATCATTAGCATCGGTGGAGACCGCTGGAAAAAAGACGTACAAAAGTAATAACCCCACTAATTTCAGGAGTTGCTGTCAAACAAAGGAAAAAAAAATAAGTGAGAAATCTGAACTCCGATGCGGATAACTCCATCTTTGTACTCATGCTGAATAAGCAGCAACGAACCTCTTATTTGATTATTCCTTCTTCTTTTTTTTTTTTTTTTTTTGACCTTTCTGGTTCGTTCATGGAGTTTTCCTTAATCTCCATCACAAATGTCAGAATCAAAATAAGACGTCATCAACCACCATGGACAGACAAAAGAATATTACCAGAGTGTGGCAACCGTAAGGCTGTAACGTAGCTAGCATATTTTAAGCTAAAAAAACACACCACACGGACCAATGGGAATGCTTTTGATTACCACTAACCCGCTAAATTATTTTGTTGATCCAGCAGCACTGCATGATACACAAACAAACACACAGTAAGTGTTCATTTTTTGTTTGTTTTTCTCGGTCCAAACATCGGACATGGAAACCCATTTTACTCCGTTTATTATTGAATAAGAGACAATGCACCCAAGTGGTTATGTTGTTCTGTTTTTTTTTTTTTTTGTAAGTTGACAGTGAAATTAATAATCTCTGGGAAGTAAAACATTTGAGTGATGACCAATAAATAGTTAGTTAGTTACAAGTAAAAGTGAGCTGATCCTAATTTATCATCTCCACAATACTCATTGAAGCATTTCTTTCTTTCTTTCTTTTTTTTTTTTTTTTTTTTTGTTTTAGTTCTAGCTTTCCCCCCAAAAAAAAAAATACTCTGTCTTCACATCAACCATCGGCATTGCTGAATCGCCGATTTTTTCAATTGAGGGTTGCCTGTTACGTCAACTTTCAACAAATTTGTATTTCCAACAAATTGAAAATCGCCAATATTCAATAGCAAATTGTAGCTCAAGTCAATGGAATTAAGCAATGATAAATGCTCCAAATTCAGCTCCACACTTCTAATGCGATTTGATTGGAAATTTAAGTGCCTTATTTGAGAATATTTCAAAGGTATATGGGCCAACCATCCTAAGTCTCGTACAAGACAATTTGACATCCTCAAAATTTGTAACGAATTTCCTGGGTACTCCATCAAGCTACTGGTTTGTATGTTATTTGATAGATCCAAAATCTTGAGTCGGGGCAAGCTTCCTTGAAGATGAAATACTCTTGGTAAACAGTTTTCCCCAATATTCAATTCCTGAAGATTTCGCAATTTCAAACCCAACACATCTTCCTTCATCGAAAGACCTTCTCCTAACCCATTTGACACCATCCACAATGTTTCTAAGTTTGGAAATTTAGACTCTAAGGAATCCCAAGCGGATATTCGATTGTGATTCAAGTTCAATATCCTGACATTGTTCATTACCGGAGCTTCATCAAATACCAGCGATCCAGTTAAACGATTCGCCATCAAATGGAATTCTCGCAACTTCCAACAGTTTTGCAAGTTTTGTAAATCATTAAACCCATCAAAAGCATTACTGTTCAAACACAAGATTTCCAAATTCAGAAATACCAGCATATCGATATGATGAAGCTGGTTGTTTGACAAATCCAAACTCTTCAAGCTTTGAAAAAATCGACAATCAAGATTTTCACTCAATCCAAATATCCCCATCAGCTTCATTGAGAGTTCTTCAACCCCACCAGCCTTCTCACTGATACGCTCACCCATTCGATAGAAATTGAAATTTCCTGCAACCTCCAAGATATAATGTTTTCGATCAACTACCATTGACCGGCAACATATTTCACATTGACAGCCAATATCATGAAAGTCATACAACCTTGAATCATTGGTCTGTGTCTCAAAAGAAGCTCGCATATCTTCAGGAACAAAACTATCAATTGGGAAATTCGAACGCAACACAGTAGGAGGTGGTTCATTCACATAACTTTTTTGAAACCAAACTCCCTTTAAGGTGGGACGATCCATCATTTCACAAAGAAAGCTAAAAGCCCCCCGATTAAGTAGAACATTATCGAAAATAAACCACATATCGATATTGGGATAATTGGCAGCAATTGTAAAATATCGGAATTTGTTTGTCATCAATTCTTTGAAATCAACCGCTTGATATTTAAAAGAGTTACCACCAACAAATAAAAAACTCAAAGATTTCACGTATTTCAACTTCATACCGATGAGAAACTCCATTTCTTGATTCTGAGATATATCAAAAGTAATGCCTCGATCTCGATGGTTTGTCTTTGAATCATCTTCCCCAATACCGCTGGCCTTACTAAACCCCAAGGGATGAGTTGATGGGTGGCTCTTTATTGTTGATATAGTTATCGGCAGGTCACTGGCCACCTTAGATCTACCAACCGATCCTTTAAACCATGGAGTAAAGTATGCGGTCAGTTGGTTCAAGGTAGGTCCAATACATGCCATTCCAAGTATTGAGACGTCATGGTACGATCTAATATTAGCCGCGGTAGCGGTTGATGCAAGTTTTGTGAAAGGCAAGCAGGTAATGATAGGTAGTAACTGGAAGACATTAAGTTGCAATTCATGAGGAAGTCTTGTTAACACAAGATCCGGTGTTTTTTTGTTTTGAGTCGATAAAATCTCGGTTAATTCGTCATTAACAGCTGCAAGTTTTGATTCTATAAGATTATTATCCGAGGAAAGATGATGATAATGATTAGATAAAGATTCAAGTTTACTAGTGATTTCGCCAATCAAATAGTCGATACGCGCCAAAGCTACTGGGTTGCGATTGTTTTGGGTAACGCTGTTTTTGAAATTCATCAATCAAAGTTGGTTGTTGTTGTCCTTGTTCATTCCTCCATGTTTAAATGAAAGATGTTGAAGAATCCCAAATTCATATGCAGAACAAAGAAAAAACATGAAAAAAAAAATCATTGGAAAAAAAAGTAAAAAATGAAGCAAATAGGAACGTTACTCTGTGGGAGGTGGTTGATATATATATATATATCAATATGTAATGATATGGGAATATTGATGATAATCTCGGTGGTGGAAGTATTCGACGGTGTTTAGTTAGACTACCCCACCCGCACCCCCACCACCTTCTGATGGCCGGATTCCACCACCCAGAAAAACACTGTCAAGTACGAAGACAAAAACAAAGAAAAAGAAAAAGATGACATGGGCGGGGAGCGACTGCTCCACATTCACATTGCCAACGCTTACAATAAATGTCCTTGGTATTAGAGTGGGTAACCACAATGTCGACATATGACGAAATGTTCGCGGGATCCCCAGATATTTGGGTAAAATTGTTGTTACGTAATCACAGTGCCACACGCTTACCTAATGATGAAATTACATAATCAGAGGATAACATACAAGTACAAGCAGGGAAGGGAAGTGTTGGATGGTGATCTCCCCCTATAAGTAATGTATTGCTTATACCTAGAGGTAAGACAAGCATATAATTAATAGAGTGGTGTTATGCGATACTGGATACCGTTTAGTATAATTTGTTTTGGACAAGGATTGGAATTGCTAAGAGTATATATAACACTAATCAACACAAACTGCAAGACTATGTTATTTCTTTGTTGTCATATATGATGGTGTATCGATAGAAATTCACTGTTTTCTTTTTTTTTGTTTTTTTTTTTTTCTGGGTGGTTGGATCACCAACAGCCAATTGGTTACCTTGATAAATAAATATATAACGTATTGCATGGAAATGATGATTAATCCGGGATTGGTTGATAAGACCTGCGGTTATGAACGGGAATAATATACTAATCACAAATCAACTATTGTGTGCCATGTGGATCAAGACACCACGTTTCTAGCAATGCCATATATAGATAGATAGATAGACCCATTCAACACAGGGCAATTTTATTTTTTTCTCCTTAGAGAAAAACTTATAGCCAAATCAAACCAACAAGGTATTATCCGTGCATCAACCGCGGAGCTGGGTGGTACGCACAGAGTTGAATAAGATCGATTGTGATTGTATTCTGTTGAATGATAGATGCGAGCAAAAAAAAAAAAAAAAAAATATGGTGGTGATTTACTCCGATTAACTCATTGATTGTCCCAATCAATTACGATCCTAAAACTAGAAAAACAGAACTAAAAAAATAAAAAAAAATCAGTTTGGTGAATTGGAATTGCAGAAATGAAGCACTATGGGCCCTATGGGGGCAATGCGCACCCCCCGTCTTATCCATATCTCAACCATAATGGTGTAGAAAAACAACCTTTGATAAGGGAAAAACACCAAGGACCGTTAGGAAACCAAGAGGCGCTGCCTAATCTTTCCCCCTCCCCAATGGTGGTCGGATTTCTCAATTCTACTTTTTATGCTTCTTGTCGGTTTCTCGTTAGGGACAGTTGTCATGGGAATGATCATTGGCCCGCGGAAGTTTAAGACCGTTAGTACGGTAATTATCATTAGATAGCGTAAGTTAACGCAACACATGCCAGGGCAAGTCAATTGTTGCAACAGTATCTTTAAATTATAGATTGTCTCTAGTTATTTCCCTATTTGAAGAGAATTGAAGAGCCAATGATTCAGATAATAATTATAATAGAGACGCACAATTTGAGAAAAACAATGAACCATAGGTTTAACTTGCGGTTGGTTGTTTTTTGTGTATGTAAAACAACAAAGGCATCCACATTTTGAATGATTAACGGTTTTAAGCACCGTATGAGTTTCGGTCTCTTTTCACCGTGACCTTTTCTTTGTTCAATTTTGGAGCAACAATTGTTAATTATAATATTACTACTTTGAATTGATCTACGATAAAAAGTGTGAAAAAAAAAAAAAAAAAAAAAAAATTAATAACAGTAATAATAATCCAATACGTGTATCAAACAATAGGATAATTGTGAATTAATTGAAAATTTTCTAATTCCTAGCGTAGGGAAGGGATCATCATTTCTTGAATACATTTTTTATGAGACGCGGTGTGTTCAAATAAATTGCAACATCCAGGTGTTTCAAAATATTTGCGTTTTTTTGTAGACCAAAAAAGAACGTACCATACCATACCATACCATTCCATAAGTGGGATTCAAGTCAAATGTTACACTAATGGATGTGTCCAATTGGCATATAAGTATAGACACAAGATATTTTATACCATTTGGATACACTTTTATTCTACCGGAGCGCGATTTTTGTTTTGCAATCTGGAGATCAACGATATCTAAGACATATATATGCGTATAGGAAATATATCAAGGAGAGGCAAAACAAAACAAAAAATGAAATAAAAAATGGTGAGGAGTATAGACGTTTATTGAAATAAAGTCTAGTAATAATTAAGGTAACTGCAGTAAGCTGGGTACATTTATTAAGAGATTAGTTTGTTTCATCAATGCTAGATACACCTGATACTAAGACCGTTACACGCTAACGGAGAGACTCGTGAAACCAAACTACTGTAACATTGCAGCAGGATCCAAAAAAAAATAATAGTAATATACCCACAACTAATAAAAAAAAAGTTATCCAAGTCAAAAACAAATAAATATACCGATAGGCTTATTCGAACGATGTGGGCGTGTTTGGGGTTTCATTAATAATAATCTATCTGGGGAGTTTTAATTGGCTCGTGATCTGGCGGTTATCAAGTGGCGGCTTTTTATCGCCGCGGTGCGCTGCTCCCACAAAAGCGGTACAGACCGAGGCGATCTATGGACATAGCATAACTAGAGTGGCATTCTGTAGATAAAGAATTTGGGTATTTAATAATTGAAATCGACGACACCGCAAGATACAGTACAAAAGGTAAACTAGCAGAACGTGTTGGCAATTAGCAAGCGGCAATGGCTGAGAAGGATATCAGCTTCCCCTAAAACCGATTTTTAATGCTTCATCATTTTGGCGTTCCCAGTGAATGAATAAGAACCAAACTACTGGTGTTTTTCTGTTTGTTTGCGCGCGCGCGTGCAGTGCATCCGGCCGTACCTCACGGCGATGATTGATCCAACGGCCGAGCAGTCGGAACTCCCAGCAGCAGCTGCCGGTAGTTTTGGCGGTGCGTACAAGCAGTGAGAGATCTGATGGAAGGGCAATCAGTCTAATGGGAAGGAGAGGCTTTTTTTCAGTGAGTGGTGGATATCAAATATGATCGTGAATGAGGATGGGCAGGTGCGGCCCATTAATTAATTGTAATCTACTAATCCATATATCTAGATAGATCCTAATATATATATATATATATATATGTATATTTAAAGATTGACTTGGGTTCATAACATTGGGATGCTGGTAATTGGCAATTACGAGTTTCTGTTTTATTTTTTTTTTCTCTCTCTTTCTCTCTGTGTGTGTGTGTGTGTGTGTGTGTGTGTGTGGCTCCTCTCCCATTACAGTAACACTGAGAATCACCGCTCAATTTTTTTTTTTGTTTTTTGTTTTTTGTTTAGTAGAAAATTGCGATGGGAATTTTTTGCGGCTGTTTTTTTTTTTTTATGTGTCTCGCGTGGAGCGGCCGAGACTCCGGCCGGAATACCAGTGTTCCGGGGGTATCACATATCTCGACAAAAAAGAAAAAAAGAAAGAAAAAAAGTAACGGTTGCAGCGTCGTGCATAGGGATGGCACTGAGGAAATAGGCCTTGTAATTATCATCACTGTTACATCCATTTAGATATATATATATATATATATATATCCATCATGACCTCGTTCTTTCTTGGCCAAACCAATCAAAAAAAAAAAAAAATCAATCCATCCATCCATCCAACTTTATTATTTTCTTGTTCAACACATCCTCCATAACCATTTCATTCACAGACTAATGATACAATTATCACTATCACTATCCCTATCACCGCCACACACTACTGCTAATACTACTAACACTACTATCTAATCTCTCAATACCATGAATACCAATGAGATACTCCAGTCAACAATGATTAAAATACCTCCTCATATACTTTTCCGCTCAAGAGATGTCCTTGACAACCCATTATCATCGATATCGTCCTCATCCTGCTCTCCCCAGAAGCAACGGGTCAGCCTGTTTGATGAGGCGCTTCGTCAGCAGCACCCAGTTTGTACAGATGCATTGGCCACCGTGCTTATGGCAAAAAGAAACAGCTTCACCGTGACCACTACCAACAGCAATAATAACAACACCACCAACTTCTACAAATACAGTACTGCTGATTGTTCATCTGACTCCCCATTATCTTCGTCTCCAGAATCAACTTTTTCTGAATTTACCACCACTTTTGACGATTGCTCCAGCTTACCATTTTCTAATCCGTCTATCTCCAAATCATGCCTCAGCTCCGTGACCTCCCTTGGCTCAAATGAGGACGGCCATCCTTTGTCTTTCAACGACAGCGATAACGATGATATCATTTCTGAAGATGATGGATTTTTTATCACCAAAAAATCAAAGGATGATCAAGAGAAGAACTCCTCGTCTCTTGGTTTAGGGTTGAACGATTTAACAACCAACTTTATCAAGTCGTTCAAAAAATTCGCCCAGTCTTCCAACAGCGCTAACCAAAATACCATGGTCATTCCTCCAGTCCGTTACTATTCATTTATGTCCAACTACAGCTCCTCACAAAGTGGGGCGCAACCAACCTTATTCCAATCGAAACCGGCCAATGTCGAACAATGCGAAATTGTCCCGCTTAAAACTTTCAATATCCAAACAATTCCTTTGGCCAATAACTGGGATCTCGTTGACTCGATGCCATCTAATATCAATTCCGAAGAAGCCGTGGGCTATCCATTCAACAACTGTCGTTCTATAAGATCAAGTCCCTTGTTTTTGAAATTATACGCGATTGAAAAAACTGCCCAACTGAAACGTTTGATTCCAAACATCTTCAAATCGGAAGAAGAGAGTTCGAACCATTCAATGTATCATTTCTACGATGACGACGATGAGGATAGTGATGATGAAGAAGAAGAAGAGGATAATTACTGTACCTCGAAAGAATACTTTGCCTTAGGTGAAGCCGCTAAGCTCAAGCTTTTCAAACAAATAAAGCTCCAACCTCGCGAAGATTTGCCAATCGAAAGCAGCCTCAAGAATGTCGAATACATTGATGTCGCTGGCCGTCAAGATGATGACACTTCTTTGATCAACAACTTTGGCCTGAAACACGATGACATTACCCCGTGGATGAAATTTGATAGCAACGCCATCAATGCCAGAAAGAGACCTTTGGTCACATTGAAGGCCCATGGAGTGATGAAAAACAGTAATGTTCAGTTTACTGTCAAAGGGTATGCCAACCCTAGATGGGTTGACAAAAGTCACTCCAGTTAAGAAGATGATCCCCTCCCTCAATTGCTGCTCACGCTTTTATAATATATCCAACAAACCAAAAAAAAAGGGGGAACAACGAAGAATTACTGTTGATCGGTAGTTTTACTATTCGTTTTTTTTTATGGCACCTTTTCCTCCTCACCCCATTTCAATTCTTGCGGAGTTACAATTAATTACTTACTACTTTGTTATTTTTTGTTTCTCATATTTTAATCATATTGCATTTTATCTAATTTTTTGCTTTTTAAAAGGTCATTTGATATTTTGTTTTAATTTATTATTTTGCTACTCGTTATTACAATTTTGCATACTTTAACCGTTAATAATTGCTCATTTTTTTTTCTCTTTTCAACCTTCCAAAAGTTAATTAATTGTAAGAAAGACGGAAGGAAGGAACTACAGTGACACCAATAAACTCTACACCAATTAATGGAGGAGCTGGGGAAGTGAGGCACTGAGGGAAAAAAAATTTTCACTAAACTTAAAAGGCTATTGTTTAAACATGGCAAGAAAAAAAAAGGTTTACCACACAAAAATATTCCGTCGGAAAAACTGGATGACAGGTGGGTCGGAATGTAGAGCTTATACTATATCGTCATGGTTGGTCGAGACATCATCTACTGCACTACATTATACTACTTACTCACTGTACTGGCAGCCACCCCTCGAATCACTGTTCGTAAATAATTGCTTACTAAAGCCCCCCAAATGGCACTGTAGTTATTACTAGGAAAGGGAATAGAACAGAATATAAAACTAACTAACTACATCGCCACGTCCAATGTAATGTCGTTTACTTCTGCCCCTTTTTTTTTTTTCTTTCCATCGTCTAACTGCTTTAACTCTGACTCCGTTATGTCTGACTCCTTTTCCCATCTCGACTTCTCCTTGGACAATTAGTTTACTGGCTTAAAAAGATGGCTGAACTTAGGGTTTTTGTTGAGCATCAGGCTATAGTTCCGGGTAGCTCTTACCCTGCACCAAGCGGTGAATAGACAATAGAGTCTCCAGTACAATAATAGTATATGTTACGGTGGAATAAGACAGTAGTAGTAGTGGTAACAACTGTCACAGTAGTGGACTGCTAATCATCCTGGCAGTAACATGCCATCCAGATAGGACAGGTAGTCCTTGATTGACACCATGTTTCCATCCGATTTACACTGATCGTCGTGGCAACACCAATTTTTTTCACATTTTTTGTTGTGTTTTTTTTTTGATAACCTTTTTTGTTGGATAATCGTAGATTTATATTATACATACGTCTATTTTCTTGTCAAGGGACCCGTCACATCACATCGATAGTCTATATATAACTATTGATCCACTCGTTGACTTGATATAATCATACCCTACTTTCTTTCTTTTTTTTTTTCAGTGGAATTATCTATCATGGACCTTTCACATTTCGCCAGGTTCGCAACTCCTGCGGCTGATGTCTTGAAGCTTGTGCCTGACTTAACACAACCTCTTCCTCCTCCTCCATTCACATCGACCAATGAAACTCTCAAATGGCTCTATGAAGGTAGTTTCCGCGCTGAAGTTCCATTGACCATCGCCTTCATCTACTTCACCTCGGTCCATTTCTTCAATAGTTTGATCCGTAAAAAACAAATGAAACAGGCCGATGCTAAAGGGATCAAGTACGATATCAACGATGCCCACTCTTTGAAAAGCCTCCCGCCAGTGCCTGTGAAAATCGCCACTACCAAGGTCTTCAAACTCTTGGTGATCTTACACAACCTCGGGCTTTGCGTGTTTTCAATATGGACTTGTTATGGTGCAGTGTCCCTTATCAAGCACAGCAGTCACGACTACGCCCAACTTTTTTCCTCTTCCATCGATACCGCCAACGACTTCACCACCTACAAACACTTTGTTTGGAACGCCATTTGTGACGTGGATGATGGGATCTTCAACCCTACCTTGGAACGGGGGCTTTCATTCTATGCGTACTGGTTCTATTTGTCCAAGTTTTACGAAGTTTTTGACACCGTCATCATTCTTTTGAAAGGCCGTCCTTCCTTGTTGTTGCAAAGTTATCATCACTCCGGTGCCATGCTCTCGATGTGGGCCGGGTCTCGTTACAGAGCTCCTCCAATTTGGATCTTTGTTGTCTTCAACTCGTTTGTCCACTCAATCATGTACTTTTATTATACTTTGAGTACCCTCCACATCAGAGTGCCTAGAATCCTCAAACAATCATTGACTACTATGCAAATCATCCAATTTATTGTGGGGGGAAGCTTGGCCACCGTCCACTTGTTTATCCAATATTATCAATATTCCACAAAGACTTTCCAACCTTGTATCAAGGACGGGAACCATTTCTTTGCATTGTATGTCAATGTCGGGTTTTTGTTCCCATTGACTATCTTGTTCATGGCGTTCTGGGTCGACAATTACGCTCGTCGTTTGGCCAGTTCTAAAACTAAAACTAAATAATAATGATGATTGAAAAAAAAAAAAAACAAAAAAAAAAAACAACAACCCATAGATTAATTATCATGAGTATTCATGAAAAGAAAAGAAACATTAATTAACATTCATACTAGATTAACTTTTTAAAAAGAATAAATAAACAATTTGTGTAAATGATTACCTTGTGTAAATGATTACCTTGTGTAAATGATTACTCTGTATAAATGATCAAATTAGTCTTTTCTTTTCTTTTCTTTTTTTCTATTTACATGGCACCGTTTAAAAAATTAGAAAATCTTAAAGTCAAATCAATGATTAAACAATCATTGACTTTTCTTCAAATGCATGTTGAGTAGTGTTAATACGTATATAGTATTTACTTCGCTCATCTATAAAACAAAAAAAAAATGAAACATATAATACAATTTCATTTATTCATGAAACGAATAAAGAAAATGAGACTCATTTCCTTCTCTTTCTTTTCGTTTCACTTTATTTGGACAACTTATTAAATTGTAACCAATCTAAAAATGAATCTTTTGACATCTTGCCATTTCGAAATTCAATAATTGATTTCAAAAGACTCACATTATCACCATTTCCCTTGTTAGTAGATATCAAATAATTCTTCAACTCTTTTTTATAAGCATTTTGTGCTTCCTTACTTTCATCAGGAAAACATTTCGCAATCTCTTGAATGATATCTAATTCTGAAACCAGAATACTATTGAAATGCTGGTATGTGCACTCACTATCATTGCAACGTCCACCTGCCGTCTCGCTAGGACAAAAAGCTTTGGAATAATCAATTTTGTTACTCCAGGTGGCAGAGGTAATTGCGTCACTTTTAAATGACGGACTGAACCTATAAGATTTGAATGCCGTTAATGAAGACTTGAAAGGAGAAAATAAGCTCTTCTCCTTCTTACCCAAGTTCGTTGCCTAGAAAGTTAATAAATGGTTAGAAACTGAAAAAGAAAAATGATAAAAAATAAAAAAAAAAAACTGAGCTAAAAAAGCATTGATCAAAATTGTTAACAAACCTGCAAAGTTGATACTAAACATACATCCTCTCTATCACCCTCAGCTGAAACAATCAGTGGATCAGGAATTTCAACTCGTGATCCATTAGATATACTACTGATCTCTGATGTTCCAACAAGTTCACTATCTTTTTCCACAGGCAACTCAATTACATTATCGTTAGGAACCACTTTATTCACCACCATACCCGCAGCCGGGGTATTTTTTGCAATCAATAATTGATCATCTGTCTTTATACGATTTTCCACATTTTTCTCCACTCCAATTAGTTGGTGTTCCATGACTGGTGGTGTATGTTGTTCTATATTCACATTCTGCTCAATTAATAGTAGTTTCTCCCTCTTTATTTTCTCATCATTAAGATCCTTAATATCTGTTTTCATGTCAGTAATCTTTTTATTATAAAATGAAAACGCCTTTTTATCCTTATCAAGTGCTTTCTGGCAAGTTTCTAGTCGATCTTTCAATTTTTTAATTTCATCATCATGCAGTTGGATTCTTGAATAGCAATCTTTGGCCATTCCCTCTATTCGTTGCACAAAAGCTTGTTTAGTTATTATACTTTCATTGATATCTTTGATGGATATCTTGGTACTTTGTTTTGCCAAACTTTCATTGTCTTCTTTTTCTTTTACCTTGTCTTGTTGTTGTTGCTGTTGCAATCTTTGTTTTTCTTTATGTTCTTGAATCTTTCTTTTCAACTCCTCAATTTTCTTTGTATTGTTCTTTAAGGTTTCATGAACATCCTTATCTTTCAATGAGTTTTCTCTTTTCATAAATAACACATTCTTTCCCATACCATCCGTATCATTTTCATCTTCCGACGATGATTCTTCCAACACCAACTGTGACAACCATACTTTTGATCCCAAACTTCCAGAGATCATTTTCCGCTTGTGATGATGATGATCATCATCATCATCATCATGCTGGGCATGTTCAAACAACCCATCTTCCTCCATCTTCATTCCGGGTCCTTTAACAAAAATAGCTTCATTATCGCCTGAAAACTCATCTGCTGTTCTCTTTCGCGTCGTTTCTATCACTGTTGTTGTTGTTGTTGTTGTTGTTGTTGTTGTTGTTGGTGCTGGTGGTGATGGTATTGGCTTTGGAATCATCATTGGCAATTTCAAATATTCAAAACATTTTATCAAGTACGGTACGCTCACTCCACTACGCTCGACAATATCATTGAATGTAAACCCTAAACTCACCAAATCAGATATCGCTTCCGTCACACTCTTATCATCTTTGATGTACACCCCGTTGATCAAGGTTTGCTTGATCTGATAATTGGCAGGATTAATATTCGATCGAATTTCGGGATCTGTAACATCATCAATACCTGTTGACAATCCCACACAACTATTCTTGAGCGTGAGATTGTATCCAGTAACATATCCTTGCCTATCCATTGAGATCTGTGATGTTTCCATTGATTTGAACACAAACAATAATACCAAGAAAAAAAAAAAAAAAAAGAAAAATGCAAAGGAAAATGAATCAATAATAATAGAAAATAAATAGGCTAAGAGAAAAGAAAAAAAAAAAAAAAAAGGAGAGCTGGAGCAGAAACTCTAACAATGGATATTGATATTACCTATTATATCCTCCCCAAACCGGCCTTTGTGGTTGTGTATTACTGCTTCCACAGAATGCTAGATAAAATTTTCTATCATCATTTGAATTTAAAGAAAATGAAAAAAAAATAAGTGATGCTGAACGGGGCTCCGCAACTCAATTTCTTAAGATACATACATGGCAGAGCATATAGCTACATAAAGACGTAACGTGACAGTCTCACGTAATCAATGGCCGTAACGCTTAGTCAGTTCGTTGCTGCTACTCGCACCCCGTCAACACCTCCCCCACCCACCGCTGCCACCACCCATCACCAGATGGTGCACTTACTTTTTTTTTTTTTGAGCCCCACACTTCCCACCCACAACACGCTCTCCATAGTGCAATAGGGAAATCTCACAAAGGGAAAAAAAAAAATCAGAAAACTTAAAAAAAAAAAAAAGGAACATCAACTTAGACCAAAAAAACTTCATCATCATCAAGGGGCTCCTTACCAAAAGTAATACACTACAACCCAAATACAATATCAATAAAATTAATAATAATAATAATAGAAAATGTCCGCCTTTGCAAGATTCCTTAATTCAGAAACCGGTCCAAGAACCGTTCACTTTTGGGTAAGTTTGAGGAAAATACGAGATGAAGGGGGCAGCAAACAGTAATCAATAGGATATAAAATCGTACCAGAGATGATAATATTTACCATCACTTCATATTTTGTTGCTTTATATAATATTGGCCTGTTTCTCTCTCACACACTCTCTCTTTCTCTCGCTGTTGTTCATATAGATTTTCCTTACTCGTAATATATATATACTAACCCGTCATATTTTTTTAGGCTCCAGTCTTGAAATGGTCATTGGTCATCGCCGGTATTAGTGATATTTCCCGTCCTGCGGAAAGTTTATCAGGTACCCAACAAATAGCCTTGTTTGCCACTGGTTGTATATGGACAAGATGGTCTTTGATCATCAAGCCAAAGAACATGCTTTTGGCCTCCGTTAACTTCTTCTTGGGTGGGGTTGCCGGGTACCAATTAACCCGTGTGGTCAACTACAGATTGGCAGAAGGTGATTCCATGCCACAAGTTATTGATTATATCTTCAATGGTGCTAAGAAGCCAGAAGCAACAACCCCAGCTAAGGTAACTGATCTTGTTAAAGATGAAAAAATCGTGGAAAACTTGAAGAAATAATTTTGCTAGATCAAATCATTATTTATTTATTTTTTATTCTATTACCATCAAAGCATCGTTCCCCCCCTGCCCTGCCTCTCTTGCTTTACCTTAACTTCATGTGTGTATTTTCCAAATTTATTCATCATCATTTTACGTTTTATGTTATTCAGTGATAGAGATTACACTTGTCGTTTCCATTTAAAATCTGAAAATTAAATCAGCATTCCACCTTCATTCTCGTCAAATTAATTTTTACAAATGATGTTCTGAGCTTTTTTTTTTTTTCTATTATTATTATTATTCGGTTTCTTTTTGCCTAATGAGCTATCAATATTTGCAGTATACTTATTGCTAAACACTGTCATTATATAGTCATATTATATATTCATACAAATATGTTTGCAATGTAGACATTTAATTTACCTTTTTCGACATTCCCTGATGATAGCTCGGGCTTCTTCAATCTCTTGGCTGGTCCCTGAAT
This sequence comes from Saccharomycopsis crataegensis, assembly GCF_037102585.1. Lineage (NCBI taxonomy): Eukaryota > Fungi > Ascomycota > Saccharomycetes > Ascoideales > Saccharomycopsidaceae > Saccharomycopsis > Saccharomycopsis crataegensis. The sequence continues at coordinate 651,004 of NW_027043819.1, forward strand.
TGAATTCACTGGCATAATCATAAGCTGCTTTGTAATTGCCTTTCCCCAATTCTCTTCTAGCTAACCATAATCTCGATTTATTGGTTTCTTCGGTCATGATTCCCGTGGCTTCTTCCTCATTAAAACACAATTTCATATAAATTTCGGCATTTTCCGTATCTTGAACCATTTCATACAATTTCCCCAATTTGAATAACACAAAAGTTACGTCGTCATCACTAACATTGATATTTAAAATCTTCTTATAAGATTTAATACTTTCCTTATATTTACCCAACTTTTCATAACAATTACCCACAGCCGTCCACATTCGTTTATCCAAAGGCTTCAATTCACAAGCTCGTTGATAATAATATAATGAATATAGATACATATCGAGTACCTCATAAGCCTGGCCTAAACCGTACCAAGCTCTAAAATCCTTCTGATTAATATCAACTGCCCTTCTATAACTTTCGATCGCCGCATGAGAATTCTTCAATTCAACAAACTCATGCCCCATCAAAGTCCAGGCACTCAAACAATTCTTATTCAAATTCAAGGCCCTCTTGTAATACATAATTGCCTTTTCGTGCTCGAACTTCAACGAATAAAAATTGGCAATAATACAACAGGTTTCGGGACGAAATTTGTCGATTGAATTGGCAAATTGTGCAAGAAAAGATAGTTTAGCCTTGTTTTCCATGACATAGAGAATATTTGAGTATGTGTCCATGTGATCCAAATTGTAAGGATCAATTATTAAAATCTCGTCAAAAAGTGATTCTGCCAATGGATAATTCAAGGCTTGATACGAAATCAAAGCCTTCTGAGTTTTCAAAAAAACAAACCCCGGTACCATTTCTATAAGTTTGTCTAGCAGTTGATATAACCCTGTATTCTGTTGATAAAATTCTTGATAAATGACAATAGTAAATATTTTCATCATAATATCATCATAAATTGCCTCAGATGCGTCATTGTACTCATGCTTACTACCCAGCAAAGAGCTTTTCCCGTGTCTATCGTCTTTTTTCGTCAACTTGGAATCACCAATACCAAACGCCGTTATACTATTCAAGACATTTACTGCTTCATCAAAGGAGGTACAACTTGATAATAGATCATTCCAGCATTCCCAATTATATTGATATAGCTTCAAAGATTCGAAAAAATTTTGTTGAGCCATTTTATAGTCTTTCTGTCTCAAATATATCATTCCTGCCAAATAATATAATAGTGAATAATTTATTTGTTCCAAGTAACTGGCCTCTTCTGCTGAGTCTAGTGTGTTGAAAAACTGCTCAATTTCTCTAAGAATCATAGAGACATTCTTATTCTCATAACTCAAATGTTTTTCTCCCAAAATCTCATGGAATTCCTCCTGAATCTTCTTTTCACAACTAATATACATTGAATATAACTTGATGAATATCGCCCTGGAACATTTGCAATTCTTCAATAAATTGACAGCCCGATCATATTCTTTACAGTCAAAATAGGCTTTTGCGAGAATTATCTTGCTCGTCTCCTGCATTTCATGTTGGCAAATTTTATTGTCTTTAGCCTCTAGCAGCAGCTGGAACATTTCCAATTTTTGAGTTTGAGGTTTTGTCAATGATGGTAACCCATTAAGAACTTCGGCTGACCATTTAGCAGCTTTGTAGAGACCTGTCGACGATAGAATAACCGCTGACTCTTGGAAGAAATGGTATAATTCAATGAGCTTGTCCTCAGCCATATTATTGGTATAACAAAATACTTCCTGGGATATTTGGTTGAATAGGTATTGTGGGAATTATTGTGAATCATCGTCTCCAATTTTGTGTTTCTCTTTGTTTTTGTTTTTGTCTATGTTTGTTTTTTGGATATTCTCGGCGCACGCATCACGAAATCTTGGGAAACCACAACGAAGAAAAAACTGGGATATCTAGGCTTTGATACATCTACCACGGAATATATAGTTTCCAATAGCCCAAATTAGAAGACGGCGGTGTACATATTATTTATCACATAAACATAATGGATCTCCCACAAAAACCAAGTACCGTGCCCGATACTGGCATTGCCGCAAAATCAGAGCCGTTGGCATTCTCAACAACAACACCCGCTGCCAATCCTTCTAAAGTCCTCCCCCAAAAACCATCACCAGCGAGCAAATACGACGATACCGAGGCACTTTTCCAGAAATTTGATGAAGTTTTGAACAATAATCTTAGGCTCCTAGATGAATCCTTTAATTCATCGCTTAATATATTGGACCATTTGATAGTCAGTAACGGAGTGATTGAAGAAGTCAAAGAAAAGAAGGAAACAACAAATGACGAAGAAAAGAATGGAGACACAGAAAAGGTTGGAGATGGTGGGGAAGCTACGAAGGATGAGGATAAGATGGATATTGATGTGACACCAACCACTCCACCTAAGCCACGACCACTATTACATGAAAAATTTGTTGAAGAACTAGCAAATGAAAAGTTTCGGAAAACTATCACAAAACATAGCAGGGACTCTTTTATGAAAACTTATTGGTTGGGTTGTGCCATAAATAACCCTGATCCTTCGAAAAATGTTCAAGGGAAAGTCTCTGACCTTGAGAATAAGAGCATTCCTGAAATTCAAAAGACCTTGGAAAAAGAATTGGCTGGTTATTATGTTAATATTTACCAAGCAGATTTGGATTATAGAATGAAAATTCTTCCAAATTTAAATGATGTGGGTCCCAACCCGAGCAGTGATGAGACTATAAGATTTGGAGATGTTAAATTATATGAAGACTTCAAGTTGTCCGCTGAAGATATTAACGGACTTAAATCTAAAACAAAAAAACAGGAAAATAAACCTGATGTTAATAAGGAAAACAAAATGGATATTGATGAACAAGATCATGAAGCTGTTGATGAAGGAGAAAAGGAAAAGAAAGCAGCGGACGAAATTATTGAAAGCGACTTGGAATTCCTTGATTTGAAACTATTAAAGTCCAAGAAATACATTGAATATGTTAATGATCTTAAGTTGATCAAGCTCAAAAATCGCTTGATCAATGAGGTATTAACTATCGAAAAGATTAAACTTGATAAGGAAAGCCAGAAATGGTTGACAAGAAAGAATGATTTGATGAAGTTTTTGAATGTTGACTTGAAGAATGTTGCGGTTGCAATCAAAACGATCAACGAAGAAATCAGAGAAGCCAAAGAGGCAGAAAGTGAAGAAGTTTCTGGCAGTATACTAAAAGAAAACAGATGCTCTTCTGTGGAAAAAACGGATATTGGTACAGGTGATGTAATTATGAGTAGTTAAGTAGGTAATATCAGATTTTCTAAATAATGATAATTAAAAAAAAAAAAAAAAAAAAAGAATAAAAAATTATTTGCCAAGTTTACTGGCAGCTCAATTCGATTTTGTAGAATTTCTATGTTTTTTATTTTTTTTTCGGTTGTTTATTGAGCCTTTCTGTAAAAGAGAGCTTTTTTTTTCCCGTCGTTAAAATTTAGAATTAAATAGAATATTAGGAAATTTCCTGTACAAGAACCTCCTCACCAAAGAAATGCAATACAAAGCCGTGTTTATTAGATTATTTGATCTACATTTCATGTTGTTCATATGCTGCAGCATATACAGGTGTTTTGATTTTGTGAACACCAAGTGTTTTCCACGCAAGTATCATCAAATTATATCAACCTGAATCCTTGTATTATTTTTCTCTGGTAAGGGAAGGTTGGTATTCATATTCCTCAAACGGATGCATTGCATTTAGGATTTCAGTTTATCTGCCATCACTATAGCAGTGAGCGTGGGGCGGGGCGGCCGAGCAATAATTAGGCAGAGTAGTCAGTTTTGTGTGGTGAAACTAATTCCAGAAATCATTTTGAGAGAATAATACTCACTGAGAATCAATGAAGGGAAAAATTCTTGGCAGTTCACTAGGCAAAATAACGAAAATTCTAGCGATAATATAGCGGTGGTTTGGAAAATGTAGCCCCGTTATCTTATTATCTAAGACATATATATATATATACTCCGAGTTTTTTCGGTGCAGGCAGGTAACATAACGTAACCTGTGGAACACCCCCTTGGTAATCTAGAGTGAATATCTGCATGAGATCCCCAACATGACAATTTCTTTTGGTTGCTTGCTTGTTTTGTTTTGTGTTGTGTTGTGTTGTGTTGTGTTGTTCTTTGCTACTCAATTCAACATCAAATAATTTGGTTATCTTTACTCAAGCATGATTTTAGGTGGTATTTGGAGTTTCCAATACGGTTTCAATTTGGTACTTGTCATAGATAAGATACCTAGATCGTAACTAAATAACCACCAAAGTAAATATGTATTTATAGATACTCTCTTCTTGGTTACTGTCACTCTGTTGACAATAAAAATCTCTCAATATGTCACTATCTGTAATTACTCACAATTGCAAAACGCTAACTAGAAGCTTCGAACGGTATTTAATGGTTTTTGACAATAATTACTTAATGCTATTTATTATGTATATAAAATTAATCAGACCTTCCAACAGAATTTCAATGTATAACTTATTAATTTGCCTAATCTTATTATTATATTTATTATTAGTAAAGTAGTATTTATTATTATTACATGGATATTTATTATTCGTACATCGGTATTTGTAGAGTGATATTTAATTATCCATCCAAAATAGCCATCAATCCTAAAACTGCCTTCAGAAACGAATGAAATACAATTGCAACTCCTCGGGAAATTAATAATTTCATCGCAATAGTTGTCGTTATTGGGGGATTTAGTGAGCATCACAATACGAAGCCAATATGTTCAGTATGATACAATCCGCTGCTCCGACCACCAATGGCCATCCATTTGTCAAACCAATTCAACAGTTACTTCATCCAATATAAAAAAAAAAAAAGATAGATTGCTATCCCCAAACTGTTAATAGTTGCGTAATTTGATTGCTCTCCTCAGAATAGTAGTACATACGTTTTCAATAATACCCAACGTTTTTCTGGGAGAAGGCGCACACTGGCTTGCTATGATTAATTTGTAAAGAAAAAAAAAAGATTGCATGTATTAGCAAAATTGTTGTGTTATTGAAGTGAGTTCGAGTAGAGATTCTTGGGAAATGGTGCAGCCTTCCCTTGGTGTACATTGTATCATTGGGATTATTCATGCTACAAAGATCATGTCATCAAACTGTATTTGCAATTACCAGAGGTGGAAACCGCTTTGCGAAGGTTTCAGGAATCTTGCTATGTAGATACACACAGTGTGTATATATTCGGAACACATAATAGGGTACACTGTTAAGCAAGTGGAGAATAGGCGGAGTGTTGGCAATATATGGTACTATTGCTGATTGATGGCTCAATACGTGCACATCTTAACACGAACAGCAAACAACAACACGAGAGAAATTCAAGCTAGCTAATAAATTAAAAAAAGAAGAAAAAGAAAAAAGAACATCACACAGGCTCTATAATAATTAATCGTAATTCATGTTAATTTTTTTTTTTTCTTTTCAATTCATTAGAGTAAACTATATTAAATAAAGTGCCACATGGTGGTCTTACAACGTCTTTCAATACCTGAACTTTTTTGGATACGATGCCGATTTGCTCAATTCGAATCGCATACGCTTTTTTGTACAGAGAAAAAGAAAAACGAAAACAAAAAAAAAGAAAAAAAAGACATCAGGAATAATTGAACAGAACGAAAATATGATTCCAGATCTTAAGTTTATGCAATAGATGTAGTGACAACAAACATGCTCGTACTGAAACAGTGTTCAAAAGGATTGCGGGAAACGGAAACTTACGCCAACTTATACTGCCTCTTAATGTAATTTAAAATAGGCAATTACATAAAGACAGTTTAATCAAGTGTATATTATTAGCAGGTTAATAAATTAAGTTCGCAATTACCACTACTGGCTAATTATAAGCAAAAGCAAACCAAAAATGAAAACAAGGCATTTTTTTTTAGGAGAATCTTTAGCACCCGAAATTTTTAATATGAAAATATTGGCATTGAAGGAATTCCCACTAAAAAAAATTTCTAATGTAGTAACCAAAAAGAAAGAGAAAGAAAAAAAAAAAAAAAATTCTTCAAATAGCATGGAAGAAAATGGTGGCTATACTTACGTATAGCTAGAAAAACATTGATGATAAGAAAGCCAACACAGAGGATCTGTCAGTGCTTTGAATTGTTTCAAATATTTTCTAGAAAACTACGATGCTGATCTTCTTGCATTGTAGTAATCTGCCCATTCATTCTCCCAAGTTATTCACCGATATTACTCCATTTCGATTAATACGAATGATGGGAAACATTTTGTATCTTGCAATAATTAAGCTTTGAATAGAGATTCTATTTATTTGATAGATGAGCATATTTTTCAATTATTCCGACTATTTATTTTTTTAGGCTTTTTTTTGAAAGAAAATAAATTGGTCAATTTTGAAAAGAATAACATGTACAAGGTGTTTTTTTTTTTTTAAGGTTTCAATAAATGCGACTCAACGAAAGTCAAAAATTGGTGGCTGAATAAAACGATCTGATGGAATCTTCAATCCACATTATAGAAAAAAGATGAATATAAAAAAAGACAATCAACTGATTAACTAATATCCGATCTGATGATGAAGTAGCATTCAGCTCACAATATAAAAATCATGAACAAAAAAGACAATAAAGTGATTCACTAATACCAACTGATCCAGTCATCAATCCACTATAATATAAAAAAGATGAATACAAAAAAAGCAAAAAAAAAAAAAAGAATTTGTATTACCATTTTTTTTTTTCAGCAACCAAACCTTCTCATAGTAATTCGATGAGCTGATAATTTCTACTGTGTGGAGGTTTTTTATGCATAGAAGGAGAGAAGGTCTACAAATGCACAGAGCGAAAATTCTGTTATTAATTTTGTTCTCTAAAGCCATCCATGAATATTTTGCTGATTCATTAATAACTTGCATCGTTGCTGCTATAGAAAGATGAAAAGGATAGGCAAATAATGAAACCACAAAATCATCAACTGTCAATACTGGAAAACCCGGCATCTTAGTCAAGTGAGTTTTCAAAAAAAAAAAAAAAAAGTACACGCTTTTTTTTAATTATATTCATTACTTTAATATTTCTAAATTAACTTGCCTCTCTGTCTCTCCGTATTTGTCTAAAAATGTCGACAAGCATGGTGGAGCTCATTAACCTAGTTGGGTGCAACTTACAACCTCCTTCGGCATACTTAATTAAATTGGTTCAAATTTACGCTGACCACCAAAATCCGTTGAAAATAGACAAGTGAGTTTCTAGCAATGGTTTCAAGCAATGCATTCGATGATTTGTTTTTGTTTTTTAATACATGCATAGATATCTATTAAAATGATTTTTTTTTAAAAAAACAACAACAACAACAACCCATTAAACCCCCAGGAAATTATTCTTTGGCATATAATTTTCATATCGATGTCCTTCTTTTTATTTTATGTTTTTCTTGCAGGGCAGCGAGTATGTGAAGTGAGGCCAAAGAAACTGACCCACGAATCGCAGAGATTAAGTTACGCTGCCACGCTACTCAGTGTAGCGGGCCAGTGGGCCCATTTGGCCATAATGTAATTGATATGCATCTCTCTTTCCTTCTCTCAGACGCTTTTGTTTCTTTTTTCTTTTCTGTCTGGTGCTGCAGCGGACGAGACGCTCACGACGGCCAGTCAAAGCTTATGTATACGCAGTTAAACACATACATGCATTTAAGCTTACATGCATATATGCATGCATATATATAAAAACACTCACAAATCACCTATTAACTCACTCACTTCTTAGGCAATAAAAAACTTACTTTTGGTTGCAACCATGTCTAGGGGATTCTTTAAATATATAAGACCGGAGATATATCCCTGTCTTTTCTAGCTCCTATTGTTGGTTTTTGATTTTTGATCGATCGTGCCTTTCTTCTTTTACTTTATATTTTCCCTTCTTTCCCTCCACCTCCTTACTTTTCATATCACAAATAGAGGAAAAGATAAAAAGGAAAGAAAAAAGAATTACCACAAAAAACCCAAACACCCACAAAAGAAGTATCCCACTGAAATAGCCTCACCTACTTCTCTTAACACCGACTTATTTTACCCTCGTTTACCAATAATAATATAATGTCCAAGAAGTCTAGTATTTCTTTTCTCTTAGGTGGCGGTGATAGTAATGTTAACAATAACATAATTGGAGGTGCCACAAGCTGCTCCCCATCAAAGACAGAATGTTCAATATCAATTCTTCAACAGCCAATACACTCTAAAGTGACCCCAAGATCACATTATAATAACAGAATTCTGCCTCCACTTTCTGAACATCGCCCGATTCTTCCGCCACCAGTTTTGAAGTTGGTGATCAATCACTCGGGAGACAATCACCCAAGAACTGAGCCTTCAATAGTCGATGATAGCATGAATATGGCAGAAGATAATTTTGAAACCAGGAAAGTGTTAGCTCTGCTAGCTAATGAAACCCCACTTCCAAAAGACACATATTACTCGACGTTTTTTGTAACCGCGGAAATTGTTGATCTCAATGAGCCTGATACCGAAGGTTCTTCCGAGGACTCCAAAAATAAAACATCATCTTCGTTGGACAATGATACTCTTTGCGGATCCAAAGTTAGCAGTGGGATGTATATCAAATTACCAATGAGCAATTCAAGCATGACATCAACCGGCAATAAGGGTAAAAAAAGAGCTGAGAATAAAATGGCAACTAAAAGAAACCACGACTATGCGGTCTGTTTTGTGTTTGGGGACATTTCGGTGCGCAAGTTGGGAAAATTCAAATTATTATTCAAGTTGTATGAGTTTAAAGACTATAAAATTCAATTCAAGCACAAGATCCTCAGTGATGTGTTTACAGTGTATAGTCAGAAGAAGTTTCCAGGCTCTATTCCATCAACCCCGTTGAACACATTCTTATACAAGCATGGTGCTAGAATCAGACAAAGAAAATCAAGAACTGAACCTACGAATGGCGCTGCTGCCTCTTCTTCTATCAACGTCTCTAATGATGATAACAATGATAAGCTATCTAATGCCAATGACAAAAAAAGAAGTTTCAGTCTAACAGCCACAGAAGGTTTCCAAGGTCATTCAAATCATAAAAGGCCTTTGACCAATAATCAATATCATTACATTTCTCCTGTTCCTTTCCACAGCAATTCACCATTACCATCACCAATGACTACTGGTAGTCAACTGAGTAGTAGTAATAATAACACTAATAACACTTCTCCTCCAATATCCCCGGTGTTTCCATATTTCGTTGGTTCGAATGCCGGTGGTTCATATCCCAGCCCGGCAGCTCCGGGAATATCCCCAATGTCATCGACTTTTCCTGTGATTAACAATGGGTTTAATCACCACAAGAAAACAAATGGCAATAGCTTTCCTCTCCTCCAACCCCCTCATCATCATCATCATCCCCACAACCACCACCACCACCACCAGTTTGCAAAATATCCACCTCCAGGTCTGTTTGCTCCTCCTTCTAGTGCACCAATGATGCTGGACAACAATGGTGACAGACCTAACAATATCGTCACTGTTGCTTATAGACAACATAGCATTCCTACTTTGAACCCTCCCCCAAGAATAAGACGATCAATTGATGAATCATCAAAGTATCCCGAGCTTCCGTCACTTCAAACATTCCAACACTCCAGTAGTAGTAATTTATCTTCACCTCCACGCCGTCTTTCATTCCCTTATAATCGTTACCCAGCTCTGATGCCTCCAGTATCTGGTGGGCTTCCAATCATGGCTGCTAATTCCAATGTTAGGGACAATAAAGGTAATGGTGATAAGGATGGTGATAACAACGTCAAAGGCACTCCGGACGCTGGGCAGAAGATCAAACTTCCATCCTTGAGCGGGTTAAACTTGCTCTATTAATGAATCTTTATGACATTTTTTTTTTTTCAACGGCATTTAAACTTTTTCTTTTCGTCTACTTCTGAATCGAAAGATTATTGTATTGTTACATATTTTTTATTTCTTTTCTTTTCTTTTCTTTTCTTGTGTTTTACCTCCTGGGCTCTAATAATAATATAACGGTAATGTTTCATACATTTTATTGGGTATACTCTTCAATTTCAATAGTAGAAAATGTTTGATAGGTTTAAGATATTGGTTCGCGTGTATTACCGTGATTGAACTAATTTCTCGTGTTTGAAGCTTAGGAATCCAGAGATTATTAGATGAGAGAGTGCTACATTCGATTTTCATAAATAGTTTCCATAATATCAATAGTTACAATCTATTAATTAGCAAAAAATAAGTGTCGATGTTAATTTTTTTTTCTCTATAATTTTTTTCTCATTTTTTGTGTAAAAATAAAATAAAATTTGAGTGTATTTATTTTCATGGCGGTTGGGGATACCCAAGTGTCTATAGGAGAGAGAGAGTTTGTGTGTGTGTGTGTGTGTGTGCTATAGTGACATCAATAATAACCAAATTATGTATCCCTTCGAGGTACAAAAAAAACGAGCCTAGCAACCTCAGGATTGGTCGGAATTATAGCAGCTTATTTTATGCACAACAGCGACCGCATCATAAAATACTGTTTTACCTTAAAATTTTTCTTAGCGGGTACATGATTTGCCTATTAATGTATAGGCGTCATGTAGCAGCTGACGTTTCTTTTCGTTGCTACTGTAACCTTGCCTGTTTTATATATCAGGACGTAGCTAATCATACATTGTATATCATTTCTCATATATTATTCATCCTATGTGTACAATTGATTACTGCCAGGGGAAAGGTTGACCGGGCTGATGATTGCTGATCAGGAGAAAACTGACCAGGATCCGAAGATGCACAGAAGGTGGTTGAAATTAACAAGTTTCGGTTTAAAATAGAAACAGACCAGGATTCGGTTTAATTACATTACTGGGAATTACGCATAAAAGGCAAAAACGAACCATCCGTATTTTATTTTTTATAATCCAAGAAGCGATGATTATTTCCATACCGCCTGAAGCAATATTTGGCGAAATAAATTTGGTTGTGAAGACGATTAGGTTTAATAATAATTCAAAATAGGAGAAATTTAAGCGTATCATCTAATCGACTAATTTTGTTTCGTATCTTATACTAACTTATACGGTGTTAATTATCCTAATTACATCTACTAAAAAGTCTTTTTTCTTTTTTTTTTTTTCCTATTAATTCTCCTGATATCCTTACAAAAAGCTCCTCTGTGTAGGTCCAACTTGTTTTAGTTTTTTATTGTGGTATGATTAACGTAAAAGTTTTTCCTTGTTTTCTTTTTCTTTTCTTTTTTTTTTAAAAAAAAAAAACCTTCTCTTTTTTTTTTTTTTTTTTCTTGTTGTTTTTTTTTTTTGTTGTTCTTTTGGTGGAAATAAATAGGTTCTGGTATTATTAACTTGGACGACAGGGAATAAATTAGATTGAAAATTTTTATTCGTGATATTTGACGATCTCTGTGAGAAAATGCTCATCGTCGTTCCCACTGATTAATCTTTGATGCATATACGATACCACTTCGCTTCACTCCGATTTATAGGATATAGGTAGTCATACACCATTACTTCTAACCACATTTCTTCTTCTTTATCTAGTTCATTTTAAAAACATATCCAAAGTCTTTTATTGTTAAACTGTTGCTATTTATTACCTATGGCGAATATAATCCTACAACAATATTCAAGAAGATTACCAGGTCTCTCTGGGCAACTATTATCCCACTCCAAGTAATAATCGCGCGAAAGATTTCAGCTCAATAATCTGGCTTAGCCATTCACTGCATGTTGTTGCGTAAAGATCTTTTGGCATGGAGCCACGGAAATGTACCCAAGCGTGCCAATAATCACATAACTATACTTACATTATAGATAATAGAAAAGAGAAAAAAAAGAAAAAAAGTAGAGAAGAACAAGCATTGATTGACCCGCTCTTTTATGTACCATCATACAGAGTAGCCGTGCAATTTGCACTTACTGAATGTACGTGGGAACCACCACTTCTGTAATCAGTACTAGGCTTTAATAATTTCTAGAGAACTACGAATAACATGCGTTTGGTACTCCTGTTTTTTTATTTTCAAATCACACCTCTTATTGTGGATATTAGTTATCAAAGAAACTTTTGTCGTCACTTTTTGCCATGCAAAAGTCCCCTCATATTTGGGTCTTTAGGGGGTGTTTTTTTTTTATTTTATTCACCCAAAAAACAAAAAAAAAAAATATTATGAATAGTGCGACCAAGTGCGGGATTGTTCTACTTGAGGTCAAAACTAGGTAGTTGTATTAAACGGAAGAATATGAAAAATATCTCTATCCGCTATAATAACATCATCGTGGGTCATAACGGGGTAGCCGCACTATAGAACAACAATGCATAGTAGACGCAGGAAGGGACAATAGAGAAATCTGAAAATTCCTTTTATGTTGGGAAAGAAAGGAAAAAAAGGTAAAGAAGAAAAAATTGTTCGAAAAATTGCAATATCAGGTAGATGTCTCGAACAACACGCCTCGTGGAAGAATAAAATACTGTCAATACTGACAGTCATTGCATATAATAGCAAATTATTAGGCTCTTATGCTCAGGATTATTTTTCTTCTTTATTTCATCGATCTTCCACTGTATGGCAGTCCGCTAGATCGGCAACTTCACTATCCAGCCAAGCTTTTCTTCATGGGTCCAGATTATTTACCAACAGCTCCTTCGAGCTCGTCTATGTCCGTACAATTGTTTTGGGTATGTGCTACCGTAGTTGCGCTTAAATAATGTGGTATGCGTTGTACCGCAGCTTCAGATTTACTATTGTTGTATTTGATTACAAGCTACTCGGCTATATTCTGGAATTCTATTACAACAGGCAAACATGATATGCACTTTTGTTTTTGTTTTTTTCAGTGAGCGTTTCCAGTTTTTAGATAGAAATCAATATGAAAGTTATACACCTAATACACAGCCTTTTACTTTAAATTTTTTGGAAGTGTAGAAATTATAGCCGTAAGGCAATCTCAGAAATCATTAAAAAAGAGACCCCTTCCATTTAAGCTCGGAATGTAAATATTGTAATCTATAACTGTCAGGACGTATTAGCTAGGCGGTCAATCTGTCTTGTTGCACCTTGTGAGGCTGACAGTAGGAGGACTCGATAAGCTCTTGATCATCCATGAAATATCCTTACTATCGGCACAAGACATCATTAGTATGGGTAGAAACCTAATAATCAGCCATCTACCAACACAAGCTGATGGTATCATAAGAATGATACGCTCTGGCAGTGATTGTAGAGTTATTTTTTCAACAGAGTGTGGCTGAAGTGTCGATAAAACGATTTTCCGGATGAAAATAAGGTTGAGGATGTTCACGTGCTGCATTGGATTACCTATCCAGAAAACGTGTCCTACTGCACACTAGTTAAACTGTATGCATATGCTTATTTGACACATACAAGCAGAGGCCAAGACGCATTCAAACAGACGCTAGGGTTTTGTATCGTATTTGGAAAATGCGATAGCGTTTCTGAGATAAGAAATATGCAATAGGAATAATATCAATTCTTGGGCTTTATTCCGAGGAGAAGAAAAAAATGAGAGAGAGAGAAAGAGAGAAAGAGAGAAAGAGAGAAAGAGAGAGAGAGAGAAAGAGAGAAAGAGAGAAAGAGAGAAAGAGAGAAAGAGAGAAAGAGAGAAAGAGAGAAAGAGAGAAAGAGAGAAAGAGAGAAAGAGAGAAAGAGAGGCATGACGTTCCACAACTTGTTTTATAAAAGAATTGCTGTTGTATCTCTTTCCTTTTCACTTTCTACCTGAAATTGGTGGCTTGCATAATACAAGATTAAAGTTTATGGTTCCATCTGAAATGAAGGGATTCACTTTTCAGATTATTCTATTATATGCCTATTTTGCGGAGGGAAAGACGTTCTCAAATTAGCTAGTTGGCCACTATTTACTTTTCTGAGAAAAAATCCCTCAAAATTCGAATCAGCAAGACAATATTCATATCTAGTATGCTGCACACATAAATAATATGTTACTCCAAGAACTTACTGACGAGAGGAATCTGAACCCCCCTATATTTAGAGCTACCACCTGAGGCTCTGTCGTCTTTTGTCCTTGAGTGTCTCGCGATTATAAAATGTGTATCAAATCTACTTTGCCGTTAGTAAGTGTTCATACAAATTAGATCTAAAGATATTTTAGGGAGGAAGGGTCTAATTTATTGTTAGCATCAATACATCCACATTCTGACGATTTTTGGATTTCGCCCTATCGTTGAAATTGCCTCTTATTGTTGTCAGCAGCTTGGAACTCTAAGTAGAGAAAAGTGAAAAAGTGAAAGAAATAGAAGTTCTAAAACAAGTCAAGCTGAAACAAGTCAAGCAAAATTAGTGTCTGTCACATTGTTTTCTCAGAAGTTACTTATATTACTCTATGTATCTAAAGAGTAGTTAGTGACGCAAAAGAAAGTAAATTTGAATAATGCTCGAGCAAGCTTCATTCATTAATGTGTGATGGAATTTTAGAAAGAGAGAGAGAGAGAAAAGACAACAAACAGAATTTGAGGCTGATTTTCGCTGTAGATTTAGAAGAGAGTGACAATTGTTCAATCAGATAAGCCAATACCGCGAAATACGGTATCTCTTGGTTTGGGTCACTTTATGCATACGCAATTTTTGTGTTTTTCTGTTGTTTTTTATTCTTAGCGTCCCACTCCTGGAGGCCTGAAAATGAGTTAAGCAGGGTGACTGCCACATATGTTAAGGTTTCAGACACTTAACACTGGTGCGACGCTCGCCTATCGTCCGAAACCCCTATTCAATCCTTGGAGCTCCATAAATAACACAACATTTTACAATTGTTGAGTGAGTTTCCAGCGTTTTCTACAAAACCTTTGCAAATTCTTGGTTATCACTAGGGCTATAGCACATTTTTGAGGAAATAAAAAAAAAAAACGTGCACTACCAACCTGATACGATTAGGTATCAGAAATGGATTATAGTTTCAGTTCAGGCTAGTTAGATTTGTGATTTGGTATTTATGTATACTTTTGGTGACATAATCCCGTGTCAATTGGTACACGGTTTCAAGTTGATTGATAATTCTGCATTTTAGCATTGCGATAAATTGAATAATAACATACGATAAAATCTGGGTGTAAACAGCCTATTCGAAGATTCTGGTTTCATGTATAGTCAGTCTTCTTGCCAATAGCTCTTTTGTAGAAAAGTCAAGCTTTGCAAGAAATGTTTTCGAATGCTTCATAGCTAGCTGGTTATACATCTAATTTTCACTTTACCTTCATTGGATCTAAACGAGAAAGCAGATATATCTCTTGAAGAAAAATACTGCAGCTGCAGCAAGACGGAATATACAAAAGAGCATCCGAATAGAGTAATGTTATTGGCGACTTCGCGCGATTATGACTTGTGGTAGGGTAAGATCTATCAGATCGGTAGAGTCTAAGAATATCGGATTTAAGATGATTCTGGATTAATACAAGCAATAACTTAATAAAGTTAACAACGTAGTAAAATATAATGATTGAATAATGTGCTGCCTCTCTAAAAGCAGTAGTGAGATAATAAGGTAGAATAAGTAAGTAAAATAGAAAGTAGGAAAATACAGATTAGAAGTAATGGTGTTATGGCTACTCACACTCTAGGGTGTTGTTAGCAAAAAGTGTACAAGTACGACTAGTACAGTAAAAGCAAATCACATGCCACGTTGCGTACAATAAAAGCTGCGAATAAAAATGATTCAACTTCTAAATATTGCACTAGTTTAGAATCTCGTTTAGAATTTCCATGTCTTTTAAGAAGAAATGTAAAATATGGACTTAATTCAATTATCATTTCAATAAGTGCACATATTTAGAAGGCTGCCCCCTCCTTGTATTTGAAAGAGATACATATTTTACATGTTTATTCATTAGCAGTTTCACCACTGATTAGCAATTTAATCTTCCAATTAACATGATGGGCAATGCAAGGTAATTACTAGCTAGTTGCGATTTCTCAAACAGCCACAAAACTATAAGTATTTACCGTAAAAGGGTATATGACTTCAGGAAGGAGGTGTTGATTAACTTTAAAAAAATGTGCCCCATTACATGCTTGCGCTGCTGCCCAAGAATGACCATAATTATTATTGTGGTACGATTTTTTATTAATCGATGATAACTGTAGTAGCCGGAAAAAAAAAAAAAAAAAAGGAAAAAAAAAATGACAGTGTTGTGGTACTTAAAACAGCCTGTCTAAACTGTAATTTCTTTTTTCGGTAAATAGTTACCTGTTTCATTTCCATCATACGATGGTTGTCTGCGATCTCGTAAATTCGTACTCTTCGAGAAGATATGTCAAAAGATCTCACGTTTTAGCATGGCGCACATCCATAATATATTAGTATTTTTGCATGATTTGCGCGATACGCTGATCTTGTCTGCCTTGGGTTCGAAATATATGGGATTTGATTTGGTATGGGTGAAGGGAAACCTTTGATGTTGCTTAGAATACATTCGATGGTTGCCTCATATTGAAAAAAAATCTAAAACCAATAGGAGGCGTTATTGAAAAGGAAAAGGAAATAGCTCTTGGACGATCAACAGAATTGATGAATGAAGATATAAAAGTGTTATTATTATTGAATTGTGTTTCAAAAACTACGAAACCAATAAACCAGATTAGAATTTTATCACAAATTTTTCTAATATCTAAATTCAACAAAGACCTAGCAAACCCTGATGATTTAGCCACAAAATCACTTGAAATATACCATATAAGAATAGTTTATGAAATATTAGCTGTAATCAGTACCCTTCACCTAAAAAAAGTGGGGCTAAGATGAGGTAGAATGTTACGTTATTGACTTAACAATGTTTCCTCTTGCTGTGAAAGACTTTCAATAGTAGTCATTTTGTCAGCTTTTCGTTCCCATTTATTTCTCATTTATTCAAGATTTAGAACAAGCTCCTATATCCTTAGACTGGGAAGACAGACTATTCGCCTGTAATATCTTATGTACAGTAATCTAAGTGTATCTTATCCAAAAATGTGTTAGATAAATGCAGTTTTGAAAGAATTGTTGCTTCTGCTTCGTTTGTTCTCTTTTTATTTCATTTATTATATTGTTTTTAAAAACAGTACTAGTAGCATCTTTCTCAACTCTTAAAAATAGGACACCAAACTCAAAATGGAAACAGAATTGTACCTGAGCTCCATCATTGTACTTTCTGAAAAATCATTTCTTTGAATAGCCCTTATAAATATAAGTTCTTTTTGTTGTATTTTTATCCAAATGTTTCATACAGGATGTATCTTGATACAACCTTCACGAACACAAAGATGATACAATCTCTTTTATTATGCAACAGAATAGACGTTTTTTTTCTTTGTCATCTTGATTATATATTCCTCTTTATCGAGTGATTTAAATGTGTATTTTATTAATGACATCCTTGAACTGTCTTTGACCTCTGTATTCGTTTATTGAGCCATTAAGTTGTTTGCCCCAAAGAATAACAGCTTAGTTATCTTTGAAAATCTAGGAGCTGAAAGCAATAGTAATATTCTTCAATGCTATGACATCCTAGAATTTAACTGACAAAAATGAAAGTAGTGACTGGAATATCTTACAAGAAATAGGAAAATTGCAACGATTTCTTCTAGTATTGATCGAAATACTACTTATATTTGGCAACGGTGACACCAGCCACAACAACCAATACACAAAATATAAAGGAATAATATATATATATAACAGAATTATATCATATCGAAAATCTTTTCCTGCTAGGGAAAACAAGAAACAGTAGTAACAACACCGCATCCAGGTTGAGCCGCAATTTGTTCGTCACCCTGCCTGTCATGTCAAATACCTAGATCTTGCTAATGCAAAGGAATAGACCTTTGCTCCTACACAGTAATGGAAATCTGTACAAACAATAACCTCCATTAATCATAATTTATTTATATGCTAAGAACATACTTATAAAAGTAAATTTCTACGAAGGCACTTCAGCCAATCACATTCCAGCATTACTAATCCCCATAAGTTTTTTCAGTGCGTCGCTCAGAAGCCCTGGCCCCATCGAAAATTTTTTTTTTTTTCATCAACCAAATCAGCCAACATCAACTAAATGAAAGAGAATCCATTGCAAAAACAAGGAAAAAGGCTGCGTGAATAATCCGTTCAAGATGTCTGATAAAATGAAGAATACCCGTATTGCCATTGTCTCTGAAGACAAGTGCAAACCAAAAAGATGTCGTCAAGAATGTAGAAAAGGGTGTCCTGTGGTGAAAACTGGGAAATTATGTATTGAAGTGACACCAGCCTCCAAGATTTCTTTCATTTCTGAAATTCTTTGTATCGGTTGTGGTATTTGTGTGAAAAAGTGTCCATTTGATGCCATCACTATCATTAACGTCCCAACAAACTTGGATAATGAAGTTACCCACAGATATAGTGCTAACTCTTTCAAATTGCATAGATTACCAACCCCAAGACCAGGTCAAGTTTTGGGGTTAGTCGGTACTAACGGTATTGGTAAATCTACCGCTTTGAAGATTTTGGCTGGTAAGCAAAAGCCAAACTTGGGTAGATACGATGATCCACCTGATTGGGAGCAAATTTTGAAGCATTTCAGAGGGTCGGAATTGCAAAATTATTTCACAAAGGTTTTGGAAGATGATATCAAGGCCACTATCAAGCCTCAATACGTCGATAATGTCCCAAGAGCCATCAAAGGTCCATTGAAAAAGGTTGGGGAGTTGATTAACGCTAGATTAGAGAGATCAAAGGAAGACGCCAGATATGTGTTGACTACCATGGAGTTGAAGCATTTATTGAAGAGAGATGTTGCTGCTTTGTCTGGTGGTGAATTGCAAAGATTCACTATTGCAATGACCTGTGTTCAAGATGCCACTGTTTATATGTTTGATGAACCATCCTCTTATTTGGATGTCAAGCAAAGATTGAAGGCGGCTGAAATCATTAGATCTATGTTGTCTCCAGTTACTTATTGTATTGTTGTCGAGCACGATTTGTCCGTTTTGGATTATTTGTCAGATTTTGTTTGTATCTTGTATGGTGTTCCATCAGTTTATGGTGTGGTTACTTTGCCAGCTTCTGTTAGAGAAGGTATCAACATCTTTTTGGATGGTCATTTGCCAGCCGAAAATTTGAGATTCAGAACTGAATCTTTGCAATTCAGATTGGCTGACGCTAATGACACTTTCCAAGTCGATGCTTCTAGAAGATTTGTTTACCCAGAATTCTTTAAGACTCAAGGTGATTTCAAATTGAGAGTCAAGGAAGGTGAATTTACCGACTCTGAAATTATTGTTATGATGGGTGAAAACGGTACAGGTAAGACCACTTTCTGTAAATTGTTGGCTGGTGCCATTCCACCAGACGATGGTAGTCAGGTTCCAAAATTGAACATTTCTATGAAACCTCAAAAGATTGCTCCAAAGTTCACCGGTACTGTCCGTCAATTGTTCTACAAGAAGATCAGAGGCCAATTCTTAAATTCCCAATTCCAAACCGATGTTGTTAAGCCTTTGAGAATTGACGATATCATCGATCAAGAAGTTCAACACTTGTCTGGTGGTGAATTGCAAAGAGTTGCTATTGTGTTGGCTTTGGGTAAAATTGCCGACATTTACCTTATTGATGAACCTTCTGCATACTTGGATTCTGAACAACGTATTATTTGTTCCAAAGTTATCAGAAGATTTATTATCCATGCCAAGAAAACCGCTTTTATTGTTGAGCACGATTTCATCATGGCTACTTATCTTGCCGATAAAGTTATTGTGTTCGAAGGTGTTCCTTCTCAAGATGCTTATGCTAACTGTCCAGAAAGTTTGCTTACTGGTTGTAACAGATTTTTGAAGAATTTGAATGTTACTTTCAGAAGAGATCCAAACTCTTTCAGACCAAGAATTAACAAGTTAGATTCTCAAATGGATAGAGAACAAAAGGCTAATGGTAACTACTTCTTCTTGGAAAACAATGACTTATGAAGATAGTATTTATTTTTGTTTTTTTGTTTCATTGTGTCTAGCATTTAACAGTTTTGTTGTTGTTCATACAATTACTTCAAGCAATGACAAGTGTATTATTAATACTCATTATGACAATCTTTTTGTTTTGTTAGCACTATTAGCATGCTCATTATCACGGTTCAACCGGTTTCATCAATTTGCGGATTCCAGCATGCTGCGATTTAGATTTAAGATTCGAATATTTGCTCTTTTTTTATTTTTTTATTTTTTTTAGTTTTCTTTGCCAGATAGACGAAGTAAAAAAAGAGAGTTGTTTAATCTTAGGCTGGATCAATGTCCTACATTTGGTCAATTATAGTCCTGGGGGTTCCGATTGAAAAATCTTGTTTTCTCCCGGGGTGAATAGTTTGAATGGGAGTTCTTTTGTAACCTACTTCTGTTTTTTTTTTTTTTTTTTTTTCCTGATCATCAATTTTTTCTCTCTGTGAGATTTTTGATTTTCAAGATCAAAAAGAAATTTTACAAATGGGACAGAAATCTTCAGTTTTGCGGACTTCTTTTGTTGATGATGTAACTGCACTGTGTGGTGTGTGTTGTGCTTGGTGATTTGAGTCTCTTTTTTTTGTTTTTTTTATATATATTTTTTTATCCTCTTTAAAATCCAAGGTTTTTCCTTCCCCTGCGCTTATATTTCCCTTTTACTGTCATGGTAATGTTATAGTTCTATTGAAAAGTTTTCGTTTGACTTATATGTTTATTGTAGTCTCGGCCATTTTCTCTTGCTGGGCGCACGCAGTTTAGCCTAGCCGCATTGACCTCGGAGATTTCTGTGGTAGCCTACGACAGGAACTATTGTGGTGTTGGTGTGGGGGAGATGTCAATCTCCTGCAATATATAAACCTCGAAGGATTCCTGAGAGTGTCCAAGTAATTAACCACAACAAACCTTTTTAGATTGCTGATTCATCATCACTAGTTTTTCCTTTTTTCTTTTCTTTTCTTTTTCTTTCCTTTACTTGTATCATCTTCATATCTCATTTATCATGCCTTTGACTAAGAATACCAAGGTTGTGAAGCTCAACGATGGAAATGAAATTCCAGTCATTGGGTTGGGTACTTTCAGATCCGGTCCAAATGAAGTATACCAAGCGGTTTTGGATGGTATCAAGGCTGGTGTCAGACACATCGATACCGCTTATGCTTATGGTAATGAAGAGGAAATCGGCACTGCATTGACCCAAGCTTTCAAGGAGGGATTGGTTAAAAGAGAAGAGCTTTTCATCACCACCAAGATGTGGGGGGTTGACTACGCTGATCCAGAATCTGCTATTAAACTCTCATTGAAAAAATTACAATTGGACTACGTTGATTTGTACATGATCCACTGGCCCGTTGCCTTAACCAAGAAGTTTGACGCTGCAGGAAATGTTGTCAATGTTTCTTATTTACCAAATGGTAAAAGAGACTTGGACCACTCGAATAACTTTGTCAAGACATGGACTTATTTCCAAGATTTGGTTGCAAAGGGGTTGACCAAGTCCATTGGGGTGTCTAATTTCACGATTGCCAAGTTGACCGAATTGTTGGCAGCGCCAACCACCAAGATTGTTCCTTGTGTCAACCAAATCGAAGCCCATTTGTACCTTCTTCAACCGGAATTATTGGCTTTCTGCAAATCAAAGGGGATCCATGTTGAAGCCCACACCCCATTGGGCGGTGCTGATGCCGCTGAGTTGTTGAAGAACCCAGTTATCGTCGAATTGGCTAAAAAATACCAGGCATCTTCTGCACAAATCTTGATCTCTTGGGCGTTGTGGAGAGGTACCATCGTGTTGCCAAAATCCGTGAAGGCAGAAAGAATCCACGATAACTTGTTCACCGTGGAATTATCGAATGAAGATGGTGAGAAAATTAATGCCATTGGTAAGAATGCTCAAAAGAGATTTGTTAACCCAGATTGGTCTCCATTCATCGTGTTTGACGATGATGAAAAACACGGTGTGGTTGGTGCCAGCGGCTGGAAGAACCCAAACCCAACCACTGTTTCCAATTAAGAAATGTGGTTTTGATGATGTAATGATTCTGACAAACGGAATTGCAACCTACAAGAAAAATATATACTCACTGCTTTAGTATCTCCAATATATGACTTTATTTATTTTCATGATTTTATAAATGCCCAGAACTGTAGATCACCAAGTAAACCATAAATAACAGTATGATTCTAGCTTCATATCAAACCAATCTTGACTGACTGAAAAATTTGCTAGCTAATAACAAAGCACAATTCAATAATATATTAATTAGAACTTGAAAAAAAGAAAAACAACAACAACAGCAACTCGGAGGTTTGAAATAAAAAACATAAAAATTAGAAATTTGGAACATAAAATGTCACTATTTTTTCTGTTTACAGAAACAATAGATCCCTAATAAATAATAATCAAAAAAATCTAGTAGTAGTAGATATTTAGAACAGAAAATTTAAAATATAGGTATTTGATTTTGACCACTGTGGTTGGCAATAGGCTGAGGAATAGATTCTCTTAGGGTACTATTGGAGATCAGATCATAATTATGCTGGTCATTGGAGGTCGATGGTAATAATCTTTGATCTTCTCCAGACTCCGGATCTTGTTCATCATCCGCCACATTCTGGCTTTTGCTGCTTTTAACAATAGCTAACAAACAACATGGTAATAAAAGGAATATGAAGATAATACCCGACACGAACCCAACCCCGTAAGCGGCAAGTGGTAAATGAAATTTCAACTTTTTTCCAGGACTCAACCAATCTGGTAAAATTGCCTTGTCAATCACAAAAATGCATGATTGGTTACTTAATGTGGAACAACCAGTTTTCAAGATTCTAACTTCTAAGTCAGCACCCTCAACAATTTGCAAGTAATTGGATCTATCATTGAACGGTCTGCAAGCCAAGTGAACACTGTCCAACAATGTTGGGATCTTAGAACCGCAGTCGAATAAGTTATCATGATCAATATCATTTTCACCATGGGAGACGTGATTTGGAACAATGTGCAACTTCAAAAAAGTTTCAAGGATTGATAACGGCGTAAACTTCGTGAAGTTAGCGGCAGTTAAGGCCATTGTACTGGGAAGAATAACAGAGTAATTTGGGCTGTTCAAAACGTGTGATAAATTGGTGAAATCCATTAGCTCAAGGAACAAATTATTGTCTGGGGAAGCAGTTTTGATTAGATCAGTCAAAGTTATCTGAACATGTGGAGGAATAACAACACCATTAATTGGTTGCACAACCCCTTTGTCAAATATGATATCACGGTTTCTTTCAACATTGATTTCCCTACCATTCACTAACAACTTGTTGAAATTTTCATGGTCATCGCTTTTCACAGGTTTAATTTCAACCAACTCATTATTAAGATTAGTAGTGATAATATCTTCATCAAAATCGCTATAAACCAATCCATTAACAATCCCATTTTGCAAAATAGATAATAATGCAGTGCTATTCTTCTTCAAGTAATCAAGAGTTAAATCTAATCTTGACCAGCTGCTGAAACAAGGTAAGAAAACAGTATAACCTTTTTTATTGTTTGCCAAATCCAATAGATTGAAAGCATTTAAATACTTCATGGAAGTAGTACAGCGACTTAACGAACCAACAGCACTCTCTAAACTCAGAGGCAAGAAAAACTCCTTATCAATGTGATAAATATCAGTGTTAGCAATAGAGATTTTTTCTGATGGATTTAACACTTTCACTTCATTGTTCAAAGATAATGACCCTGTGTTTGCGTTGTGATTGATTTTGATTTTTTGACAATTATTACCGATTCTCTTGTTTCTACACACTTTGCTGTCGTAAAGTCCAGAGCTTGAAACATCAATCTTTCCGTCAATAAAATGATAAAGCAATTGATCCTTATGAGTTGAACTTTGAGCTTTAATAGATTTTTTGTCAAGGACGATCAAGTCTCGTTTTCCAAAAGAACTACCCTCATTATCATCATCCTCTTCTTCGAAGAGGAACAAGGTTTGCGAAATACTGTTATCATCAATTAAATAGGACAAGCTTCTGAAATCAAGCTCATCGACAAAATCATCACTATTCAAACCGTATAAATATTTTCTTGGAGTAAACTCAACAGGCGATGGATCGAATTCTCCAACAATGTGAATGATCCCATCATCAGATAGAACATTTGAATATTTGGCTTTCTTACCATCAATAATAACTATATTACCATCATGAAGGTTTTGGAACTCAACATCATCTTCATTAAAATCTTTATAAACACCAGCAACTTGCCCGCCAACATATCCATGAAAGATATTCCTATTAACAAGGAGGCTTCTATCGGCAGAGCCGTGAGTGGACAGCAAATAGTTCAATTCTATATCATTGATTTCAATATTCTCATCTAATGGTAATAACAATGTGGTTCCTGAAATCAGTTTGTCTGCACTACAGTAATCCACAGCCATTAGTTTACTAAAAATATCGAAACTCCCATTATAGTTACTGGATAAAGTATCAACAAACTCGCAAGTAGACGCACTTACTGGTAAAATTTGATTGATACCATGAACCACAGAATCTTGCGAGTAGGCAATTAAATTAGGCTCTACCACTTCTACCCCATCAATGGTGAACATATTCTCATTATCATCATAATCATTTTGCAAAACTTCCACGGTTATTGGGGTGAAAACATTATTGACTGGTTCCTTAGTGGTCTCAAAGATTTGAAGTCCCTCGATATCAGAAGACAAGAAGGAATTGTTAATAATATATTGATGGATGTTATCCTGAATTACCAGCAAGTCATCTTCAAAATTGGAGTAAGCAAAAGCAGAATTAACAGGAGCAATAAGTGTGAAGTTTTTGCGAATATTCAAGGTCGGTATTAGCCCACTTCGTTGTAGAACTCTCAAAAACACGCTAAATTCCACATTCTTTGACAATATGTCTATAACAGTTAGACTGTCGCCATCGTTGACTGCTAACAGCAGCAGCAGTGCGGGCGCAGCCACAGAAGCAACACTAGCATGGACACTAGCGGCAACAATGAGGGAGTTGAGTAGAAAAACTAAGCAACTGGGTGACATTGAATGTTACTTGGTTATTCTGCACAATTTTTTTTTTGTGTTACTCGAAAGTAGAAGATGGAAAATAAACATTTTATTAGAAAGGAACGTTTGTTTCCCTTTCGTTGGGTACTCACCCTCATCGCCCACACGTGATGTGACCATGAATCGGTCAGTTCGCCGAGCTAACACAATAGGAATCCACTAATAAGGCAAGGCAATCCCCAAAAACATTAGAGTATGTGATTGTTACCAAACAAAGCGAAGAATCGTTATTGTTAAAGATTATTTGTTCAGATTCGTCATTTGGGTGTGCGGAAACGTCAAAATTGCAGTGCCTGGAGCACAAAATGCACATTTTTTTTTTTTGCTCTGATTTTTTTTTTTTGCCTTAAACAACTGCAATTGATCAAGTATTTATTACTTGAATAGTTGTAGTTACTTAATTCTAGAAACACATAGCAATAATGTCCGAAGAACAGCAACATATAATCCCAGATAATGTTTCAGAGAGCGGCTTGTCTGTCCATGCCCCTGCCCCTGCTGCCGGTTCGTTGAACTCATTTTCTGCCGCCGCCGCCACTACCACCTTATCCACCGAAGATCAAGAATTGGAGCGTATGAAGTCGCAAATAGAAGCAATGGAAAAAGAGTCTGCCAAATTGGTCGAAATGCAAAGTCAATTGGAGAAAAACTCGCTAGTGTCACAGGAAGATAAGGCTGACATTGATGCCCGCAGTGTGTACGTTGGGAATGTCGATTATGGTGCCACTCCCGAAGAATTGAAGCAACATTTCCAAGCTTCCGGCGCCAGTCCAATCAATCGTGTGACAATTTTGTTGGACAAGATCTCCGGTCATCCTAAAGGGTTTGCTTATATCGAGTTCTCCGACCCTACCTTGGTCAATGAAGGTTTGAAGTTGAATGAAAGCATCTTTAGAAGTAGACAGTTGAAAGTGACCAGAAAGCGTACTAATATTCCAGGTCTTAACCGTGGAAGAGGGCGTGGTAGAGGTAGAGGTTTCAGAGGCAGAGGTTTCAGAGGGGGTTACAGAGGTAGAGGAGGATTCAATCCTTATTAGTTGAAGGTCTGCTGTATTTTTAAACAACACGAACTTTCAAACCGTTTCTTCGGTATGCTGGGTATCTGATATTGGAGCATTTTCTAATTTGGGGAAGATTTCGAAAGTGGCTTACTTGTCCCTGACAACATATGTCGCGCTTTTCTTTCTTCTGTGAAACTTTGTTGGCACATTTGCTGTGGGGTTAAATTTTCTCTTTTGGTTCTGCTTCTCTGCTGACCATATATTTTTTTTTTATCAACTCTTTTTCTTTATTACAAGGAATCAAAACTATATAAGAAAACAAAAATAAAATAATAAAAAAAAAAAAAGAATGCCAAAAAGAATGCTAAAAAGAATGCTAAAAAGAATGCTAAAAAGAATATTAAAAAGAAAATTCAAAGACCACGAAAATCAAATATTAAACAGCAAGCAATAGCTAAGAAAAGCTCTTCTTAAAATAAAGAATAAGAATTGTACAATAGTAAATGAGTGTGATTTAGTTTGAAATTGATTAATCAACTGAAATCTCGCATAACCGTTTTAGGCAAAAAAAAATCAATTTTTTTTTTTTGATTTTTGCTTTTGTTCATCAAGTCATGCATTTCATTTTTTGAATAGAAAATTCTTACATGTATTATCATCCATTAACAAACAATATTTATTTGAATTTCTAACCACGGCTTAAAACTGCATCCTGTAATTGAGCCAAAGAGTCATTATAAAACTTGTTCTCCAACTCAGTGAGCACCAACTTAGCACCCTCACTTTCCTTTTCTTGGCTGAATAACAACTTCTTGATTTCATTCTTTCTTTTAATCGGTTTTGTTATTTTGTTGAACCATTTTCTATCCCCATTACCACAAATCATGGTTATCGCTTCACCATAGTTATACGCTCTTGCACATCTCCCAATTCTATGAACGTAATCCGTGGAAGAAATAGGAAGATCATAATTTATGACCTTCTCAACATTAGTTAAATCTAAACCACGAGAAACCAAATCAGTTACCACCAAGATGTTGATCTTATCAGAGGTAAATCTATTGAGGATTTTCTTTTTGTTGTTACCACTGACGGTGGAGTTCAAATAATGAATCTCTATTTCTTGAGGAAGCTCTTGGGAATAAAAGCGCTGATAGTTTGTGTATAATAAGTTGAGCAATTTTGTTAACCTAAGTGACGATTCATTAGATTTGGTGAACACCAAAATGTTTTTAAAAGAGTGATTCTCAATAAGAGACTTGAGAAGAAGCAACGGTTTAAACGATTCAAATTCTTTATTGACAAAGATCTCAAATTCTTGCAAGTTCTCTGGAACTTTATAAAATGATGAATCCAAGCCGGTGTTTGCATCGTTATTAGCAAATTTATCATCATCAACGACCAAAAGCTTTGGCTTGTAGAAATTGAAAGATGATAGCTTATTAACGTCATTATGCAAAGTAGCAGAAAACAACAACTTTTGGATACTGTAGTTGAATACTTCATTATGTGCCACTGGCAATTTATCTGATTCAATCTTTTTGTTGACGATATTTATCCAGTTTTGAAATGATTGGTTCAACAATCTATCAACTTCATCAATTACTAAAAATTGTAAATATCTTAAATTCAACTTGTACCCGGTCAGCTGTGTTTCATAATCATCGTTCTTATCGTTATAAGTCAAATAATCTACCAATCTACCTGGGGTGCTAATCAATATATCTGGCTTGAAATTTTGGAATTTCTCCATCTCTTTTTTGATAGACAAGTTACTATTGGAGGCAATTACATTCAACCCCAAATTTTTTGTCAAAGAATTCACGGTTGCAAGGACCTGGTTCACTAAAGGTCTAGTTGGGACTAATATAATACACGAAAGTTTTGGCACAATTCTGTTGGAAAGTGACATAAGGATTGGAATGAGGTACGCCAAAGTTTTACCCGAACCTGTGGCAGCATTGACTAATAAATCCCCATTATTATTATTTGGACTGTTAATCGGAGAGGTGAAACATTTATTTTTTGAAACGAGTTCGTTGAACACTGCTAGTTGAACAGAAAATGCGCTTTCAAAATTGTTAGACTTGAGGTTAGATACCAATTGCTGATATTTATTAGGTGACAGCCCAAATATTTCATTAAATAAGGTATCAAATGGTTTGGTGGTGGTTGAGGCATAATAAACAGGTTTGGCAATGTAATCTAAATTCCCGCCATTAACGTTTGACGAAAGATACACTCTCTTATCCTTAGGAAGTTCTGGCTGAGGAATTGGCACCAATTCAGCAGGTTCCACAGCTCTAGAACCATCATCAGACATCTCTTCTTGATCTTGGTCTATGTCAACAAGCTTTTTCAGTATATCTAATGAGGCCTTCAATCTTTTGAAAATCGAAGAGTGCTTCGTCTGATTTGAATCGTCAACTTCGTTTGGCATATTCTCAGACTCAGATTCAGAGTCTTCTGATTTATTACTAGAAACACTTTCATCTTCAGACTCTGATTCACTATCTTTCTCCTCTTTATCAGATGGCTGTGAGGTCTCATCATCATTATTATCACTATCTTCCTGCTCAACCTCCAAAGGTTTCTCTATTTGCTCACCACCATCGCTGTCGCTGTCGCTGCCACTTTCACTTTCACTCTCACTGCTCTCATAACTTCTCTTTCTACTAGACTCTGGTACATATCTTGAAGCAAACATAGTATCAGCACCTCCTTCTTTACCTGTTTTTCTGTTTCATCTCCATCAACGGCTCATCGCAGTCAGAAAATTTTTTTGGAGGGATTCGAGATTTTGGTTAGCGGCACTGCCGGCCTGGCACAGAGTGAAAAAAAAAAGTCCAAAATAATTTTGGTCGAAGGATAGAGAAGTAGAGATATAGAAGAAAGCGACAAAGAAAAGATGAAAGGAAGTGTGGTAAATCTCGCAAGATCAGCCTGGAAAGGTCCCCACATCGTGCCTTTGCCAATCTCCAAGGCTCTCAAGGAAAAAGTGCCTATCAGAACCAATGCCAGATCTTGCACCATCTTGCCACAGTTTGTCGGTATATTATTCCAAGTTCATAATGGTAAAGAATACGTTAGTTTCAAAGTGACAGAAGATATGGTTGGTTTTAAGTTGGGGGAATTTGCTCCAACTAGAAAGAGATTCAAGTTCTCTGGCAGTGGTAACTGATTCTGTTGCATGTTTTTTTTTTTTTTGATTTGACTTTTTTGCTTTACTTTCCAACTGCACCCCAAAATAAATCATATGGCAATATTCGTATGAATGAATATCTTGGCTCTCAAAATGTGTCTCGAGATATGCCATAAACCATAGAAAGTCGGCTCCGATCTCTTTGTTTAGGGATTGCGTTTCTACTCTCTCCGTTCTGTATATATAGACATAAAAGTTAAAGGTTTAATCACCCACCCACAGCACTTTTATATACTCCAATAATCTTGCACCCTAATATAACGTTTTTTTTTTCTATCTGTTTCTTATTATATTCTCTCTGATTCTAAAACCGTATAATAGACACCGCTTTTATGCCTCAAAGAGCGGTTATTGCCCCGAAAGGGTAGGGACCCTGATGGCGGTTGTGTGCCCGTAGGTGGGGGCTGTTGCAGATAAGATGGAAGGATATTGCTTCTTTCGATAATTTTTTTTCTGTTAACCTTCGCCCCTTCTCGCTTATCCTCAGACACCGAGACATAATGGTTTGGGAGCATCTAAATGTAAGTATGGAGATGCTTCTGAGGAAACAATAGTGACCTACGGGAAAGCGATGGAAACGAGTGTCTTATTCTCTGGATCCAGCTGCGTCAATTCTGTTGGGCCCGGCTTTGTGTTTAGATCACTTTCTGCCCCATTAAGGATCGGATACTAACTCTTAGTAGATTGACAAGGCCCATATTGCATATGCTGTAATTGGTGTCTTCACTGTTGTGTTCTCTTTGATATCTCTTATTGTCAAGGAGAAGCTCTACATTGGTGAAGCAACAGTTGCTACCATTTATGGGTTGATTGTCGGACCCCATTGCCTAGACTGGTTTGCCCCAACAACATGGGGAAATAGTGATTATATCACCTTAGAACTTTCTCGAATAACGTTGGTTGTACTGATCTTTGCGGTTGCGGTTGAATTGCCAAAGAAATATATGTTGAGACACTGGTTATCTGTTTTCATATTATTGGTACCAGTGATGACCGCTGGCTGGTTGATTGTTGGTGCCTTTATTTATCTATTGATTCCTAACTTGAATTTCTCAGACTCTCTTATTATATCTGCATGTATTACAGCCACAGATCCTGTTTTGGCTGCGGCAGTTGTTGGTAAAGGGAAGTTTGCCCAAAGGGTTCCAGGTCACTTGAGAAATATCTTGTCTGCTGAATCGGGGTGTAATGATGGTATGGCTTTCCCTTTCATTTATTTAGGTCTTAATTTAGTGATTCATCATGGCCATGCTGGTGAAATCATCAAGGATTGGATCTGTGTTTCTATTTTGTACGAATGTGTATTTGGTTGCATTTTGGGGGTGATTATTGGATATTGTGGCAGGCACGCAATTAAGTTTGCCGAGGCACATAACTTGATTGACAGAGAGTCATTTTTGGCATTCTATATTGTCCTTGCCTTAATGTGTGCTGGGTTTGGCTCAATGTTGGGTGTCGACGATTTATTAGTATCATTTGCGGCCGGTGCGACTTTTGCCTGGGACGGATGGTTTGCCAAAAAGACTGAAGAAACCCATGTTTCTACAGTAATTGATTTGTTATTAAATATGTCATATTTTGTTTATTTCGGTGCCATCATCCCGTGGGAACAATTTAATAATCCTAGTATTGGCACAGACGTATGGAGATTGATTGTTTTGGCAATTGTCGTTTTATTTTTGCGTCGTATTCCAGCAGTTTTGGCACTAAAACCTTTCATCCCCGATATCAAGACTTGGAGAGAAGCGTTGTTTTGTGGCCATTTTGGTCCGATTGGTGTTGGTGCAGTGTTCGCAGCGATCTTGGCCAGAGGTGAGTTGGAATCCGTGGACACAGACAGTAAAACTCCATTAAAAGAATTGCCTTTACCTGGCTCACCAAATTATCAGTTAATTGCCTGTATTTGGCCGATTGTCTGTTTCTTGATCATTTCTTCCATTATTGTTCATGGTTCATCTGTGGCGGTTTTTACTTTGGGCCGTCATCTCAACAGTATGGCAATTTCGATGTCTTACACTGCCACCAATACTGCCAATACCACTGGTACTACATGGCTTAATAGGTTGCCTAAATTGGATACCAATGGCAGATCATTTTCTTTGCAAAGAGTTGACACTAAAGCTATCAAACGCAAGTCGAAAAAGAAGAAGAAGAAGAACAATAATGATAAAGATGATGATAATATCGTTGCCCATGAACAAATATTACCAGCTAATACTATTGAAACAAGCGGTATAAAGTACAGACCTGCTGGCGGGATGGATAAGAAAAAGAGAAGAAAGAGAAGGCAAAATAGATTATCGAAACTGCAATCACGCCAAGATTATCTCGAGAAGCGTAGACCTGCAGCAGAACAATTCTATTTATCCAAAGACAAGACTACCGAAAATAATGGCGAAACCGATAACGAAAAGAACCAAATGTTGGAAGCGGCTGCTGCTGTTGAAAATAAGACTCAACTTGATACCAGTTCTGGAGATGAAGCCACTGATGAAAAATTGGAAAGCTCATCTTCCGAAAAACATCAGAAACTTATGGCTTATGGTGAAGGCAACAAGATCATTGTTGAAGCCAAAAATGGAGAAGTGATCGATACCATTAATCTTGAAAAGAAATCTCACGCCAGTGATAATGATGAGGACAGTGATAAGTCTTTTGATTCAGATGAAGAAAAAACAAGATCAAAGAGACGTCCTCTTTCCAGAGTTGCTTCTGCTATCAGTAACAAAAGTGGCTCTCCGCTGTCACTCACCAGGATCAGCTCGGCTAAGCAGATGAAAAACCTCGTACACACTTTATCTGGCCGGAAGAAGGCTTATGCATATAAAGTGGATAACTATTTGGTGATTGAAAACGAGGATGGCGAGGTTGTTAGACGATATGAAATTCATCAACATGATAAGGATGACGATGGTGCTAGTATTGACCTTAAACCTGCCTCAGGATCCCTTATGGGAAAGACCTTGAGTGCTGTAGGATTGAAGAAATTGACTTCCGATGGGCCTGTTGAGGGCGAAAACTCTAATAAGAAGGTTAATTCTGCAACATATAAGACCGAAAATGATGGTGAAGAGGAGGCTGATACCGAAGCAGATGATGGTGATGACGATGACGATGACGCCACTAGCTCTGAAGAAGAACTGGACGAATCAGAACCCGACGAAGAAACTGAAGTTGAAAAGAGAAGAAGATTGGCTGCCCTCAGTAAGAGCCCTTTGCCAAGGGATGAGAATGATGAAGAAGAAAGCTAATTGAAGTTTTGAGCCTTTTACATTTTTTTTCTTTTTTTTTTTTTTTTTTTTACATTTATTTTGTTCATGTTGAGATTGCATAATTTTCACAAAGCAAGTTGGATTGTATCATTACTATAGATACCACATAAATTTTTTAATTTACCTTTTAATTGTTCTTTCTTTTCTTATTCCCCCTCTTTCTTTTTCCTTATGTTCTACAGTCTCATACCATTAACGTCGTGTCGAGACCTTTTGATACCTTCTTTTCATTTATCCTTACAGAAAAACAAACAAACAAAAAAAAAGAAACTATATGCGTAGTTAAACAACCCTCAAAGATTACTACTCTAGTCTTCCCATCATACAGTAAGCAACTTATACAGATCCAACCAGCGAGATCAACTGTTTCAACGATTTTCCAACATCCTGAAAAGTAGTCTTCTGATCATTGATGTCCACCTGCACAAAGTCTAACAACGTCTCAAACGAATATCGACCACTTTCCTTTTGAACATAGCAGCACCAATGGAAGTTGTGATCATCAATAAAGTCGAATAGATAATCATTTTGCGCTGACCCATCTTTTGGAATGATACTCTCTGACCCACAACAATCACATTGTAGGATCACATTTTGGCGAGAATTAAACTTCACATACCATCCAGTCAACGCCAACTTGATAACACTGTCCAACTCCCCATTGGTTTCAGCAATATTCTTCAAACGACACCATTGTTTGACCGCATTAATATTGGTGCCGAATTTATCATTACTTCCAGCTACCAATTGATATAATATTGTCTTTAATCCTTTACAGGACTCCATCATCGAGGCTAAACCAACCACTCTCTTTGCAAACTTCTTCAATTCATAACTATCATTTACCGAGCTGATGTCATAGCTCAACGATCTTTTCGATGGGTTCAATCTCCAAGGGCAATTATCGAGATGTTTTGAATGTATACAGTCGAGGTATTTACCAGTTATGTCGTCGAGGAATTCCTGCTCGGTGGTGGTTTCATCTTTGGGGAACCGGATTAAAACCGTAGCATGGCAGGATACACAACAAAGCAAGTTATTGACCTGACATTTCCATCCATTTAATGAACAGGTTAGAGGGTTCAATTTTGATGAGTTCAGGATGTCAGACCCAAGGTTCCAGTTCAAAGGGGAGGAATATGTGGAAATCAAGCTTAGCATGAACTCTTTATCATATGGCAAGTATGTCGCGGTTTTCGTACATGTGACAGGACTACTACCAATATTTTTAGCATCAGTAGCAGTAACGGTTTCTATGGTTGCTTTTTTTGAGTATTCTTGGTCATTTAGTCCTTCTGTGATGGGAAAATCATATTGATGTTCTACCGTCCTATCGCTAATGTCAATTGCCGATACGCTTGAAGCAGCGGTTCCAAGATTGTCGGTTGTTCTTCTGCGTCTCCGTGAAATCGAACGAAAGAGATCTAGGGTTTCATTATTATTTATGTTTTGAGGTTTATGAACCCTTGACTGGTCCAGTAGTTGCAGCAGTCTTGATATTCCAAATCTTTCAATCAAATGATGATGATGGCCAGGGTTGTCGATTGGTTTGATTTCGTTGAGCCGCTGTTGAAGATATTTGAGTTTGGCAAATGTAGCTTGGAGTTCTTTTGATTCATTACTTGCCATTGATTGATTGAAGGACTGGGGAAAAAAGCACTGAGGATAATACCTGATTTGAGGGAAACACGAAGCATTGGTTATTATTATTGTTATTTGTGAAGCAAATTTTAGGTGATTTTCTTTTACTAAACGCACACAGACACATCGCCATCCAACTAAGGACAGAAAATTAAGGTCAAAACTTTGCAAATTTAATCAATTTACATATATATAGAGCAATATGAGTGTGTATAAATAATTTAAGATGTGGATCCTGTAAAACTCCAAAACAAACAAAAAACACAAAAACGAATAGAAAAAACGGGTAGAATGAAACAGCGTAGAACAAAAAACAAAAAGAAAAAAATAATCATAAAATCATAAAAACAGGGGGAGTAAAAAAACAGAAGAGAAATCCTATTAGAAGGAAAGGCATGGGATCTAAAACTAATTGTTGGCTTTTAAAAACAAAATGGCTTAATATTTTTTTTTTTCTTTCTTTTTTAAGTTCTTGTTTAATAAAAATCTGGTACTTGTAACTCACAACTTCAACCTTTCCTCAACCTCCTTCAACACCTTATACTCTCTTCTCTTCAACTTATTTTCTAACTTGGCTTTGCCTGCCTCATCTAACTCATCGCCAGCCAAGTCATCCTTCATCAAGTATAGTTTAAATAAACTTTTGATCAACTGCTTGTCATCTTCAATGACACGTTCATACGATTCCAATTTAAACTTTAACGATTCCATTTCTGAGGCCATTTCAATTTCTCTCATTTCAGCCATATTCCTCTTATTTATAGAAGAGATGCTGCTGATACTAGGGGTATAACTATGTCCACGGTGGTGATTGCTCATGCCTTTGAGCGAAGGACTCAATGCTGAACCGCCTATTGGGGCTGAGGTATTCATGATATGATTGAAGGAAGAAAAAGTTGGTTCACCAAGTTGTGACAGTGGCGATAACATTGTTGGTGGCTGGGCACTAAATGTTGAGCCATCAGTCGATGTTGAATAGAGAGAAACATTGGAAACAGAGTAATTTTTGGAATGGTGGTATTTTTTAGAATTTTCGATCGAAAGACCAGTAACCGTGTTCTTGGATAAAGAATGATAGTCGCTCATTTCCGATACAGTTCTGGAATGACCAACGTGGGCATGTCCAGAATTGGATTTGGCATGTGGAGGAGGAATGTTTGAGAAATAGTTGATTTGATCATTTAACTGGGTGGAGCAGGAGAAAGAGTTTGATAATTTCGATTGTGATTGTTGTTGTTGTTGCTTTTGAGAATCTTGTGGTTTTGGAATTAGCGAACCACCATTATTGTTAGAGTTTGCTTGATTTTCCAAGTCAATATCTGGTGAGTTGATAATAATTTCATTCACCAACTTTTTCTTATTCTTCTCGGTTTCCTCATTACTCAAAATTGGGCTATTAGTGGAGGAATTAGACGATTCAGTTTCATTTTGAGAGAAGCTGTCATCATCAAAAAGGTTCGAACATGTCGAGCTTCTGGTGCTGGAATCCAATTCTTCATGGGTGTTATCACCAGATTTCTCAACCGAGACATCATTCTTAGTACTCTCAGCAGCAATGAGCGCATCAAGGGTGATAGATTTATTAGCAGACTCCTCAATAGGATAGTGATCATCAGTTGGAGTTGGGATCGCGGTGGCGGGATTTGAGAAACCATATTTGAAGAATCTAAAGAAAGAAGACTCTGCCTCCATTGGGGTATTAGAAACTGATTTGGATACTTGTTGTGCTCTATCTATAGGAGCCTCAGTGTCACCAGAGATATCACTGCTTGTTGCGCCAATGCTAATACTAGAAGTTTTTTCGTGACAGTTGGCCTTAGAGACATTCACGATTAAGTTATTAGCGGATTTTGTGTGTCTATGGCCAGAGGAATTCTTTGGAGCAAGTAATGAAGAGGAAGTGGAGTGTGACAATTTGGATTGGTCTTTCTTGAACTTGTCTTCGAGTTCTTGTAAGAATTCTTGCGAAACTAAATCTGGGTTCAAGCTCAACAAATCATCAATAATCAAATTCAAGTTACTTTCATAGCAATCCCAAATATTTGTGGACAACAACAATTGATGAACTTCTTCGGCTTCAGATAATTCCATCAAAATGTTACTGTTCTTGCTCAAAATGATTAAAGAAATTTTGAAAATCGATGATTGGAAGCCTTCAATGAACATGATGTCAAACAATTTGATCAAGATCTGCATTGGGCAACCGACGGCAAAGAAGGATAAAAACCATTTAGAAGTGAATATTCTCAAATCAATATTCAACTCCTTAAAATGATTGTATAGAGTGACGTTATGTTTTTTGAAAATTTCTTCAAATTGATAAAACCATAATTTCAACCCGGACATTTTTTCATCGAAAATCTTCTTGAAATTCAAGTTCTTCTTCTGCTCAAAGATATTGATAGTTGCCAAGAAGGTCATTGGGTTGGATTTAAAATGAAATAATATTAACCCGATTAAAAAGGACAAACCTTGGCAATACCCAATTTCTGCATCATATAACGAATAGGCATTCAATATTTTTTTCAAGTTAGCTTGACCTAATTCTTTGTTTTGAAAGTAGTCCAAATTTGGGAAAATCCGGTTCAAATCGTTGACAATAACTCTTAAATATGGAGAGTTTTCACCGTTTAAATTGGCAAATAGGCTTTCACACCAGTTGTTGTTGATTTCACCAAAATTAGTACAAGATCCTAACAACATACCCCAGATTCTGGATCTTAATTGTGTTGGGATACCTTCTATAGAATAAAACAAGAATCTGGTATAGTTTGGCAAAGTATTGATGGTTTTGAAAGGATTATTTAAAAAGTAATACCAGTACTCCAAATTGGTTCTAGAAATCTTGTGACATTTTTCATAGTACTGTTGACAACAATCACCAGAGCTTTCAGTGAGTTTAGCCGATTTGGCATCAAGGTCATCGGTGAACAAGAAATTATTACATTTGGGGCACACTAATACCACATCAACATCATCGGCCTTTTGACATAACTCATTAATTTGTTTCTTGGTAATTTTTGGTTCTTGTTCAAAAGCTTCATTGTCACTGATGTCGTCTTTCAAGTTCAGAAGCATCAACCTAATGGAGTTTGATGAGTTCTCCTGGTCTGCCAAAGAGGATTCTATTTCCAAAAGAATATCAGACATCTTGTAAAAAAATTATTGGGTGTCAAAAACAACACAGTATTATTATGAATAGCCAGGTTTTTGATAGTGATAAATGAATGTAGAAACCGTGTGTTTTCTGGTTATATTTCCCTGTGGTAGGATATATACAAGAACTTGATAGTAACTGAAACACAGGATCTCGAAAAGAAATATTGGGGTCAGGTATTTGATATATGACAACTACCAAGACTTAGGATTTGGGCAAAGGGGTTGTAAAAAAAAAGAAAAGAAAAGAAAAGATATGAGCAGTAGGTGGTAAATGAGTGTTCTATTGTCTGTTGCTGATAAAAGGAGTGGTATGAGCGACAGAAATAGGGAGCTGTGATGGTATATATTGAGAGATAGGAGAAGAAAACAAAAACGAAAACGAAAAGGAAAAGGAAGACAGTAAGTAAAAAAAGGGATGAAAAAAAGTTGTGCGCGCGTCCTCTGGATAAGGGGTGCCAAACCTCTACATGTTGCGAGCCCCTGTGGGATCCATCACATAGAAAAAACGGGTGTTTAACTGACTGACTGGGTGACTGACTGAGAACTATAGGGTCTATCCATCTGCCTATCTACTACTGTTACTTAAAACCCCTTGCTATCATACTATGGGACAAGGATCCTCGACCCCCCAGATAAACAAGACCGACCAGGCAGTTTTCAAGATCAAATTGCAAAGAGATAGCCTCCTCAAGTACAACAAAAACCTCAATATCCTTATCAATAATGACCTAAATCAGGCCAAACTCAGTCTATCAAAAAATGACCGTCAAAGAGCCTTGTTATACCTCAAACGCCAAAAGAGTCACCAGAAACTTCTAAGCAAAACCCTACAACAAATAGACTCGTTGGAAGAACTCATATCTACAATTCAATTCAAGTTGATCGAAAAGGATTTCTTAAAGAGCTTACAGACAGGAAATCAAATCTTGAAAGCGCTAAACAAAGAATGCAGCCCTGATAAAGTAGAAAGCATTGTAAATAATGCCTCTGAACAGATAGACATACAAAACGAAATCGGTGACATGATTGGCCAGGGCATTGTTAGTCAAGTAACCGATGAGGAAATACAAGAAGATTTCTTAAGATTGGAGAAAGAATTGCATACTGAACAAGAACAACAACAGTCGGTTGACGAAACTGACAAGATCAAAAAGATCAACCAAATATCCGACACAAACAGTATCCCTATATTTCCTAAGGTTGACCCTAATAAAGAGATCAAAAAACCCGAGCATGCAACAGAAGATACCACAAAAGATACCACAAAAGATACCACCAAACAACAAATCTTGGCCTAGTTTCCTCATATATATTTGTTTGAGAATTTTTATGCTCACTGGATAGAGTGTTGGTTTCTTTCGAGACTTGCGGTAGTGTTCTTATGATCAGCTGGATTGGCAGCTGCTTCGTACATTGTGATCACCGGGTCCTTGGTCAATTTCTTGAACTCCCCCCTTAGTTCGATATAATATATTTTACTTTGATCTTCATCTTCGTCATAGACATCCCTAATAAAGAACGTTAACTGAGTAGTGTTTGTAAATACGTGACGGGGCAAAAAGTGTTCCACAAAGTTATCATCGTTAATATCTTGCTCCTGAACATTGCTATCTCCCTCAAAACCGACCTGGGGATGGTTCAAAGTGAAATCAGCTTTCATATCTTCGGCATTATCAAAATCAATGTTATTCTTGTTCTTAAATAGCTTAATGGTTTGCGGACATTGATCCCCACCGCTGGTCTTCAAGATTATTGAAAACAATTTCACGCTGCTATCCAAGAAAGGGATGTTCAATATTATTTGCTCGTCGGTGTCACTGCTTATAAAATCTTTGATTTGGTATTTAGAATCGTCATATTTATCAAAGATCTTATAGATGTCACTATTTTGCTGTTCAATATTCAATGCAGTAAGTTTTTGGAAATCGATTTGGTTTCGAAGACTTTGCGACGCATTGGTTGGAATTGGAAGGATGTGGTCAGCCTCATCGTGATTGTCGCCATGATGGTGGCCGTGATTATGTTCATGGTGACAAGACATTGTATGAATCTTTGTTTATCATCAATTCAATCAATCTACTTGAATAAATGTCACTTACTCATTTGAGGAATATCTCATCGTTTTTTGTTTTTTTTTCTTATATTTTTTTTTTCCTGTAGGCTTTTCTACCCCCCAATACTGTTGACAACCCACATCGAGTATCTGGTGAAAAAAATGGTATTAAAATGCATTTATTCTATAATACAAATCGCTTTACTGTATTTTTAATATATATGCAACAGTACTTGATAAGAAGAAAATTTTAAGCCAAAGAACCAACGGAATAGTCCACACAAACATGCCAAACATCAGGGGCATAAGTTTTGATTCGTTCCAAATGGAGGTATTTCACATTGTATTTACTACCAGTATTATTCACTAACTTCGACAACTCAGATTCCGTAGACTTAATGAAAGAATCAAATTCTCTTATGTGGACATTTTCATGAACGTGAACTATGCTATCAAGGTCGAGATCGCTTATTTTGAAATTCTTGATGATTTCCATCGATATTTCCCACGAAGGCTTTGAGCTAGGTAACAATCCTAGGTTGATATGAGTCAATCTAAGTATCTGAGAGGTAGCCAATATCGATGATAACTCTCCAAACCTTTGTGGAGCAAACTCGTTGGATTCATTGAAAATGTAAATTCTTGCTGTTGGGTCATAAATCCAAGGCATATTGTTTCTGATAACTTGGTACTTGAACCCATTTTTCTCGCAACCTTTTTTCAAGCCTTCAATGCTCCAAGGATTCAATTCCCAAGCGTAGAGTTTACGGCAATCCTTCTTCAAGTAACACAACGTGAAGTAACCTATACCAGCATACAAGTCTATGATATCATTGCCAGCAATATTATCAAAAG
This sequence comes from Saccharomycopsis crataegensis, assembly GCF_037102585.1. NCBI lineage: Eukaryota > Fungi > Ascomycota > Saccharomycetes > Ascoideales > Saccharomycopsidaceae > Saccharomycopsis > Saccharomycopsis crataegensis. The sequence continues at coordinate 691,288 of NW_027043819.1, forward strand.
TTTCAAAGATTCTGATTTTTTCCTTTATATTTCCTCGACTGAACATAATGAATCGTGGAGCCCAATATTGATAAACACCATTTTGTTTAGAATGGCACCAGAATGCATTTTGAAGGTCGGTAGATGTGGGGTTGTGAATCATGTTTAATGAAGGTTCTGGGCCAAAGTCTCCGTATATCGGGAGAATGTTTAACGGAATCCGTTTAATATTTTCTCTCGCACTGTCAATGTTTGATAATGGGATCGGTTTGTTAATTGCTATATGAGTGATTTCCTCTTCTTGATCTTTGAAACAATAGTCCAATAATTGTCGATAAAATTCATTCTCATGAATATTATTCTTATGGAAAAAGAGACCCCAATCTTGATCATCAAAGGTATTGGCACCAAAAAGCACCATTGGTGGGTATATAGACCACTTTTTCGGCAACTTCGATGGTAGATGACTTTTTTGTATGTTCCTCTGATCAGCAAACTCCCGTAAAAATTGATCAATGATATTCAAAATTTCGACAGACCTCAGCTTTTCCACTTGTATCTTTTCAAGAGTTATTGAATCACGATTCTGTACAATGATATTCCACACAGTCGGAAATTTTTCCAAGTCTTCAATTTCACTAATCGTGGTGTAAACTAATCCATCTTTGCTAATCTTTCTGGTATGATCCAAGATTTTATGATGTTCCAACGCTGTCTTCACAGTTTTAAGAAATTTCTTCTCGTGAACAATAATAACAACAGCACTTTCCATATTACCCAGATACTATTCTGCCCCTGTTCCTATATGCCTGTCTGTCTCTTCTACTGCTTCCCACATCGTCACTTGTAAACACCAGTTTTTTTTTTACCAAAGGAAAGAAAAAAAAATAATCTCACAAAAAAATGTAAAAGTAGTTAGCAGACCACTAATCTTTTCCTTCTTCTTTCGTAGTTCCATTGTCTCAAAAGCCTTACTATCAAGATATATAATAACCTCAACAATTGTCAAGGTTATAAAGGTATCGACATTTCATTGCTGTCCAAGCATCATCTTTCTCAAGTGACTTCTTGGTGATACGCGATCATATATTTTTAGTCACAAGATAGAGAAATATTTTTTAAGGAGAGGTCGATATAATCCCCCTCTACGCACCAGTTCATAGTTCAAACCACTGAAAATAAGGATATAAAAAAAGGCTACCAGGCTTTGTAATAGGTTTCGTTTACCCAAACTCCCCGGTATTTCTGCTCACACCCCCTTAGATTTTACACATTTAAAAATGAAGCAAATATTAGGAATCAGAAAGACTGTCAAGTCAGTGTTTTCAATAATATATATGATCCAGGTGATATTAACAGTACCGTTGTCATTTGAGGTAGGAGGTAATAAGTGTGGTCTAGCATTCACATTCACTTTGTGTCTATTATATGCCACTTTGAACACCTTGAGGATTTTATCGATGTTGTTATCAACCAATTCCTCTACCTACAAGAAATTCAAATCCCTTAGGTATTTGTTCTACCTCCAGCATTTGTTCATTCCTTCTTTGTTGATTTTCTTTTTGAGTATCTTCACAAACTCTTATGGCATCAAGTCATTTTATAATTTTGATCTCAGTGTGGCTTTTTCTAATTCTGGTAAATTGACATTAATCAACCACAAATTTCAAAAGTTCTTGGAATATTACATCTTTATATGGAATTTCTCCATCAAGAACTTGACCGCATTGTTCATATTATTAGAAGGGGTTTGCTCGTTGCTATTGATACAGGCCATCGGCAAATCATTCAATTGGTTGATCTACAAATCCAATGACGAGCTTAAAAGTTCTAGCACCCACGCCCCAACCCCCACATCCCCAACAACAAGCCGTAACGACTACAAGGTACTATTGAATTTGCTCATTAGTGGGACCACGTTAACTATCTCATTTTACTTTTTGTACAATATCTTCATCATACCCAACTTGGAAATCAATTTGTTATCATCAACCTTGTTGGGCTCAATAATCACGTATTGTCTAGGTTTATCATTATTTGGGATATTATCTTCCAAAGGAAATTTGATTGAATCTGTGTTAATCTTCTCTTATATTGTGAAGTGCATTTACCAAACGTTCCCAGAGTTGACAACTTCCACAAACGATCAATTCAATGAATGGATCACCAAAACCAGTTCAAACTTCAAAAAAGAATTTGACAATAATATTCTTAGTTTAACTAGCTCAGATTTATTCACTAAAAACTTTTTCATCAGTTTTTACCAATCGAATTTCAAACAGTTCTTCATTCCGATGGATGGTGATGAATCTATATACACTAAATTCATTGGGAAGACTTTCAATGACGCTCCAATAATAAATTCAAATATTCATCACTCAACTTTTGCACTGATAATGAATAATTTCAAGATGTTTTCCAAGATGCTAACGTTAAATTTGACAAACTCCTTTTTCTCGTTGTTTGTATATATGGTAGATGCAGTTAAATATTTGAAAGTGCTGTTGATTTTTGATCTCGCATACAGAATATTGGTGTTTTATGCCGCTACCAGAATCATTCCAGCATTGAAGCTGTCGATCCAGAATGGTTCTTTATCAACCAGTTTTATTCCTCATGCAGAGCCCGAGGTTGATTCTGAGGAAATCATTTCAGATAATGCTATTCCAAACAATAGCGATATCAATAATGATGGAGAAGTAGAAGATATCCAAGAATTGAATGAGAATTTGTATACTGATCCCCAACCAGATGTGTTTTCCTTATCCTCATCATCTACCACAACTACAACTGCCATACCCAATGCAAGCGTTCCATTGCTTAGGCAGAAATCACACAACAAAATGAATCACAAAATACAAAACAATCCCCACAGCAAACCTTTGGACAAAGTCCGTTTAATATACTCGTATTCCCCTTGTGTGATTATAGCCGTTTACACAAACTTGATGTTGCTTCAACGGAATGAGATCGACCAAAACTTGATAATATGGGGTTGGTGGATGGCCAGTAGTGAGGACTGGGTCTTGGTCAACCAATTACAATTCTGGAATTGGTTAAATATGCTAATATTGCTTGGGTTGTACACATTGGAACTATTTACGGAGACCGAAGATTGATTTTGCTACTTGGGGGGAGATATCTGGAACATAATTCTTTCTATTGCTATTATATATTATCTAAAAGGAAGAAAAAAAAAATTCAAGGAGATCGCGATCAGTTATTGTTGCGAATATAAATAAATGTTCAAGGTAAAGTGTAAGAAGAAAACTCCCCACACAACTGGTAGAGGTATCTGCACGTGATACAACAACGGAGAAGAAGAAAAAAAAAATCTTTGAACTGACGTCTGTGAGGTCCCAATATGCCGCTACCAAATCAAAATATGTATTCAAGAGAAGTCTAGATTTGTTGATCATTGGCTCGTTATATTTGATTCAACATCATTGTATTATAAGAGAAATAATTCCCAAGCCGCTGGATAACTTCTGGTATTACTGGTAGAAAACAGGTTTTTAGTATCTCTGTTTTTCTCTCTCTTTTTCTTTTTTTGAAGTAGCCAATACCCAACGAGCGGCTACAGTGAGCATCGTGCACTTATAGTAATAACAGTTTGTTACGATTGAAGGTTAGTAAATTAAGTAGTGCTAATCATGAACATAGCGCCTGCCACTTCAAAACCTCAACTGCAACAGCAGCAGAACCAGCAACCCCATCAGCAGCCAAAGAAGCGCAAGAGCGAACCTTCTGGTGATTCCAAAAGAAAGAAACAGAACACAACAGTGAAGACAGAAGATGGCAAGTCCTCCATCCCACATTCCTCAGGTCATAGACCAGTTACATCGTGTACTCACTGTCGCCAGCATAAAATAAAGTGCAATGCCAGCGAGAACTATCCGAAACCTTGTCAACGATGTGAAAGAATGGGGCTTAACTGTGAAATTGACCCTCAATTTAGACCAAAGAAGGGAAGTCAAATTCAAACTTTGAGGAATGATGTCGATGAACTAAAGGCCAAATTGGAACTTCTTCATAAGAACGAATCATTCATTGCGAAAGCCCTACTTTCAAGGCGGACTTTGGTGTCAGGGGGTGGGGCATCATCATCCCCTAGCATTGGAAGTCCCACAAATAACGAGAAGTTGGAAAAGATTCTTCAGCAAGCAAACCAAAATGGAAACAGTCCTGTGCAAATGATCTCACCTGTTGGGATGTCTAGGTCACTCTCGGATAGTAGTCAAATATATGTGAGGCCAAATCAATACCCCCCAATAATTGCAAAAACTTTTTTGAAAAGGGATCCACAACTCTTACAATCAAAATCAGTGAGTTCATCTCCTGACAACTCTTCAAATCCTGCAAATAGTAGGTCTCCTGAACTATTGAATGATTCAGCACCTTCTAATGATGACAATGGTCGAAATCTTCCTCCATACTTACAAGAGAGTTTTAGAGGTAATTCTGCAAGTCCCGTCAACTCCAAAAGCCCTTCTAGTGCTGGTCAAACATTGCTCACAGAATCTAATGCAAATCAGCCACCATTAGTTACCAATATCAAAACTCCCAATATTAAAGAGTTCATTTTGGGGGACGTTCGTTTACCATTATCTAAAGCTGTTGAGTTGCACGCAAGATTTGTACATGATTATTTACCATTTTTGCCGATTTTGACTTCAAATAGCGCAATTGAGTTATACTCGCAATCCCAGTTATTATTTTGGACTGTTTGCTTGACTGCCTGTCTTTCCGATCCAGATCCAACTTTGTACAACCAACTTGCATCGCTTATCAAACAATTGGCAATCGAGACTTGTTGGATACGAACCCCAAGATCAACACACATTGTTCAATCTTTATTGATTCTAAGTTGCTGGCCGCTACCAAACCAAAAAGTTCTCGACGATTGCTCCTACAGGTTTGTAGGGTTAGCAAAGAATTTGGGGTTTCAGCTAGGTTTGCATAGAGGAAAATTCATCAGTGAATTTAGTCGGACCCAAGTCAGTTTGGTTAATGCCGAAAAATGGAGAACTAGGACTTGGTTGTTGGTGTTTTTCAGTGAACAGCTATGGGCGAGTATATTAGGGTTACCGCCATGTATCCAAACTGATTATTTGGTTGAAAATGCAAGACTAGATCAAACTCTACCGAAAAACTTTAGATGTTTAGTTTGTTTATCTATTTTCCAGTCTAAACTTGTCAATATTATGGGATCGTCAGTGACCTCTCCAGATGGATTGATGACCGCCAAGAACAGAGCAGGAAGCTTGAATATTTTAATAAGAGAATTGGAAAGATTGGTGTTTAAGTTACAGATAGATGATCCAATTACTGAGATGTATTATCTTTATGTCAAATTATTGGTTTGTGCATTTGCATTTTTGCCCGAAACTCCTACAGAAGATCAAACCAAATATGTTACTATTGCTTATCATTCAGCGACCAGGATCGTGACGATATTTTCGAAATTAGTAGAGGTTAAACAATTGAGTGAATATCCAATTTACGTCAGGCATAGTGTTACCTACGCGTGTTTCACATTATTCAAGTTGCATTTGACACCGCTATTACTTGATAAATATATTGACAGTGCAAGACAATCAATTGTTACAGTGCATCGATTATTTAGAAATATGTTGGCAGCTTGGAAAGATGTTGATAATGATATTTCAAGAACTGCTAAGGTTTTGGAAAAATTAAATTATGTTTTGATCACCCAGCCAAGCATTTTCTTCGAAGGAGAAGGCATTATAAAGTCTAATAGGAGTCATTTATCTAATTCTTTGTTCTATGATTTAGTCTCCTGTATTCATGAAGCGAGAAGAAGGAATATAGCTGTTGAACAAGCCAGATTGAATGGCCTACCGATTCCTGATTTCAGCTCGAAGTCTGACGCTAGTGAACGAATATTTGAGGAACTACCCATGAGAAAAATGGTTCCTTTGCCATTCTATAATCAGATTACCAGGGATAATTTCAAAACCATTAGCTCCACCTCTCCAAACGGGACGACAATTACTACATTGGTTCCAACTCAAACAGCAATGTCCAATGCTCAAGCTGACGCGGTTGCCAATGGTTTATCAGGACCAACGAATATCAATGGAATACCTTTGCCATTATTGGAAGCCACGGGGAGTATCAATGCTAGTCCTTTATTGAGCAAGGAAAGCCCGTTGCCTGTAGCTGATTCTAAAGAAACCGTACCAACGAACTATGAAAAATTGATCCTCCCAATTTTCCAGAATAACAGCAATAGTGACACCAGCAGTCTCAATAATAGTGAAACTCCTGGTCTGGGTAATTCAAAAGCTGGTAATTCCAATAAATCTGGGAAGATTAATAGTGGTATTATCAATAAAAAAGTTGGCAATGTCGGTGATGATAAAAGTGTTAGTGGTGATGACATCTCCTACATTGCTTCCAGAAACCCCGTCAACAATACTATCATTAACCCTATTAACCCTATTAACAATCTGTATTCCATGGAATCTAGTAATGTGAACTCGTTGTTTGATTTCAAAGGTAATGCTGCTGGTCAACCAGTGGGATCTGGTCAAAATGTCGGCAGGCAATCGATTACAAAGATTGCCAATCGTCAGTCTGTGAATAATACTCGCAACCCAAACCAAGTTAATTCTGAAAGTAATAACATTGAACCTCAAATGGGGACAATAGATAGTGGGAAACTGAGAGCGATGAATAATAATTCTCCAAACGGTACTAGCAGTACCACTGGCAGGACGAATAATAGTAATTTTTTTGGTGAGTTTCTTCAACAACAATCTAATTGGACCGAAAGTACGGATGATTTCTTGGGATGGTTTGATGTTAATATGAGCCCAGAGTTTTGATGGTGGCCTTGTTGTTTTGTACGATTTTAGTTCTTTATTATATATATATATATTCTCTGTGTGTGATTTATTATCACTATTCGCTCAGTGTATTATTTTTTAAAATTTTCATTTTCTTTGCATGTCTATGCTGTTGTTGTGTTTTCTGTCTCTGCACAATATGTTTTTTTGTCTTTTTTTTTTATGAATTCTAATTTGTTTGTGATGACCTTTTTTATACTAGCTGTCTGATTTCGTAAACTTTATTGATGATGAATTTGGAATTTGGAGTTGCCTTGACTGTTATGATATACTACAGAAATTAAAGTCGAAGTAAATTGAATCAAGATGAATTTCTAAGGGGGATGAATGAAAAAAAAAGGGTGAGGGAGAGGAAAAAAAAATGAAGGTCAAATGTCATGAATTGTCTATTATTATTGCTGAGATGTAATGAGAGAATGGAAAGAAATAAATATTAGTGAATAGAACGTCATATTTTCAAACTGAAGTAACAAAAATAAAAAAAAATCTGAAAACAAGTAGACCATAGATGAACTGGTATGAACATTTATATCTATAACATGAATTTTTATTGGGTAATTAGTTTAATGGGCTGTTTGATTTTCGGTATTTTTGAGAAGCGCGGACTTTTCGTCTATTTCAGAGTCGGTATTGTTCATCTCGTTGTCTTCTTTTTCTTCTTCTTTTTCGTTATTGTTACCTTTTTCTTCCTGTTGTTGTTCTTTATGATTTTGTTTCCCTTCAACCTCGTCATCATCCTCACTATCACTTCTAACATCTTCGGCATTTGCTCCCATCATGATCTTGTACAACACTTTCAAAATCATAAACATCCAAAACATCATGATCACTTGTAATCCGCATAAAAGCGTCACAAGCGACAGGATCAGGAACTCGAGGTTCTGACATTTTGGATCTTCAGGACGGTCGGCGCACGCATCAAAGCCAATTAAGTCGTAGATCCGGGACATTGTGAAATAAAGTAAGTAATTGTATAACCCATGTCTCAAGGCGATCCAACTGAAGAAAAATATAAAGAAGGTGAAATCACAAGCGTTAGAAAACCCACAGTACCGCAAGACTTTGGCCAACGAGAGCCAAATATCGACAAAATCCATAATCATGTGGATAAACACCCCGATTCTGATAAAAGTTTTCACGTAAGATCCCCACACAAGTAAGATGGTGATGATATGGTGGGCAAACATCTCGTAATGATCTTTTCTCTTTTTTTCCACATGGAGAATGAAGATCTGTGCGGTCCAATTGGCAAGGGCCACAAGGTAATACGTCTTCCATTCCCAATCCATGGTGTGTTGTTCAGGATATCCAGCGTACAAATTATCGAGATTATTGAAAAACGGCGAGTGGTAGAAAAGTTTGAACCCCCAAAGGAACGATGATCCATATGATACAAGGGCCCATCCTTGTTCGGCAAATCGTTGTCTGGCACCTTGCCCTTTCATTTTGAGAACGTGGATGCAAAATGGCTTGAACACATGGTTCATGAAAAAGATCCGAGTGAAGATGATGTAGAAAATACAAATAAATACAAAATACCCATCGTCTTTGGTCGGTAAATAGGTATTAGGGCTATTCTGGCCTTGGAGGATAAAGAATTTTGCACCAACGCTCGACGACGTTGATGGGATCCAATAAAGTACACCAGCCACAAAAAACACAAAAACAGACACTTGAAGCTGTAATTTATCGAGTAATGTGAAAAGTTTGCTTCTGTTATCTTTTTTCCCCGAAGACCCCTGATTTGATTTCGGGGTCCTGTTCATGGTTGTTGACAGCTGTTTGTCGCCAATTTCACTGGACATTTTCCGCTTTTTGAAATCCGCCAGCAAAGAAACAAAGGTCTAATGGACTTAAAAGAGAACGAAATAGGATGGAAAATAATATCCAGAGATGATCCCAAAGAAAACAAACAAAGCTGTCAATGAAAAAAGTGTTGGGATTCTATGGTGATACTTGACATGACATTTTTTTTTTTTGCTTACATTTTTTTTTTTTTTTTAGGTTTTTTCAAATCTCCGTATCATGTGTGGCTAAATCATTTTTTTAGTGTCATAAAACGGATCATATATAAAATAATAACTGAAAGAAATTAAAACAAGTCAATTGAAAAAAAGGGTGGCACCAACACAAACAAACATCACAAGGAATCCCCAGTATGTCAATCCTACTGAAAAAAGCTTGAATATTCTGTCTTGCTTGTAATTGATGTCGGTGTGATCATTGGCAAGAAGTTTATAACCAAACAACCCTGGAAGAATAAAAGAAATGGTAGTGGACCCAGTTGCCCCAACCAACGAGAGAACCAATGCAAATTCGCTGATGCTAAGGGCAAGAACATATGCCAATAATCCTAACAGAGTGGTCAACACAATAAAAGTCTTATTTGAGAACGGAACAATCACCGGCTGCATTTCTGATGGAGAAGGTTCGTCAGTTTGAAGCAATGGAGTTTCTTCATCCTCGGTAATGGTTTTCATCTCGGTTTGGGAACAGTAATTAGTTTGAATATAATACACGATATTGTTGGCACTGAGTCTGCAAGGATGGAACATTAATGGGAGAGAGAAAATAACCATGAAGATTGTGGCATATCTTCCAATAATATTTGGTAATTTATTGTCGTACATCAAAATCACATTACCAGAAACGTTGGAACCAAAAGTCAAGTAACCAGCAAGACCAATGATAATAAACAACGTCGTTGAAATGGCAACACATGACACAATAATCACCAAAATGTTCTTGGTAGATTTGTCTTTACTTTCATTGATAACTGAATACATATTTTGATGACCAGTATAAGCAAATACGATGATTGAAAAAGTCGACAACATAGGAACCAACCCAAGAGGCTCAATGATCCTGATTTCTCCCTTGAGTTCACTAGAAACATCACCAACGACAAAATGTGCCACTACCAAAAGGAAAAGGTAAGCGATAGCCGCCAATCCTAACATTGAAGTATACTTCAACGAGTTAAGGCTTTTCAAGTAAAGCAAAGGGAAGATAATGATGGCGCTTGACAAAATCGCCTGAGATCTTTGAAAGCTATCATGCTTGATCAAGTCTGGTAATAAATCACCAACAATCACCAAGTACGATACACAGCACCCATAGCATTGCAAAAAAATTGCCAAATCGAAGATCGCTGATAGCTTAGGGTATGTGATGGAACAAACACTAAAGAAAGTGGCGTGGCCTGGCGGTAAAAACTTGGAACTTCTAAATTGAAGGTAGAGCCCAAACCCTGAGGCCACCCCAGCAAGCAAAATGATCAATATTCCAAATATAATACTATCCGCTCTGAAGGCATAAGGGATGGCAAGCATACCAGCACCAACAATAGTTTTGGTTAGATTGGCAATCGAAGAGATTGTGGAGGCCAAAGGTGGGCCATTTGTCAAATCTTCCATTATTATTTTGGGAGCGATATCTTTATATAGTTCACTGTGTCAGGTTAAGATATATTTTGAGGATTTTCAATTGAGAAAGAAGAAAATTGGGTCAATAGTATTGATGATAATAAAGGGATGAATCATTCGATGTGATGACTGCTTTGTTGCCGTATTAAAGGTTTCCTGTTTTCATGGGTCATCTGTCTCTTGTTTCTTTTTCTGGCGATTAGCGCTAATCGCTCGACGTGTATTTGCGTACTTATATGCACCTCTCACAGGCCCTGTGTTTTTCTTTTTGCGGTTTATCTATTAGCCCTGCTTATGTTGATCATGTGCCTTTGTGTAGGGCTTTGATTTTTACCTGTCACTTACCACGTGCATGTCAAAAGACTCTGGAGGTCTTCCTGTTGTGTGCCCTGGCAAAAGGTTTTGTGCCTCCGCCAGTACCAACTTTTTTTTTCGACCTACAATTTTTGGTAGTGTGCAAATTGACTTGTCTTGAAACTTTTTCCTATTATACAACAGCTTAGAATATAATCATCAAAAATGTATGTGAAGGATATATCAATATGTATTAGAAGAGTAGTGGTGTTTATCAGATATTATCAAATTGTCAAGAGTAATATTTAATTGTTCAAGAAAGGTCAGAATTGGGAAATTTCGAATTTGTTCAAAAATCAATACCAAAATGAATATTCATCATCAATGTCTCAATATGAATCAAACAAAGAGTTTTAATACCATTCAACAGGATCAGAAGCTTTACAAAATCATCAGTATATTCAACAATTGCAATTTATGAACAATTTTTCAAGGAATCAATTTTTTTTTTTTACTCAACGAAATTTCAAGGTCAAGCATGAAAATTTTATCATATGTTATAAGAATATTATGAACCAATTTGATATTGTATCATCATAGCACTAATTTCAACTCGGCTTTTTTGAACAACAAATGATTGGAAACCACTGAACATTTTTCTATACTTTTTATTTTCCTCAAGGAGTTTCTCTTTACTAACAACCACTATAGGTCTAAAAGAACTAAGAAGGTTGGTATCACTGGTAAATATGGTGTCCGTTACGGTTCCTCTTTGAGAAGAGTTACCAAGAAATTGGAAATCCAACAACACTCTAAGTACGACTGTACCTTCTGTGGTAAGAGAACCGTCACTAGAGGTGCTGCTGGTATCTGGACCTGTAAGAGCTGCAAGAAGACCACTGCCGGTGGTGCTTACACTGTTTCTACTGCTGCTGCTTTCACTGTTAGATCTACCATCAGACGTCTCAGAGAACTTGCTGAAGCTTAATTTATTCGATCTTATTTCATTCCGTGCTTGCTAACGAATAAAAAGTATACTTCGTTATAATGGGGTTTTGTGTAATATTTAGTTTAATGCAGTTTTCAACTTTTTTCAAAACAATAAAACACACTGAGTGATGTAATTAGTATTAAACTTTCAAAAGAGTCTTTCTATAATTGGAACACATGTCTTCGTTAAACTACGAGGTCCGTCTCGAGCAACTGAATAATAATTTGAAGTATAGTCAAGAACAAATAATATTTATTTTCAAACTCGATGCCAATTGTATGCGGAAACAAATAAAAGAACAGGGAGAAAAAGAAGTTTAGTGAAACAAAAGAAGTATAAAAAGCAGAACACATAAAAAAGATAGAAAAGAAAGAATTAGGTATCAACGTAAAAGTTATTAACAGCAAATAAAATGACATGAATATATAAATAAATGAAAAAAAAAAAAAAAAAGTTAAAACCACAACATAGTCTCATCGTAAAAGCACTTAAAATGTACACATCGAAAAAAAATTAATAATGTAGAAGCTATAAAAACAAAATTTTCTACTACCACTACCTCTCCTTCTCAAATATCAATGAACAATGTTATTCATAATTTCTTCTTCCTGGACTTCCAATCTTTTCTGGTTGATCATATCTTCAGTCATCTCAAGTAACTTCAAGTCAAATTCATCCGGCCGAAGAACCGTATTTTCGTCTTCTTCGAATCTCTTGAGATCTTTGAAAGCTATAAGGGCACTACTGATATACTTTTCCTTTATGGTTTTCAATTTCAAGGAATATTGATAATCGAAAGCAATCAAATTTTTCAATTTCTTCACATTCAACTTCTTGGCGTACTTTCTCTGGGAATTATCAAATTTCTTAGCTTCGGCATCTTTGGTAACCAGAATCCATTCCCCAATACACGATCCCCCAGTGTCTTCGATTTTGTTTTGTTTTCTTGGACATTTGCATCGGCAACCAACACCATTCTTTTTAGGGGAATCGGGACTTAACCACTTGGCATCCTGTCTTCTAATTCGGTTAACGTCACCAAACTTGAAATAATTTTCAGATGGACCATATCCTAATTGGTTATCAAAAGAGTTATGTGGACAATGGGCAATGGTAGAATGCTTATAACCAATATCTCTAAAATAATGGACCTCTGACAAATCTAAAAACATTCCTGCTCCGAGCGAGTGCACTGGGGCATCACCCCATCTTTCCTTATAAAAGCCTCCTGATTGCTCCAAGTAGTCAAAGTAAGCGTTATATAAAGGATTATCCCATACATCGACCCTAGCGATTTCAAAATTACTCCAAAAATGACAGTAATTGTACTTCTCGCCATCAAATGCGTCACCAGGTGAGCTGCTAATGCTTCTTTTGTGCGTCTTGTCCACAAGCTGTTTTAAAAGCATTTGATCGTCGTTATTACTACTTTTTTGACCATCTTTATTGTTTTTGAGCTTTCTCACAATATGTTCTATTTGTACTTGTTTCTCTAATGCCAAAATCAAGTCATCGACTTCCTCCAAATGGGCCAATTCCGCTTCCAATTCAGGATCATCGAAACCTTTGAAATCAAATGTATTAAGCGGAGTGACAAACAAGTTCCATGTACTTTTCACCTTGATGTGATTTTCCTTGATAAATGATTTTGTGTATCTAAATAGATTTGGAATTGTGTCAGATAATTCCTTGATAATAACCGTGAAGCCATACTTTTTCCCCTTCTTCTCCATTTCTAAGAATGGATCGTAGGTTAGATCACAGTAAAAATTGACATCAGGTTCTACTCTCCAATACCATTCATATTGTTTAACCAATGGATGTCTATAGAAACCACCAGAATAGAACCGGCACATCTTATGATAAGAATCCAAATTACCATACATAATACCCCGATCACCTTGTCTTTCAATGAATTCATAGAATTCGAAAAAATTGAAATACCTACTGCTTTTATCAGATTTATCATTTTCTTCGGTTTCTTCTTTCGACAATGGGAAATCCCAGATATTATCACCAATTAGCCCAAACTCTACCTTTGACCTGGTATATTTCTTAACGGTTTTTTTGAACTCATCAGAAAATTCTTCATCGTTTAAGAACACCCATGGGTAATTGAACCATTGATTGAAATGTCTTTCCAAAGTATTCATAGATTTGATAACTCCATCGAGTTCTTTGTTTCTCGCCAACACCACAAGCGAAGCGTTGGCAGTCTTTTTTGTAAGCGAGATCTCTGGTTCAACACACCCAATTTTGAATGGCTCATCAACGGTTGACCCGATCCATCTATTACTAACCTTTGATTTATCAACAGGGGAATATTTCTTATCGAATTTCTCCAGATACTTTTTTCTCAGGTAATCTGGCATCTTTTGACCCTTGGTATGGATGGCACGGTTATTTGGGTAAATATGGTGCAATTGGCTGTAAAATAGGAGTCCAGCTACCAAACAAATGATCCATACCGGCAAGTAAACGACTTTAAAGACTTTGACCTTCTTGGAGAAGAACCTCTTAATTCTGAACTTTGATTTCAGAAGCAACGAGTTGCTCTTTGATTTCGCGGTTCGCGGCTGTAAATAGGGGAGGTCCATTGCGAGAACGCCAGAAGGCAACAAACAGATATCAGAAGAAGGGTTCCCACTAATAGCAATATTTACTACCGGCTAATCAGGCCTGTATTTGACGGTGTTATCTATTTTTTTTTCTGATATCGTTGTGATCAGCAGAAAAAAAAAACACATGAAAAAAAAAAGACAGAGTAAAAAAAAAAGTATGAAAAAACAGGGTCTGTCTGTCTGTGTGGTGCGGTGCACTTTCTGAAGGGTCGCAATGATAAGACACTGTCAATAGATATTGGCAGGTAAGTAGATATAATTAAAGACGTAGTTTCTGGCAGAAGATTACTGCCAATATATAAACACCACCAGCTTCTTTGGGTGGCCATCCATCACCAATCCAGATGGTGTTCGGTATGCCAGAGGGCACGTAACCAGCATCGGATCAGAAAAAAAAAAAAACCACCCAAAAAATAAACAATAAACAATAAACAATAACATCGCCGTCACCCTCATCGATTGTGATTCGTTCCCTGTTTATATTGGCAATAGCTCATGTCCTACAGAGCTCCTTCAAGACAGCAACAACAACACCAACAACAGGCCCCAGGCTCGTATACTGGTGGGTCTTCTACCAACAGTCTCACGTTGGTGCAAAAGCCTCTGATGAACGAAATCAATGATTCAAGGAAAAGACAAGCCAAGAGAGATGAGGCCATTAGAAGAAAGATAGAAAACGACTTCTCTAAAAAGAGAAAAGAGATTTCTGGCAGAGGCCTGAAGAAGTCTACCCGCCACAAGGCAATTCCTGGGTCAGTTCTGTCTTTACGCCCCAACGAGCCAATATTATGTAAAACCACCACCACTGTATTAGAAGCAGCACGCTTGATGGGGGCCAAAAGAGAAAACTGCATTCTTGTCGTCGATGATAAGAACCGGTTGGTGGGGATCATAACTGCCAAAGATTTAGCCTTCAGAGTGGTTGCCAGTGAAGAAGCTCCGTTCCATCCAGTGGAAAAATTCATGACAAAAAATCCTTTATGTGTAACCGACGACACCCCTGCTGGTGATACTTTGAATTTGATGGTCCAAAAAGGGTTTAGACATTTGCCGATTTTGGACTCAGAAGGTCAAATCTCTGGGGTTTTGGATATCACCAAATCATATCAAGAAGCCATGGAAAAACTTGAAAGAATGTACGAATCTTCTAAGAAATTGTACGATGCTTTGGATAATGTCAATCAAGAAATCGGTATGGGTCAGCAACCTTTCCAAGTGGTCAAGTATTTTGAAAATTTGAAAGATTTGATGGGAGGTCCAGTGTTGGAAAATGTTTTAGATGAAACAACTTTGCCAGTGTATACCAATGTCAAGTCATCGGTGTTGGAAGCAGCTAAACTAATGGAAGAAAATAGAACCACAGCTGTTTTGGTCAAAGACTCTAATAACGAAGAAGTTACTGGGATCTTTACCTCCAAGGATATCGTCCTCAGAGTCATTGCTAGTGGACTTAATCCTTCTACTTGTAGTATTGTTAGAGTCATGACCCCACAACCAGATTGTGCTACCAAGGACTTGACAATTCATGAGGCCTTGAGAAAAATGTTCGATGGACACTATTTGAATTTACCAGTTATCGAGGATAACGAAATCATTGGAATTGTCGAAGTTTTGAAATTAACTTATGCCACGTTGAACCAACTCAAAGTGGTGAAATCTAACGAAGATAACGAAAATCCTATTTGGAATAGATTTTGGACCACATTGGATGACACTGATTCTATGCATTCTGACTCGTTCTCTCATCCAGATAGTTCCACTAACCCAACCCAATATTCGCCAATTTCTAATCATCATCCACATAACGAATTGACCCGTCTTAATAGTGAGGTTCGTCCAACCGATTCGATTTCCTGTGCCAACGAACGGGTTGGTTATGATGGGGGTAGTTCAGTCCACGATGCTGACGATGCGAGACATTCATTTATAGAATTCCAAACTGCAGAGCTCCCGTTCGGATTCAAATTCAAATCTCCTACAGGAAGAGTTCATAGAATTACTGTCAAACCCAAAGATGGTATTTTGACCTTGAGATCTTTAATCATGGAAAAACTTCAAGCACACGAATTAAAGTTATTACTGGGACCGGCACCGGTTGATGATAGTGACGATGATGATGCGTGCTTTGATGATGATGATAGTGAAGTTGGGTTTGCACGGAAACTGACAGACCAGCAATACAACAAACTGTCGAACTTTGCAATTTCTTACCGTGATGATGAGGGTGATTTAGTCGCCATCACCACGGATCAGGATTTGACAGACTGTGTTTTAATCAGCAAAAAGCTCAAGTTCAATAAAGCTGACATTTTCATTCATAATCCAAGAGAATCGATTGAAAATATCCTTACAGTTTCCAAACCGTTGACTAAAAATATCCCAACGAGCAAAAATATTCATAATAATTCCGAGCATCACCAAAAGAATCCAAAGATCTTTTATGCCCCTCCAAAGGAGGAAGAATTTATCCCTGGTGTTCCAAATCAACTTTTGCTTCCTGGTGCTATTGTTAGTTTAGCTATTTCAATTCTTGTGGTTTTCACATTTAGTGGCAACAGACGTTAAAGTCCAATAAAAAAAATAAAATTTTTAATATAATATTAATATCCTGATTGTTTTTGTTTTTGTTTTTGTTTTTCCTCCTCCTCCTCCTCATTTCTTACTCATTCTCATATATCATATTTAGTATATCCAATACATCCTTGTTTTTAATATTTGATTTTTTCACCGTATCAGGTCAAATCAATGGTATCTCAATCATGAAAAGCTCTTTTCTATTCAAATCATTTATTCAAAAAAGATTCTAGTTTTTAAATTAGTATTATTAATTGTAAAAGGAAAAAGAAAACAGAGACAATAAAAAAAAAGAATAGGCATTAAAAACAAAGATCTAACTATTTAAAAAAAAAAAAAAAAAAAAAAAAACAATAATGCCAGGAGAGAAAGCGACAAAAAATCAAAATCAGGATAAAATCCAGTTACTATTAGTAGTAAAAAAATCGATCTTAAAACAATTGGGATCTGGCAGCTAGCTATCTGTCACTATGGTGTTAATATATACTTCCCTCTTTTTTTCCCTCTTTGTTTCTTCCATTTCCCAACAAACTTTGAGTAAAATCAGTTTTGAAGTAACAGTGAACAATATATATATATATATCATGAAAACATGCACATCCATTCCATCCATTTAAAAAAAAATGAAATGAATTGAAAAAAAAAAAAAAATGAAAAACAAAAAGTGATAATAACAAGTAAATAAACAATACACAAAATAACAGAACAACAAAAAGCATCACAATACATTAAAATGGGTTCAATAGAAAGGTAAAAAAAAAAAAAAAAAAGTGAAAAGAGAAAATACATCTCATAGATTATCTTTCTTCTTCTTCCAATCTAATAAATTACTCAACCCGCTGACCGGACAAGCAATCTTGATGAAATCATGTTCTAACAATTCATCTGTGTTAGCTCTGTACCCAACATCGACACATAAACAAATACTCAAGAATTTCTGGATATCTTCACTGAGCGCAGCAGGGTTCTTCAACTTTGGAGTACCGTGGGTGGCAATCAAGTATAATGCCTTCAACGGTTCTTCGTCCAAGTATGGTGGTTGACCTTCGATCATTTCGATCGTCATGATACCCAAAGACCAAACATCGACTTTTTCATCGTATTCTTTTTGCTTGACAACTTCTGGGGCCATCCAGTATGGAGTACCCACCATTGTGGCTCTTTTAGAACGTTGATCGGTTAGCTTGGCACAGAAACCAAAATCGGTGATTTTCACAGTACCGTTAGAATCAAGTAACACATTATCTGACTTAATATCACGATGGATAATATGCTTTCTGTGAAGGTTTTGTAACCCTTGAATAGTTTGTAAACAAATCGACGAAATTTGTGGCTCGGTAATCTTTCCTGAATTATTATCAATGACATCGGTCAATGAACCACCTTCCATATATTCCATTATGACCCATAACTCATTCGAACCTCTGAGGTACGCTTCCAAGAAATTGACAATGTTCTTATGTTGAGAATCTTTCATCACCAAAATTTCATTGACAATCAATTCCTTTCTTGGTTGGGCACTCAAATCCATTTGTTTAATTGCCACCTTAGCGCCGTTTCTCTTAAGAGATTTGGCCAAATACACCGAACCAGAAGCACCTTGACCAACCCTTTCGATCATTTGGAAGTAAGGTTTTGGATCAATATTGATGACAACCGATCTTAGTTTGGCCATGATTTGAGATTCCGTCATCGTTGAAATTCTCTTCTCTGCTTCAGGCTTACTCTTCTGTTGTTGTTGCTGTTGTGCTTGTTGTTGAAGTTTCTGTTGTGTCTTTTGAATATAAGCCTCTTTACTCATTGGTTCTGGCACTTGTTTAGCAGAAGCATTACTAGTTTGCACTGGTTTCATTTGCTGCTGAGCTTGCTGTTGTTGCTGTTGCTGTTGTTGCTGTTGTTGTTGTTGTTGTTGTTTTAATCTTTGTTGTTGTGCTTGCTGCTGTTGTTGCTGAATTCTCTGCTGCTGTTGTTGTTGCAAAGCTTTTTGCTTTTCAATCATCTTACTAGATTCATTAGAGAATTTTGGTTGCATATGCGAAGGAGTACTTGGTTGAGGCTTATGGCGGGAAGGAGAACCAATTGGAACTTTTTGCATGTTATTAGGTTTTGGTGGAGCTGGAGCTCTTCTCATTGGAACCAAATCATTAGCCTTCAGAGGACTCTGTTGGTGTGAGTGTCCTTGCTTTCCTGGAGCGGTAGGCGCTTTTCTAGTCGGGGTGAAATTTTGGGTTTGTTGAGGTTTACTCTGAGGAGAAGTATTACTTCTTAAAGTCAATGGCTTGATCAATTCCTCTGGTCCATCACCACTAGACCCCTTTCTCAAATTAAACGGTTTCAATCCCGCGCTTGGGTCCAACGCTCCATTGCTATTTGGATTACCACCATTATTATCGAGTTTAAGCCCACTGTTATTAGTATGACTGTACAAACTGTTATTAGTACTAGGCTTTCTGCTCGAAAGAGGTGAGCTAGATTTAGATTCATTAATCTTGTCCAATTTAGGAACGCTAGGGCTGTAGCCAAATGGAGATGCTCCTTCGCCTGCCGTCAACATCGCTTCTGGAATCTTGGTTGATTCCCCATTACTTCCACCATTAACAGCAGAATAGAATTCCAATGCTTCGATGACAGCACGTGGATCCTTGGATAAATCTTCATCGGTAATTTTGGAACTGTTTAACAATTTTTTCCAAGTATCAGGTAACCCAACCAAATCACCGCTATTAGGATCAAATCCCACATGAACTTTATGGGTAAAGTTTGAAGGGCCAGAGACAGAATTTTGATCGATAAATCCGCTGTTGACGGAAGTCATTGAATGTTTAAGGCCGCCAAAAGATGAAGATTTCAAGCCAAGAGTATTAGCTGGGCAATGAGCCCAGATGTCATGCATCCATGATTTAACTTCGATTTCGTTCTTCACACTAATAACCATGTTACTATTGTCTTTGCTGTGATTTATTTGGAAGCAACACGGCTTGCTGGTTTGAGTCTTTACTATATTATTAATTAAGTTCAAGTTCAATTTTTGGGTGATAAGAGAATCATTGTTGAAATAATCAACCCCATCGCCCTTCCCATCGTTGAAGTTGTTAAGTTGTGGATTGGATAAATTCTTGATGATGATTGATGATGAATTACTCGAGCTTTCGTTGCTTTTCACGGCTTTATAAAATACCAAATCCTTTGATGTCAAGATTAAGAACTTTCTTGTCCACTTACTGAAAAACATATTTTCTTCTTTGATGTAAACAAACCCTTGTTTCATAATTTGTGATTGCAACGGCTGGATCTTGTAAGTATTCGAGGTGGGTGATAATGGTCCTAACGCGACTTTTGAGTTGAATTGGTAGTTTCCTGTCGCGGGGTTAGGACCCTTGCCAATTGCCTGGTTATTAGCGTAGCCAAAGGAACCTTTTTGAGACATTCCTTGGTTGGCTGATGGAGGTAATCTGGAAGGAGAGCCATTCTTCAGAGGGGGTTGTGGAGGTTTTCTAGGATTAGAGAAAGCATCAGAATCGTATGGTGATGCTGTTGCTGAAAGGGACATGGTGATGTGTGTCACAAAATATCAAAAGTGACAAAAGCCAGTATTTGTTGTTGTTGTTGTTGTTGTTGTTGCTGCTGTTGTCTGAGAGCAGGAAGAATAAAACTGTGAGCGATATAAAGTTCTCAGACAGCTTAGGGTTTGACAAAAGCACGCTTTGATATATATATATATATATATACGGTCACCAAAATAGGGTTGTATAAACAAGAAAAAAAACACACACACGCCCAACTGAAATAAATACAAAAGGGGGGATAATCTCTGAAGAAGTGTAGATGTTGAGAGTGACGAGACAACCTATTTGGGGTTTTGTGATTTCAAGGAAGTTGATGTTTGATCTACTAATAGAGAGAGGATGGTGGGTGAAGAAAACAGCTAATTATTATTAACACGTTCAAGGACTGTTACAGATTTCCCCCCAGGGGCTGCAAACCAGAAGGAGGAGAAAGGACCCTCAGAATTGGTGTGTGTCTCTATGTGTCCGGGTGTTTGCACTGGTGAGGGTGGTGCACGGGTAGTAGACTTTATAATCATATAATACCAGTAGTATTATAATATATATATTGTATATATTTATGTACAGGATTTGTCTAAGTCAATTAGCCACATCATAGACTGAGCGCTTTCGCGTTAGGATCAACAACGTTCTCCACCGCCAAAGACTCGTTGTTTCTGTCATAATGCGCTTTGAAGAAAGTGTAATGCAACACAATATCATCAATGTTTCTCATAGCAGGATCTTTGGCAAAGTCTGGATCGATGAAGAAGAAAACAGGCATGTCGACCTCTTCTCCTGCCAACAACTTTTGCTCTTCGAAACAGAAACATTGAATCTTGTTGAAGTACGGAGCTGCCTCCCCTGGGGTGACAGAATAAGTAGCCATCCCAACAATGTCCTTGTTTGAATTGTTACGGGCCTTGTAGAACGCCAAAGCAGTCTCCCCTGGTACAAGGTATACTTCTCGCTGTTGCGGGGTGAACTTCCAAGGCAAGATCGCAGAAGTTTCTGCAGTGAAGGCAATACGGATTCTTTTATCGGTGTCTACCGGGATCAACTTATCATTGGTGAATTTTCTTTGATCGGTGATTGGAGTACCCCCATAACCAGTTCTTGAACAAAGCGCTCTGTATAACGGAACCGCAGCGTACGCCAACGTGATGAATCCAATACCTAAACTAAGAGCATAATTGATTGTCGACCTGGTTCTGTGAGACGAATTTTCTCTTCTCTTTGCGTGCATGTACTCGAGCAACTCTTCTTTAGTGAATTTCTGGGTGTTTTTGGTGTTTGGTTTAAGATCTTGTTTAATGCTATTGTTCAACGATTGAAACCATCTTCTGGTGGGTTGGATCAGGGTGTTTTTTAGTTGGGTACGACCCCCAAAGAGTTTCCAAGCAAGCATATCTATCGTTTAATGACGGGTTTTCTATTTAAGTTGATGCCAGATCAGCTTTTGTTGGTTGATATTGATAAGGTGTTTGGTATGTGTGTGTGAGCGTTTTTCTCAATTTCGCTTTTTTTTGAAAATTTCTGCGTGCATACTGACAAGTCAAGATGGGTTATTCCAAATCATTGCAAAAAATTTCTTTAAAAGGATTTTTCTCTAAAAAAAAAAAAAAAGGATAAAATATAATATGACATCGATAAATAGCTTAACAAAAAAAAATTATTCAAACCAAAGCCCCTAATTTGCTTCAGTTACTACCAAAAGTTCATAGAGAAATGCATATGGATGGGCATGCATACCTGATAGTATACCTATTCTTTATATGAAATGAGGATCATCAGTAAAAATAAAGATGAATCCTCGAGGTTTGCTGAATAATTCATAAATATTGTTTTATTTTTTCATTGCTATTTCTTCTTTAATGTAACTGAAGCAGCAGAGTTTGATATGATAAATTATAATGTATTATGGATGATTCCACAATACATTCCTATTGAAATGAACTCCTTCAAACATCTGCTACTGTAACATATATTCAGTATCATCAAAAACATAGCGAATAGATAGACAATGTTGAGGATATGACCTATGGTTTAAGCCCAAGTCTCTACCACCTATAGCGTCCAGTGTTTTCTTTCTCTTTTTTTTTTGAGAGAGAGCCTACTTAAATAATGATAAATATCTGTCCCCATCATGCTTAACAGTATTCAAAAAATAAATAAGGGTTGGATACAGTATCATTTCCATAAACAGAATAAGGAAAAATTAGATCAATAGCCATCTCAGGAAACATGATGGATGTCAGATGGTACAGTAGTGAAATCTTTACACAAATATGTTTTTTCAATCGTTGAAAAGGAATTACAAAATGGGAACGACACTCCCAAAAGTGAAATGACGAGAGAAATTGAAATTGAGACTGATGAATATACATGTTATCCCGAATATCGGTAGAAGAGGGTTCTTTTTTTTTATTTATTTATATTTCTTGGGGTTTGTCGCCAAGTTAAAATTTCTATTTTTCTCAGTAAACTCACCTATCACGTACTATTATCTACTACGTGGTGCAATCGCTGGAAGGAAACCATTTACTCCACCCAGATGCTTGTTATCACTTTTGAAGAACCAGAAGATCCTTAAAAATCTATTACCCAAAAAACCTTACCAAAATTTTCTTTAAAATATTTACATTTTAACTTCTATCGTGTATTTTTCCTCATATCCATCAATCTTCTTTCCGGAACAAGTCGTGATTTTGATTTTTTCACTGCTGGCTGCCGGAATAGTTGGGCTCAAACTCCTATATTTCTGAGTATCGGAAAGATCTGCTGATGATTCAACAAACTTGCCCTTTTTGCTTGGCTTATTGACATGATATCTGTTATTGGTATCAACTCATAGTCACGAATGTCCTAAGTCACACCAGGCTCATGAAAGACTTACACTATGAAACACCAAAGGAAGAACCTCATCTGAAAAGTTTGCTTAGGTCATATTATTATAATAGCGTTTATAAAATGATTAAAATAAAAGTCTATAATTAGCTCATCTTGAAGAGCTCTTTCTCAATGCTACAGAATAGAAGTTGATCAACAAGTTTTTTGGTCGGAGGATCCCTGAAGATGAAAAGCTCCCGTACAGAAAAATTGTAATTTTTTTTTCATTTTTTTACAATCGTCCTCTATATCAATAGTATTCCTTTCTTCTTTCCTTTACTTTTTTGCTTATCAATCCCCAAAGGCTCATATTCAGTGGTTCTGTTGTGGTTCTGTTGTGGTCATATATCATCCTTCACGATGACCTAAATGATTTGTAAGCGAAACGGCGGTTCACCAAAAAAAAAAAAATCTTTCAATGATTTTGAATATTCTTCCGCCTTTGCGATCACAATTTCTCGGTAGAGTCAGCTTTGTATTTCAAATAAAGTTATTTAGTATCTTTGCATATCAATAAAAATTTCCGTTAATAATGGTTGTTAATAATCCAAACAATTGGCACTGGGTCGATAAAAACGTGTTGCCATGGTCGAAAACCTACATCACCGAGAAACTCACCGCCATCACCACAACCTCCTCGGACTTTAGTGTCGTGATCCCTACCGTGACTTCTGTCACTGGGGACTCTGACCTCAGTCAAAGAAAGGGTAAAGCGATAGTGATCTACGATATGAAGATTGTATTTGACGTCGAAGCTACCAAGGACCAACAAGAAGATGCAGGGTTCAAGTCTTCGATAGAAATCCCGGAATTCATACACGATATGGACGAAGATGATTATCAGTTTGATATCAAGAATAAGGACTTATCGATCGAGCAGAAAACAATTTTGAGAAAGCAAGTTTTCCCTAAGGTCGTTGAACTATTGATGAAATATCAGGATGATGTTATTGGGATACATGGAAAAGATTTGCAGCATCAAAGTTGATTTAAAGGAGGAGGACAGGACAGTAGAGAAATAAACAGAGAAAGACAGAAGAAGTTTGAGTGAATGGATGATGCTAACAAACAAAAAAACACAAAAGATGGAAACTCAACAGCATAATAAACTTGAAAAGATATAGGCGAGTAATGATATAGACCATAAGTAGACCTGGTTTCAACTAGAAACGAGTATGTTTGGAAAATCATATAATAGCAATCAACATTTCATTAATACAGTCTGAATTTCGATCGCATACTTTTTCGTAGAGATTTAGCCAGATAATATCATTACATTTCATTGTATCTTAAAATAAAGAAAGATCAATAAATAAAAACATAAAGCCAGAATTGTTCACATTATTATATAAGATACAAAAAACCTCAATTAATTTTTTTTTTCCATCTAGTTGGAAACTTTTGATTTTAACTTGTCAGAAACGGCATCCAAGAATTCGGTAGTGGTGACATAACTATCTCTACCAGTCTTACCCATAGTCAAAGCCAAATCCTTGGTCATGACACCATCGTCTCTAACACATTCGATGGTGGCATCTTCCAAATGGTTGGCGAATTTAACAACTTCAGGAGTTTCATCCAAGATACCTCTTTGGTGCAAACCTTTAGTCCAGGCAAAGATAGAGGCAATAGAGTTAGTGGAGGTTTCTTCACCCTTTTGGTGTTTTCTGTAATGTCTGGTGACAGTACCATGGGCAGCTTCAGATTCAAAAGCTTTGCCATCAGGAGTCATCAAGGCAGAGGTCATTAAACCCAATGAACCGAAACCTTGGGCAACAATGTCGGAAATCACATCACCATCGTAGTTCTTGAGGGCCATGATGTAACCACCCTTGGACTTGATCATTTGCGCCACCATGTCATCGATTAAACGGTGTTCATAAGTGATACCGTGCTTTTCGAATTCAGCCTTGTAAGTAGTATCGTATAAGTCTTGGAAAATATCCTTGAATCTCCCATCGTATTTCTTCAAAATGGTGTTTTTACTAGAAAATTTCAAGTCCAATTGTTTTTGCAATGCCAACTTGAATGACGAGTGAGCAAAACCAGCGATTGATTCTTCAGTGTTGTACATGGCCATACCTACCCCCGGACCTTTGAAATCAAACACATTGTAAGTGGTCTTTTCCCCACCATTAGCAGGGGTGAAGGACATTTCCAATTTACCAGCACCAGGAATCACCACGTTGGTCGACTTGTATTGATCACCATGGGCATGACGACCAATGACAATAGGCTTTTCCCAGCCCTGGACCAATCTAGGAATATTGTCAATGACAATTGGTTCTCTAAAAACCGTACCACCCAAAATGTTTCTGATAGTACCGTTTGGCGACACCCACATCTTCTTCAACCCGAATTCTTTAACTCTGTCTTCATCTGGGGTGATGGTAGCACACTTGACACCGACCCCATACTTTTGAATAGCGTGAGCCGAATCAACGGTGACCTTATCATCGGTGGCATCTCTGTTTTGGATCGACAAATCGTAGTACTTCAAATCAACGTCCAAGTATGGGTTGATGAGCTTGTCCTTGATGATGGACCAGATAATACGAGTCATTTCATCCCCGTCCAATTCGACAACAGGGTTCTTCACCTTGATTTTGTCATTGATGGTCGAGTAGTATCTGCTTGCTGCTAGCGATACCTTTGGGGCGGTAAATCTTGGGATCGTGTGATTCACAGATCTGGCGGCTCTGTTCAACATTGCTTTAGGTTATTTTTTTAAAATATATAATAGTAATATTAATGACTCAATGAGAATACTGTTTTGAAGAAACACAACAGAATGGGCAATGATACAATGTCAATTTATAAGGAGGAAATTCTACAAGCGGTATGCAAAAAAATATGAGTCAAAATTTCCCGCTATCGGAGTTCGACTAAAAAAGCATAAGGAGACACCCCAAGCAGATAGTATTATTATCTTATATCAGCGAAAATATACGCTACCATCAGTTACAAAATAAATCCAGTACATGTAAAAATGTCTATTAAAGCTAATGCAAAATAAAATACCTAATGTAGACCATAATATAAAATATCAAAGACGATGAAATAAATCACAACGATTTGTGTAACTCAATTAGCAATATATGGAGTAGAACCCTTTGGCCATACCCTCTTGTACAACGCCATGTAGACGTAATCCTGGGCACTCAACTTTCTGTTGAAACTAGTCTTGAAGTAACCATGGGTACCCAAACTTTCTCTAATCCAGCCACTGCTTCCGGACTTGGTGAACAATGGCACACTTTCGTAATGACTGATATCCTCAGGCTTGAAGAACATGTAACGGATAGTTATGACCTTCTTGTGGATCTTGAATGGTTGACCAACAAGAAGACGACGCTTGACGATCGACCGGCTGTTGTCTATGGATTCTAGCGACCCAGAACCAATGAGCTCAAGATCGAGGTTAGAAAGGATATTGGAGCCCAGAGAGTTGTTGCCTTGCTTTGGCTTGAAGAAGAGCACTGGAATCCGGCCAAAATAGGCAGGAACGATTGCCGATGCGATGTTGATGTTGCCGGGGGTGCTGAATTTTAAGTACTTGTGAGCGTTCCCGTTGCTATTGTTGGAGTTCACAGAGTACATTGGCTTGATCACTTCACGACGAGAACCATATTGCACCACAATATCGTCCTTGGAAGTGACAGGATCCTCGTAAGATTCCCAGGTCTTGAATGAGAAATGAACCAATGATTTCTTTTCTTCGTGTGAAAGAAGCCCAAACACCACGACTGGTTGGCTTTGATAATTATTCAACATTGAGGTGATATGATCGGTATTACTGTTGACAAGGTTATGTGCTACGAGGTGAAGTCTCACCGACTCTCCAATGGTGACTTGGGTCTTACCATTGAAAATTTTCAAGTTACGTTGTGTTGATCTCTTGAAGCTTCTAAAATTCAACAAGTTGCCATAAGCTTCTTGCAATTCCTTTGGTGGCTGTTCATCTTGATCAGTAATGTCCTTGATTGAGAACTTGTACTTGTGCAATCTTTCCACTGCAGATTCTTTTGGATCAAGGTAGAATTCTTCGGTGGAACCTGGGTTGCGCGATTCTTCCATAAATTGATCCAACTGGGAATTGTGGTCATAATCTTCATTAAATTCAATATCGTTGTTATCGTTGGCAATACTCACTTGGTTTTTACCCTTTAACACATCTTCAATTTCTGGGTCAAAATCATCATCGTTTGGATCAAGAATCGTGGCGGCGGCGGTATCTTTCTTTTCAAGATCGTCGGCAACCATATCATCATCATCGTAATCGCTCATCATGTCATCGTCATCCATATACATTTCATCGTCATTACCGCCATCTTGAGGTGACAATTCATCGATACTTTCATTTTCAAGAATGATTTCTTCACTAATCACATCAGTCACTTCCCCAGTATGCTTATTCAATTTTTCAATTAATTTCACCTTGAATTCTCCAACATTAGGAATATTAATGGTTTGATTCACGTGGAACCCTTTACCTCTAACGGTACCGTCAATTACCAATTCTTGGTCGTCGAATTTGATATTTTCGGCAACCACATACCCACGGTTATTCAACCAAGTAACCCCTTTTGGAATAACGCTACAGAGGGTATGTATACATTTTGACAAAGATGAAGAGTTGTTTAAGTTGAAAATCTTGTCTTCTCCAGGGAAGAAATGGGTGAAATAACTGGTTAACGATGCCAACACTTGCTTTTGTTGCTTGTCCTTTAAATCATTGTCAATATTTGGCACAACACAAATCACATTGCTGATCCCTTGCAACTCAATGGCTCTAATAATTTGTTCTCCCTTGGCGGTATCAACCTCATTTGAGGCACTAAGACCGAAAATCACGAAATCAGAAACTCTACTGGCGTCGAGAATCGACAAGAAGTTTGATGTGTCAGGAATGATGAATTTGAAGTTCGATTTAAATTTGGAAATCTTCAAGTTTTTAATGAATGGGGCCTTGTCTTGTACGGTATTTTCAACCATCATCTCACTGTTATTGTTATCTTCAATGACAATGTCATTATCGATCAATTTTTGGAAGATTTCTTCTTCTGAAATATCATCGGTCAAGCTGATGATTGTCACAATCTTTTGCACCCCGCTGGCCGATTGGAACAATTTACGATTTTCCAAAGCTTGTAATACTTTTTTTTCTTTCAACTGATCGGCAAAATTCTTTCTTTCCAATTTATTAGCCCCTCTAAGCTTCTTTTTAGGACCAGTAGTGGTTTTTTCAACCTTCCCTTGGTTACGCGCCTTCACTTGGCCCTTGGAAGCATGTCTTGATTTGAATGGTTTTTTAGATTTCTTAACAGTGGATCTATGGGAATGACCGGAAACCATTTTGGTAACTCAGTTTATGTATATATATTTATTCCTTGGAGGAATATATGGAATAATGATAATATGAATTACAGGAGTAAATCAAAAAAAAAAAAAAAAAAAAAAAAATTTCACCAACGATGACGCCGGGTAAAAAAGATTTTTTTTTCTGGTAAGAAAACAGGGGTGTGGGACCTCTTACGTTTTGTATCCCATGTATGGGATAACCACAACGTTAGAACTGTCAAAAAGAAAGAGAAAAAGTGGTGTTATGGGTGTCAACTGACATAATTGAGCATACCATGTTGCTAACAATCACAATTGCAGTTGTATCATACCTTAGTACCGACATCCAAATAGTCAGAAACCCCAATTGTTGTTGATGCATACCTGTGCCCCTATATAATAATAACAAGAAATGCGCAGCATGGCTGGGCAGGGCCTGGACCGATTGATTGCTGTGGGTGTACAGAACAAATAATAACAATAACAAGATGTGTGACGTTTCTATATATTTATACCACACTACCATACCGCCTCTTACAGGGTGTTTTCACCATCACTATTGTGTGTATGTTTCCCACTAATCCATCTCCTTTACTCGGCCCCTCTCGCGTTGTTTTGCTTTTCCCGAAGCTTCCATTTTGCGCCTATTTTGTGTATATGCGCGTCAGTCACATACATACATACAAGTAAATATATATAAGTACTGTTGTGTCACCTCTGATAAATCCTGGAAATTTCACACTGGGATCTTTCTTTATATATATATATATATATAACTGGCTCTCACCACATTAATATCTCAAAAGTAATAATAAAAAACAACTCAACCTCAATATCGCAATGAAGTACTCCACTGTTTTAATCTTGGCTTCCTCCGCCTCCGCCGCTGCCGTTGAAAAAAGAGATGGCCTTAGTGTTCTCGCTTCTTTGGCTACTGTCGCTGCCTCTGGCGTCACCAGTGTTTTCGGTGATGTTACCAGCGGTGTCGTCTCTGCTGCTACCAATGTTGCCAGTGATGTCACCTCTGCTTTTCCTGGGGTAACCTCTACTTTGGGTTCTGTTTTCTCTGAAGCCACTAGCGGTGCTGCCTCTGTCGCCACCAATGCTGCCTCTCACATTACCAGTGAAGCCGGAACTCTTGCTAGTGAAATCACCAGTGGAGCTGTTAGTGCTTACTCCCATGCTACTTCTGATGCCGCCTCTTTAAAAAGTTCCATCAACAGTAAGATTACCAGCACTTCTGCTTCCTCAACAGCCTCTGCTTCCTCTAGCCACAGCTCTTCTGCTTCTGGATCTGGCTCTTCTTCTACCCATAGGTCTTCTGCTTCTGCTTCCTCTTCTACTCTCAGCAGCTCTTCTACCTCTGGTTCTAGCAGCGCTAGCTCTGACAGCTCTAGCTCTGCTTCATCCACTGGATCGGGTGCTGCCGCCGGCTTGGCTACTACTGGCTTTTCCGCCATCTTGGCCGGTTCCATCCTTGCTTTGTTATAAATTTCCTCTATAATTGAGCATGTTCCTTGTACTCCGAAGAGCATTTTTTTTTTCTTGCTCTTGGTTGCATTATATTATATAGTACTTTCTATTTTGAGTTTCTGTGACAATAACAACTCTTTCTCCTTTTCCCTCTTTCCTTCTGTCTCATTCTCTCCTATTATAATGGGGTAGTGTGTTTAAGATTAGAACTTACATCGATTTTTATAGATGATTTTACGAGTATAACGATTTTTAATTTGTGTGAACATACAGCACTTCTTGTGTAAAAACTGGAAAATTGCAGCCAAACAGGTAGATCCAGTGACTTCCCTTCCCTTCTTTTTTTTCATCTCGTGCTGGGTGGGTGCTGTTAGCAATTGCTTTACAGTCTTTGACAGTGTGTCAATCTATTGTTGGTATTATTCCCAATGTTATTAGACGTCTTGATCATATATCGTCTCTTGGTTTAAATAAACAATAAAAATTATGATGATAATAATAATAATAAGTAACCGTCTGTTAAAATTAAAACAGTTGACGGCCAGTTTTCTTCCTGGTTGTCGACAGGGGGTGTTTCACGGTGGATTAGGCGGGAAAAAGTAAACAAGCTGAAACCAAAATTATCGCACTAACAATCTCTAGCAATCATTTCTTCTTCTTCCATCTTGCTTTGGAATAGAAAAAACTTTACGGCCTGGCTGAGTAGAACAACCAATAGCCATTTCTAGATTATTGTTTTTTTTTGAAAACAAAAGACCTTCCTCAAGGAATATAGCAATAATGAAGTCCACTTCCGCTCTTTTATCAATCCTTTGTTCCGCCGTTGCGGTTTATGCCGCTGATGCCTCTAGTGCAAATTCTACGGTCTCCAGCACCTCTGGTTCATCATATTCTGTCCCAGAACTCATGACCTTCACTGAAACTTCTAACGCCGTCCCATCAGGTAATTTCCTTGCGGGCTCGTCATCCACCAGCTCGAGCTCTTCTAAAGGTGATGCGCCAAACGCCTTTGCCGACATGGGATTTCCGGCCCAAATGGGTGGGTTGGTTGGATTAGGGATGATTTTTGGTTTCTTATGAGGAGTTTGTTCAGTTTGCTAAGCTTTTTTTTATTTTCATTCTTTTTTTTTTAGTATGTGTCGTCTGAATTTCCATCCTGGCGACGTGGATGCGATAATGATGGTACAAGAGGATTTGAAAGAACATTTTCAATCCGTGGAATCCGTGTGGGCCTTTTTTTATTTTCATTCTAATACTTATATGTATGTCGACGATCATTTAATGTCAATTTTCTTGACTTTTGTGATTGGATGATTATTTTGAAGATAACTTCATGTCATGACTTTCAAATGTTTTTTTGTTGTATAGTTGTTGTTATTTTTTTTTGTACTTTTTATAGTTGTAACCTTCTTTTAGATTATTATTTTCGACTTTTCTTTGTTCTTTTTATTTATTTTTTTGTTCTTCTAAGGTTATATATAAAATGGTGAGGATGTTTCAAATTACTACTTTTTTCTTTAATCTTTGGTGGACTCTAATTTTCTTTTTTTTTTTCTTTATAGTTGGCTTAGCTTTTGTCATTAATTTTTTGTTTTTTGGAAATAGAAGTCTGGAATTACACATGGAAAAGAACATTTATTTTTTTATCCTGAAGAAATATAGATCATAATTCTTTTCAACCCAACAATGGTTATGTATTGTGGAACAGTGGAATATTTCTCGAGTGCAGTTCTGATTTCCTCTGAAAAATTGTAAAAGCAAAAATGATATTATCGCTCTTTCCTCGTCTCATTCGCCCGTGAATAGTTCATTTTGCTCTTAAAGATCCTAATGCTCTGAATATATATGGGACTCATTCATCGTTGATAAGAACATATAAATGTAATTGTAAAGATTCCTTTTGGTCAATTGAATCAGCTTACTTAATTTCCGATAAATCTATGATATATATATATATATATATGTATAATTTTTAAGAGAGTATTATTATTGAATTATTATCGGTTTTCCTGTTGTTCTTCTCGTTAATTTACAATATTCTGAAAGACATCTACTTTTGTGATACCTTTCAACACGGTAAACTGTTACGCAAATGTACAAAAACCAGCACCGTCGCCCATGCCATTAAACAACAATTGACAATATTAAGAATTACACAATAACCACCCCAGCAATGTGATATGTTGCGATAAAATTAATAAACCAATCAATATAAATAATATACTGAGATTGTTTTTTTTTCCAGTTGCATTCACGGCAATGAGGGAAATCAAGTGACTCTCTATACTAAAGTTTGTACAAAAAAGTAGCAATTTTAATGTTTGTGGCTCCACCTGAGAGTGTGGTGACAAAATCTTAATAGAATATTTTCAATTCTGTAAATAAAAAAAAAAAATTATTGCTCAAGTTTTGTATATATTTGTTATTATCCTTTTTATGACAGTAATAAGCGTTGACAATGTCAAACATTAATATCAAATCACCTGTTCCATTGCACTCGAACTCACGGTCTCCTAAACCTTCCTTGTTATCTTCTTCCCAACAACCAAAAAGAAGCTATAACATAGATGAAGCAAACGACAAAAAGTTGCGGGTACCAAATGTTAGTGATACCGAGGAAATGATCAGACCAGTCAGGACCCCAGAGTTTATGAGTTTTTCTCCTTTCAGCCATATTCACCACCACAGCAACAACAATTATGGTTATCAAGATCGTCAAGCCAGTGAAGATTTCGATCCCGGTAAATCTCTTGAAAGCACCATCCCTCCCCAATTACAACAAAATATTGAAAGAAAAGGCAGCGCCACCTGTTGCTACCAGAAGGCGTTGGAACGTCGCAATAGTTTGACTAGCAATTGCAGTAGTACTGGTGACGATGATAACGATGGTGACAGCCCAAAAAATTCCCGAAAATCTTTTGATGGTAGTATTCCAATCACTGAGGACAAAAGTGATGTTATCGAAGCAGAGGAAAGGACTGCCAATGCTCCAAAATCCAGCCAGTCATTACAGGACCAAAAGAGAGACTTGATGAACTTCAGTGGGTTATATTCTCGGTGGAAAAATCGCGGATACCATCACCACCATCGTCATGAACATATACTCCACAATCATCTTCAAGAACTACATTCGCGTTATCAGCATCCAGCCGAGGATCCATTGTCTCCTAAAGATAAAACATCATCAAAAAAGAATAGTGTAATGCCGGGGCTGTTTCCAATTGCAGACACCACTGATAAAAAAAATGGGTTGCTCATGTCAGTTAGTGACGAGAGTACTGAAGGAGATGATCAAAGTTTGAAAATTTTTGGGGAAAAAATCCAAAAGGCTGAAGAGCTGGATAGTGGATCGAGTAAGCTAGAGGGGCAATTTAATGATATAAAAATTGATACGGCCCAAAAAGGGGATTTTTCAAGACATGTTTTCGATCATGAAAATTATAAGAAATTTCACTTGCGTCAATAAGGATTTGTTACGAGAGTATTCAGGATCTAAGCTATTTTGTATTAGTTTGCGGGTATTGGTTTTTTATTTTTCGGGTTTTTTATTCTTTTCCTTTTTATATGCTCAAAAATATTTATATGCAGTTTCGTGGGCTTCGTTTGTGTAATCTGAAATCAACAAGAATGGTAAGGGAATTTTTCAAAAAATAAACGTATCAGAAGAACAATAACACCAGATCATGCACAACTGCAATTAACAGGGCCGATCTTATTGATATATGTATGACAAGAAAAGGCAAATCAACCTTTTTTTTTTCTTTTCTTTTCTAACTACAAAAAATATTGCCTGTGTCATGAGGAAATAATCTATATTACACATGAAACAAAAGATACAACAATAAAAAGTAAAAAATTATAGCTAATACATAATAAGAATTGAACTTAAATAACTATGGGAGCATATAGCAGCAAAAAAAATTTTGCTGAAAATAATAATAATTACAATAATAATAAAACTTTTATAAGAAAATACATCATAATGAATGTATAATAAGGAAAATGGAAAAGAAGTAATACAGTATGAAGTTGAACTATCGAAGATTGAACTGAAAGGAAGGAAGGAAGGAAGGATAGGAAACAATTTTTCTAATTCTAGTATATTCTATTTTTCTTTTTGATTAATTGAGTTTCTCACCAATTTTTTTGTTTGGTTTATTTTCTCGTCATCAATTTTTTGACTCCAAAATTCTAAACCAAATAAGCTCCAGCCATTGCTAATACAGCAACGATTAATCCCTGGTTAGCCCCGACGTATCTGCCCATTGCATCACCTTTGGAATGCTTTGTGCTAGTTGAAGTGCTGTTGGAACTCGAAGAAGAGACATCCTTTGTTGGAATGGCTGCAACACGACTCACACTAACAGTGCTCAAGGAGGAAGAGGAGGTAATGGTACTATTGCTAGCGGAGGTTTTTGGGTCTTCATCAGCTTCAATAACTGCTTTGTTATTGGCGGAAGTCACAAGTTTAGTGACCGAGGTAGCCTTGGTGCTGGTGGAAGAAGTGGTTGCAGCAACAGAAGATTTGCTACTAGAAGAAGAAGAGGAGGAGGAGGAGGAGGAGGAGGAGGTGGTGGTGGTGGTCGATGCTGGATATTGGGTAACCGTACCAGAAATCCCACTTCTGGTGATGGTAGTGATAATGGTTTGAGTTGTGGTGGAGCTTGCAGAGGTAGAAGTAAGGGTAATTGGACTGGCAATGACAGAAATTGCCGATAAACTGGTGAATAAGAGTGATCTGGAGAGCATTTCTGAAACTTTGATAGAGTGGTGATATTTGTTTTTCCTATTTTCTAAAGTACGAATGAATGAATATACGAATAAGCGAATCAAGAAATAAATGAAACAATTGATGAGCCTATGAATGAATTTGTTAATGGGTGGATCTGTATGTGTGTGGGGAAATGACTGATTGGTTTATTAGGACAGATATAGTGGTTATAAAGAGTGTATATAGTTGGAATATCCTAATAATAATCGAGAGTCTTGGTAGAGTATGGCGTTACAATAGAAAGGCAGAAGTAAATTGTACATGAAGTGACAGCTCCAAAGATATATATATATATATATACATATAATATCATAATAATGTTATATCAATTACCACCTACCAGAAGATAATGTATCCATGGTAATATCCTCCTGCATGTTGGGCGGTTCCTCCCCCGGGTGGATACCACCGAGATGAGGGACGTTTTAAAAAAAATGTTAAGCCAAAAATCACGTGAAATAGGCGGACAGTGCCCTCGGGACTGCCCTCGGGATTGTTGTCAAAGTTGGTGGGAAATCTTTGGTAACACCACCAACAATAGGTTTGATAAGGACATGAGGATGCTGGATATAATGAAAATTGAGAAGTACATGAAACAAACAAAAGAATGCGTAATTTATCATGGGTTCAATGAGGAAAGTTGGGGATGTAAATAATATCTATATGTGAAGCATCAAGAAATATAAAAACAAGGTTCAGTTATAATAGTTAAATTGTGCAATTGTAGAAAATACGGTGATTTTTACGTCTCTGAATATTCCAGCAAAAATTTTCCATTTATTTGTACATATGTAGATATTTGTTCTTCGCATTTCTGTAACGTTAAACTTGGAACGCTTGAACATTGTCCCGTTCAAATTCCCTCCACTTACCGACCAATGTGCCACTCACCTCATCAGAATCAGCATGTTCAATAATCGAGTCCAATTGCTTGATGGTCTTGCTCATATATTTCACGCTTTCCTTTTGTTCTTCCACTTGCTGCTTGGTAGACTTGTCATTCAACTTCTTGTTCAATAACTTATTGCTTCTGGTCATGAAATTGTCAAACACCGCAGGATCGGCGAAAATCGCATATTTGGATATTTTCAAAATATTCTGGATCATCAAGTTGGCAATCAAAATGATTTCACTGATATCCTTCAATCCAAAATCGACAATATTTTGCAATATCGACTCGAGCATTCCTTTGCTGGAGTTAGCTGCATCTTCACCAATAGATTTAATAAACAAATCATTGCCCAAAATAGCAAAAAGTAATTCATACACTGACTTTCTCAACTCAATCCCATCATCAATCTTTGTTTTAAATGGACCAATTTGAATTTTTTTAATGAACTCAGTTCTTGGTTTCAATTCGACCAAAATATTCATCAAAATATTGGTTTGAATGATTCTGCGATTAAAGTATTCATCAAAATCAATCCGGAAAACACTCAATAGTAAGTTCAATGACATCTGTTTGAGATCAAGAGAACTGGAATTCAAGCACAGGTTTACGAACCTCACAAAGTTATCGCCCCTCAAGAATTGCTTCTTGGTGTCATCACTGAAATATTCTTGACTGATTAATTGCTTGATAGCACTAAGTAATAAATAGTTCATCGACAAGTAATTCCATTGAGCTTCTTCGGCATCCAAATATCTTTGGAAATTGCCAATGAAATCTTCTCTAGCTAATACAATGAGGGTCAAAATCTCAGAAGCAACTCCTAACTCAGTCACGCTCAATTCCTCCTTTGACTCAATTTCCTCCACCACTTTCCAAATACTTGAAGCACTGGACTCATTAACAATATTATTATGAGCCTTGGAATTAAGTCTGTTATGCTCAAAATCACGATACTTAATGTCCAATTCTTGTCTGAGAGCTAATAATAAGCAATATCTTAAAGACTTAGTTTCTTCGGCTTCATTTTCACTAGCGCTTTTCAAGCTCTTGAGAATATGTGGTAAGTATGAATTAATGTCTCTAGAAATGAACTTCCCAATGTTCCCAGCAATTGTCAATTTGACGGTTTCATTGCTTTGATAAGTTCTGAGCAATTCGAGGAAAACACTCAACTCAATTTCCAATTTCTTAAACTTCGAAACATTACCCAAGAAATTCAAAATAAAAATCAATTGCTTTTCATCGCTCACTCCACACATCAATAATTTCTCAAATTCCGCAATTTTGTGATGTAAGTGACTTTCAACAACCACTGTAGACAAGATGGCTGGGGACAATATAGGCTTATCAAAAGAGTCCTTATTAAATAATTCATCGTATAGTTTCTCACCATCTACTTTGTGAGTAAGGTGCTTGGTGATCAAAATTAATGGGTAGTCATCTTCAATCTTTGAAGAAATACCGTCTTGAATTAACATCACAATTTGTTCCACTAGTGAAATATTGCACTGAGTAATCTTTGATAGCAAAATTCCAATAGCAAGCAATTTATTTTCATATTGTTTGATGTCGATAAACTGTTTCAGTATTAAGGATTCAATAATCCTCACGTAAATGTCATGATCCAACTTATTTTCAAGTTGAGAGCTCTTGATAATTTTAACAATCAATTCTAATGCCTCTTTATGGAGACTCGGTTGATTTACTTGATTATTGCTGGAAATAAATTTCAACGATATGTCAATAACTTCGACCAACCAATACAGAGGGATATCATTCACAGTAACATCAAAACCAAATAATTTACCAATACTGACAAGAGTAGGTTCGCTTAAAGAATCATAAGTCAAATTTGTTTTTATGACAGCCAAAATTTGTTCCGAAATACTTGAATCATCCAATCTAAACCCCTTATAAACTGCAATTAGAAATGTGGAACATTTTTCTCTTAATTCTGAATCGAATTTCTTTGAGCCTGATTTTTCGATAGCCAAGGATAAAACCGAGTTGAAGCTTGGAAATTCTGAGTAATCAATATGATGCTTTGTCATATTTTGAACCAAATATATCGAGGAGTTAATGGAAGCCAATGAAGCATTACGAGCGTTACTAGATATCCCGACCACCAAGTCGGAAATAATAGAGTCTAATTTAGATTTCAAGCCAACCAAGTTGTGTTGCTGGAAAAGACCAGTATAGAGATCAATTAAATCAGTATCAAGCTGGAAATTAGAAGCGCTGGAGGCCTTGAATGACTGAATGGCGGATAAAATCGACAAGATAAAGTTTGAAGTGAAATAAGATTTGGAAACGTCAAGTAGTTTGGATACAAAACTCAAGTAATTGTTCAACGAATTAACATTCTTGGATTTGGCCAAGTTCTTGGTGATTGACTTAACCACATACTCAAGCTTGTTGATTAGTTTTCCATAAAGCTCTTTATCAGAATCTCCAAGCTCATGAATTTGTTGAATAATAATGGTTAAGGTACACAAAACTTCACTCACGACAAGATCATTACTATCATTCAATTTGGTAACTAACAAATCAAAGTGACGCTCATCAAACAAAGCATGTAAAATTACACCCCTGGACTTTTTCACCAAAATGCCAATCAATTTAGCTGACTGTTTTCTCAATCTCCAACTGATATCATCATTACCGCCATCATCTTCATACTCATCATCATCAGAGAAATCGATTTCATCTTCGTCTTCATCCATAGTATCAGCCTCCTCCTCCTCGTCATCATCATCCCCAAAATTGAATGGATCATACTTTAAAAAAAGCTTGGTGATGGCTAAGATGCTCTCATTGTGGTTATTAAAGTTCTTATAAAATAAGCTGAGAAGGTTCTCAATGCAACTTAAGGAAACATCTCTAAGTTCATCAAATTTCGCTATATCATCATTGATTTCATTATCTTCGTCATCCATTTCAACATCTTCAAACCTATCCAAGAATAAGTCATCTTTTAAAACCTCAAAGATGGAATCAAATCTTGAAACAAATTTCTCAGAATTTTTGGTCTTGCTGAGGTTAAGCATTATATTCAATCTGACAGTTTCAAGCTGGAATTGATCTAAACTTGGGTTGATAGATTGTATTCCTCCAGCGTCCAAGAAAGCCCGGTCCACAATATTTTCAGCCTGGGCAGCAGTTGTGGAGTAGCTCATCAACAAAGAAAGGGTACTGATTGACTTAGTACTCAAAATACCGTAACATT
The DNA here is from genome assembly GCF_037102585.1 of Saccharomycopsis crataegensis. Lineage (NCBI taxonomy): Eukaryota > Fungi > Ascomycota > Saccharomycetes > Ascoideales > Saccharomycopsidaceae > Saccharomycopsis > Saccharomycopsis crataegensis. The sequence goes on from NW_027043819.1 coordinate 730,180, forward strand.
TATATGAGGAGTTAATCAACAAGATCAATGCTTGTTTAATTCTAGGACCATCAAGCGCAAAGCCATTATATTTAATCAAATCAGACAAAATCTCAATGTAATCCAATGATTGGATTACTTGGGTATGATTATTGACAATAGATGGGAAGATTCTGCTAACAACTGCTTCAGCAGCACTCTGTTTCGAATAATTCAAATTCTGGATGAAATATCTTAACGCCATAGTATAATTGGAGCTTGCCATCACCATTTCATTATCTTTTCTTGTGCTTTGGTCTTTTTGAACCATGTCAAAAACAGTACCGATAGTGACATCAAGCAAATGAATATGGGATTCATTAAATACAGCCCCAAGAGATTGAAATGTTTTGACCGCTTGATTTTGGACATCTGGGTTAGAATCTTGCAATAATTGACATAACAAAATGGCGACATTCTTCAATTTGTAGCTGTTGCTCGCCAATTGATTTTTGTGGCCACAGAGCATCTTATCAATGTCGCTGACAGCCATGAACCGAATATCAGGGTCAACATCCTTTGCACGATCAGACAAATCGTTTAAATTGGTATTGAAATCCATTTTGAATTGTGCGAATTGTGTTATTGTTGGAAAATTGCAAGAGATGTGTTATTTGCCAGGTTCCTTATTTTTTTATTTTTTTTTGGGATGGGGAAAAAAAAGGGTACCTGTCTATGCGTGTTCCCAATCGGAGGTACTTACATAGTTAGTTTGTCAAGCAGCAAACTCCAAGAATAATTAACAAAAGGAAGAATACCTGATAAAAAAAAAAAGGAAATCTGTAACCAATATCGAGTACCAAATGTATAAATACTACAAATAGACAAACATAATAATAATCAGTGAAATCGTGAACAGGTTAGACATAAATAAACGCAAATGCTAGAAATACATAAAACAATCAAAACAGAGTTTGAAATATAAAATACAAACAGAAAAAGAAGGGAAAAGAGAAAAGTAAAATTAGAAGCTCAACAAAGTAGAACCGCCTTCCAAGAACGAGAATTTGTTCTTTCTTTCCTTTTCATAAGCCTTGATATATTCTTCTTTTTGCAAAGTCAATCCGATTTCATCTAAGCCATTGACCAAATTGTTCTTTCTGAAAGCTTCAATTTCAAAACCAACAAGAACTTCACCATTAGTGTTCTTGATGACTTGATTAGGCAAATCAATGACCAAATCTTCACCCTTATCAGCAATCGGAATAAGCTTTTCAGTGATAATGTTTTGGTCAACTCTGATTGGTAACAAACCATTCTTGAAAGAGTTGTTGTAGAAAATATCACCAAAGGATGGGGCAATGATGGACTTGATACCGAAATCCTTCAAAGCCCAAGGAGCATGCTCTCTGGAAGAACCACAACCAAAGTTAGGACCATTGACAACCAAAATAGAAGCCTTGTTCCATGGAGCAACGTTCAACATAAAGTCAGTGGTGACATCTTGACCTTGTTCATCTTTAGTAAATCTTAATTCATAAAACAAACCGTCTCTCAAACCAGTACGCTTGATTGTTTTCAAAAATTGCTTTGGAATGATAGCATCAGTATCAACGTTAGCCTTCTTCAATGGGGCAGCAAGACCAGTAACAACTTCAAAACGACCAAGACCAGCTGGTTTTTCTGTAGGAGTAGTCTTTTTTTGGGTAGTGGCTTCACTTTCATCATCCGAAACTGATTGCTTCACACTAACTCTCTTGTTCGAGGATGGCTGAGCAGCTTCAGGTTCATCGTCAACTTCAATTGAAATCTTGGCCTCGTCATTAAATTTGTAGTGGAAGTTTCTAATGTCAGTGAATTTACCTTCGATGGCAGCAGCAGCGGCCATGGCAGGACTCATTAAGTGAGTTCTAGATCTGGCACCTTGTCTACCTTCGAAATTTCTGTTGGAAGTAGAAGCACATCTTTCTTCTGGATCCAAAATATCCGGGTTCATACCTAAACACATTGAGCAACCAGCTTCACGCCATTCGAAACCAGCCTCAGTGAAAATCTTGTCCAAACCTTCCTTTTCAGCTTTTTTCTTGATTAAACCAGAACCTGGAACAACCATAGCCAACTTAACATTACTGGCAATCTTTTGGCCTTTGACCACCTTGGCGGCTTCTCTCAAATCTTCCATTCTGGAATTGGTACAAGAACCAATGAAAACTTTGTCGATAGAGATATCTTGCAATGGGGTGTTTGGAGTCAAACCCATATATTTCAAAGCTCTAACCATACCAGATTTTTTGATGTCATCGGTCTCGTTGGCTGGATCTGGGACGGAAGCGGTGATTGGCAAAGCATCTTGTGGAGAGGTACCCCAGGTAATGGTTGGGATAACATCCTTAGACTCAATAACCACTTCGTAATCAAAGTGAGCACCTGTATCGGTCTTCAAAGTTTTCCAGTAGTTGACAGCCTTCTCCCATTCTTCACCTTTTGGAGCCAATGGACGGCTTTTAATGTAGTTAAAAGTGATTTCATCAGGGCTGATCATACCAGCTCTGGCACCGGCTTCAATAGACATATTACACATGGACATTCTAGCTTCCATGGATAAGTTTTCAATGGCTTCACCTGCAAATTCAATGACACAACCAGTACCACCGGCAGTACCAATTTTCCCAATAATGTGCAACACCAAATCTTTAGAGGTGATACCAGGAAGTAATTTACCTTTAACCAAGACTCTCATGTTTTTGGATTTAGCTTGGTTCAAAGTTTGAGTGGCCAAGACATGTTCAACTTCAGAAGTACCAATACCAAAGGCCAATGCACCAAAGGCACCATGAGTACTGGTATGAGAGTCACCACAAACCACGGTGGTACCAGGTAAAGTGAAACCTTGTTCAGGACCAACAACATGGACAATACCTTGTCTAGAGTCGGTCATACCGAAATAAGGAACATGGAATTGCTTGACGTTTTTTTCCAAGGTTTGGACTTGCAATTTGGAATCTTTTTGTTTGATAAATGTTTCAACATTCTTGAAGTTCTTTCTGGAAATGGTTGGGATATTGTGATCAACAGTGGCCAAAGTACAGTCAGTTCTTCTGACTTTTCTGCCAGAGGTTTCTAAACCTTCAAATGCTTGAGGGGAAGTGACTTCATGGACCAAGTGTCTGTCGATATACAATAAGACTGAGCCAGAAGCATCTTTGTGGACAATATGGTCTTCAAAGACCTTATCGTATAAAGTTTTAGGAGCAGTTCCAGCTGTCATCATGAACTATTATTCAAAGATTTATCAATTGAGTTATCAATGATTAATTGTATTTAAATTTTGACAACGATGGTCAAAGACAGTGTGGAGATTTTTCAACTTTTATACGCGATGAGCAATGCTTCCCTGAAGCGGAGAGCGTGCGCCGGAAGCGGCGAAATTGAGCATCAGCCAATGAACAGCCGGAAGTTCGTAATATGACTCAAAGCAATGCTGAACCGGGAATAATTATCATGGTTAATTACGGGGATCATATGAACAGTGATATGTTAGTAATTTCACAATTACTATACAGTCAGCTATCGTATAGTACACAATTACGGCGTGTTTGAAGAATCTCTTCGGAAATATTATGATTCTCAGTAATCTCTTTGATTGTGTCAAAATATGTAGGGCAAAGAAAAACAAAAACAAAAAGTTCAAGTGAAAAAATTTATTAGTAGCGACTGAAAAGAAAGAAAAGAAGAAAAGAAAATCCCAATTACCAAACATCCTTCTGTAATCCTGTAATATCGAGGACTCATAAGAGAGGAAGACAAAAATTCATTGAAGAAAAATAAGAATTAAAAATCAAATTCAAAAGGAATATAAAACAAAACACATTAAACTAAAAAAACAAACAAGAAAATCAAAAATGTTTTATTCAACATAACTGCTTGAAGCATCATTCGCAACTATTTTTACTTGGTGTCCCGTTTGAAGGAAATCTAGGCTATCCTTCAATGGCGAATGTGTCATAGCATCACTTTTGCTTTTGCTTTTGCTTGGTGATTGAGGTAAAATAATCGCAGAGTAAACATTGTTGTGAGTGATCCCACTAGTGGTGTTAAACGCCGCCTTGAAAATCAACTTAGAGGGGGAGCCATCAAGCCTGTTTGTAGATATGGTTTGAGCAACAGGTGAGGCCACAGGGCTAAAAGCTGGAACAAAATGGATCGTTTCTGTACTGTGATCAGCTGGCGTGAGAGGAATATTGACGTCATCGTGATTAGTAGGGGTACTTAAAGTCTCTGTATAACTAATAATTTCTTCAATATAAGTGTCTGATTCAGCACTAGAGGCAGGTTCGATGTCCAAGTGTTGAGCTGGTGATGCGAGTTGGATGATATCAGTTTCAGTGACCGTAGAAACTTCAAAATCCTCATCCTCCTTTGTATTTTGTGTTGCATTTTTATCCTCGCTCTCGATTTCATAATTTGATATGTCAAGATTCCTAACAACCACATGGGGGTCTAGAGTCTGGCTACTTTGAAGAAATGAACCAATGTTCCTGGCCTGAACATTCAGGATTTTTTCATCAACGTGCTCATTGAAGTCTTGGCTACTTATAGACAGACGGTTATCATCACTGTCAAAGGTGGATTTGGCAATTTCAGAATCAGAGTCAACAGACCCCAAGTAGTCCCGTAGGCTTGAGCTAACAGAACTACTACGTTCAGCGGTACTAAGTTCAACAATTCCTTCAAATTTTAAGGCAACATTGCTTTTTTCTTGTCCAGGTAACTCCAAATTGATACTTGTGCTGTTCATCTTATCTGCAACGAGAGTTTCAGCTGATTTCCTGAACCTCAATAAAATCTTCTCATTAATATCATCAACCGACAAAAGTTTTTGATTGAGACCCACAAAAGAAGAGGAAGATCTTCTGAAGTTATCATTATCGTACCCACTTGCAATCTTCTTCTTCTTTCTGGAAGATTTTTTTTTGCTTTTTCCTTGTTTGCGTACAGCTTCATCGATAGTTTTCTGAACAGAATCTAAACTGGAATCTGTCTTAGTGATGTCCCCCTCATTATTTTTTGTCTTTGTGGACTTGTATTGGCTTTTTGCAGAGTCATGAAACTCTTTTGCATCCTTGACAAAAGCGTTGAAGATGAATTTGAGCACAGGCAATAGTAAAAATAGAGCAATCATGATAACAAAAACAATCAATCCTTTCAAAATATTTTCTTGTGATTCATCGCTCAAGCTGAAATAATGCTTTTCTAATAATTCTTCGGCGTATTCTTGAATTGGCAACCAATAGCGTTGATACGCTGGATAAACATAATCATTGAAGAACAATGAATCTTCAATTTCCTTGATGTTCTCAATAGCAAGGTTAGCATAATGACTAATAAATTCAGTTACTAAGTTGATATAATAACCAATGAATTCCACACTATTTTGATAGTACGTGTGCTTCAAAATGAAATCACAGGCATCATCTGAATAGCTTTTCGCAATATTGAAAAGATCCTTGAATCTATTGTTAATGTCCTCAGTTGTGACCCCGGTTGGGATATGTTCAATAAAACTAGTGGGAAGCGGGATTTCAAGAAATGGAGCAGCAGTAATTTCCAGAGTAGGTTTAACAATGTTGTCAACTCCTAAAACCGGAGCAGTAGGATCCGCAGTACTGTTTCCAACAGCAAAGGAGTCTGGCAAGTATAGTCTCATTTGACTAGCTATAGGGATAAATACCTCTGGAAGATAATCCTCATTGATGAGGGCTATGAACGGCAACAAAAACGTCACCGACGCAATGAAGACAATTGTAAGAAACATCTTCGACTAGTAGAATAAGGTGTCAATTGCTCTGCTGGTGGTGGGGAATATGTAGATCTACGGCTGCGATGGGGGTGGACTGTTGTTTGTTTTCTTTTTGCTTTTGTGATGCAAATTTTACGTTTTTCCGCTAATTGGTCACGTGCAATCTGAACATCAAAGGACTCGATAAGATGATAAATGCTATTAGTGATAAATGCTAGAGAATGCTATGCTATGCTAAATAAAATAAAATAAAAAGACAGATAAGAAAAATAAAAATGCTATGAGAAGAACAAAAAAAAGGAGATTAATATAAATAGTCAATGGAAGGATTCTTATCTCCGAGAATGAGCTTCTGAATTCCAGATTTCGCGAAAAATTCCTGCTTGTATTTCTGAGTTCTTTTCCTTTTATTAGCCCATCTTATAACCAATAAATAAGTTACAACACACACCACAGAAAGTATAATTGCAGCGAAACCAACAAAGAAACCACGCTGATACCGTTCATCATCATCATAAAATGCAAATATGGCAATCAAACCTCCAATGGAACTACAACTGATCTGCAAAGCAATCCCAACACTTTTACGTAAGTGACCTCCAAGGTTTGTGCTTGACCAGCATATAAGAATAGGAGCAGCAGTGAATGCACCCATAGCACACAAGAAACATCCACCATATTTCAAATTATCTGGTAACGTACTACTCTGCACAGAATACATCATTATTCCTCCAATAATCGTCAAGACGACATTGAAGAAGAAAAAACCGCACCTATACCGATTGGACCATTTATTGTAAAAATAGGTGCCAAGGTTACTCCAAACAAAGGCAGTGATCCAGGGGAAAATAGAGTATTCATTGGAATGACTCACACTAACACCAATAACTTGCAATACAAATACTGGCTGAAATAATGAATAAGCAAGAGTCACATAGGCAATCCCAATGCTCGCCAATGCTGGGATCAAGATCACAGGATCATATATCATTTTGAAAATATCACCAAAAGTGGACTTGACTTCGTAACCTGATTTACCATTATAAATATCAAGCTTTCTGATTAAAAACACCGATTCTTTGTCCGTCAAGAAGCCTGCTCCTTCTGGAAAATCGGGGACGGTGAAAAACACAATCACTGACATTCCGATAGTGAAGGCCCCAATAATAATCAATAAATATCTCCAGCCTTCGGTGAGATTGACCTTATCAACTATTTTCAGATCGACAATATAAGCAATGAATGTTGCAAACACTCCTGCAAGACAACTTGTGGAGTAAATTGCCGAGAATCTCGGTAATGATTCCCTTTTACTATAATAATGGGCTAGAATATAGAAAATGGTGGCTTCGGTACTCGACTGGAATAAACCATGAAGAAATTGACAACCGACAAAAGTCCGGTAGTTTTTCACAAAACCAGTGCCAAGGTTTGTCGCTCCACAGAGTAATACCCCTAGAAATAACAACCCATGAGGTTTGATAAACCTGAGTAGATTGTTCGAAAAAAACTGACCAATGATATAGGGAATGAAGAACGCAACGTATGACATGAAAAACTGTAGCTGGGTGATTCCAAGGGACGAATAAATTTCTTCAATTTGCAAAAGCCCAAAATTTCTATTCAAGTACGCTAAGAAGAAGACAATAGCAAACGGAGGAACCACATGGAAATCTATTTTGAGTAGAAGGTTATGCTGGTTTATGGAGTCCTTTTTCGCAAACTCATCAACCTTGAGCCTCTTGGATTCATCTGACATCAAATGAATATCATCAATAGACCCATGGTACTTTTCATCATATACTGTGTCTCCTGAATATAACGAGTCGCTGCTGTCGTTGAATTCGGCATTGTATTCTTTTAGATAACTCATGCTTATTGAAGATCATAAAAAATTTCGATTAGAAAAGATGCTAAGTCCATTCAGGATATATCAAATATTGTTTGTATTTCCAATAAGCTCTTGGGACTTAACTGGGGGTTTTTGTATTTTTCGATCTCAACACAATCGCAATGTTATTTAAAGGGTTTAGGGTAAATGACAAATTTGAACAAAATTAAAACTCCTTTCTCTTATTTTTTTTTGAAATGATAAATAAACCCACGCTGAACCAACAGCCAAATCAAACATTTATATCTATCTATTTCCCCAATATTCAGAATTTTCCTACATTTTTGATAGCACGGGTATATCAGCAAGGATCTGCATGCTCGAAAATTCAGTTCCTGTTTAATGGATAATCGTAAGGCTCTACTAACGATTCATACGGAGCTCAAGCATGTGTCCATAAAACACCAAGGAATAATGAAAGTGAATGATTGAAAAAAAAACAAAAACAGGTACACCCTCAAAGAATCTTTAGATTCATCCACGTAATTATGTAACAACAAAAAGAAATACCGATCGCATACCGAATGATGCAGACTTTTTTTTTTCAATAATTCAGTCGTATTTGCGCGGGAATTTTTGTGAGGCTATCACTTGCTTTCAAAAACTTTTACTTGATACCTCTATGTTGCGCCTAATCAACTTTGATGTTATATTACACAAACCAATGGAATAAGACTTACTCATAAAAAAAAAACATATCACGCCAAAATTTTCATACTGTACAAATAATAATATTAATCAAAGGTCACTAGTAAACTTATGGTATCTAAAAGAATATGGTCCCGGGATATACAACTATAAGCTAAGCTGACAAAGATGCCAAAAAGACTAGTTTCTCACCCCCACCATCTTATATCCCTCATTAAGAGCAGCCGTGACTTTATCACTCTTAACAGGCAACGTCTGTAACACAAAGGCAACATCTTTCCATTCCTCTTCCGTCGATGCTTTGTTCAATCTGATAAACAATTTTTCGCTCAATTGTTTTTGTTGCTTTTCCTTCTCAATAAAAGCAATCAAGAACCTCAAAATTCTCTTCATCGAATCCTTAGCTAAATCTGAATCATTTGACAAACCACTAAAAATATCAATGAACCCATTATAAATGGCATTGTCCTTTGTTGCCAATTCAGTAAAGAATAATCTACACATATCGGAAATTCCATGATCAGCATTCTCTAAACATTTAGCCATCATTGCTAACTGACCTTTAACCTTGACTTGTCCAGCTAGAATCAAAAAGGTAACCGTCATCAAACATGTTCTTTGTACCATGATATTATCATCATTAAGACGACGGTATAAGTAATCTGTGTTTTCATCAACCAAGTTATTGAAGCAAACAGCCATGTCTCCAAGGCCCAAAACTGCATTGGATCTGATAATTGGATCTGGAGATTTCTCCATCAATGTTATCAATAGAGTCAAATTCTCTTCACAATACCTAGAAGACACGCACATTAATTTTTCCATACATAACACTGCACTTCTCTGTAATATTAGACTATCATATTTCACATTATTGGAACAAATCTCCTTTACCATTGGTCCAAATTTGGCTAATAAGGAGCTCTCACCGTATAATAATTCACGTTCTTTGATGTAAATCACCGCATCAGCGAAGTCATCCTCACTGGTACCACCAATCATTTCCAACTCATCTTTCTCTTCTTTTTGGTTTTGCTTTTTGTTTTTGGCATTTTCAGTTTCTTCTTCAATTTTCTTCTTCTTGAATTCTGCTTCACACTTTTCTAAGAGAACCATGGTCTTGATAGCAATATGACCCACCATGAATAGCAATTGAGACAAAGCGATTGTTTTTGATTCTTTTTTTGAAGACTTATTGCTGGAACTAACATCCTCCTCTTCAGTTTGCATCACAATATCCTCATCATTCTCAAAAACACTTTTGATTTTCTTTTTCAAAATATCTGTACAAGTAACATCGGGATGAGAAGCAATACTGTAAACTGCGTTCAATGCTTGCTCTGCTAATGGATACCATTCAGGATCTTCGGTATATTCAACTAAACAATTGCTCAATTTCTCTAATGCTTCCTTTTCTTTAGAGATCCTGAAAGTGGAGTCCTTATTCTGCAAACTCTTTTGAGCAGGAACCACCCTTTGTAAAGCAATACAAGTGTATTTAGCGAGAATCATATCATCAATCTTTTTGTTCGGAAATCCAACATTCAACAATGAATCAATGTATCTCAAAGTCACCTCATGATTTGCCAAAGAGATCATACCTAAAATGATGATGGCCCCTCGTCTTTGTTTCTTTGAAACACCTTTACCTCCAATGGAATTATTGTAGATTTGCCATAAAATCTTCACTACGGTGTTGTCAATAAATTCATCCTCATACATGGAACTTAGCAATTTCTCTAAAGACGCCAAATCAGAGACCGAGGTTTGGTACGTTAAGGAAATCAAGTTTTTTGCAACGTATGCGGCTGCCTCTATTGCAGTAGAGTTATGTGGTGCTGTTAAAAATAAATTCTTGTAACATTCAAACAAATGATTGGTTATACTAGTACCGTCATCATTAGTACCTTTCATCCACACCAAATGTAACATTCTTTTAACACCGACTTTAGATTTAGAAACGTCATAAGCATCAGCTAAAACGAAAAAGTCCATTGCTTCCAAAACTTCGTTTTTATTACGGGAATGAAGTAACTTTGACGCTCTAACAGCCCCCTTTTCAATAGACTCAATGAAGCGAATAGCTTCTTCATAATACTTCATGGTCAATTTAACTTTAATAAGATCAGCTCCATTAATTTCCGCCAGCGAGACATTGCTTAAAGACATATCAGGTTGAGCAGGATCTTCTGGAACATCAGCATTAGTAAGTGATTCTAACTTGCGTCGGGCTTCTCCTAATCTCTTTTTCCAGGTTTTAAGATCTAAGGAAGATCCATGAAATGTGGAAAAAGGATGGGACATCACCAATTTAGACATCAACTTAATAGCATTTCTTCTGACCAATGAACTTTTATCATCCAAAGATCTGACCGCCAAATCTGTAAATATTTGTCTTCTAGGAATAAATTTCACTTCTAACTCAGCAACTTTGATCAACCCTTGAACGGCTTTTGTTCTAACAAATGGGTTTTGGTCGGCAAATCTTTCCTGAACTAAGTCCAATAATTTTTCAACTTGTGGTCTATGTCTTTGCAACGATTCTTCTTTCAGACAAATATTGACAATAATATTACCACAAGCTTCGACAACAGAACATCTCAATTGGTGTGCACTGTTATCGAGTAATTTTCCAATAGACATCATCTGCTTCAACACTAAGTCTGGTAACAATTCAGATAAACGGGTAATAAATTGTGAGATTGATTTGGGGCCATTGGTATCATTAGCACTAAATTGCTTGTTACTAACTTCCTGGAGAGTTTCTTCGGTTAATTGAGGACAGTCATAATTAGTTGCCAAAAGCTGTAATAATTCTGCCATAGAACCTGTCAAATGAGTGAAGTACGTCAAGTTTTGAATTATTGCACCTTGAGCTGCTGATCCATGCCCTTGGTATTTGATGGCAAGGCAAATAGCGGTGAAAAGATGGATTCTTACTGCTTGTACTTTGACTCTCTGCTCAGATTCCATCATAGAATATGCCGGTCTAGTGAACAATGAGACATAAAGGTCCAACTCTGGGGTAGTTTCAAATAACTTTTTCAATTTGATTTTGAAAATTGCACAGCAAGCATTAAAACATTCTTCAATAAGTTTACAATTATTCTTGAACTTCTGTATAGCGGCAACTGACGGTTTTTTGGTACCCACGGCTTGGCAGGCGCTTATATCTTCTTCTCCAATATAGGTTAATAATATGTTTAGCAAATATCCATATATCTCGATAATTTTTCTGTGCTGGAAAAAGAGATCAATTTCAGAAATATCCACAATATGTTGAGTATTTTCGGCTTGATTGACGGCAGAAGTGCAAATAATATAAACAAGCTGATTTTGCAACTGTTCTTCAAGAGTACCATACCCTAGACAAAGATCATTGACTGAATCAAATACATCTTCTCTGGCAACGGCGTCCGGAGTAAGGGCAAGCATATCGGTGATATTCATCAACTTATCTTCCGGAGAGCTGACAGTTAAGGTGTTTCTGTCAGCCTCCTGAAAGCCTTTGGTAAATTCTGCTAGATTGAATTCCATTTGTATCTTTTCTCCTGGTCTTCAGTCAACCACAGCGACGTTGATGGAAGAACAAAGACGTTTGTTTACCTTTCGCATCAACAAAAATGCCCTTGGTATTTTTTTTTATTTTTTTTTTGTTTATTTGGTACGCCATTGCCAAGGGTCACTAACCGTATTTTTGCGCGATCCAGATGGATGACAAGATAGCTTTCTTGATGCCTTCAAACAATAAAATGATTCGAACAGTTAAAATAAAAAAAAGGATAATTAGAGCCTTTCTAACTATCTCATTCAGAAATACATCACTACAATGATTATTACATTCATTGATAAGCACTGCAACAATAATTAAACAGTCTATGAAGAGAAATAGATAAAATGATGAGCTAAATGAACTATCATACATACTAACTGAACCCAAAAGCATGATTGGCTTAACAAGGCGAAAAAAAAAAGAAGCTTGATAACAAAGACTAAAGGTAAATCATGAAGAGATCTAAGAAAGCAGTGATAGGAATAGAAGATAAAAACAGCAATTTATAAGAAACATTTTCCAAATTTAGGCTTCAACAAAAGCACGGTAGGAAACAAAGTGATTTTCAGTAGACTTGAAATCCACTTCAGCTCCTGGGGCAATGAAAAAGACATTTCCGCAACCGGCAGTTAATTCGACATTCTCACCCTTCAAACTAATAGAGCCTGCCCCGTTAGTTACAATCACAATACTTGGACCATCGAAACCTTTAAAAGATCTAACTTCACCAGATTTTGGTAAAACTGTTTGTAAAACAGAAAATTCTTCAATTGGTGGGTCATATAATACGGATTTCCCTTCACCAGAAGACTTGGCAAAAGATTGTGGAGCCATCTTTTGATCTTCAACTGGGTCGTAAGAGTAAGTCAACATTTCAACCAAGTTCTTGACATCTTTGAATTTTGGAGTGAACCCAGCTCTAACAACGTTGTCACTGGCAGCCATACATTCGATGATGTCACCGGAAATGTATGCATGTGGGTCTTTAGCCTTCAAGAAAACCGCTTCACCAGGATTTAATTCCACATAGTTCAACATCAAGGCACCACAAAACAAACCAATATCGTTTGGAAATTGCTTGTTCAATCTGTGAATCAAGTTAACCAACTTAGAGCCAAAAATTTCAGGTTCATCAAAAGTTCTTTGAACCAACTTAGCGGCTTCGGAACCGATAACTTCGTCACTGGTGGTCATGACTTTTTCAAAGACCTTTTGCAATAATTTTCTGTTTTGAATATCGTCTTGTGAACCTTCTTGGGCTTCTGGCTTGATGTTGTTGATGAAATCGTTAGCAGCGGCTTCCCCGACAACGGCCAAAAATTCAGGAATTTTCTGTAATTCAGTAGCAATCTCCTTCAAAGGCTTAAACCCACAGAAACCTTCGAATTCTGTCACAGCGATGGCCATTTCTGGTTTATGGTTGTCATCAGGGTAGTTTTTTGGGTCAGCAGCGTGCAATTGTGCAGCCAAAGCTTTGTCTGGATGGGCCTGGATCGACAAAACTTTTTCAATAGATAACACTTTGAATAAGAAAGGCAATTCCACGGATGAGCCGAATTTCTTAATGATACTTGAGCCCAAGTAGTGTTCTGGAGAGGCAGTGATCAAATCTCTCAAGGTCTTGCCATTGGACATATTGAGTGAAGGAACCTTTGGATGAGTACCCATCCACAATTCAGCGTATGGGTCGGTCTCGACAATCTTCATGGAAGCGTCAGAGCTAGCAGCAAATTGAGCCACGGCAGAAGCTGAGCCAACTTTGCCCCAAGCGTAATTTTGATAACCTGTTGGAGAACGACTTGTTAGTAGCTGGTTCAAAAACTGCAATACATGGGGAATATCATCTACTCACCACCTTGGACTTGGAATAATTTGTCTGAAGCCATTTTGAAAGGAATGTATTGAAGGTCTATTGGTTGTCAATTGTTTGGTTCTCACAAATGTTCACGCACACACATATTATTAATATCTAAATATAAACACAAGGTCTCGATGAAATGATAGAAAAAGAAAATTCCCATCGACTGACGTGTCGGTCGTCCCAGCACGTGACCACCGGGGGGAGCTGGCATGCGGTTTTATCCAGTAGTGATTACTGAATGTACACTTGTCAGCAGAGGGGATTGAGATAGAGGTATTAGGTAATTCTTGCAAAAATGTTGTTTTATTAGTAGTGGGTGCATACCATATTTGTTTTTCTGCCTAGCGAATCATAGTTCTGCGCTTATCAATCACCATAAATGCGGAGACAGCTATAATGAGTGGGGCGGGCGTACATACGCTCCGATTAATAACGCTGATTCGGGTAATATACACCAGCACACACGTGCCATGGTGGTTGCTGGATGGCAACTGGCGGGCGGTCACCAAGTGTTGCCCGGTCACATGCGATGCTTTTTTTAACAGGGTAAGGTTGATTGTTATGTCTCATCAACCATCCACAGATCGCAGTGTCGTTTGTGTGATATACAATAAAGAGATGCACTAAGATTTGATTAATTAATTAATTTAAAAATCGCTGCTCGCTGAGGTGAACTATAGAAGGACTACTAATGATGAAGTGCACCTATTTTTAGTGTGTTGCGGTAGCTGCATAGGGTGATATTAGGTTACGATTCCGAAATGGAAATTCAGGATATTCCAGTTGATTTTGCTATTTGAACACAAACGATAAAGGTCCTTAAAGAAGATTTACAAATTTTTTCTTAGTTGTACTACGATAATCCCCGTCAAGATAAAAAGTAAACACTGATTAGAGTATACATCCAGCGAGAATTTGTGCTCTTCTATTAAACCCGAATATTTGAGGCGTAGGCATCACCACCTTTATTATAAAATAAATAAATGAACAACAACAAAAAAAAAAAGATCCCAAAAATAACCACCAATGGATGAAAAAGGAAAGCCAGCTAAAAGAAGAAGAAACAAACTTATAGAGCGTGGATATCAGAAAAGAATAAGAACCAACATGAACTGAGAATGAAACGACGAAATGATAAAATAATCAATTAGATGAGTAATAATAATATAGACAATTGTCTTCACAAAAAGAAAAAGAAAAAGAAAAAGAACAAAAAAAAAAGGAACTTTGATGTCAATAGTTATAATCAAAAGCTGGATTTCTATCCCCTAGAATGATTTGCTTTCTTTGACTATTTTCCCCAAATTTCATTTTATAATCGTTGGTTCTCTTTTTCAAGTTTGCTGACCTTAACACAAAGAAGTAAGCAATTGAAGAACCTAACGAAAGAAGCAAGAATCCAAACCCAGTGCTGAATCCTTTAGTGTATCTATGTGGGTTGTCATTAAGAAATGGGAAAATACACACAAGACCACTCAAACTTCCGAAACTGATAGTCATAGTAATTCCAAGGTTCTTTCTGGTATGGCCACCAAGGTTGGTTGTTGCCCAACAAATCAACAAAGGTGTTGCAGCATAGGATCCAGAAACAATTAAGAATAACCCAGAATACTTGGTATAATCAGGAACAGTACTAAGAGGATGAGAGAAGGCAAGTGCACCGCCGACCAAGGTCAAAAGGAGGTTCAAAACCACGAATGGGAATCTCATTTTGAGTTTATCTGACAAATATCCTATGAAATTCCCATAAACAAAAGCACAAATCCATGGGAAAACCGACATTTTGTTGACATTGGCAATACTGCTGCCCATAATCTCCGTCAAGAAAATTGGCTCAAAGAAAGCGTAACAGTAGGTGGCATAACAAATCCCGAGAGAAGCCATAGCGGGAAGCAAAACCACTGGGTCGACGAACATTGAGAACAATTCTTTGTTGGAAACTTCCAAGTCAAAACCAGATTTACCTTGATAAATTTCCAATTTCTTGACAAGAAATGAGGTCTCGTCCTCATCAATAAATCTAGCATTTTCAGGAAAGTCAGGAATGATGAAGAACAAGATCACCGAAGAAACAATTGCCATAGAACCTTCGATAATTAGCAACCATCTCCATTCCGCGCGATGGTACTTGTTGATCAAAGTAGTATCGATAGCATAAGTGATGGCAGTACTGACGGCACCTGCAAGACATTGTACCGAGTAGATACCCCCGAATCTTTTTTGGGATTCTGAAGGCTCGTAATACTGGGCCAAGATATAGTACATCGCGGTTTCCACACCTGATTGGAATAATCCATGAAGAAATTGACATGCAGTAAATTGGCCTCTAGTTTTCACCCAAGCGGTAGCCAAAGTTACACAGCCGTACAACAACACGGAAAGTGCGATCCAAAAGTGAGGACGAACTCTTTTCAAAATGATATTTGAAATGAATTGGAAAGCGAAATAAGGGGCAAAGAAAAGCGCATAAGCTGTAAATAATGATAATTCTGTCATTTCAAGGGAGAAATAAATCCCTTCGATCTGTAAAAGACCAAGATTGGAACGACATAAGAACGAGATGAAGGCCGCTATGGCAAAGGGAAAAACCACATGAACATCAAGCTTCCAAAGAAGTTTCTTTTCATTGATATTGTAACGGTTGGCAAGTTCTTCAACTCTCAATTTTTTTGTATTTTCCGAAGTGTAGAAATCGTCTGGGGTTGTGTCAATGATTTCCTGGTCAAAGTCCTCAAACCCCGAGGAAGTGAAGACTTTTTCATTCAGTAGTGAGTTCATAGCTTATGAATATTTTGCCCAATGTATGTTTTCAAATATATACTCCTCCAAAATATTGTACTGACGCGATAATAGGGTCTTATATTAGTTGGGATCCATCAGGTTTCATTTTTCTTTGTTCCCAAATATAAGCTACTAATTATGTAGCTGCATAAGACTTACGTTCAAAATTAGTGAGGTAAGCATAATCTAGCGGTGAGAAAGCAGACTAATGTCACCGTGGTGCTTTTTTCAGCAAGTCTGGAGAGAAAGATGTGAATATAAAAAGAAAAATAAAATAGTCACGTTGAAATCACCAAAACATCTGATTAAACCAGTGATTTAATAGAGTGAGACTTGGAAATTGCGCAAACCTACAGGGGTGTTTTTGGGCTAAATGTTAAACATTGTTTAAGTATCTTTAGGTCAGCTTATTATGATTTTTTTTTGCACTCAAACCTTTTCTTTTCTTTTTGCAAAATGTTAGGAATCTATTTACTTCCTTTCTCAATTTACTAACTTTCTCTATTTACTTTTTTTTTCTTCCCGTATACTTATAGTGTATACGTTCAATAGAAAGAAATGGTGCTCGGTTTGGCGATTGCATATTTGGGCGAGTAATAATAATCGATCGGACTAAAGACAACGGTTCTTGACAAGCTTTGCAAACCGTCAATAGGTGTCCTCATCACACTCCTCATGGTTTGCCTTTGAAACAGTTTGGGTGACCAAATGGATTGGTACTGACGACCATAGCTTTTTAGACGCACCAAAAATCCAATTTAGTATGCAGCCTTGCTAATAGCGTGCATTGGCAGTTAGTCTATAAATTTTGGTCAACTTTAAACGCAAGGAAAGCAGAAAAGGCATTAATTGATGAATAGCTCCATCCCATCTGTTGCAAGCAGCGGCCGAGATAAAATAAAATTGAAGATAATTGTACAAATAATAACATTAAACAGAAATATTCAAATAAGAATGTCAACCAGTGGTAACTTTTTGTTGCAATAATATCTACTACTCATTACTTAAGGGTATGGTATCATATAATCATCATCATCATTCATTAATTATGGTACTCTATATACATGTAATGCTGCTTCAACCTATACTACTCAAGCCAAATAAGAACACCTGGAGCATTATCTGAAGTGCCCAAAATCCAATCTTCTTAACTCTTTTACTCTTTTGCTCTTCATCAATAACGTAATTACCAAATTCTTCATAAACTTTTTCAGAAATATCATCCATCAATAGAGAATCATAAATAGTCCATGAACCGTTGAAGTCCTTCATTGATTTAATTACTTCACAATTTATTGCCACAAACGTCTGTCGGGAATTTATGTACCCGACAATCGGCCTCATAAGCGCAAAATTTATATACGACAACTCATTCGTAAAAAGAGGGATCTTCGCTTTCACATTGTTAAGTTGAAGCCTTAACCTTAGGCCAAACTTGTCATCCTCGTGATAATACGCCTTGTATTCTCGTTCATAATCTTCACTAACATCATTAGCGCTATCCGACCCGAAAATGTTTTCGGCCATTTCATCCTTGATAAGCTTGAAAAATTCTTGAACCTTATGATTATTTCTTGGAACTCTAATGTCTCCGCACATATCAACTGTTCCTTTGACAATCCATCCCAAAGGCCCATCCATGCCAGCATTCAAATGATCAACGTTTAAGCCGTCAATTCGGCATCTTGTGAAATAATCATTCTTCTGTTGATCAAATATTTTGTTTATCGTAAATAGCGATCCATCGTAAGAACCATTGATGTTGTTTGCCGACAAGAAATCAAGCAAAAACCAATTTTGTCTCAATTTACTTAGTTGGCAATTGAAAATACTGATATTGAAAGGTCTGAATCCCCCAGGTTGATATAATGTCACCAAGAAATCCTCTATTTGAAAGTTTTCAATGTTAAAGTCTCCTGGGGATGGAACATTCAAGTAATTTCTTGCATCGTCGTTCGGATCCCAATTGACATGGGTTCGATCGATAATTCCTCTCACTCCTTTCATTTCCACGTCCTTTAAAATACCTTTACTATTGAACCATTTCGTAAACGAAATGCTCATGTTGATTTCATTGATGGTCAAATCATATTGTGTATAGTTACCATCATCGTAGTCTTCCACCGCCAGCTCCTGCTCCTTTACTGCATTATCTATGGCATCTTGTTGACTGCCCTTCACAAACTTCTTCGCACTCTTGGGTCTTTTTGATATAAAGCATTTCTTAAAATAGATCTTGTTCCACCCTGGCAATATACTTGCCTCTTCAAAAATCACGGTAAATCGCGAGTTTTTGGTGATGTAATTACCTAATGTCCTGGCAATGAATTCTTTAATCTGCTTATTGTAGACATATGAGAACACAATCCATGATACTACTGCCGCCAAGATGATTGAAAAATATCTTTTGAAACGTTGTGAACGTTCTTTTGTGAGATTTTGATAGTATTGTTGATAATAATGCTCATTGTATTGCTGCCTTAGAGCCCGTTTACTAACTCCAGCAACGTTCTTTAACTCATTGAGTTTCTCGCTAATATTCCCAAAATTGAATGATGATCTATGGTCTTCTGTACTATAAAATCTAGAGCTGATACTTTGAGTCTTTGTAGTAGTATGTTTGATGGCCGCCATCATCGCCAACCTGCCGGATCCATAATTCTGGACACCAGCAGTTGCAACCCCGTACACTTTCCGCCACGATAGAACCTTTCGCCGTCCAAGAATCATTTGCTATAGTGAACCGAATCTATACGATGCTTCTCAAAAAAAAAAACCACCCTTCAGATTCTAAAAAAGTCCGTTGTCTGCTAATCAAAAATTTCTATGAAAATCCGATGATTTGCATAGAGCAAAAAAAAAAAAAAAAAATTTTCATACGTGATTTCCTCTTACAAGCTTTAGATACACCTTCCCAGCAGAAGTGAATAGGCTTTACAATGAGTTTCCAATCCTTACGCGATGTGCTCGCTGGTACTTATAATCCAGATCAGTCCATTCGTCAACACGCTGAATCAAGTTTGTACGAGTTGTCTCACCAGCCAGGCTTTTTGTCATCATGTCTAGACTTAATTGCAGACCCCCAGGTTGAAAGTTTGGTAAAATTATCTACAGCCATTAACATCAAAAATATTATCTCTCAAAACTGGTCAAATGTCAGTGGTTTGCAACAGGTTTCTTCTGGCAACAACAAAGATATCCTTATTTCCGATGAAGAGAAGAATGTCATCAAATCCAAGCTCATGGAAATCATTATGAACATCACACACTTGTCATTGAACAACTCTAACTCAAAGTACGAGGATATTCATGATCTTCTTAATCTAAAGAAAAACCAACTCTTGCCAATTTTGTCCACCATCATAAATATTGATTTCCGTGCTACTAACGATAAGCATATATTTCTAGAAAGTGTGGCTGACATGATTGTCAATAGCGGGAACGATTTTGCCAAAATCTATTCTGGGTTATACTGCTTGAAGGAAATTTGCAGAACCTTCAGATGGTCTCCAAATAAAAGTAGAAGTGACATCTTGGATCCTATAATTTCCAAGATGTTCCCGGTGTTGATAGAAATCTCCAACTCATTGTTAGAAGTACCATTCACCGCCCAATCAGTGGATGATAAATTGAGTATTGTTGCTGAAGAATTGCATGGTGAATTACTAAAATTTATTGTCAAATGTTTCAAATTTGTCACTTACTATGATTTACCAGCGCCTTTACAATCCAAGGAAGTCTGTTTTAGTTGGGTGAACTTGCAACTACAAATCATCAATAAACCATTACCACCTTATATTTTGAGCATTGTCAATAATGACGACTCCTCAGCTTTGATGGAAATAAAAAATTCACAGTGGGTTAAGGCAAAAAAATGGAGTTTTGCTAATTTATCAAACTTGTTTACTAAATTTGGTACCCCAATGAACTCTTTAGTTTCTTCCTCAAGCTCATCAAAGGAGAAAAATTACTTGGAATTCAAAATATTTTTCTTGGATGATTTTGTTCCAGAAATCCTTGGTTTGTATTTCCAATTGATCACCAGTTGGTGCAACAATGAACTTTTCTTAGCCAATAGTTGTTTATACTATTTAATTTTGTTTTTGGATAATTCCATCAAAATTAACAAGTTGTGGAAGAAGTTCTTCAAGAATAACTTGGAAGACATAATTTCAAAGTTCCTTTACCCAATATTGACCATTAAGGACTCTGTTTTAAAATTAATTGAAGAAGATCCTATGGAATACATTCACATTAGCATGAATATTTTCGATGATGATTCTGGGATACATGACATGGCAGCTTTAGGATTAATCACCACTTTGGCCGAAGTTAGGGAATCTTCTGCTTTGGGTGTTATCTTGAGAATCACCCATGAGTTGTTGGTGAGTCTTCATACTGAGCAAGAAACTTTGCAAAGTGCCAAAAAGAAGGAGGCTGCGTTCAAAATTATTGGTACTATCCTGCACATTTTGGTCAATCCTAATAATAAGTTCCACGACAGCTTGAAAGGATTTTTGGATTCTTTTGTGATTCCAAACTTGTTGAATAGATACGGATTCATGAGATTAAGAGCTCTTGATGTTCTTGCCAGGTTCACCGGCGTTGAAGAAGTCTCCTCCATGTTTTTCACTATTTATCAAGGTATTATGGTTAACCTTAGTATTTTTAATGAGCAAACAGCTTCGGCAGGACCAGCTGTTAGTCAATTTATCTCATTGGAGGGCGAACATCTCGACGTTAACGAAGAAGAAGAAGATAGTCTATTACCAGTTCAAACACAAGCTGCGCTTTGCTTACAATCATTCTTACAGTTTGACGGGTTCAGAGAGCTCATTTCCAAGGATATTGTTTTAGTTATGCAAAAATTGTTGAGCTTGTCTGAAAAAATTGATTTGGATGTCATTAGTGGTGTCATGCAGGAAATTGTGGAAATGTTTTCCGAGCAATTACAACCATTTGGTGTTGATTTAATGAAAAACTTATCACAACAAATAATAAATGTTTTCGAAGAAGAAGAAGACCCAAAGTCTTTGAATGCTGACAAGATTATGGTTGTCAATGGGATCATGAACACCATGATCACTATCCTATTGTCGTTCGAAAATTCTGCAGATTCCATCATTCAATTGGAAGATTCCTTTTTGTTTGTGGTGAAGGCTATTCTTGACCACCATTTGGATGATTTCTATTTAGAATGTTTCGAACTCATTGAAAATTCAACTTTCCTTTCCCGTAAAATCAGCCCAAATATGTGGAAAATCTTGATGGAATCTATCATTGACAATAATTTCAAGGCCCATAAAAACGATTCTATTATTTTCACTTACCTTTCGGAACTTACTCCTGCTTTGAATAATTACTTGAATTTTGGTGGGGAAGAACTTATTAACAACGATGAATATTTATTGAAGTTCGTCGAGATGTTGAAGATCATTTTCAACAACGGATACTTTGCTGATGAACAAGGTAACGGGAATATAGAACAAGACAATTTGTTATTGTTCAATGAAGTCTCTACTAACTTAATTCTCACTTTGAAAATCAAGGCTTCACAAGGTTATATCGGTGAGTTATTGGATATGAGTATTACTTGTTTGTTAAGAGGAACTATTCTTCAAATTACTTCTGATGACCCTCAAAAGGCTTCTCAATTCCCTGAATTACAGTATTATGAAAGCAATCCAGTGTTTGTGAAAGTTTTCCAAAGTATTCTCTCAGCATCTACCGATAAAATCCAAGTCAATTTTATTAATTTGATTGTTAGTGGATTAGTTTACGACGTGCACACTACCTTGAATTTATTGATCAAGTACAATTTTGTATTCTTTTTTCAATTCTGGTTCAAAGCCCTTATCCCTCAGAAGAAGAACTCTCATGCTTCATTAGAAAGAGTGTTTGATTTGAAAATTTCCGCTCTTGGTTTGTTGAGTTTATTGAATAACTTAACTAGTGAAGAGTTCCAAAAATACCAATTGGACTTGATCTTTAACGATATAAACAGTAGATTGATCTATGTCATTGAAAAACTTCCAGCAGCAATCAATTCCTTGGAAAAGAGAAGAACTGAATTTGATGAAGCTTCATTTGATTATGATGCTGAAGACCAAAAGTTATTTGAAAACCAATTCCATGGGTTCGGGGGAGCAAACGATGATGATGGCGATGAAAATGATGATAATGATGACTGGTTGAAGCAAGAACAAAACTTGATGAGTGAAGATAATCAAAAGCTTGGTAATGGTGCCATTGTTACTAGTGGGGATATCAGAAATGGTGAATTCATCGACTTCTTGAAATCCGAGCGTGAGAAGCTTGAAGTTCAATTCAATGATGATGACTATGAAGATTATGACGATGATGAGGATGATCTCTTCTTTGATGACGAAATCACGGAAGACCCATTGGCCAGCAATCCATTAGATACCATTAACATTTTTGCGGTAGTCAAGGAATCCTTGAATCATCTTGAACAAGCGGATAATGCGAAATATCAAGCATTCTCTCAAAGCTTGACTGAGTCTCAAGTGGCAATGCTTCAAGCCATTTTCAGTCAAACCTGATCCGCCAAATAATATGTTCACAATCCAACTTTCATTAAATTTTTTTTTTTTTTTTTTTTTTTTAGAACAATACATTTTCGCTCAACACGACTAAATACAAAATTTTCTGATATATCTTATGATAATAGGACCGTAGTATATTTCTGGAATTCTTAGCATCATATTATTTGTGTAATGGAATAAGCCGCACAAATTTCGCCCTAGATTAATTTATATCTTAATTAAGTAGAATGGTTCACAGCTTGAATAGAAATCAATGTCTGTTCTATTATCAATGAGTAAGATTGTGCTCACTAGGTATGAGGAGATGAGGTTCTCGACTACAAAAGAAAGATACATAACATAGTTTTTATATACTGAATCAGTGAGATCCTCGGGCTGGCTAGGGCAACCATGCATGATTATTATAGATTTTCAATTATTTGGAATGTGTGAAACCTGATTATTCAGATTATTAATGAATTGAACAACTCACATCACCACCTGTCGTTCATTGTACTTCTCCCGGATGTGTTCAAAATCTCGCACTCACGTCTATATATTGTTACATGAGAATTTCTTGCTTACATATAGAACATGAGTTATAATTATGCCTTTATGTTTTAACTTTTCGCATCCTATGAAATATCCGATCAAAGAAAACTGTAGGAAATGCGGCCCGCTCTCTATGTAATCACCTTTCATCTCTCGATATTATTGGAATATGTTGCACACTACTGCGACCAATAAGTGTAATTACAGAGATTACTATTTAATCAAGAAAATGGAGATAAATTGTTCAGTATTTCCATGTTTTCAAAGTATTCGCCCGAATCCTGCGGATATGCATTCCTTATTCCCGAAACCGTTATTTGCGAACCCCCGCTTGTAACTCCGCCCTACACCTGCAACCACCGTGTATAAATAACACAAGAAAATTCCACCATGAAAGAATAATATACCATTAATACATTCTATTATACATAAAAAAATCAAAATTAAAATCAAAAATTAATAAATTACAATGAAGGTGTTCGTTACTGGTGCTACTGGATGGGTTGGAACCCCTACAGTTCAAGAGCTTATTAAACAGGGTCACCATGTGGTCGGTCTTGCTAGATCAGATGAATCTGCTCAAAAGCTTAAAGCTATGGGGGCAACAGCGCTCAGAGGAGGATTAGAAGATATTAATGTGCTCAAGAAAGGTGCTGCTGAGTCGGATGGGGTGATTCACCTTGGATTCATCCATGATTTCGCCAACTTCGAGCACTCCATTAAGGTCGATGCCCAAGCGATCAAGACCATTTGCGAAGCTCTTGAAGGAACTAATAAAGCTCTTGTTCTCACCTCAGGGACCCTTCTTCTTTCTCAAATGTCAGAAGGTGTGGCTGATGAGCTCTTGGATATTTCACAGGTCTCGGGCCCTCTTTCAGCAAGAGCGCATAATGAGATGTGTGGTATGAAGTTTGCTAACAAAGGGGTGAGAGTCAGTTGCGTAAGACTTGCGCCAACCGTTCACGGAAAAGGAGATCATGGTTTTATTCCACAGATCATTTCACAAGATAAGAAATATGGGGATTCTTTCTACATTGGTGATGGTCAAAATGTCTGGCCTGCAGTCCATGTTTTGGATGCTGCCAAATTATTTACATTGGCTCTTGAAAAGGCTCCGGCGGGATCAGCCTTCCATGGGGTTGCTGAGGAAGGAGTTAGAACTAGAGATATTGCCCAAGCAATCAGTAAAGTGCTCAGTTGTGAAACTAAATCAATTTCAAATGAAGAAGGTGCTGAGAAATTGGGATTCTTTGGAATGGTGTTCTCCATTAACAATCCAGTGTCTAGTAAGAAGACCAGAGAAATTTTGGGTTGGGATCCTGTTCAAATTGGATTAATTGAAGATATTATCGCTAATTATAAATGAGCAGATATGCCGATATATATATTCATGTTTTAAAATAACAGGAGACTTGACAAATACTCATTATTAATGCTAAGGTGTAAGATTCACAGCCCTTTAATATATTATGTTGTTAAATTTCTTGTCGTCTTTAAGATTTTTTTTTTTACCGAATTGAGGTGTCCTTGTCGATTAGTCCGGAAGTGATTGATGTTATTATTGAGGAAAACATCGAATTCTACGTAAAATACAGCCACAGTCTAAATGGCAAACTCCAAAAACTT
Organism: Saccharomycopsis crataegensis; assembly: GCF_037102585.1. Lineage (NCBI taxonomy): Eukaryota > Fungi > Ascomycota > Saccharomycetes > Ascoideales > Saccharomycopsidaceae > Saccharomycopsis > Saccharomycopsis crataegensis. Next base: position 755,395 of record NW_027043819.1, read on the forward strand.
AGTATAATAAAGACATGAATTGAAACTGATTTTGTTTCTACTATTCAGCATACATACTCACAATAATAACAAGACATGGTAATTAAACTAAGAAGTTACTGGCATATCCAAGTTTTCATGTCAACACTTCCGGTACGGCCGCAATGCATATTTCCGTACCTGAAAATTTTTGATGAGCCAAAAAAATTTTTTTTTTTTTTTTTTTTTGTTATATTCTGTTATTATCTTCTCTGAAAACTTCATTTATCAGAAACTACCAAGTGGCCCGTGGAGATATATTTATATATATAAGAATGCTGTTAGCTAAAGTCCGCAACAGGGAATTTTGTATTTTAAATGATACTCTTTCCAGTAACCAGCAAACCGTGTATTATGCATACGGCTTTAATAAAGAAATAAGATCTGAAATAAATATATATTCCATCAATAAATCATTGATCACAAATGACTCTGATGAAACGGTACCATCGTTGAAAATCCATAATAAGATTCAATATGGAAAGAATGAAAACATTACCTTTTTGGGTTTTCTTAACTGCCAGCAAGAAAGTGAGAAGCAGAGCAATAACAAGAGAAAATTAGATGACGATTCAGAAACAGTGAGAACTCAGACTTTTTTGGTGGTCATTTTGTCAAATAAAAGTATATTAGTATATGATGTCAGTGGCGACTCCAAAGATGAATTGGAACCAGTGGAAATTAAGATGAAGAATGACATTAAATCAGCAACACTGTCGGGTGATAGGTTTTGGATTCTCGATTCTCAAAACAATATTGAATGTTACTCAGTATTAGGCGCCATTAAAAAATCGTTACAAAAGTATAAGGTTAGTACCAAGAAACATGCTGACTCCCATTTAGTATCTACCACCGATGATGGGATGTTAATAATATCTTATGATAGTACCAGCTCGGAAATATCAGTGGATACCTTCAACTCATCTACCGGAAAGGTTGAAAAAAGCAATAAAATTTCCATCGAAATCAATCTTGAGGATGCAGATGAAGACAGTGATGTTGAAGAAGATGAGTCAGAAGGTAATGTCATTAGCGCAATCCAAGTCTCCAAAATTCATGATGATTTGGTATATTTGAAGTTTAGCAAAGATGATGGTCATATTTACATATACTCCATTTCAACAAACAAGATTACACATAGATTGAACAGCGTGGAACCTATTGTTGATTTCAAAGTTTTCAGAATCAAGAACATGGAGTATGTGATTTCCAGCAACTTCAACCCAGATGATGAGGCAGCTGCCAACTCTTTTGCATTGTTTAAGTGTGTCTTCAGAAGAAATGCCACCAATATCAACACCACAGTTCAAATCAACTATCGAGGGGTTCCAAAGAATTTAGAAATCAGTTCATTAGAAGCTTTTACTAATTCAGAGGTCATCAGCGTGATTGAAAAGAACACCAAGGCTACCAGCTTCAATGTAGAGGAAATTTTGGCATCAAAAGAAAAGATTGTCAATCTTGACATCAATGTGAAATATGATGAAACTGACATTGTGAAAAGCATAAATACTTTGGACATAACTACTCCAGCCAAGAAGAAGAAGCTGAAACCAAAGAGAAAGAAGAGAGTGGTTATCACTGGTAACGAAACAATTGATGAGTTATTTAGAGAGTTTAAGAGTATCCAGAATGACGTGGAAAAGCTTGTGGATTTCTCTATTAAAAACAACTACAACGTGCCTTTAATTAAGACGATTTTGAAAAACTCTGGAAATGAAGATGTTGATAACATTTTAAACTGCTATATGAAGCACTTCTTCAAGAACCCAGAAGCAGATATGACCTATTTAAAACTCTATAATTGGTTTAGAATGATTTTGATCTACAATGGTGGATATATAATCAAGAATGCCGCTGAACAAAAGAAAAAGATTCAAATGTTGAAGAAATTTCAAACCGTTGTCAGAGAAAACAACAACCACTTGAATGATTTCTTGAATTTGCAAGGGAAATTGTCATTATTAAAATCACAATATGAACTCAGAAACCAAATATACTCAAGTAGTACCAAAGAGAATAACAGATATTCCGACGACTTCGATGATGATGATGCTGTTCTTGTGAATGGTAATGCTACCAAAACCCATAATCAACTCTTAAATAATGTTATCAAAGAAGGACAGGCTGTTGATAGCAATGAAGGGGTCCAACTTATAGAAGATGATGCCATCATTTACGAAAATGGTGAAGTCGATGAAAAAGTTGATGATGACGATGTTGAACAAGACGAGGAAAATAATATGGAAGAGTTGAGCGATGAAGAGGACGATGAGTGATGGCATTTAAAAGTATATTTTTATTCTTTTTTTTTGTTCACCCCTATATGCATAGCTTTAAGCAATAAAAAACTGTAAAATTTATAATAAAATTTATTATTATTCTGATGTGATTTCACTAATTGTAAAAGAAAAAACGAAAACAGCGAGAAGAAAAATTGTTAAATTCTATAACCATAGAATGAAAGGTCTATGAGTCAAAAAAAAGAGAGAAAAAAAAAAGAAATAATCGTGATAATATGGAGCAGCATTGAATATGTAATCATTAGAGTGAGTCAAATGTTTCCCTGCAAGGTGGCATATCTGGTGTGCAAATCGATATCAGCAGCATCCCATGGGTAGGCAATCCATGCATCGTCAACAGTGACAGCAGCAAGATAATTGCCACTGTTCATCAATTCCTCTGGTAGCTGAGCCTTCTTTTCCTTATTCTTATTATGGAGAACAAAAATCCCGAGATTGGTTGGATCAGTGCTCTTCAATTCTTCTTGTTGAAGTTCAATATCCTTAAGCAATTCATTGTAAGCGTAGTGTAGAGTGGTTCTGGTATCATCCACTTCATCAACGATCAACAACTTCTTGCCAACAAACATTTTCTTGTCCAAAGTGCTGAAATCTAACCATTGAGTTCTGATAACCTCTTTACCAATCTTGGTGTCATCTTCATCATCACCCATAGCTTCATACAACGATAGACCAATAGCTTGGATAGGAATGTTCTTGCCCTTTGGTTTCTTCAAGAAAGATCTGAGGATTCTGGCAGGAATAAAACCGCCACCACCAATAGCAATGATGATATCCGGAATGTTATCATCATCTTTTAACTTCTGCGCGGCCTGTTGACAGAGTTTGTGGATGTTATTGTAAGAAATGTAGAGTTTATGATCAGGGACTTCGGTGATATTATCGAGTGACGACATGGCAATATTTATTATGGACAGAAAAATTAAAATAAAGAAACAAACAACCCGCAAGAATATACAAGAGAATATATAATGTACAATAGTGAAGAGGAGTAAAAAATTTTTGCAGAAAAAAAAAAAAAAAAAGGAAAAAAAAAAATAAAATGAAAAACCACTGCTACGGCACATAACAGATAAAGAAGAATCTATAGATGAGCAAAGGACAATTGGCACAGTATAGTACAAATGATAATGAAGATTTAAAGTCAGAACTTCAATTTAAAATAGTTGTCGACCGAGATATTACGCCTGGTCTTGCTTCGAATCGAAATTGTAGTCGGAGAGCGTTTCAACGGGGCACCGGTTAATGGGATTCAACCGCTTTAGTCCACTCTTAAGAATGGTTCTGTATAATGCCAACGCTTCTCTTGCACAGAAGTCCTTTTTGCTAGTAAATAGGATAATTTTGCTCGTATTTTTGACCTCATTTTTGCCAGTCTCATGTATTGTTTCCTCTGATTCGACAGCGTTGCCTGTTGATTCGGATGGTTTATCCATTTGATCTAAAACATAAGTGAATTCTTTGACAGGATCCACCAATCCTTTACGCCAATAACGTAATCTTGAGGCCAATTTCACGAAGGCATTTGAATCCTTGAATGTATCGATGCCAAATCCAATGATAGTCTTCAACTGTGGGAAGGTGATACCACCAATGCCATGCATGGAGCTAATCAATATTTTTGGATTCTCACCTGCTTTATGTTTCATGAAATCTTCGAATGTTGAATACAATTTATCGCTAGGACCATTTATCTTCCATATTTTACTATCAATGTTATTGTTCACCAACAATTCTTGTACTTTTAAAATGGAAATTGTGTCGGGGATCACTAAAAGAGGCGACTCTTTTTTTCCCAATATATCCTTGAGAAAAAATCTTAAGGATTCAAAACTTTCATTCAAGAATTGCTCATTGTTGATTTTTGACTTCACATCTGCAGAAAGTCTGTATTTTTTGAATTCTTTATCAAATTTTTGTGTTTCCGGTGATGATATTTCTTTCAATAATTGTGATCCTGCTTCAGGGATATCAGGAATTTTGATATTCTTCAATATGACTTGGTTCTCTTCAGATTTACTGGTAGCAATTCCGATAACTTCAATATCTTTCAGGATGCGTCTTCCTGAGATTGTTTTGTATATATCAATTTCTGGTGCTCCAATAGTAACACAGTTGTTACTCTTAGTATCTTTGCCCGAAAACCAAGCATCAGTTTTATGTTCAAGAAAAGATCGTAGATTTGCGTTAATGCTAGTAGAGTTTAGGAAACCTAGCTGAAGAAATTCTGATTTTCTATTGTTCTTCACTAAATAATCAATAAGTAATTCCGCAGGCTGAGCTTTATGAGGTTGATTATAATCAATGATTTCTTCATTATTAGCATCCAATAGCTGGGAATCAGCATCATCGACACCAATAAATCTTAGATTCTGCAAATCAGGCAAAGAAGAAGGGGAGGACTGAGAAATAATATCTAACAACCTTGAGGGGGTACTGACGATTAAATGACATTTTGTAGAATTGGATAATAGCGACTCGACTTGTCTTTCTTCCACTTCCGATTCAGAACTTCTATACAAGAACTCAACAGAAAATGGCAAATCATTAGGGGTAGGGTACATTTTCCTGAACAAATCACGACATTGCAAAACACAATTAGCGGAGTTCATTAGTAGTAATCCTGAAGGAAGAATATCGTTTTTGTTCTTCAAAGTGGCATTGTTCAGAACCTTGTTCACACGCAAATTTAGTGAATGAAGTAAGAATGACATAGATTTGCCTGTCCCAGGATGGTGACGTGACAACAAGGAATACTTTGCAGATAATACCGAAAGAATCTTCCTTTGAGTGGTCGTGGGGTAATTGGGATTGATTTTGATATTTGGAAGCACATCTGTAACCCTGGGAACCATCTTGAGCTCCGAAAACAGGGAATTGACACTTGGGTCAACAGAAAGTTTGAAGTTCTTATTATGAAAGCGTCTTATTTGTCTTAGTATCATCTTCCAGGCAGCTTGATTGTGGTACATACCATCATCTTCACTACAATGAAGGTTTTGCAGTGAAGAAATTTCCACTAAGGAAGCATCGCTGCACGCGCGCTCCAAACCAAACACAAAAAAAGAGCGGCCGTTTGATTTCGATGAGTTGGAAAAATCGCTGGAATTATTTGTTCATTGGAAAACCAAACCGATAAACGCCTGGAAACATTGCTGGATATTGCTAGAGAATGTCCAGTGAAAAGACAAGCGTCAGCCATGCGTCATCGTTGGTGGACACCAAGTTTGGTATCCAGTCCACCCAACTATTGAGACCAGCCCCCTTACTTACGAAACCATCAACTATTCCTTTCTTCACTCTTTACCCAGTGTTTGCCAATATCTACTACAACCATTACGATGAATATATTGTTGGTTCGGAATGGACGTTTGTCTACTTGATTGCTCTTTTTTCGCTCCATGCCTTGCTTTTTCTTGTGCCTCATTGGAATATTAACATCAATTCCAAGTTCAATTACCAAGCCGTGAAGTCCATTGATGAAGCCTCCCACATTTTGATCCACCCATTGCCAAATCGCGGTGTTGGGGCAATTACTAAGATTAACAGAGTAGTCCACAGTGAAAAAGAAGTGCAAACTACTTTTGTTTTCCAGCAAAGAAGATTTTTGTATGATATTACTGCCAATCGTTTTGCCCCTCCTGAATTTTTGATTGATTGCAACCCAACCATCAAGCAGTTCAAGCATTCCAAGGGTTTGAATAATGCTGAAAAAATCGAAAACGATTTGAAGCTTTATGGCGAAAACAAGTTTGACATTCCTATCCCATCTTTCCTTGAATTGTTCAAAGAACACGCAGTTGCTCCATTCTTTGTATTCCAAGTGTTTTGTGTTGCATTGTGGGTTATGGATGACTCGTGGTACTACTCCTTGTTTTCTCTTTTCATGCTTGTTTCATTTGAATTTACTACCGTGTTCCAAAGAAGAGGCACTATGAATGAATTCAGATCTATGGGGATCAAGCCTTTCGACATTTATGTTCACCGTGTGAACAAGTGGGTCAAAATGAAGACTAACGAATTGTTACCAGGAGATTTGGTTTCCATCATTAGAAACACTGATGAAAATGCTGTTCCTTGTGATTTGGTCTTAATCGATGGGACTGCTATTGTTAATGAAGCTATGTTAAGTGGTGAGAGTACCCCATTGTTGAAGGAATCCATCAAGTTGAGACCTGATCATGAAGTATTTGATGCCGATGGTATTGACAAGAACGCTATTTTGCACGGTGGTACCAAGGTTTTACAAATCACTCCACCAGCTGAAAAAGCTATTGTCTCAAGACCTCCAGATGATGGTGCGTTGGCCATTGTTAGTAAGACTGGTTTCGAAACTTCTCAAGGTTCTTTGGTAAGAGTCATGATTTTCAGCTCTGAAAGAATTTCCGTTGGTAACAAGGAATCTTTGTACTTCATCTTATTCTTGTTGGTTTTCGCTATTGCTGCTTCCAAATACGTTTGGGATGAGGGTACTAGGATGGGAAGAAAACAATCAAAATTGATTTTAGATTGTATTTTGATCGTTACCTCTGTTGTTCCTCCAGAATTGCCAATGGAATTGACTATGGCTGTTAACAACTCTTTGAGTGCTTTGGGTAAGTTCTACATTTACTGTACTGAACCATTTAGAATTCCTTTAGCTGGTAGAATTGATGTTTGTTGTTTTGACAAGACTGGTACCTTGACTGGTGAAGACTTAGTCTTTGAAGGTTTGGCTGGTTTCAGTTCCGATAACATCAGACATTTGTATAAATGCTTTGATGAAAAAGTCCCTGCTGTTACCAACTACGTCTTGGGTTCAGCTCATGCTTTGGTTAGATTAGATGATGGTGAATTAGTCGGTGATCCAATGGAACAAGCTACTTTGAAGGCAAGTGGTTGGAAATTATCCGATTCTAAGAAGAACATTGTTGAGAGAGATATTAGATTTTTGACTAAGAATAATGTTGTTGACAAGAAGGATACCGAGAAGTTCTCTAATGATAAGATCAAGATTTTGAGAAGATTTCAATTTAGTTCTGCATTGAAAAGATCCTCTACCATTTCCCTGATTTCTAACACCGGAAAGACTTTAGTTTCTGTTAAAGGTGCTCCAGAAACCATTAGAGGCAGATTGATTGAAGTTCCAAGCAATTATGAAGATGTTTATAAGTCTTATACTAGATCCGGTTCCAGAGTTTTAGCATTGGCTTACAAGTACCTTGATGACAGAATCCCAGTCAATAGTCTTAATAGAGATGATGTCGAAACTAAATTGCATTTTGCTGGTTTTATCGTTTTCCATTGTCCTATGAAACCTGATGCTATTGAAACTATTGAAATGTTGAATAATTCTTCCCACCGTTGTATCATGATTACTGGTGACAATCCATTGACCGCCGTCCATGTTGCCAAGGAAGTTAAGATTGTTGAAAGAGAAGTCTTTATTTTGGACTCTTCTGAAGATTATGACCATATCAATGAAAGCTTAGTGTGGAGAGATGTTAATGAAACCAAGATCATTCCAATGAATGCTGATAGTGAGATTGATGAAGCCCTCTTCAAGGAAAACGATATTTGTATCACTGGTTACGCTTTGAGTAAATTGTTAGAACACAAGCAGTTGAAATCATTGCTTAGACATACTTGGGTTTATGCTAGAACTTCCCCTGTTCAAAAAGAATTCCTTATTAACTCTTATAAAAACATGGGTTACAACACTTTGATGTGTGGTGATGGTACTAATGATGTCGGTGCTTTGAAACAGGCCCACGTTGGTATTGCTTTGCTTAATGGTACTGAAGAAGGTATGAAGAAACTTCAAGAAAATCGTAAAATCCAAGCAATGCAAAAGGTCTACGAAAGTCAGAAATCAATGATGATGAGATGGAACCAACCTCCTCCACCGGTTCCTGAAGCTATTGCGTTCTTATATCCTCCTGGTCCAAAGAACCCACATTATATCAAGGCCATGGAAAAACGTGGTGTGGAAATTTCTGATGAACAAAAAGCCGAAATTGCTGTCACTATGGCCGCCGCTCCTGTTGTTCCAAATGCTAACTCTGCTCCAACTGGTGGCATTGCTGATCAATTGATGGGTAGCTTGAGAGAGATGGAAGAAGAAGAAGAGGCTCCAACTTTGAAATTGGGTGATGCGTCAGTTGCCGCTCCATTTACCTCTAAGTTATCAAGTGTTGCTACCGTTACCAATGTTATTCGTCAAGGGCGTTGTGCTTTAGTGTCTACTATTCAAATGTACAAGATTTTGGCCTTGAACTGTTTGATTTCTGCTTACTCTTTGTCTGTCATTTACTTAGCCGGTGTTAAGTTTGGTGATGGTCAAGCAACTGCTTCTGGTATTTTGCTTTCTGTCTGTTTCTTGAGTATCTCTAAAGGGAAGCCATTGCAAACATTGTCCAAGGAAAGACCACAACCGGGTATTTTCAACATTTACATCATGGGTTCTATTCTTGGCCAGTTTGCCGTTCACATCTTTTTCTTGATTTATATTACTAGAGAAATTTACAAATTAGAACCAAGAGAGCCAAAGCCTGACTTGGAAAAAGAGTTTGTTCCATCGTTATTAAACACTGGTATTTTCTTGATTCAATTGATCCAACAAGTTTCTACTTTTGCTGTCAACTACATTGGTAACCCATTCAAGGAAAACATTCGTGACAATAAAGGGATGTATTATGGTATTTTGGGTGTTGCGTGCTTGGCCTTTGCTGGATCCACTGAATTCATTCCTGAATTGAATGAAGGTATTCAGTTTGTTAAAATGAGTGATGAATTTAAGTTCAAGTTGACTGGTTCAATGATCTTGGATTATAGTTTGGCCTGGGTTGTGGAAGCCGTTTTGAAGTATTATTTCATGGACTCTAAGGCAGCAGACATTGCTTTACGTGACTAATTGGTAAGAAAAAAAAAAAGAAGAAGGAATAAAAAAATAAAAATGGGAGAATAGAAAAGTATGTCAAGTTTCTTGACCTCCCCTTATGATGAAGCTCATTTAAAATCTGAGCAATTGTGATAAACGAAAAAAACTCTTGATTTTTTTTTTTTTTTATCTTTTTTTATAACCCTTAATTTGACTATACTTATTATACCTGTTTTTAAATTTGTTCTATACAAAAAGACAATAAATAAATGTCCAATTTGATTTTTTAATGTTGTTGGTAAGAATCTATACGATGTGCGCAGAGAGAAAAAAAACGATAAAGAAAAAAAAAAAGCCAAATCAACAACGTCAAAAAAGGGAATTAATTTCCTGGATTCACTTAAAAAAGAATAACCGCCAGAAACTGAAAATCTTGACATTCTACATCTGACTCAATAGACGGTATCAATCACCTTCGATCATCTCTAGTGCAGTCATTCTGTCCAATCGTTTCCTATTTTCTTCATTTGCAAAGGTGTTGAACGCGTGATTATTTTTTTCTTTCTTTTTTGATTATGTTAGGTTGAAAGGACAACTTGATCATATTTAATACCAACTTTATATCACACGCAAAATTTAACATATCATGAACAATAGTCCAGATATTATCACCCTTATCCAGAGTAGGATAAACCATATCAACTATCTCTTATGCCTCCAGAATGGTGATTTCTACTATATGAACAGTGTGAAGTTGACACCGTCACACATCCAATATTTGGTCCACCATTTCCCCTTGAAGGTGAACAGTGTTGTACGAATGGGGTTGAGTATCGGGTCATTATTGAATCTTCCAATAACATCGGCTGCCAAAGTAAACAAGGTCCTTCAACATATCGTCAATGTGTTTAGTGAGATTGCGTTGACCGATGAGGTATATTTAGATACCGCGTTGAATAATTTAGAAGAAGAGTTTGCCATGGATATTCAGAGAGAACAAAATAGTGGTAGACAACATAGTTTTGGAAGCCACCAGCATACTCGTGGCAATAACACGAATTCCAGGCACCAGCCTTCTCAATCATCATCCAGACGGTTGAAAAGTTCTAGGTCGATTGGGGATTTGAATAAATTACTCAATCTTAATAATGACACCCTATCCCCAAAAAGTGAAAGTAATCGCACTCCTGGTATTGGTGCTGGAGCCCGAAATTTTGGTAGTCCTTCATTTGGGAAATTCCAAAATCCTGCCTCTCCTTCACCTACGGGATCGCCAGCAAGGCAACATGATCAGAGAAAGATGAATACCACGCCAACGAAGCAAAAAGTGACCCCAAATAGACTCACTTCAACTTTAAGAAAAATGAAATCTTCAAATACTTTGCTTTTGAAAAGTACCTCTAATGACCAGCTACATGGACATAATACCAAACATGAACCGTTACCACAGTTGGAGATCAAAAATTCTAAATTGGAATTGTCAGCTTCGAATAACAAGAACACAGGAAGCTTTACAAAACACTTTTCCGAAAAGAATTTCCCGATCAATTTCCCAATGGATGCAATGTATTCTTTGAACAATTTCCTCACACTTTTACTCAAATTCTTTGAAAAGCTTTTGGCTTATATCAATGAAAACAATCCAAATATTATGAAGATAAAGGCGATGCAAAAACAACATGCTGACAGCCTCCTTGCTCCATCACCATCAAATCTTTCGACTTTAAATATTGTGGCATCTAACTCCAGTAATACCATCGCTACGGATGATGCACCATTCGACTTTTCTCAACCTCCCGCCACAAGACCGTTATTTTTCCCACCTCCACATTCGAATAACTCCTTCACTTCATTGACTACCTCCAAGTCATCGTCTTCAATGAATTATCTTAATGTTAATGATAGAGATAGTAGCTTGCCGTATAACGGAACCATTGGGTCTCCAACTACTACTAAAAGTTCGGTATCTAACCATAGTACCAACATTAACTCCAATGGAGTCTTTTCTACTCCAGGAGCTATTTCCAAAAAGCAACTATATACCAATAATGGGGTGACTCCAGATAACATTTCTGAGTGTTCACAGCCTTTCCGGACCCCAAGTGGCCATTCGCACCAAATGAGTGGTGGATATCACAAGCTTTCATTCCCAAGCTCACCTGCCCAAATTCTGATTCCTCCACCTCCAGTCTTTCAAACTCCGCAAATTGAAGGGATTAACACTGCCACCGTTGATTTACTCAAACTGTTAGATGTGAAGATTCAAAAGGATGTATTTGAACCAATCTTTGAAGTATTTGACACGATTGGAGAAAGTGTGATGCATCATGAATTAGATAACTTGATTGAAATATTGGGTAGGGGAAATGGAAACGATGATGACTTTTTCTAATTCATCTAAAATATCTCCGAAAATTTCATTTCTGATTGGTGAGTGTTGGTGATTCTTTCGCCTTTTATTTTCTCAATTTTCAATTTTAATTTGTTTGTTATTATTGTTATTTCTATTTTCTTTTCTAAATTTTTATTCACTTCAGATTTTAAATGTGCTTTATTTTTTTTTTTTATCTCATTTTTTTGAATTTTAGTTTTGCTGATCTTTCCCTTAATTGTTTTTTTGTTTTGGTATTTTTCGCTACACTCTGTGTTTTGGGTTACTATATATTACTCTTGAATTTTGTTTTTTCTTTTACTGTTACCAATAACCTAATAACCTTCTTTATATCTTTGGACTGTCGCTTTAATTCATTATTAGACAAAAAGACTCTGTCTATAGCTCGTCACCCTCTGCTAATTACTATTATTATTATTTGTATTATTCTTATTGTCCTTTTTGTTAGTACACTAATTTCATTTCTTCAATTTAAAGTCCCCTTATTCAAGGCAAATCATTAATTATTTAATTTTTTTTCCCCTTATTTTTCTTCAGTTCTCTATGTATTATTCAATCTAGATCTGTTGTTTTTTTGTTACAAATATATCGTTAGTCTTCATCTAATACATTATTATTGATATTCTAATCAATAGTTCTGTTTACTACGCTGTTGTAACAACCTTTTCTCCATTTTTTTTTCGGCAATGAGCTTGGAATAATAAATACGTTAAAATATTATCTATTTGCAAGGAATAAAAATAGTTTGTACAAATATTAGCATTGATCTTCTTCAACTTTATCTGAACTCTTTCAAAGAGTCTTCTTTTAAAACTTTAATTCCAAATTCTTTTTGCTATATTTCTCCAGACTAAATGATCGGTTAGTAAAACAGACAAATGACACAAAATGCAAAAAAAAAACAATGATAATGATCCTAACTTACTTATATTTGCAACCCTTCTCCCCAAAATTCTTCCCACTAATGGTAAAACAACAAAATTCAACAACCCCACGAGTTGATTCATACTCTCCTCCCATTGCAACTGACTATCATCATCATCATCTTCTTCTTCTTCCTCCTCTTCTTCTTCTTCTTCGCCTTCACTGTATTCCTCGTTCCTCGAAAAGTATTCAGCTTTATTACCCAAACGATGCGCTAGTATTTCCTGTGGACTAAGGCGATTCTGTTTCTCTGAATCCTCCTCCTCCTGTGCTGGTTCGGTTGAGGATACTGATTCCGGAGATGGTATAACCACTTCTTCTTGACCCAGTAAAGTATTGGAGTTGGCACTGTCTTGAGTAGCAGCAGGAGGTTGCTCAGTATTGGTTATCTGATCTCCCAAGGATTTGGTTTCCTCAATGGGTATTTCTGGCACGGTGCTCGACATTGATTTTGTTGGTTTGGTGGTTGTGTTTTTTCTATTGGTAATATATAACCAGCATAAAGAGTATATTCGACAGCAGAGTAGATGCTTCTGGCCTGGATGATGAGGTGTTTGTGCTGATTGATCATCACTGGCGGTCCAAAGATTGTTTTTGAAGATTCTCAATAATCCGCATAGAAGCCCCCGCAGGCATTAATTTTTTTTTTTTTTTCCAATATAAGCTCCATTAGTACTACAAGTTATGCCCATTGGAAATATCTACTCTTGGAAATCCAGGGGATCATTGTTTTTTACTTGTTTTTCTTGATTCACAGTTTCGAACTCTATATCGATATCTGTTGATGTGTACCCTAAGAAAAATTATCAAACCTTCTTATTTATTCAACCAAATCAGATCAATCCATCAACATCACCATCATTATACACAAATGGCTACTCCATCATTATACAAGCCACAGGTGGGGTTCCAGATCCATCCTAAGATTCAGCTTAATGAGAATGAGTTGAAAATCAAGAACTTGCTTGAAGATTTCTGTCAATATTACAATGATTTGCATCCTCCGGTAGATGGAGAGTTGAACAATTCTCATGAGCCTCTTATGTTAAGAATCACTGGTGGGTGGGTTCGTGATAAGTTGTTAGGAAAAGAAAGTCATGATGTCGATATTGCCATCAACAAACTTTCTGGAGAATCATTTGCCACTCAATTGCAACATTTCATGTCAGAAAACCCCCAATATTCGGCGATGGTAGATGATCCCGGTAATGGCAGTAGTAAGATCCACAAAATCGACAAGAACCCTGAAAAATCTAAGCATTTGGAAACGGTGACTACCAAACTTTTCGATCAAAGCATTGATTTTGTAAACTTGCGAGACGAAGAGTACGCAGATAGTAATAGTCGTGTGCCTACCACCGTACAATTTGGTACTGCGAAACAAGATGCGTTAAGAAGAGATGCCACATTAAATGCCCTTTTCTATAACTTGACCACCGAACAAATCGAAGATTATACTGGCCAAGGGGAAAAGGATTTAGAACTTGGGGTGTTGCGGACCCCATTGGAACCATTGCAGACATTTCTCGATGATCCGTTGAGAATTCTCCGTTTGGTGAGATTTGCTGGTCAATTTGGATTCAAAATCGACGATAATGCCATGGATGTGTTAATTCATGACGAACAAAACATTAAGATCAACTTGCTTCGCAAGGTTTCTAAAGAAAGAATCGGTATTGAATTTGGGAAACTATTGAGTGCGAAATACCCTGTGGTCGGGTTGAAATTATTGAACAAGGCCGATTTATACAGTATCATCTTGAACATTGATCCGGACTTCACCGATCCACATTTGGATAAATTCTATTACGAAAACTTCCCTACCGTATTCAACAACGATATTGAATTGTTGAATGGAATCTACAACGACTTGAAAGCATCTTCCGAATTGTCGCCATTGGAACAAGAATTGTTGGCCATCCTTGACCCAGAACAACACGATGCTAAATCAGATGAGGAGAAAAATTTCCAACGTAATTTCTACATGATTTTTATATTCAAGAACTTAGTTACCAAATCGATTTTCCCAACCCCAACCTATGAGATCAAAATGGTGCCACCAGGTAACGCCAAGGCCGGAAAGAAGCCAAAGGGGTTCCATCCAATAGAGTACATGATCAAAGAATGTTTCCATTTCCACAAGCATGATGCCGAGTTAGTGGATAAAGTCATTGTTACTAACCAGGAAAATCTCAAATTATATTTTGATGAATCAGTATTTGTCAAAAAATCTCTATTGGGGTTCAACTTGATTAGAACAATGAGAACCGATGATTATTGGAAACTTTCATTAATTATGAACTATCTTGAAACTTACGGTGATCATGCCAAACGTGAGCATTTCTGCAAAATCTTTAGTTACATTAGTGCTTCTGGATTAGGAAAAGTATACGAGGACAAGGCAGTGATTGACGGTAAACAATTGGGGCAAATCTTGAATAAAAAACCAGGCAAGTGGTTAAGAGAAGTCAATGATTTGATTTTTCAATGGCAATTGGACCATCATGGAATGAACCCTGAAGAATTAAAGGAAGGTTGTATTAAGTATATTAAAGAGGATGAGAAGATTCAAAACTTGATCAATTGATAAGTGATGCGGGCATATTTTCTTGAGTTTTTCTTTCCAAATATTTATTCTTTATTCGCTTGTGATATATAATTCAATTTTCCCAATTTTTATTCTTTATGCTTTAATAATGGCAGTTTATTTTGAGCATGTATGTCTTTGTAAATAAAAGATCTTTAGCCGAGCCGTATTGTTCAATCAATTCCCAATTGGAATCTTCAATTTCTTATCGTCATTCAGTCTACATACAACACACATACTGACAAAATTCAAAAGCAATATCGTTAACGAACAAAATAAAGGAAGAAACAAGCATTGAAAGATACCAAGAATGAAACATAGAAAATAATACAAAAAGATTTGGCTCCAGCATCCTATTTTCCTATTAAATGAAAATCACAGTAACAGGAAGGAAAAAAGAAAAAAGACAACATATAACTTTTCACAATTTAGAATGGAAAGGACAAGCGGAAACTTTTCCATTCTTATTGAACAATTGCACATTTTTGTCACTATCACGAGGATCAAGCTGGTAAATTTCCTTCTTGATATCCGCGCCTAAATTAGGATGAACCTTGGTAAACATATCAATGACACGGTCTTGGATATCTCTCTTTGCTCCTGAGGCATGTACTGCAACATTGTGGGCCAAGGCTTTTTGTTGACCTGGTTGCTTTGACATCACCTTAGCATACAAGTCAGTAGCTTGTTGGAAATCAATTGGTCCAACCACTTTCCAGTGCTTAGCAAATGCCGGGCCGGTCCATACTTCTTGATGTGCTTGTAATTTCACATCACTGCGTACTTCTACTGGAACATTTGTTGCAAGATAGTTTGGAGCAGAGCCCAAATTACCATTTACTTGCATCGCACCGTCCCTAATATGAGGAGCATATGCTGAACGGGCAGCAAATGGGCAATTGACAGGAATTTGATTATAGTTAACACCCAAACGATGACGGTGAGTATCTGGATACGAGAAGAGTCTCGATTGAAGCACTGGATCAGCGGAAGCTTCGATACCTGGAACGGTATGTGAAGGGGAGAAGGCAGCTTGTTCAACTTCGGCGAAATAGTTTTGTGGATTTTCATTAAGAACAAACTTCCCGAATCTTCTCAATGGGAATTGAGATTGTGGCCAGACTTTGGTCAAATCAAAGACGGAGAAAGGTAATTTGGCAGCTTCTTCTTGGGTCATTGATTGCACATACACAGTCCAAGAAGGATTATCACCTTTCTTAATAGCATTGAACAAATCGTGTTGAGCAAAGTCTGGATCAGATCCAGCCAAATCACCAGCTTGTTCGTTATTAAAAGTTTTGATACCTTGATCACACTTGAAATGGATTTGGACATATCTCCATTCACCTTTGGCGTTGGTCCACTTGTAAGTATGGCCAGAGTAACCATGCATAAATCTGTATCCGTAAGGAGTGCCTCTGTCACTAAACAAGATACAAACTTGGTGAATTGCTTCTTGGTTTGAAGTCAAATAGTCCCAAAACATATCTGGATCCTTCAAATTTGTTTCTGGGTTTCTCTTCTGGGTGTGAATGAAGTGTGGGAACTTGGAAGGATCTCTGATAAAGAAGACCGGAGTATTATTCATGACCAAGTCATAGTTACCTTCTTCGGTGTAAAACTTGACAGCAAAGCCTCTTGGATCTCTAGCAGTGTCTGCAGAGCCTTTTTCACCACCAACAGTACTAAATCTCACAAAAGTTTTGGTCTTCTTGCCAACCTGATTCAAGAAAGCAGCGCTACACATATCAGAAATGTCGTCAGTGACCTCGAAATAACCATAGGCACCAGAGCCCTTGGCATGAACCACACGCTCAGGAATACGTTCCCTATCGAAATGAGCCAAGGAATCAATCAAGCTGAAATCTTGCAAAAGCAAAGGACCATCCTGACCAATTCTTTGGGTAGCAAATGGCTCGCTGACTGGGCAGCCTTCAGAAGTGGAGAAAACTTTCTTATTAGACATTATTAATATCGCTTTCTGTTTTGCTTGTACAGAAAATGAAGTAGGGGAAGCGAAAACAAAATTATCGACATCTGAAAAAAAATGAAAAATTGTAGGAATTATTGCTGTTTATATACGTAGTAGGATCAATATTTTATTAGGGCCGCCGATATGAGGAGAGCGGTGATGATGATGCGCGCACTACCAAAAATACCTGGCAAGATCAATTGCAAAACAAACACCTATAAATCAATTTATAAATCAAGAAATTGGTGGAGGTAATGGATATTATTGTTGATTTTAAGAATATCCAATACCTATGTATGTATTTATCTAGGTATGTCTGTATGTATCTATCTGGGTTGGGCCAACATAGATTTGTTAGGGATATGACAGATGAGTTGTGCGATGCTGCTTTCTAAGCGGTAGGCTGTGATTGGTCATTGATAGGTTGGCGGGAAGTTGCGATCGTCTCCACTTGCGACTCCCCCCGTAAGTCATTTTTGTCACGGGGAAAGTCACGACTTCCCGGTCCAATTCGCAGTATACCAATTCAACGGCACCATTGAGTGTTCAGGTGTTTTTTTGGCTAAAGCCATCCGAACACCTAATGATTGTGTAATTGGTTACTAATCAAATGTCGTCACAATGTACCATGCACTTGGTTATTATGTGTGTTAGGGTTTTCTGAAAAATAGATGTCCAGGTGTTGCTATGTCATTGATTATGTAAGCGTCTTACTAAGCAATCTGTTGTGATTACATAATCTTTTTTTTTTTTTTGTTATTGTTTTTATTTTGTTTTGTTTTTTTTTACAGATAATTTTTTTGTTTGGTAAACATTGAAGCCCCAATCAACAATAATAACAGATTCATTCATAAAAATACAATGAAGAACAAAGGTTCTTTGCCCAATGACTATATTCCTTCGCTCACTCCTATAACTCTTAGGCGGTCCCTAACAAGGCTATCGCTAAAGAGCATCAATAATCTTGCATATCTCTGGTGTAGGCTTACCTCAACTCAGCCAGACCTTAAATCATCTCAAGAATATAAACACAACCGTTTATCCCGCCTGCAGCTTATTTTTAATGCTCTCGCATTCTTCACAGCCCATTCAAAGGTAATTGCCGGCCAAGTTCCTGGTGGTAAGCTATGCACAAAGAAACAGCTCTTGGATAGAATACTCGTTGAGTACTGGCACAAAGGTTTGAATTTGCTTCAAATATCACAAATCGATTGTCAATTATTAATAGATAAGCCAAATTCATTCATGTGGACTTCGTCAAAAATTCTTGATAATTTCGAAAAGACGAGGCCTTTAAAACTTCCTCATCTCAACAATCAAAAATTACTCAAATCATTGTCCAGCGATTTGAGCTCAGTGTTCTTGAACCACATTTATGTGTGTCATCATCCGATTTATCCTGTGATCATCATACGAATCCAACTATTCGATATTGTCTCTAAGGATCATTCTTTGAAAGCGAACGTTATTTCAAGAAAAGCTTTCTTTGTAATGATCCCTTCCTCTTCAAATTTCATCATCCACAATATTATCAACCCTAACGATATTTCCGGAAAGTTAATCCTTCAATCACTAGAAAGATCACTATGTGGGCCAGACAGTCAAATTCATTTGGTCAACGATCCCTCGATGAAAATCAAAAATTTTGAATCAATTTTCTTATTAAATGGTAATTCTCGTTTTGCGAATTGTGAGGGAAATTGGGCGGTGTATGCCGATGATAATGTGGATATTTCACCATTTGATATACCCACCTTACATCAAAATGTTGTGAATTTTTGCAAGCTTAATGGACTTGAATCGAAAAGCAATAACGAGGGTAATCTTGATGAGGATGATGATGATGATTTGCAGATCATTAGCGACCAGGACCAAATTGATCGGATCGATCGTAAAAATCTTATCAATGTCGCCAATTTGCGTTTTAAAGGTGTTGCCAATGGTAAATTAAAATCAAAGCGGCTATTTGAAGATTATCAAAATCTGCGTTCTCCGTTAAAGAGACTAAGAAGATCTGCCAACTCAAAAGTAAAGAAGGATGATGAAAAAATTGATAAAAAAAATAATGAATTATTACAAAGAAACTTTGATCAAAGTCAATTCTCATCAATTGTCCCGATCCAAGAAGTTGAATTTGCGATCCATGGAGATATTAAAACATATCACCCTCATAGTCAATCAAGATGCTCATCCATAGAGACAGAATTGGCAAAACCAAAATTCACGTTAAAGCTTAGTGGTAATGATGTCTTTGCTGGACTTCATGAATTAGCAGTAACCCCTGTTTCAGCCGCGTCTAGATCTACCTCGACCAAAATCAAGACAATTGTGGATCCATATAATGTTCCAAGCTGGTTAACTGGGGAAGAGGGATCTAAATCGGGGACTATTGTGAAAAACAAGTTCTATAAACCTTTTGGCAATGATTCTCTGGTCAAAGGGAAAGGTTACTTCCGGAAATTCGTCGATAATAATGGTGAGATTATTTAATTATCTTTTACCTTGGACTTTATGGGAAATGATCATTTCATAGTACTATATTCACTTGCTCTTTATATTTTCGAAGCAACTTTTTATTTATTTATTTTAGTTCTATTTAGCTATTCTATATGTGTATAATATTTTCCATTTCATGGTTAGGGGTGTTTTTCTTTCTGTTTTTTGTGCTTTTGTTGCATTGTTTATTCTTTTTTTTATTTGCATAATTGCTTGTATTATAAATGATCTTGTTATGTTTGATCTACCTACTTGTGAGATATTGTATTGTAATAAATTGGAGAAAATTTCAGAGGGAGCTTCATAGTTTACACAAAATCCGCATTCAGTTAGGTTACAAAAGTTGTATCTTTTACTGTCAGTTTCATTTCAATTCCTCTCTCACAGGTTCTTTTTTACTTCAAAGGTCTGAATACTGTAGTATATTTTAGAGGCTTACTCCCGTCATGTCCAGCTTAGTCACTTTTTTTAAAGGTTTAGTCCACTTTAAATATCTCAAACCAATTATTACTGTTATCATGTTCATGTCATCCCTCGTTTACAGGTGCATTGAGCATCACCTCCTGGCAGATAAGATAGTGATATGACCGGATAGCTCTGCAGGATTAATAGCTGAATAATATTTAAGTTTTTTGTAAAGGCCTCTGATCATGAACGCTTTATACTCGGAATTTATTGCTTTGAATAAGTACTCCCTGGTGGTGCGTAGTGCTTGTGTTGGTGCTGGTGCCCCTTTTTTGGTAATTTTTGATGCAACATTGACTGCAATAGACAAATATCTTTCATAATATCGGATGCTTCTTCAATAGTTCCAAGTGGTTTATTCTGTAAGCTATTTAAAAGACTAGATAGGACAAATTTAGAAAGTTTAAAAAGGGAAGCCATTGAAGATCGTTGCTGGTGGCACCACTCCACTGAGCTGTTGTATTTGTGAAATATGCATAACCTTGGGGAATTATGACCTAGAAAGTTGTCAAGTGCTACCGTTGAAAGAATTAGAAATCTATGAATCATTAATGATAATAGATTGTGAAATTGAGAGAATTGCTACTGATTTGAGTAACCGTGAAGAGCTCGTCCATGGCAATTAACATTTTGGATAGAAATCTCCATGTGTTAACGTGTCTAGAAACATTACAAGCAAAAGGGACGCCCTATTGAACAAATAAACATGGATTTATCGAAACTTGAATGTTTCCCAGAAATTTGATGTATTATCTTCAACCTTTTACAAAAAGCGCCCTCATTGGAATCTACTAACCACAAAGGAAAACCCACATAAAAACCAGCATAATATTAATCATCAAAAATGTTTAGACCTCCAGATAAAAATCACTAATAAGCGAAAATCATAAACTTCCAACATCTCAAAAACATAACAAAAAAAAAAAAAAAGTAGGAACTGTTAGCTCCAAAAAAATATAGAAGTAATAGCCATAAAGATTAGTTCCAAAATAATCTCTTGCAAATTTATCACAACTTTGAGCTCTTGAATTGGTCTTCAGTCACCCCTTCACCCATTGCTGCAGTACTACTAACCCCACCACTGGTCATCTTCAAAATATTATCAATCAATTCAGCTCCAGACCATTTTTGATGTTTCACCACTTCAACCCCTGATTCAATTTCTTTCGCTTGAACGTTTTGACCATAAGCCTTCATTCCAAACTTGGCAAAGTCTCTGGCAAAATTATCAACTGCCAATGCTGTAGTGTGTAAACCTGCCAAAGTGATAAATTGCCACACGTATCCCAATTTGCTCAATCTTTTTATATAAGTTTCTTGATCGGCAGCGGTCATGGCCAAGTTCCAATTGAAGGAAGGAGACAAGTTATAAGCAAGCCATTGATCTGGGTATGCTTCCTTGATTCCTTGGGCAAATTCTTGAGCCTGTGCATAGTCTGGCAATTTAGATTCCATCCAAATCAAATCAGCATATGGAGCAAATGCTCTACCACGATTCACGGCACATTGAGTACCCCCGCGAATACGGTAATAACCTTCCCTGACCCTTGGTGATTCCCAGTTGAAATAAATTTCTTTCCCAAGAAGTTTTTTAGCTAAAGCCCGGGCGTCCTTGTTCGAGGTTCCGCTCAATGCATGAACCTTAGACTTGAATTCGCTAATAAGTTGTGACTTATTTGAATAGGTACCAGCATTGATCTCATCAATCACCGCCTCGTCAAATAATTTCAATTGGGCTTTTTGTAACCAGCTAGCTTCAATATTGGCAATCTCATCGCCACTCATTCCATGTCCTTCAGCTTCAAGCAAAACTGAATGCAAATCAGGAACTTCTGGATTGGTGACACCTAAAATAAAGTAGTGATCACGAGGGTCGATGGTACTGGTCAACAAAGTTGCGGCTTCAGAATCGGTTCTGGCAACGGCAAGCAAATTAGAACCCATCATGTCAGCAGAAGCTCTGATAGCAACCAATCTGTTAATGTGTTCTTGAATTGGCACTAACACTTTCCCAGCCATATGGCCACATTTCTTGGTACCTGGAGCTTGATCTTCGATATGAACACCAGCAGCACCACGTTCAATGAACATTTTGACAAGTTTGATGATTGCGGTGATTCCTCCGTGACCAGTATCCGCATCGGCAACGATTGGTCTGAGAAAATCCGTGTAAGGAGTGTTTTTACGTTCTTCTTTGGATAATCTGAAACGTTCTTCACGTTGCTTTCTATCGTGGAATAATTGAGCAAACCATAAATGTTCAACCTTGTTTGGAACGGTATCCATAGGGTAATCAGCCAAATCTGGGCCAGGTTCATTGGAAGTGGCAGCGGTGGAAGAGCATTGCCAGCCAGAAACATAAACTGTATCCAAGTACTTTGCCATTTGGGCAACGTGGATGGGGTCAAGAGCACCAAAGGTCACACTTGAGGTCTTGTTACGATCATGTTCGGAAAGTAACTTGAAAAGTTTGTCAGCCTGGTCCGATGAAGGATAATGGATCTTAATACTACCACGTTTAGCAGCGACTTCTTGGGGAGAATAAATACGCGTTGTTTTGTTCCAGCGAGGTTCAGACCACCATTTCTCGATGGAGGCTATTTCTTGTTGAAAAGAAGCTTCTTCAGCATTGAGGTCGATTATAGAATAAGCCATTTTGAAATTTGATTGGAATCCAGTAAATGAATGTTTTTTCTTTTCTTTTTCTTTTCTTTTCTTTTTGTTTTGCTTTGCAATAGATGATAATGAGATAGAATAAACAAATAAAAAACAAAAACAGTTTTAGGAAATTTTTTGGGATACTTATACTTTTTGAGATTGTTTGTTGACGAGTATTGATGGAAATTCTCCTCCCGGGGGTAATATTATGTGGTAATCGCTGGAGAAAGGGTATTATTGTTATGGTGGCTCATGTTGAGTCTCCGCTGCTGCGGGAAGGTTGCCACACCCCCTGTGATCGAAAGGGAAGGTAATCTGGGGGCAATCGACCGGGGAAGAGGAGCGATGGGTGGTGACACAACTGCTGTTGTATGAGGAACAATAACATTTATTTGCTTTTTTCTTTTCTTCCTCTTTTTCTGACTGGCTGACAGCAGTTCCGTACACCCACCACGGTAACGTAGTTCAGAAAATAATCACTGGACTCATTTATGTGTGGAATCATGGAAGTGAAATACGTTAGAGAGATGGTTGCTTTCAACACGATTCTAATACTACATATACGACAACAACAAAAACAACAGTCAATTGCGAATTTCGGGATTGAAGTGGAAAGTGAGGTCGAGGGGAGAGTGAACTTTTAGAAAACAAACACATTATTATTAACGTTCTGAAGATGAAGATTCATTGAGTCATCTAACTCAGTCATTATTATATATACGGTTGCGTTAGTCAAATATTAAGTAAGCAATGCTTTTTTTTTTCTTTTTCTTTTTGAGACCTCAAGCATCACATCATGGAATAGTGAGAAAGGATATCTATGCTACTTGAATCTGTTTTAAATATGACAGATATGTTAACGTATACCACCAGGACAGATATAATTATTACAGGGTCAATTACCCCCATTTTATTACACAGGGCTCACTGTGCATTTTTGTAATCTCTAAAATATACACAGTGAGGTAAATGGTTAATAATCCAATGAACATACCTACACATATATATTTATATATATATATATATATATATATATATTAATTAATTGATAACAATAATGCCCGAAACCACTCCGCTACTCCCCAACAAGCCCCCGTCAGTCCCACTGGGAAAGAAAATCCCTCCGCTACCTCCACCAACTATCCCTAGCTCATCGCAAAACAACAACACACTACAAAAGATTCAGCCCTTACAGCCAACCACCAAGATTGGGCCCCAAAGAACCTCGAGGACCACCCAGAAATTGAAACTTCTTCCTGAGGAACCATCTCTTGAAGAGGATGAAGAAAGTGGTAGGGAAGTGTACTCTCAAGTGACAAGAATTAAAGAGACTTCTGCAAGAAAAGATGCCGAAAGACTTGGAAAATCAGAAAGAGCTTTATTGCCTCGGGTTACCGCTTACTGCACTGCAAGCTCCTATAGAATGAAGGAAATGGTTCGTTGGTTGAATGATCGTAAGAAGAAAAACCACACCTGGCCTAAATTGATTGACGAATGTCTCTATACTCCGTTCAAGTTTCACAAAGCTGATAGAACGAAGAAGAAGATTGGTGGTAATAATAACCATGACGATTTGATTCGACTAGACGAAGAAGGAGGAGAAATTGATTTGACGCAAAATAAAAAAGATGTATTTTTGTTCGAATATGGGGTGGTGGTACTTTGGGGGTTTAAACAAGAAGAAGAATCGAAATTCTTGACATACCTTGAGAAATTTGAAAAAGAAAAATTGGCAGAAGAAGATATTCAAATTGAAGAATTCAATTATTATATTACAAAATCTTATCAACCAAGGATTTACAACGATTTTATCACTCTTAGGGATGGTAACAATTATATGATGAAACTTTCAATTTCTCATGCCATCGCTCAATCAACCAAGATTTCATTATTTGAAGAATTGGTCGATAACACTATTGAAGATACCCAAGATATACCCCAGCAAATTGCTTTGGTTGGTAAAGTCGACATGAAGCGCAGTGATATTATGAAGAGTATTGGAGAATTGTTCATTTTGCGAATAAATATTAACCTACATGGTTCGGTGCTTGATTCACCGGAATTGATGTGGTCCGAACCCCACTTGGAACCGATTTATCAAGCGACAAGGGGATATCTAGAAATCAATCAACGTGTGGATTTATTGAACCAAAGATTGGAGGTGATTTCTGACTTATTGCAAATGTTAAAGGAACAATTGGGTCATTCTCACGAAGAGTATTTGGAAGTAATTGTCATTGTCTTAATTGCCGTGGAAGTGATTGTGTCAATTGTCAATATATTTGTGGACATTTTGGCGGATTTTTAGAAAAAAATCATTCTATTGGTTGATCTTCCATTGAGAGGAGTGAGTCTCTCAAATGACTTCCTTGGGATTTGTGGATTTATTTATATTATATTTGTATTATAAAATTGATTAAGGTTGTTGTTTTTATTATTCTTATTATTTTTTTGGAAATATATCAAATCATTGGACCATTAACCTGGCCTCACACGTGGTATTTCATGGTATATTTATTTATATGTTGTGTCTATAGTGGATGCTGTTGGGAATTACTGCGTGCCCCTAGCAATGTTTTGTCCACCTGACATGCCCAATCAATCAGCCCATCACACATCATCCTGTATGAGGTGCGATTTATATTATGAGGAAAACATCATCATACAATAACAATAAAGCTTAAATCGTTTGGGTGAAAACATACACACTATACGTTTATTTTGCACCTAGGGGTCTGGGATCTTTTTTCATTTTTATTTCTCATTTGTTGATCCTTTTCTAATATTCTCTTTTCTTTTCTTTTCTTTCTAGCTTTTCATTCTTGTGGGTATCGGTTTATCGGAGAAAATCAGGGATAACGATGATGATGAGATGTGGTGGCAACAACCGCATTTTTAATACGCGGATTATTATAACTACACGAAAGTTTTCCTCGGTCAATAACAAACTATACAGTCGAAAGATCAAGTTAGGGGAACCTGATCCAAAAGATAACGAATCTAAATCCAAATCATCGTCTAAAGATGAGGGTATCAAGAAGGCAGCTGTCGCTACCAAGACCACAGCTGTCGCTACCAAGACCACAGTCAAGACCTCGCCTAAAAAATCGAAACTAGACCTTTCGTCCGAGAAAAAGTTTTCACAGTTCATCAGGGAATTCAATCGTTCAAGTCCGGATCTGAGGGTGTTTTCTGTTGAATCTGGCAAAACATCGAACAATAATGGCCAAATGAGTTATCAAGACAGTTTACCAAGAGTCCCCTCCACCTCCCATCTCGATCTTCGGAAATTTAAGAATGATATTTTTTTCTCTGGGTATCGCCCGTTATTATTACCAATTAAGAATGAGTTTCGACCTCTTAGATTCGATAAATCTGGCAAGGGGATGTCCAGTTCTGCCAGTGATGCCTTGAGCAACGGAAACAGTCTAGTGGGAGGGAACTCGACCAGCGAGGTTTCATTTTCTACTTCTTCTTCGTCATCCAGTTTTATTGTGCCAAATATGTGGAATAATTCGGCAGTGGGGACTGAGCATTTCAAAGAAATGGATAATATTCCATATAAAGTGTTGATGACATTGAAACCTTTCCAAGCACCTCCGCACCCCGCGCCCATTGGCAAAAGCAAGAAGGTTGCAGCGAAGGAAAATAGCCGGAAACGTGATAGTGCCGAGGAAGAGCAATTATTAAAGAAGAACCCGATCAATAATTGGAAAGAATATTTCTCAAAAAGAGGATTCAAGGACTGATCTTTGTTAATGATCTATAGAGCCATCGGTAAGGTTATTAAAAGAAAAATGAAAAAGGGGCTCCATAATTAATTTCTATCATTATCATTATTATTATTATTACTATTATCATCATCATCATCATCATCATCATCATCATCATCATCATCATCATCATCATCATCATCATCATACTTTTGTTTTTCTTATTAATTGTTGTTTCAAGTTACTATTGTTAAAATTCAGGATCTGTCAATCATATGTGTTTGTTATAGCTTATCATCTTTGTTGGTGTATTTTTATCAATTTGTTGAATTCTTTTTTGTTGCTGTTGCATTTTACAATTAAAGTAGACTGGTACGGTGTGCCATTTGCATTATTCATGGCATCAAACAAGTAAGTAACTTTTCAATCTATTTTATTTATTACTGTTTTTCACTTTGACTTCGCTGTTATTGCATTGTAGTCGTTTTCCTTGTTGTTGTTTGTGTATATCTTGCAGCCACTGGTATTACTAATCTTTGATGAATAGTTTAAGGTTTGTTATCTCAACATAAGCATAATTCGTTGACTAATGGCAATAATAAGAGCCCAATTGTTATTTCGGAGGATTGAACAGATGAAGAAGCGTTAAAAAAGAAGAAAGAAAATGAACACAACATATATATAATATATATTCAAGAAGTTGCTAAAGAATCATCAAGGAAAGTTAGCAAAATACGTCATTAGTCAATGGAAAGTGTGTATGATGATGGATAGAGTAAGATGCGTGCGTCTTGATACAGTGGTCAAGTTAAGCTCTCGAACACGCTAGCGGGTAATCAAGGCTGTCTAATGCTCTGCTTTGTTGTTCAGAAAACATAACTGATCCTATCTCGACAGACCAACAGGCAGAGGCGATTTGAATCATATTAATTAAGATATGCTTTTGGTGATCAAATGTCTCTCTCGATCCCCGGCGAATAATATGACTGATTTTGTTGCCTGGATCGCCGCTGAGAGATAGATAGATAGATGTAATAAAGCCTACTACTACTGTTATACACCCAGATATATAAATATATACATTTTGCAAAATAACATGGATCCCTACCTATGCTGAAATGGATATATATCCCAAGCAATAACCACTGTTACACCAGTAGCCGTTAATAACGACGATTCTGTTCTATTCTATTCTATAGCCAGAATGAAAGTTACACCTCCAGGATTAGGGTTAAAAGTCCGATCTGCTCACATGGGGTCCAACAATAGAATAAGGATTGCTGGGGTGGTGGGTGACAATTTGCCGTCGCGATTTTTGCTGTACAAACTGTCGCCAAAGTGTTTATTATTATCAAAACCCAGGCTAACATTTTTGCTGCCGTGCAAAAAGCAGCAGCCCGTGCCGTCCCCACTGCAGAGTTTAATTTCTCCTAATCAATCGCGGCGAGGGTTTTTCTTTCTTTTTTTTTTTTTGTCTTTTCCTCTTTTCTTTTTGCTGTGACGACTGGAACGGTTTTGCTCTGGTGCCTCGTTAAATTAGATGGAAATATATTATATTTGTTTTGCCTTCCCTCTTTATTGTTGTCGGTGAGGTGTGTGCTTTCCCAGTTTATCCCCCACAGATTAAAGATTATTCGGCTTCCATACATCGGCATTCTTGACCGATTTCCTTATATAATAACACCTTGATCTCCTACTCACTGTGCATATATTTATATTATATTACCAGGCAGGCAGGCACCTACTGATATATATATAAATATATATATTTCAACAGCAACAATAATCATACCGATAATTACCAACACAACAATCGATAATAAATTGTCCACAAAGTTACAACCCATTATCATCAATAACAAAACATCATTAATAATAACAGCGATATTATGGAACTATAACATTTCGTCCATCCCAAATAGCACAACATGAAAGACCCTCCAATCTCAATCGACCAGCAACCTCCAGCTGACCAACCCTCGATCCAGAAACCATCGTCCCTATTTAGATTCACATCAAGAAACAATAGTTCCAATAGCATCATCACATTGAAAAGCATTTCACTGCTCCGGCAGTCCAACGAAGACTTGTCTACCCCAACATTCCCTCAACATCCTGCCCCATCTTCTAATCAAGACAACCTATCAGGCAATGTCGATGGACTCGCCATCTCCAAACCATCGTCAAATCTCAGCGACAATGACCTCTCGGAAACTGGCGAGGATCTACAGAAGCCAGTGGATCATGGCCTTGGCCAATCCAATACCGTTGATCTTGGCCATATGAATAAAAAGGAGAATTCAAGCACGAAATCGCTCTGTTCGACGGCAAGTAAAGATTCAATGCATGATTTTTATAAGAACCAATACACCGCGATTTTGGAATCAGATATCCTGGATGTCTTCAAGAAATCATTCACTGCCTTTCCTCAAAGCACCATACCTTCAACACAATACAATAATAGTGATGACATCGGTACAAATAAAAACCCCACAAATATCGACAATTTGATGGAACGTGAAGGTAGAAATTTGAAAAAACTTCAGATCAACACTTTTTTCCCGACATTACAAGACTCGTCGTGTGAGCGTCCTGCGAAGTCGTGTGCAGCTTCTCAAAATCCCAGCATTCAACTGTATTATAATAGCCCTGATAAATCTTCTCACGTTAGGACGACAAATCATCCCCAACAGCAACATCCAGATTTGCTCAGTCCCAATTCTGATTTCTCCAGCTCCTCATCATGCGGGACTCCCATCACTTCAATGGTCGACGATAATCCTGCATTCAACTATTTTGGAAATGAAAAACACAATACTTTCAGTCTAGGACTAGGGTGTTTGCAAGAATCACAGCCGAGCATTGATTCTCACTTGTTTAATACTATTGGGAGATCAACTCAACGGTTCAATTTACCTTTGTCGAACTCAAGTAACTCCATAACCTCCGACCATGCTACCAATATGCACCCTTCACATTTAAGCATCCCACTTCCTTCATCCTGCTCCTCCTCTTCTTGTTCCTCATTATCGTGTACCTCTTCGGATATGTCGTCATCCCATATACCAACTCATCTTAATGCTTCAAATAACAATGCTGGTTCTTTGTTATTCAGGGGAGAACATCACAAAAAAATCTCACCATCTTCAATCCTTTCAGAACAATTGTCAATTCCAAAATTTTCAGCTCCACAAGCTGATTTGGTTCCTTCTGTCGCCAAGTTTTCTAATAATGACTTGACTACCACCAATCCCATTTTCTTTGATTCTATAAATCTTCCATGCGAACCCAGTCATCACAATATTTTCTCATCGGAAATGGGGACCTCATCATTTGCGTTCCCAGTGCTTCCTAGTAAAGTTGGCGAGGCTGATCCGCAGTTCGATGGTAGCGAATATGATGAATTTATTGATTTGGATGAATTGATCAAGCGAGAAAAAAAGAAAAAGAAGAAGGGTAAAAAGAAGAAAGGTAAAAAGAAATTGGAGCCAACTACTGGAGGAACCCACGGGGTTGTTGGAATTGGACTAATTCAAGCGACTTGAAATCTTATTGAAATTGGGTTCTCTTTGAATATTCAGAACATCATATATTTCTTTATTTATTTATTTTTTTTCTCTGTAATTTATGAGATCTTCAGACTCACTTTTTCATTTTATTTCTAACCATTCTACCCCATGGTTTTTGATCAAATACTGCCTGCATATGCCACATTTAATTAATGTCTTCTTTATGACTTAACTTTTTTTCATGACACTTCCAATTCATTATAATAATACGATAATATTTCACTTTACTCACATCATATAATGCAACCAACGTAGAGTTGTGGTATCATATATTTAGACTCTCTGTTAACAGTTGCCATAGATTGATTGATTGATTGACCCATAACAACGGAACACTTATAAGATATATTAACACTACCACGCACGTGTTTCCCATCAGTTTTTTTTTTTCTTGTTTGGTATGTATCCTAGTCACTTTGAAAAATATACTACTACTACTACTACTACTACTACTACTACTACTACTACTACTACTACTACTACTACTACTACTACTACTACTACTACTACTACTACTACCGAAGAGATCTTGCCAGATAGACTCAGTGTTTCCATAACGTGAACTGCTGATTTTCGTCATGAAGTTTGCGCAGTATGTTTTCTCAGCACACAAAAGCCACTGCCATTGCCATGGTTCATGACAAAATGCTACTCATTGGCAAGATTTATTTGTTAATTTATGTTCGCGCTCTTACTAACAATGTTTTGATAGATATCTCAATGATAATTGTGTATGTGGTTTATCTATACTTTAATCAACTTCACCATGGTCATTCCCAAAATTTACTAACATTATCTAGGTTCCTGAATGGCGCCCGCAATATTTAGATTATAAGGTATGTATTCGACAGAGATATGTCAACCTCGCCCCAGCCAAATTTCAACACTTTGTAACTAACCAATAAATAGCAAGGGAAGAAGAAACTTAAAAAGATCAATCGGCCTGATTTCCCAAACAAAGTCAGTGTCAGCAATCTTAAGCCCCTGCTGTTCTGGAATACCAATGGAGCGACACAAGCGTCATTTCAGAGCCCTCGTTTGAATGCTCAAATTAGAAAAAAGTCTCGCGCTGACCCATTATCATCATCTTTTTCCTCCAATATTTCTAATTCTAAGAGTAATCATGATAATCCTTTTTTCCTTCCTCCGCCAGAATTGAACGAAGCGATTTTTGACGGCAAATCTTCCAAACATTCTAATTCCAAAGACCCCCTGGTTGACGAATTGTCATCATCTCCAGTAGCGTCAGTGAAAAAAAGAACTCCATTACATAATGAAAGAACTCCATTACTCGCGCCAATCAATGAGACTAATCTCAATAATAATAATGCAGACCACGGATCTTTTGACATCGGCGATGCATCTTTTGAATTACCGTCGTTTATTGAGGATGGTGGTGATCGCCCTTTGACAAGAAAGAAATCCATTGTGGAGAATATTAATATTGGGGCTCTGAATGTTTTCAACACCATCAAACGTCATTCGTCGATTTTCAACCCAGAGAATATTGCCCACCTAGGACCTAGAAGACCTAGTACCGCAATGAATGAGCATGACATGATTCAGTTACAGAATTCTTTTGACACAGATAAGCAAGAGTTTTTGCAATGGTTGGACTTGGAATTGATAAAAATCAATGAGTTTTTCAAGGATAAAGAAAATCAATCAATCCAGAGATATTTGTTGTTGCAAGACCAGTTATACCAACTTAGACTGAGCAAAGAGCTGAAACAAAATGGTAAAGTTAAAGTTACCAATGGTAAACATCATCATCCGGTGTTCAATTTTTTTAATAAAAATGTGGCAGATGATGCTGATGACGAAGCAGAAGAAGAAGAAGAAGAAGAAGAAGAAGAAGAAGAAGATAATGATGATAGTACCAATAATAATCATAATCATAAGAATCCAAAGTTGAGCGCGATGAGGAGTCCCGATACCATACTCCCCACAGTCGGGAAATATGAATTACCATCTTTGCCAAGATTTCGTTTTTTGAAAAAATCATCTAATAATGAAAACGGAAATAGTTTTGATGATGGTAAACATGATGCTGAAAGTACTGCCAGTACTAGCAACCACGATGACGTTGAAAATAACCCTTCGATTGAATGTAATGATCCTGCATACAATAGAAGAGACTATCTCAAGAAGACTGTGGCACAAACCGATATTCCCCCATATCCTCAGGCCAAACGACAATTGAAACATGCATTACTTGAATTCTATAGAAGTTTGGAGTTGCTCAATAGTTACCGGAGCTTGAATCGTACCGCTTGTCGAAAAATGATCAAGAAATTCGACAAGACCACCGGACTGCTGCAACTTCCGGGATTCATGGCAAAAGTTAATGACAGCTATTTTGCCTCCAGTGAAGTATTAGATGAATTGATGGCAAAAGTTGAAGACTTGTACACATTTTATCTTGCAAATGGACACCGGAAATTGGCTATTGAGAAATTGAGAAGCGTCAGCAAAGTTCAAGAACACTATTTCCCGTTGTTTTGTGGAGGTTTATTACTTGGATGCGCAATTCCTATAATTATATTCACCATACTTAGAGCAGCGAAGAAAATTCATCAATTTCCAGAACATCATTTACTATTGCAAATCTGGGGAGGATTTTTCATTTCGATGATGATGGCTCTTTGTTTCACAGTTCACTTTTGTACTTGGGATTATTATAAGATCAATTACAAATTCATTTTTGATTTCCATCCCAAAACAGCTTTGGATTTCCGTCAGTATATTGTGATGCCCAGTTTTTTTTTATTCTGTGGCTCGATAATTGCGTACTTCAGCTTTGAAAACGATGGTGGGTGGCCCAGCGGTTTTTTACCAAGAGACATGCCATGGGTTTACGTTGGATTAGTATTAGCGGTTTTTTTGAACCCAGTTAATGTATTTTATTATAAATCCAGAAGATGGTTACAAGTAACACTTTGGAGATTGTTCTTTTCTGGGTTTTATCCGGTGGAATTCAAAGATTTCTTCTTGGGGGATATTTTTTGCAGTTTGACATATTCCATTAGTAACGTCTCATTTTTCATTTGTTTATATGCGACACATTGGACCAATGAAGCAAGATGTGGGTCTAGCCAATCGAGATTGATGGGTTTTTTAGCGACTTTACCGAGTATTTGGAGATTATTGCAATGTTTTAGACGTTATGCAGATACTGGTGAATGGTTCCCACATTTAGCGAATATGTTGAAATATACTATATCCGTGGTATATTATATGGCGTTAAGTATTTATCGGATTGACAAAGCTGATAGTAATAAGAAAATTGCCTTCATAGTGTTTGCATTTGTCAACTCCATTTACAGCAGTGTGTGGGATATTTTCATGGATTGGTCATTGATGCAATTTGATTCCAAAAACAAGTACTTGCGGAATAATTTGGGTTACAAGAAAAAGAATCATTTATATTACATGGCGATGATTCTGGATGTGATTCTAAGATTCCAATGGGTTTTCTATGCGTTCTTTGCCCAACGGATTCAACAATCGTCGTTGACGAGTTTTTTCATTGCGTTTGCCGAGTTTATCCGTCGTTTTATCTGGGTTTTTTTCCGGATGGAAAATGAACATTGTACGAATGTTAACTTGTTGAAAGCTTCGAGAGAAATTCCTTTGCCGTACCCTGTGGTGTATTATTCCAAGCCCCATCATGATCATGATCGTACAGCCAATGTATCCATTAGAGACCAAGAGTCGATGGTGGGAGTTGGCGATGAGGATGTTGGCGACACTACTAATGCGGGATCGATCCTACATCATGATCATCCTGAGCAAGAAGGAGAAAATGAATTGACTAAACCAACTGGTGGGGTACAATCGTTCTTGCGGGCCGTTAGCCACGCCATGACTTTGGCTCATGTGAAGGATTTCCAGAGACCAAAGAGAAAAGCGTCCCTGAAGGTGGATAACAATAGTAGTGATGATGAGGATGAAGAAGATGAGGAAGAAGATAGTGATGGCGATAATAATAACAATAATGATCTTAATGCTCTGCAACATCGGGATCGCTGATGACCGCCGTTGAATCATAAGTGAGACATTAAAGATTATCGGAACGGTCCATGTGATAGACTCAGTCAGTACCCACCCAGCCCACTCAGCTAGCTAGTTCACACTCTTACTTTTTTTTTTCTTTTTCTTTCTTTCTTTCTTTATTCCCATTTTTAATACCAATTCATGTAACGAGTGATACCATCCCCCCTTGCTAGGCTTTGTTATTTTTCCAGTCGCTGTAGGAAATGTTGCACCTGGTAATCTCATGGTGTATCCGTTGTTCTGGGCCCTCAGTGCAGCGCGTTATTTTCTATCACGTGTGAGTGATGTACGTCAATGCGCAGTGTGGTGCATTATGCGGATCGCGCGACAGCCAAAAAAAAAAAGCATCCAAACATCCCAAACTTCTTTATGGGGGGGAGAAGGAAGGACTAAGAACTCTCTTGCCAACAGATACAATAACCATTGGTGAATGCCGCGAAATGTCTTAGTTGGTGGTGATCAGAAGATAGAGTTTAAGGCTGATTTGCCAGATAGAGGGACCAGAGGGAAAAAAAAAAAAAAAGGAAAAAAAGGAAAAAAAAAAAAAAGGATGATGTCTTAGTCTACGACGACTCTAGTAAAGAGACCACAACTTCAATAATCATCAAGGTAGTCGTTTCCTTGCAATTTGATTCATCACCAGTTATATCTAAATATGCTCCGGTGATATTTATATCCATAGATCTATACATCTATGGACATCTATATATATATATATATAGATAAGTGATATCAATTTTTTTCGATCTCCTCCGCGGATCTGAATGTTTTCCCCAAAGAGGGGGTGGGGCTACTATACACCACTTACTGATTCACTTATGAATTCCTTTTTCCCTCTTTCCGTTTTTCTTCTTCTTCTTTTTTTTTTTGGCATTTTCCTACATTCTATCTCTTTGGTTTCTTAGTGATCCTCCAACTATAATCCTCTTTGATATATTCAAAACAATTTGAAATCCCACCAAGTTTCTCCGTCATCTAAAAAAGTTTAATCTTTATCTATTATTTTTCAGAACCATGCTGCATCCGGTGTCAAATGACATCCCCCGACAAGAACCACTAGATAATACCGATGAAGAAGAAGAAGAAGAGTATCTCATTAGAATCACCTCGCAACCCCCATCCTCCTCGATTTCTCAGACTGAAATCATAAATTTTTTATCAAGAGTGATCGATCCTAATCGTATTTCGTCCATTAAGTCTTCATCAGCGGGAATATTCCTAGTATACATAATCGGGTATAATTCAGCCTGGAAATGTGTGGCCACTTTACATGGAGAAACTTTGGCAAATAAGACATTGATATTGCAATTTTCAAGCAAATCCAATGACAATGTGTTTCCAATCACATCGTCTTCTGTAATGGCTTCCCCGAGATCTTCATTCACTTATATTCCTGAAGAGCTGATACTACCACAACCAATGTACGGTCAATACTACCCCATGTACAATATCCCAAGAGATCCCTTAAATTATCCTTATCATTATTATCCTAACCACGGATCAGTGTCATCTAGGACTTTTTCAAACTCTTCAGACTCTAATTTCTCTAGGAAACCATCCACCGAGCGCTCATCGGTATCTTCAATCTCTGGTCCTCAAAAAAAATCAGAAGCACCACCAGCATTCATGCCAGTACACTTTGGAGCCACTCCTCCAATCAATAGACCCCAATCCCCATTTTCCAAACCTGATTCCAGAGAGGTTCCGGAGCCTTCTTCACTTACTAATCCCCAACACAAACAACTAACGGCATTTGATCCATATTTCATAAAACAAACTATCCCATTCACTTCTCAAGATCCAACCTCCACTTTCCCAATAGGCCACCCCCCTCCGAATCCATCTAATTTCAATTATCCTTTCCAGATGGATTGGTACTATTCTTCTAATCCTCATCCTCCGCCTCCTGCTTCTGCTCCTCCTTATCTTTCAGGTCGCAATCATAGCATGTTCCCATCTAGCGACAATAATACTAATAACAAGTTTCGAAATAGCAGCTATCCATCTCAAAACTATCATCCCTCCAGTCATCATCATAAGGGCAGATACCCTTACTTATCATCATCTTCTTCTTCTTCTTCTTCTATATCCGGATCTTTGGTAACGTCCTCTTCTACAATGACTTCCCCACGCAAGAAAAATCACAATAATAACAACTCATACCCAAACTTACCTACTAAAAGATCCTCGTCTTCTGATATCTTCTTTGGTCCAGCAAATAAATATAACCAGATTCTTCACTTTGACTCTAATAAATCTTCAGAAACCCTCGGCTTCTCCTATCCTCCACACTTAGAAACGATCAACCCTAACCGGCTTTTCTTTGGGAACTTACCTTATAGCACCACTTTGGAAGAATTGAAATCGTTGCTTTACAAAAATGATCTTGATCGATTCAGTATCGAGTTCCCAAAAGATGGAATTTCTAGAGGTTACGCGCTTGTTTCTTTCGAGTCCGGTACCAGTGCCGAATCGGCAATCGAATTGTTCAATAATTTTAAGTTCCAAGGGAGAAAATTAACCGTTAGGTATGATCGGTTCCCAAGCTTAGCTCAAAAAAATTTAAGAAATACGAAAACTTTCATATACTACAATGGTATTAGTCAATCTAGTGAAGCTGGCAATAATGCTAAAATGAAAAAGGATGAGCTGTTGCTTACACCAATAAATGATAAATCTGTAACTAACGAAAAGTTTCAACCTCAAGACTTTAAAAAAGATGCAGAAATCGCTAGAAATTTGGCAGCCGAATTGAGTTCGTCTTTGAAAATCAGTAAGTGATATCATCATTTTTAGCTTGGATTAATTTATTTGTACATTTATAGAATTATAATTTCCTACAAGTCTGCTTTCAATCTACTGTGTATTCTTAATTTGTATGTAATTTTTTTTTTTTTTGTTGTTTTTTTGGTATCAGTCCTAACTGAACTATACAAAAATAAAAGTATCGCTAATCATCAAGGATAATTATTTAAATAGAACCAAATATCAAAATAAAAACCGCAAGAATACCAAACACAGAACTAATGATCGCTGCTCCTGATTCGTACTCATCTTCATTAGAGGTGTAGCTGTCGTTATAATTTCCATTCAAATTAGTATAGTTTGAATCCAGAATATCAGTATTATCATAGTATTTATCATCATCACTAATTGTTTCATTTGGAAAACTATCTGTATTTAAGTTCTTAACTCTTTCGGGAAACCTTTGTTTGAAAATTTCGGACTCTTGTTTTTGTGGAGAAAGGCTATTGTGTTTCTCAAAAGGATATTTAACTTTAGGAGAATCAAAGCTTGGGTAATCAAAGATGTTATGTGCTGATTGGTTATTGAAAGCCAAATCAATGCTAGTCAAATTAGAGGAAGTGATTTCTTGGAAAATTCGCAATTCTTGTGTCAAATTTTCAAGGTTTTCATTAAAGGATTCATACAATGTTTCATTGTAATTCAAGATGTAAGGATTGGTGTCACAAAGGTTTTTGAAATTCAAATAACTTTCTGAGTTCTGAACAGCAAGAGAGTTATTGTTAGTATTTGATAATCAATTTAATGACTATTGTATAATAAACAACTTAAGAACAATGTACTTACGAGGGTTGAACAATACTGAGCACACTCCACTATGGAAGCACCAATAATATAACATTGGCAATGAAAGTTACTCATAGAACAAACTTGAAATCCTTTTTTTGCTTTTTCAAGGCATTTCATATACTGATTCTCCGTCTGTAAACAGGATATTAGTAAAAATGTTCATCGATTAACCTGGCTTATTCTTATGTGCATAGAGTATTATACATACACATAATGGAGTAGAGGTTGCAAAATAGCTGTATAAGGTGATATTATTCATTTTTGTCTTTATTAAGGATTCTCTTTTGTTAATTCTATCATCTTGAATTCTTTCATTGTCAGTTTCAAGTTTATTATCACCAAAATATGGAGTGAATAATGCTGATTCCGCAAAACCTAATAAGCATGTAATAGGGATTAGTCTAACCATGTGTATGATTGTAAGAATAGAAAAGAAGAATTTGAATCTTTATCAATCACTTTTCTCAATTCTACTGGATCACGGTTTGTTTTTTTTTGAATAAAGTCAGATCACTAAAAAACTTTTGTTTTGTGCTGTTGAGTGAGACTTCTCCCAATCGATTCCCTTCTGGACTTTTTGGACTTGAAAGATAATCGAAATTTTTATAACCGATAAAGGGAGCTTATTCAAAATATCATTTACTTTATTTTTTTGTTTTTTTTTCTTTGTTTTTTTAACATTCTTTATGCTCCTGTAGACTTTTTGTGTTTTGTTACTATTCATGTATGTTCATTACTATGCATACGTTTCTGCCACAAAGACGGTGAACAAAATACAAAAGCCAATACATATCCAAATAAGTGCAACTTGCTAATATTTTCTGTGGAATTATGAATTTAGAGAAATTTAAAACATATTTTCTCTTTTCCCAGATAATTAACGGAGCTTGAAAGGTTATTTTATCAATCCTTCGAAGCAACCATTGATCTTCATCAAGATCTTGAGAAACAATTTACAACAGCATCAATATTGATCATAATTATATTTATGTATATATAATATATATATGAACATAAAAAATGGGGTAGTACATTGAATTTTTGAATTTTATATGGTTTAATACAATAATAACAGTGATGCTTCACTAGTTTTTTGTAATAGTGTTTCTTGTACTGGGGTAAGACATCGAAACTTTTAAAAAGCAACTGGCTAACGTAATGAAATGACTATTATATTAATAATTATGGATTTAGAGCTGGAGGAATTCTACAGAATTGATTTATTTGAGTAATTTATAGTGAAAACGAATGAGCCGATGTGTCATACTCGCTATTGTAGAAACTTATAGATAACCATCGAAAAAAAAAAAATTCGCTGATGCGAATGCAGAGTGTGTGCATAGACTAGACACTACTTCAAAAAATTGCCAAAGCTAAGAACGATAGATCTTTTTTGCTTAAGGTCACTTCTAAATAAAGGGAGGAAACAAGAACTACTAAATAAGCACAAAAAACAAAAGGAGCAAATAGAAGAAATAGAAATTAGTGAGGATTACTGGACATTGCAATTGGAGTTATCTTAATGACCGAAGGAAGATGAGAACCCCATCTTTTTTTTTTATCTTTCTAGAAGATTTCCATAGTTCCCCAGTCCTTATTCAAGTAACCGTCATTTATTGTTAATAATAATGAGGCAATCGATTTTCTTTTTTTTTTTTTTTTTTTTTTATGAAAGAAAAATCCAGGAACTGACACTTTCCTCCTACACTACACACTCTTTCATTTTTTCTCCATCAGAAACAAAATGTTTATTTTTACATGTTAATTAACCAGATCAATACTATAAAAATAGTGTACCATTTATCATAGAGGAAGGTTTTAATGGAGACTATGGAATGAGCGCCAGATTGCCTATTCACGAGCATTAGAAATATCAAACAACAAAATGTCCGAAGCACCAGCTTTCTTCAAGCCATCCATAATCTTACCCTTTTCTTTCTTTTCGATCATTGAACTCACGGCAACCCAATCAGATTCTTCCAATGGGGAAATTGTGGCGGCACGACGACCAGGAGTCAATTGTAACACCCCTGGTAAAATGTCTCTTGGGGCATTATAGTTACACAAAACGTATTTTTGGGCCAACAAAACACCGGCAATTCTGGAAGTGATGGTTTCTGCCAATTCTGGGTGAGATGGGTGTTTGCTCTTGATCAAGTGGGCGGAAGTGGTCACCAAAGTGTCAATGTCGGTCAACCCAGCAGCTCTCATGGTTTCACCAGATTCGACCAAATCAACAATAGCGTCAGCAACTCCGAGAGCACAAGATGCCTCAACGGAGCCTCCGACATACTTGATCTTAGTTTGGATTGGTTCACCTGGTTTTACCCCCTCTAATTCCTCGAAGTATTGTCTTGTCAAGTTGGTGAACGATGAAACAATAGTCTTACCAATCAATTGCTTTGGTTCCTTGTATGGTCCATTCTGTGGTACTTGTAGCTGTAATTTACATTTACCAAATGCCAAATCAAGGGCTAATTCGACATCCACTCCGCTTTCTTTAACTTGATCAACCCCAGTGATACCAAGTGAACAACGACCTTCACCAACAAAAGTTGGAATATCAGCCGCTGGCAAAAACACTAAGGCTATTGGTAGATTGGTACAAAGGGCAATATCCAATCTGTTATTTCTGTTGAATGAGATATCCGAGCCTTTCAATAAGGTAATACATTTTTCATAAAGACGACCCTCTATTTTGCAACTTTTGTTAGTAGCTGCTGCATTGACAGATTTCCCCATGGTAATGGTATCTCAGAATCAAGGTTTGAATACGTACTCTTTGGGACGGCGAAAAGCAAACGATCAGTCAAGTGATTCACTAAATCCATTCTATAGAGTGATTCCTATAAATCTATTGTATATATCTAAATATTCTTGATCTGGGATTGTGAAGATTGAAAAATTATGACGCGAACAAAAGTGGTTACACAACGTTTTTGACTCATCCAAAAAAAGCGAGAAAACCGGAAAAAAAAAAAAAAAGCAACAAGCATATGCTGACGTAAGCGCTTACACCAACATTTTCTCTTTCAAGTCAGCTGACTACCAATCCATTTTAACCCGAACACCAACTTGAATATTATTTACCCGCAAATGACGCACAAAAATACTTGCGGGTGACGAAAGCTTTGATTTTTTTTTTTTCTGTTTTGGGGGGATTTTTGAAATTTGTAAAATTTTCCCTGGCAATAACATAGGAAGATCTTTTGTATTATCACAAAATAAAGTCAGCATTTACAATCAATAAAAATGGTATGTTTGGCAAAAGAATGATGAATGGAAACAAAGCAAACGTTAATACTGGGATATTATCTATTGATTAGACTGAGAGGGACTGGTTAAGAATTAGATATTGATCCTGAAAATTATTTTGATTTCTGGCCAACTGAATCCGTAATGAGTTTGGAAAGCTACAAATTTCTTTGGTCATGAATGAAGCAGGCGAGCAATATAATAATGGCTCTGAATATTTGGAAGTACCGGAGTATGGATGGATGAGGCATGACCATTATCCAGAATGACGAAACTTTTAATTGATTGATTTCGGTAAAAAATCTGGTCTTCCAAAATATACATTTGTCTATCGATCATGGATATTGAAAATCATAAAATGAATGTTTTCATTTTTTCTCAACTAGTTTGTGTGTTGTGAATTATGTGCTGGATCGTTGGATCGTTGAATATTCTGAAGAATTTTTCTGCGAAAAAACTATGGAAGATTTTTTTTTTTCAATTATATGATTTGTGAATGGTTTTCCGTTTTATTTCTTTAAAGTACCAACTTATCATTGATAATATTTCCCGGCTATTATAATTGCTACTTTTTATTATTGCAAACGGCATTCCTTACTAACTCTATATGATAGGATTCTAAAGCCGCTCCAGTTACTCTTGCCAAAGTTATCAAGGTCTTAGGTAGAACCGGTTCCAGAGGTGGTGTCACCCAAGTCAGAGTCGAATTCATCGATGACTCTTCCAGAACCATTGTCAGAAACGTCAAGGGTCCAGTCAGAGAAAACGACATCTTGTGTCTTATGGAATCTGAAAGAGAAGCCAGAAGATTGCGTTAAGTTGAGTTTTACAATTACAAATTTTATACAAACAAAATTTTTCAAAATAAACCTCTCCATTTCACGACTCTTATTGCTGCTTTTTGTTACATAATTCCAAAAATCCTGTTAAGTCGAATATGTTTTGATGGCTCATTAGTGTTTATATAATAATCAACCTATTGTAATAAATCTTCATATTTGGATGAAATCAATTGTATATTGAATTTGTAGATTAAGTCTTTTTTTTTTTAAGAGAAGGAAAGAAAAAATAACCACAAGATTGTAGTGAAATTTTTGGATTGTTCAAATGCTTGTCAAAAGGAAATGAAAAATACCAAAAACGCGAGTGAGTGAGTGAGTGAGTAAGTGAGTAAGTGAGTTTTTTTTTTTTTTTTTGTAATTCGTTAAATCGTTAGTGGTGAATTAATAAAAAGAAAGGAATAATTTTTTTTTGTTTTTTGTTTTAGACCATTCATTAATCAATGACTTCATCGCATGTATCATAAACCTAATGCTGAAACCAAAAAGAGGAGCACTGACAGCAAACAAACAAACAAGTAGGAAAGGAAAAAATTAACAACAAAAAAAGAATGAAGGAACTTTAGGAGTTACAAAAGAATAAGGAGGAGAGTGAGAGAGACAAAAAAAAAAAAGAGAACCCAGAACAATCAAATAATAACAACAATAAACAGTAAAAATACATCTTCAACCACCATATGCTTTTCAAACCAAAGCACGTCGCCAACTAACCAGATATAGCCAAATATCTACCGTAATACCACAAATATGAATAACAGAGAAAGAAAAAAAAAAAGCTAAAAAGAAACAAAAAAAAAAATAAAACACCTCCCATTATTATCTAAAATTTATCATTGATCTGTCATCTCTGTATCAACGGGATGAGAAGGTTGTACGGTAGGATTATTAGTAGCGGTATTATTGGGGTTAGTGTTGTGAGGACCATTATTATTATTATTAGTCTTGGCCTTTTCTCTTTTCCAAAATTTCAATAGCAAATCAGCATAACGCTGCAATTCATCTGGTTGGATCAACAACTTAAAATCTGTTAGCAAGATGAATTGAAGCTCGATATGATTCAATTCATCTAATGGTA
Organism: Saccharomycopsis crataegensis; assembly: GCF_037102585.1. Classification (NCBI taxonomy): domain Eukaryota; kingdom Fungi; phylum Ascomycota; class Saccharomycetes; order Ascoideales; family Saccharomycopsidaceae; genus Saccharomycopsis; species Saccharomycopsis crataegensis. The sequence goes on from NW_027043819.1 coordinate 798,170, forward strand.
ATCCTCCAACTCTAGCATATCTTGCATTTTTGTAAAAAACATCACTGAAGAATTTCGATGAGACGGTAATACCAGCAATGATCAATCGATGAATATTAAAACTATCCATGACAAAAAGTTGGGATTGAGAAGTATGCCTTTTGAAACCCCCTAATGACCCAGGAGATGTTGCTGATAGTGATGATTGACTGTTACAATCATCATTGGAGGAGTTGATATTTGCTAGCTTAGCAATTCTATCAAAGTAAACCAATAAACTTAAAAAAACCTCGTTGGTCATCGGACAATACTTCAAAATTCTGAGGAAATAATTATAAATAGGAATCGCTGGAACGTTGGTCCCATGAAAGGCTAAAACGTTGGCAGTGAATTTGTTAGTTTCGTGCAATTGAGACGCTTGATTATAGTGATTTGGATGCAAAGTATCGTTGGCATCAATGATTTTTTGTAATAAGGACGCGAGCATGAGTAATAGCTCTTGAGATGGATAATCAACAATATTCAAATGTTCTTCACCCCTACTATCAATAATAATACCATTCTGGCTTTGATGGGGAATTATTGGATCATAAATCTCTTTGGCTGCATTAAATGGTTCGTTTGATTCCAGTAATTGATGGTGATGGTGGTGATTATGATGATGGGTATGTGTTTGAGGATTGACATTTGCCGAGCCATTGTTACTGTTGATGTTATTATTTTGAATATTGGAGCTTGCAGTTTCCATAGAAATATTGGTGGTTGTAATTGCTGGAGCTGGCTGAGGGAAATGAAAGTTAAAGCTTCCCAGCTGCATTCCCGGGGCAGCGATAGAATGAGGATGGAAGTTATTGAAACTTTTTGGTTCGGACGAGACTGGGATAAAATGGTTAGTTTTACCCAAGGAAACTGGGGCCGAAGAATATGATGATGCCGCAGCATTGTAATTATTAAGTTGATCTTGCTTGATGCTGTACTTGAAAGAAGACGACAAAGACGACGTCGAGTTATCGACCACAGGAAACTTTTGGTTACTTGGTGGTGGAACAGCTCTCATATTCGAATTACTATACGTTCGATGACCCAAGCCTCGATCTCTAGGGTTAGGATAAGGGAAGTTTGACTTTGAGTCATCGATTTGTTGTAACTTTTCTTTCGGACTTGAATTTAATGATTTCTGAACTTTTGCTAGTTTGGAAGTAAGTAACGACGCACGAGGTCCAGGATTAATGAATTCCGATCGGTCACTAACTGAGTTATTGGAGTATCTTCTATAATGAGATTCAGAGGGATTCGGCAAAGGACTTTCAGTATTTCCCATAGTGTTACTATTATTAAATGTGAAATTACTATTACTACCAATGCTACTTGCAGCATATTGACTTAAATCCGCACCTTGTGGTAAATAGGACGATGATGGTGTGTTGGTATTAACTGGCAAAGCTCCATTTTGTGTGAGTGAGTTTTGTGGGTTATTGACATCATACGACGAACCTCCTGCTGTGTTGTTGACGGAGGCACCATTTTGATGTCCAGGAATTCCTATGGGATATACCATGTCGTTATTATTCTGTGGGAGTTGATCAACATTAGTAAATTGTTCATTAATGAATTAACTCTTATCGTTTAATGCAATATATTCTTTCCCCCCCTGTCTCGACTCGTGGTGTGCTTCGTTGTTGCGCACATCCAATTGGATGTTAGAGATTAATATAAGCTTTAGACGGTATTCCTTTAAAATGGACCAAAATTCTGGGATCATCATAATCTGGTTTGGTTCCACCAAGTCTCCAGAGGAGGCAAAAAATAAGTCTTTGAAAAGGACGGATACTCACCTGCGTCACTTGGATGTCGGAGTTACACCTTGTAGATTGTGCTGGCTTGTGACCCAAGACTATAAAAGAACGGACAGTGCGGCAACCTATTTTTGATCTTACAACCAATAATAATGTGATGGGCCCAAATTGCTTATTAAAAAAACACTGTCGATTGGGCGGATACCCGGCGCTCGGTTCCCTATATAAGCCAACTTGGGCGGTCACCCGGGGGAAGGAGGAAACCGGCGGCGGCGTGAGCCGCTGGTTACAGAGCCCCTGGGCAGGAGATCCAAAGCGGCGGGCCGTTTTTTTTTGTGTGATTTTTTTCCGTTCTCTGACGATGTATGATATAATGATAGTAGTTATATGTCTATAAACAGAATACAACCATAGAAAATGTCTAGGGCTTCAAAGATCACGCTAGCGGCTACCTCGTTGACATGCGCTGCCACCGTCGTGTGGGTCCACTATGTCCAAGAAGCAGAAAGAGCGGTACGTGTCTGATCTCTTTATTTTTGTTGCACCATAATGTGTCAATCCCCAACTAACATGATTACTATAGGCCTTACATGAAGGTCCAAAAAAGGATGCCAAAAGAATGCAAGAGAAGATCGCAGCTAATGAAAAGAAGAAGATGATCAATGATCAAGAACATAAATTACAGCTAGAATTGCGCAAAAAGTACGAGGCGATCCAGCCGTTGAGTGGGGTGAAGGTTGTCGGAGAAGACACCAACAAGACCCAAGAATAGATCAACTAAAACATCATTTCCTTTCAATGTAAATATTTTCAACCTACATAGCAGATAGCTGCTTTCAAATCTCTTTCACACACAGAAAAACAGAGTGAACAAAACACAGCAAAAATAATGCCGCCTACTTGTACTAATTGAACAAAAATTTTTTATACCGTGTAATAATGGCTATAAAATGTAATTTTTCAACTAGGTTAACATGTACTAAAGAATACTTCCTTTGTGTCCCTCTTTCTGCACATTTGTGGACAATAAGGACATTTGAAAGAAACGCTGTCCTGTCCAATTGATCTGTTTGTAGAACTATTTATTCTCCATATGTTTCTGGCAGAACTGACTTCTCCAGGTGCTCCTGTCAAATTGAATCTTCTAAAGGTGACGTATGAGTTATCATTGTAACTATTGTCATCCATGTCAAGGGGCTGTGATATAGCATTGGCCGAAGATGTCGAATTATTGTAACCCTCACTGTATCGATTTTCCATGTAACTTTCTTCCCCTTGAACTTCCTGATCTTCATCTTCATCTCCTTCATCTTGCTGATCGGAGTCAGGGAAGTCATAATTTTGATTTGATAATTCATTCTCTAGTGAATCATCAAAGCCATCTGAACTCCCATTAGTTGTATTTTGCTGATCTGCAGCTTCACTATTATTTTCATTCCCATCATCATGGAAAACATCATTTTCAAGCCAGCTTCGATACGCTCTTCTTCTTTTTTGAAATTGTTTACTTTCTAGCAAATTATTCAAACTTTCTCTTGATATAATATGTTTGCAAGGCAATAATATTGGAGGGTTCTTCAGAGTAGTCTCTTGTCGTGAAATTGGACAAATGAAGATAGGATGGTCATTTTGTAAAAATTCCGGTAAATCAATACCAATAGGCAACTCATCCTTAGAACCCCATTCCGTTGGAGGGTTATCATTCTTATATTCGCTTTCGTCCCAATCACTTTCTCTTGTTTCATTTGGCATAGAAACTGATCTATTACGTGGGAAATATTCTCCAAAAGACCCTCGATAGATAATATCATTATCAGTTTTATCCTCTTTCGAAGCCGTTGATAGTGATCGCTGCAACTTCTTATTAACAGAGTTAAATTTAACAATATATGGCAAAGCCATATACGAAGCCATAAATACCAAATATAGGTTCGAATTCATGTGCAAATTGTGAATTTGACAGAAATTTTCCACCAATTGTGAAATCGTCGCTCTATAATTTTTCAAATTTTTAGCAAACATTTTGGAATACGGATTCGTTGACACAGCACCACCTTGGGCGTCCTTGAGTTCTTGTGATAAAATTGTTGAAGTGAGCAACTTTGAAGCGGTAGCAATTTTCTCAACAGATCTCTTAGAGTATAGAAATTTACCAAAGTTGCTTTTTGCATAGACGTAAGCGCCAAACCTATTAGTGTCATGGACATCATTGCCATAGCTGGTGGTCTCGTCATCGTCGCATTCGTCAGCAATATGTTTCAAAGATGAATTGACACCATAATATAGCAAATAGAATTGAAGTTCGTGTAATTGGAATTCGATGTCGCTACCGATTTTCTGAAGATCTCTGGAATGAGCTTTACACCATTCGAAGGCTGGAGTCAAATCTGGTTCATCGATCGCAATTATTGAGTCGATCATGCTCTTCAACTTTGCCATATCATTTTTGAAATCTGCTGATATAGAATAATTGAATTGATTTTCCAATAATTCTACTAGTCTGTTATTGGATTCGGATTCTTCCTTCTTAGTGAATTTGCCGTATTTATTAGTTTCTCGTACGACATGATTCAATATTGTCTGGTTGATCAAGTCTTGGTTGGCACTGGTTAGTTTCAACCCATTAGTGATCGCAGGATTGAACTGTTCAAGTTCTTCCAATAGGTCGAATTCGTACACCTTGTTATCAACAAGCTTCATTATCTTGGACATATGATTGTTTGATTGTTTTTGAACTTTACCGACCCTGTCTTTCCATAAATCAACCCTAGATCTTATTGATTGATTATAATCATAGTTTTTAGATTTGATTTTATTAGTCACTGGAGTATTTTCTTTCAATGTGCCCTGCTTGGTGTTATTATCTGGGGTTCCCCCATTTGAGTCAATCTCCTGTTGTAATTGCTGTTCAACCTCCTTCAAATAAGAAATCAATTCCTTTGTCTCCGTCAACATTGGCTGGGTGCTTCCATTTTGCCTGAATTTACCATACTCGCCTAGTAGCAGCTGGAACACACTATTATTGGCCGCCATTTTTCTATTATCTTCCGGTAATGATATTACTTATCGGATAAGATAGGGAAAAGAAGGAGTAATTTTCTGGAGTCTTCTCACCTCATCGCATCGTCAAAATCGGGGAGGCGTCGCCGGATACAGAGGTGCCATTTCCACGGGTTTTATGTTTTGGCGGACTGTCAAATTGAATTACATTGAAAAGTTGGCTAATAAAAATAATAATGTATATAATACTGGTTGATTGTATTTATCTGAAAAAAGACAGCAGTGTCATTTTCTCGTTTGTTGCAATCATGTTGCGCAGGGACCTGTAAAAATGGCTTCAATTCACACTTCGCTAATAACCACAATCAATCACTTGATTTCGTAAGTTCAAAAAGTCAACAGATGATTGCAGAGTTTAGTCACTTATCCTCTCCTTCTTTGTGTTTCTTCCCCCTAAGCAACGATTAATATGATTGGCGAACCGGCTTCCCGCAATGTTTCTATTGCAATTTGTACAAACAAAATATACGCTGTTATCGCTGACTTTGTCATTGCCAAATATGTCCTTAGAGTTTCCTTTATTAAATATAAATCTTTCTTTAATCTGTTTATCCTTCTGTTTTGTGGTTGGCCGTGGCAACTGTGTCACAGCCAAAGGTCGTCCGTATTGAGATCGTAGATGCTCCTCTTTAAGTAATTCTTCGGCTACCACTTCGTGTGTGATTGAGTTGAGCATTTCAAGAAGGATTTCGGAGCTCTGTAGGAATAGTGTTAGTTTTACTGTTTTTTTTTCTCATCACAAGATACTGGGCTTCTTGAGGAAAGATCAAATCTTGAGTGATCTTGAATACGAAGATCAGCAATCTGAGACCCCATTCAAATGGGAGGTAAACGCACGTACTAGTGAGGCTATCGTTGGCAGTGACATGTCTTATTGATTATTATAGGTATTCTGTATAGTTGCTTGGAAAATGGTATAGATCACCAGAAAATATATTGGGTTTCCTTGAACCTTCTGTTTCCTTGAACCTTCTGTACTGCTGGATAAGGAAAGGGAAAAAATGTGTGAACTTGAAAATTGTCACATGGGCTCATCTGAAAAAAAAAAAAAAAAAAAAATTATAGGAGTGCAATACTTTCAAAGATCAATCATTAGAAAGAAAAAAGTTTGAGTGTTTGAAGGACTGACTTCTATTATCTGGAAAGATAAAAACTGGATAACTCAATTTTGGCTGTGACTCTCACCTCTTTCTATCATATACCATGATTGATGAAGATGATCTTCTTCTTGAAGAATTCACACAAGGAAAGAGTTCAATACCCTCTGAAAAGAACCCTGGCGAAGAAGATGAAGATCAATTAGATGATGAGATCCAAGATTGGGGATCCTTTCTAAAGGCATCGAATATCCAAATCCTGGGGTTGACCCCGCAGTCACATATCGTGCCAAAGAGAGGTGATAAAGGGTTTGAACCTACTGCAAATAACTATGATAATTTACTTTTACAAAATAAGAGAGATATTATGTACGCTACCATAGGAAACTCTTCCCGTGGCCATCATCATAAAAACCACGTTGAAGCGTTCTGGCTGGCTGATGCATCTAGTAACGAGGGGGAAGAACAATATGCTGTGGTCCCAAAACCCAAAGGAAGTGCATTTAACAGTATGGGCATACCGAGTTCCCAACGTCATATTTTTTTGAACTTTGAAGAGATTTTATATTTGGTAGAAAGAGGAAGTGTGGATTGTTATCTCATTGGCAATACAAAAGATGCTAGCGAACAAAAGGCGTTACCAATGAATTTACAAATGTGCTATTCTGCATTCTTAAAATCCAGTGAGGATTATGACATGTTCTACGTCTACAGTTATTTGAAAAGATATGGATATGTGGTGAGACGGGCCACGGAGGATATTAAAAGACCACCAACTGTGAATAATAAAAAAAGAGGTCCAGGGTTGTCGACCACCTTTTGGAATATAATGTTCAAGAAGCCTTTACTAACAGTAGGTTCAATTTTCTATAAATTACTAGGCGCCCCATTACTAGCAGTATTGCCCAAATTAAGAGTTTTGTTGAGTAGGTACTCATGGTCAACATTGTATGAAAGCTTATATGCAACTAGTTATGGCACGGTTCTTGACTATGAAAATTTTAAAGCGGTTGATACTTCTAAATTCAAGATTGTGTACAATCTTTGGAAGCCCAATAATCACCAAAAGGCCAACACTCCACCGGACTTTCAAGTAATAATTGTGAATACCAATTTGACAAGTCTTCCAACAGTGGACGAAATCAAATCAATCTTCAAAAAATGTTATGACCATGACAGAATTTTAATTGCCATTCTTGATAATGGGATGTTGAATTTCATCAAACCAACTTCAAGTAACGTGGGTGGTAAAAATGCGTACTTAGAGGGGATTAAGAAGCAACTAAAAAGAAAAAGAAATAATAATAAGAGTAATAGTAATAGAGGTGGAAGGCTGAACAAGGGTAGTAGAGGGGGAAAAGGTAGAAAATGAGTTTCTATTATGTACTGACGAATTTCACGAACTTTTTTTTTTGCATTTTTTTTGCATTTTTCATGTTGTTTTTTCTGCTTTTATTTCAGAGATTGAAATACTCACTCAATGAGACAACCTGGATCAAATATCAATAAGAGCATATTTGGAGAGCTAGTGATGCATTCGCTCAAAATATATGAACAATCGATATTGGTTACAAATACTATCTTTCTGTACAGGTCAAGACCGAAGACATTTCCGATCAACACATAGTGTAATACACATCTCATGTTTCATTAGATTAAAACTGCTAAGTTTTGATGTTTCTCGCGTATATTTTGGTTCAAGAATACCAAAGTTGCAAAGTCACCAATTACTGTTAATATACTTGTGTAATTTATCTTACATTTTTGCATTTAGAAAGTTAAATGTTAGAGAGGATAACCGTGAATTAAAGTCAAACACCATATTAGGTAAGGTTACAAAAGTAATTGGAAAAAAATTAGAAGTAATAAACAAGACACAACAAAAACAAAAGAGGAGTAATAGGAGTAATAGATAATGCGCAGCGTTCAAAAAATAACACACGAGAAACGATTAATAAAAATATAGAAAGTAAAGGGAACAAAGTAAACCAAAAAAGGATGACTATAAAACATATCTGAAATAGATATTTTCATTAGAAGTCAAATCACCAAATTCAATGTTTTCAGGAACAACATATTGGTCACCCAATTCAGCAGCCTTCTTGTCTCTGGATTTGTTTTCCAACAAACAGAGGAAATAAATTCCATAGAAGCAAGCAGCAGCGACACTGACACAAACAACGATGGCAATCTTAGCAGGAACATAGTTTGGTGAGTCTTTAGCGACAAAGGTTTGAGGACCAATCAAAGAACCAACACAGTAGCCAACAAGGTAGACACTAGTGATGGTAATTTTTTTGGTATGACCTGGAACATTAGATGCAAAGTATGAGAAACTACCAATTGGTCCGATTTGCATGAGATACAACAAATAGTAACCGGCTAATTGGGTACCGTGATTCTTGCCAAAAGCCAACATACAAGCAAAGGCAATAGTGATAGTAATAACAACCGCAGTACTGAGCAATCTTGGTAAGTTGAATCTTTGGATCATGTAAGCGATGAGTGGCAAACACATGAATTCAACGACACCTTGTGGAGCACCATAAAGCAAAGAGTCAGTCGAACTGTAGCCCAAGTCACTTGATAAAAGAATAGAACCAAAAGAGGCTAAAGCGGAGTTTGGAATATTAAAAGCAACAGCATAAATGAAAAATAAATAAGTCTTGATATCAGTCATGGCTTCAATGAATTGATGCTTTTTCCAGACTTTGTTACCGAAACCTTGATAATTTTCTCTAATTCTTTCGACCACCATCAACTTTTCCTTTTCATTCAAGAACCAAGCTTTTGATGGATCATCAGCGATATGGAAAGCAAGAATAATGGCAACAACAAAAGAGATTAAACCAATTACAATAAATAAGATCTTCCAAGGAGCAATTGAAAAGCTGTCGGCTCTAGTAGCAATTCCGTAAGCCAACATGTTACCAAAGAAGACCCCAAATCCAGAAGTTGCAAGCCAAAAAGACACTCTGAGGAAAGATTCTTTCTTTTTGTAGTATTGCGAAGTGAGAACGGTGGTAAAAACAGATGCGGAAGCTTCAGCACAACCCAAAAGTGTTCTCAAAAAGATAAAAGCAGGATAGTTCACATTGGTGGCTTGGAGACAAATGATGACGGCCCAAGAAAACATATAGACCGAAAAAGTTTTAGCCAATGGGAATTTTTGAAGCGAAAAACTCGCGAATGGTTGGAAAGCCAAGTAACCAAGGTAAAAAGCAGAACCTGACCAACTAAACATATCATTAACCATATGCATATCTTTTCTGATCCCCATCACGGCAGCCCAACCGTTAGAGGCTTTATCAACATAGAATAATGAATAAAGAAACGAGACAAAAGGAATAAGAGCAAAATCTATTTTTCTAAGTAATTTTTTATCTTCTTCCTCAGTGAAAGACATATCCTTGGTCTGTAAAGCCAAGCCAAGTGCTTGATCCATATGTTTCATATCACCATGAACATTGACCATTTTGCCAGATGTAGAAACAACGGTACCCAATTGGATATCTTCTGGTTCAATTGAACCTTTTTCAGTCAAATTATGGGATTGTTTTTCAACGGACATTATTTAAAGTATCAACTACTTATTGAATTGATATTTTCTCGGTATAATATTTGAATATCTCTCCCAAGATGTCTGTATTGGAGTCTAGGCACAATCTGTTGTCAGTGAAAGAGGAATATCAACCTATTTATATAGCAAATTTCTCTTGGGACAGGAGAGAGAGAAAAAATTAATGGAAATAATAAAATGGCTGATGACATCTAATAATAAGCGTGCATGAAAATAGTTGAGCTAGAAAAAGAAAAGATATGGTGATGCTTATCGGAGAACAATAATCGCCGGTTTTATTTTTCCATTAATTTTTCTTGCCTTTCAGGTGGGTTTTTTAGATATCCGGGGATTATCCCCCGAAAGTGCAAGATAAAGCAGGCCGGTTGCGCTGATAATGCGGCTTGGTGCATCGGGGACACCATGTTGATCTGACCTGGTTTGGTTAAGGTTATATTACCGAGCTTTAATGAGAAATTTAATCAGACGCGGTACAGCGATTCTCTTTCTTTTCCGAAGATTAGGAGAACTATTTTTTCAGCACAGGGAATTTATCTGTAGTAACGTCGAGATACTAGTGTTAAGGTGTCAACGATGTTTCAATAATATTACATCCTTGAGTCAGCTTCTGAAAAATTTCAGATGCTAATGTTTATCTTATGAAACATCACTATTACTGATGATGATACCAAAATCAAATCTCCTCGTCAGCAAGTGATCATTCTTCAGTGCTCAACTTATTGATGATTTACTTATCGGACATCTCACCTGCGTAACGTGGCCAAGGAAGTCACTGCTCTTGATAATTTTTACGTTAGTATAACATAACTAATCCTTTTGGCATTAGTGTATTACAGTAGAGATAAACATTAATAATGAAATAGACTACGATTTATTGAGAGATATCTATCAAATAAAAGGATGAATAAAAATGATGAATACAAGTGAATAAAAATGATGAATACAAGTAAAGAAAATCTGATTAACCATAAACTTCCTTGAAAGCAATTCCTATGATTCTGAGAGCCTCATTGATTTCTTCTTCAGTGATAGAAATTGGTGGAGCCATTCTGAAAACACCACCAAAGGCCTTGACAGCAATAAGGTTAGCCGAGAGACCGTGTTTCATCATAATACTGGCTAACAAAGCTGCCTTGGTAGGATCACTTTCTTTGGTCGCTCTATCCTTCACGATTTCCAAACCAAACATCAAGCCCTTATGCCTGACATCACCAATGGCTTGGTATTGTTCCATAAACTTGAGGAGCCCTTGGTATAATTGCTCACCTCTGATTCTGGAGTTTTCCACTAAGTTGTCACGAATAACAATGTCTAAGACTTTGGCACCGACGGCAGCAGGAATAGGATCGTTGACATGGGTGGTGTAGAACAAGAATCCGTTTTCTTGACCCTTTTTGTCAATGGCGTCACTAGTGACAATAGCTGACAATGGCAAACCATTACCCAAAGTTTTACTTAAACATAAAATATCAGGGGTAACTCCCATGTCTTCGATAGCAAACATCGAACCACATCTACCAATACCAGTTTGCGCTTCATCGACAATCAAAAGCATACCTCTCTTTTCACATTGCCTTTTCATTTCTTTTAAGTACCCGTCTGGCAAAACGAGCATACCACCAGAAGACATCACTGGCTCAATGATGACAGCAGCCAAAGACCCAGTGCTTTGAGCATCAACCAAAGACCACCCGTATTCCAACTCGGTCTTCCAGTCATAACTACCATCTGGGTGTCTGAAGATGGATCTATAAGCGTTTGGACTTGGCAAGACCAAGGAACCTGGAGTCAAGGGGCCTTGGCCAGTTCTACCTGCTTGGTATGTACAGGAACTGGCAGCAGCGGTCATACCGTGCCATGAGAGAGATAAACCAACGATCTCGAACTTTCCAGTAGCACACTTGGCCAACTTGATAGCAAATTCATTGGATTCACCACCGGTACTGAAAAAAGTGGTCTTATCCAAACCAGGAGGCAAGAGACCAGTAAGTTTGTCGGCAAGCTCAATGACCGATGGACACAACATTCCTGAAAAAATGTGATCCAAAGTTGAGGAACTTTCAGCAATGGTTTTGTTGATTTCAGGATGACAATGGCCAATCAAACAGGACATTTGACCAGAGGTGAAGTCCAAGATCTTCTTACCATCACTGGTGTAAACGTAAACACCTTCAGATCTTGTGATGATCTCACGGGTGAACTGAGCACCGAAAAACAAAAGCTTGGAGTCAGCAATTTCCCAGAATTTCTTGTCCGTGATTTGATAGTCTGTCATGATGTGTATTTCTTGTGTATGGTTTGTATTTATTTGGGTTGTAATGTTTTGAATATTATGAATAACTACATCTCGGAAGATAGAAAGAAGCAGATGTATATTTATACAAGGGATACCTGCTACATTTCATTTACCTGCAACATGTTATTCTCCGGACAGCTTAGGTTTTCTCGGATATTGACCCCCGGGACGGGCTGTGGTGCATATGCAGGCCACGGTACTCTTGATAAGATAAGGTCGGGCAAATATTTCCTTGAATCAGCAGTAAATCATTTTTTTTTTTTCTTTAGCTCAGATTTCTTTTCTTTTTTCTATTTTTCATTATTACACTGGTTGAAATTCTGAGAATATAAAACTCTTGATATTTGTCACTACGATATTTACGGCCACTCGAGCTTTGGATTACTTCTCCAATTGACAACCAATAATGTTTTTGAAATCAGTTTTCTTAGTTTACTCGCTCTTGGTATTGAGAGTCTATGCCGCAAACATCATGGGGTTGTCTCCATTCAAGATGTCAGTGATACAACCTCTATTATCGTCTTCCAAAAACTCACAAATAGATTGCGATCATCATTCAGTGAAATCTTCAAAAAGATGGGATGTCGTTGATATGTTGAAAGCTATGGCCAAGATCGATTCTACCGTGGGATATGAATACGAAGTCATGCACTGGCTTCGTGATGTTCTTGAGGAGCAAGGTATGACTGTTGAAATGCAATTAGTCGAAGATGAACACCAAAGTGTCACTGGACTTGCAAGACACAACATTTATGCATACATGGGAAAAACCAGAGACACCAGTATTGTTGTTTCCTCGCATATAGACACCAACCCAGAGGGAAACATTCCATACCACGAAATTGGAGAGGAAATCCACGTTCGCGGTGCCTGTGATGCCAAGGGGCCAGCTGCTGGCCAAATCGTCGCCTTTTTCGAGCTTTGGGACGCCAGTATCATCAAGGAGGGCGATGTTTCATTGTTGTTTGTCATTGGTGAGGAGTACAATGGCATTGGGATGAAGACTGCTGTTGAATCTTTAAATGCCACCTGGAGCAAAGCCGCAATTTTTGGTGAGCCTACAGAAAACAAATTGAGTAAAGGTCACAAAGGCAACTTCCGTTTTGATGTCGAAGCTTGGGGTAAGAAGAGTCATTCTGGGTACCCTGAGCTTGGATTCAGTGCCATCGAGTTTTACTTGCGCAAGGCTAATACCCTTTTGAATGCTGAATTGCCATATTCCCCTGTATTGGGACCAACCACCGTTAACATTGGAACAATCCACGGTGGTGTGGCTGCTAACATTATTCCAGATTACGTCAAGGCAGAAATGTACATTCGTGTCGCTGACGATATTGAAAAGGTGAAGGCTTATGTGGAAGAGCTTTTCAACACCGAGCATTCCCAGATGACCATTGTTCAATACTTGAAGCCACAATATCTTTCATTTGACGTCCCTGGGTTTGAGCTCATTGCTTGTGCTTACGCCACCGATATCCCATACTTTGAATCGATCGATGTGAAAAAGTACCTTTATGGGCCAGGTAGTATTAGTGTTGCCCATACCCAGGCAGAGTTCGTCACTGTCACCGATTTGTATGACTCGGTCATTGGCTATAAGAATCTTATCACTTACAATCTCTAATCTTATTTCTGCAAATCCGTGAGAATTTTTCTTAGATTATAAAATAATAATAATAGTGTTTCTTAGATTATAAAATAATAATAGTGATCATTAGTAAAATATTGCTTGCTGTAAGTAGACCATAACTGTTAGGATTCGCCTTAACTCCGGTCCCGGTGGTCATGGTGTTACACTGCGACCTGATATTATTCAAGCCGACATCAGGAGATGTACTCCACCTTCTATAGGTTTTCTTACTGAGCTCCTACAGCTATTGATAGCTCCCATACTACTATCAATAACCGCAAAGCTATCCTCATTAGCTCGAAGGATCAAAATGGTAATTTTCGGGCTCAGGATTTTCAATAAAGGGTCTGTCGGGCATTGATCTCCATTGAGCGCAGATCATGTCCGTTTTGGGTCCAGATAAGGCACGATAAAAAAACAACTACTCTGGAAATGTTAAAAATCTCGAGTTTTTCAGATATTTCTTCAGATTGACTCGCGGAAAATAACACCATGCTGATATTCTTTTATGATATTCTTTGCTCATACGTGGTAACAATACAATTGAAATTATTAAAGAACCATGGCTCGTGAAGAAGAGGAGCAAGCTTTGGGCTCGGGATTGTCAACAGATTATGGTTCCATCTCTCAAGAACAATCCTCGGTACAAGAGCACAGCTTCCAGAAACTCAGCAACACTAAATTCGCGATTATTCTTTCATGTCTATTCATCAACGTCTTTTTGGCTGCCTTGGACTCCACGGTTGTTGCAACCCTTTTAAGTGTAATTGCCAGCGACCTTGATTGTTTACCATCTATTTCCTGGGTAGCTACCTCATATTTACTATCTTGTGCTGCTTTCCAACCCATCTTTGGAAAATTCTCGGATATATTTGGCAGAAAACAGGTGACCTTATTCTGCGTTCTCATCTTTGGGTTGGGATGTTTATGTTCTGGTATCAGCAACTCCTTATCTCTTATGGTTTTCGGAAGATTGATCAGTGGTATTGGCGGAGGAGGGTTCAACACAATGGGGGCAATCATATTATCAGATATTGTTTCCTTGGATCAACGGGGATTGTATCAAGGGTATATCAATATTTTCTATGGGGTGGGAAGTGGACTCGGTGGAGTATTTGCCGGGTTTTTCCAAAAGTACTTTGATTGGCGAATGGCATTTCTCTCACAGGTTCCAGTCTGTGTGATATCGGGGGTCTTGACTTATTTGTACTTGGAAATCCATGCAGACCACCACAAAATCAACGGAAAAACTTATACCGAAAAAATTAAGAGCATTGATTTCCATGGGTCTGTTGTCTTGATTGGTTCGATCTTCTTGTTGATGCTTGCCGCATCTGTCGGAGGGAAGGATATTGCGTTTGATAGTATTGGGTTTGTGCTACTCATTATTTTTGGGGTTTTAGGATTACTCCATTTCTACTTTTACGAATTGAGCATCGAGGATCCCGTCATACCTGTGAAGTTATTGAGCATCCCTACTGTTTTTTCGAGCTCGATTGCATGCTGGGTATTGTCAATGAACACATTCAGCATTCTTTTATATCTTCCGTTCTTTTGGGAAGCGGTCCACGATAGATCAAGTTATGAATCAGGGATCAGATTGATTCCTGGTGCGGTTGCCGCGTCAGTTGGCTCAATATTCGCAGGGGTCTACATTAAGATATTCAAGAAATACAAAATGTTATTGATTGTCTGCTCATTGATCAATCTTTGCGGATCAATTCTCATATACTGTTCTTCAATTAACGGGAACTCCTTATTTTATGAAATGACCATCTTAGTGCCTTGCCAGTTTGGTATGGCATCGGTGGTCACCATAATTCTTATCGCAATGGTCTCTTCGGTGTCAAACACCGAGCATGCTTTGGTAACATCTATTCAGTATGGTTTCAGATCTACAGGAAGCACTTTGGGGGTTTCATTGGCCAGTGCCATATTGCAAAAATCATTGCACGATAACATGATGAATAATTTCAAATATGTCAAGGAAAATCCACAGTTGGTAGAAAAGGTGATTCGCAAAGCCCTTATAAATGTCAATTATGCACACACAAGTGCGCCAGAGTTTGCAAAGTCGTTGATTATTGCTGCTTATAACTCTGCGTGTCATGATGTCTTCAAGTTCGTGGTACTAACAGGCACACTAGTAGCCGGTAGCAGTCTATTCATAAATGAAAATGAATTGTCCTGAATCTTGAGAGTTTTAATACTGTGATTAAAATATATATATATATATATATATAGCAAATAAGTATGATTTTAAATAAATATTAAATATTATATCAGCTGTGTTAATTAGCTCTTATAGTTGAAATTATCAAATATGTAATCTGGGAACAATGGCTCCCAGCTGGAAAAAACGGTGGAATTCATGAATATGGGAGGCCCGCCAAATGAATCACCCGCGTTGTCGATATTGGTTTCGGAAAATCCTTGAAGTGGATTAGGATTTGGGTCATGGGTATTATTACCTTCCATTCGATTTCTGTCTTCAACACAACCAAAGTATGGCTGGCTTGCACCGAATAGCACATCGTTACGAATGCCAAAATTGGTGGTATGATCATCAGAAGATTGCTCTGGTGCTGTCATTATCTCGCCATGAGATTGCTGAGAAAAATCAAAGATTTCCAACTCTTTATCCACATCCACACTAAAATCCTGGAGCAATTTAGCCTTAACCATCTTGTAAGACTTATCACTCAATCCCCAGATCCTAGCACAACTCTTTAGTGTTGCCATAAAGAGCAAAAACTTATACCTAAAAACCCCTTTTTCTCTTATACTTCTTGCAATTGTGCTACCATGAGACAAAAGCATAACAGATATGGATATGACACAACAGTAGATGATTAAAATAGAGCACTTACTATATCCATGCACTGTGGTGAACTTTCTAACAGCCACGGACAAATCATTGATAGCAGTTTCACAAATGAGTGCTGAGTCCGTCAATAATGAGTTACTATTCTGTTTCGTGCCACCGACATTTAAAAAGGGACGGTTCAAACAAAGCACAACAATGTAATACAATAGTTTGAATGTTAGTTTGGTAGGATCACTTCCAATTATTTCCAAATCATGAACATTCCATGCCACTGTATCCGGCAAACTATTTCTCCATTGTGAGATTTTCAAATTATATTTTCCTAACAAGAGTAATTTCTCTGGGATTTCGTAATTTTTGGTGGTCTTATCTTGCCTATCATTGAAAATATCGTTCAACATGTTCTCTGTGATATCCATCAACTTCACCACGGAAATAAGAGGGTCGCATATTAAAAGAATCTCTGGCTTTAAATCCTTGTAATGAAATGAATATTCGTCTATCCATTCAATGTCTGGTAAGGCTATGGTCTCACTCATGGTGGTGTCATTCATTTTTAACAGTGAAGGCCGACCCAATAATAGCCCGATCAAATGGTCAACCAAGTAAGTGCCCCAGAAAATCCGGCTTCTGATTTCTATGCTGAACTCACTTTTGGGACCTGGGTCGTCATCCAAGTACCAACTTTTTGGGCTCAATTGGAACCCGATGTTGTAACCAATTCGCATGCCTATACCTGTCAAGATCCAACCACTGTCATTGCGGCCATTATAGATATCATATAACCCAAGGACCAATAGGCTCTGCAACAAGGTTATTGATGGTTTATTGTACTTAGCAAAGCACCACGCACGAGCCTGTTCGTAATAATCCATAGACTTTGCGGCAATATTTGGATTTTCCGAAAGTAGAGATCCAATGGAACAAATGGCGAACACAAGTTCTTTAGAACAATATGAAGAATTTGGTTTAGCGTGGTAAAAATCGAGCAAAAATGCTTCTCTGAATATAAAAACGTGAATATCAGGATATTGCCAGCTAAAAAATTGTTTAATGCATTCAACGATTACTGGGTTTCTATTGAGCATGAAGATTTCTTCCATTTCTTGACTGTTTCCTGATTTGACCAAAGACACACTATCAAAAACACTAGTAGGCCCATAAACCGAAATTGATTTATTCTCAATTTTTTTCAAATCGTTTGGTGTCGGGTATCTTTCATGGAAATTGACAGTGTTATCTGATGAAGAATGTGTTTGTTGGGATTGACTTTGATCTAGCAAGGAAGAGATCCCGTCACTATTGTTATTGATGGTGTTTTTGACATAAGCATTATTAGTGTGCTGGTATATCAAGTTATCATTACTATTCCTATTGCTGTTATTATTATCATTATTATCGTTATCGTGTATGGGTATATTGTCTTTATTTTTTATAGGTTCTTGAACAATAGGATCCTTTAAGTTTGATAGATCTTTCAACACAGTAGCAATGCCGTCTAGCTGCGTAGATATTCTGAGATTTTCTTCTTCGAAGAGTTTGACTTTTCTCTCCAACTGCTTGATATATTCAGATTCTGTTCTTTCTTTCCGCTTATCAATGGTTGACCTGACACATTTTAGCCCCAACTTCAGACAGGAGGCACACGGGAATTGCGATAAGATATTGCATTTAACTTTCTTGGATCGACACGATATACAAGCTAGAAAAGATTTTTTCTTAGAAGCAATAGGTGATTTTGGTTCCATGCTTGATAAAAGTGAGATTTGTTCCCGGTAAATCATCTCTTGTCGTAAGAGATACCTGGTTTTGGCATAATTTGATAATCACCGCTCATCCTAACGCAGGGTAACGTATCTGTTCACCTCGGACAGAACCGCCATCTCTGAGTACACCGGTAGCTATCTTTAGATAAAGAAAAACAAATAGCAGTAGCACCTCAGTTTTCTCTACGAGCATAATAATCTGATAGAAAGATTCATGGTGTCAGACCCAACATGATTTTCGTTTTTCTCGTCTCGGCTCGTCTTAAGGTAGCACCATCGTTAGTGGTAAGTTATCATCAGACATTACATGAATTAGCCACTGGCTGGGTTTTATTGATGGATATTGAATAATATTATAATTTGTTAGTTATATCTGCAATCCATAAAGTTCATACGGAAGGCGCACGTTTAAATAGGTTCTTAAATAATAATCCCTTACTTCCAACATCAGTGGAAGTCCAATGTCACCTGGACTCGGCAATATTTATACACCTTGCTTACTAGCAAAGCACTGTTCGCATTTTACGGTAGCATTATAATAAACCAGAAACCAATTATCTACTAAAGCATCATTTGTATATAATTTGTGTGGAATGGAAGTTACCCATTCGTCAACAATATACTAGTGTAAGTGTAATATAGCACAGTGGTGGTATGTCTCATCATATATGAAGACGAACCAAAAAAAAAACGCACTCACGTATAATAATAAATTCTTTTTATGGTGAATCTAGGTATAAGGCCAGATAGCAGGTATCAAGACTAATGACATGACGACCGTACAATATAACCTTCAGATCGATCACCACGACATTTTTTTTCGGAGAGCCCAATGACTTGGTTTCCAATATATGAAAAAGAACCTGGGGAACCGCGTCTTCTATTGTAGTATGCAAGAAAAAACGCTTTTCAACGTCCGGGACAAAAAATTATTAACAGACATGCATGATTCCCAAAATGGGTTCTATTAGGATTCACACAATTCTGGGAACGAGAAGTCAGATCAAATAGATTAAACAGCGCGGTTGCATTTGGATAAAGAGTATAAATTTAGTGACGAAAGGAAAAATAAGAGCTGAAATTAAAGGTTATGTATTTGGAAGACACCGGGTATTGGATATCCAAGCCAAGTTCTATTGATCAGCAAGATCCAGTGCGGCTATCCGGAGGAGTCGGAGGCGTGATGTGGCATACTGTGACCACATTCTGACAGGTTCCCCTTAATAATATGATGGAATATTAAAGCCAGGTGGGCCACGCGTATATTCAGTCAATGGAGCTGGTGCTGTGTTTAACAATAAGCTTCAGCATTCCGAATTGCAGTAAATAATAAAACCAGAAACGTAGGGCAGGCCACAACAGAGAAGAATATATGGTGATGGTGGTGGTGAGACAGAGATAGACTTGACGGACCTTAAAAGAAACGTTGCGTTCGCAAGACGCCAATCCCTGCAGTGTGCTGCAATGGTCAAAAGAGGCTAGCTCACCGCGCAGAAAGTTAAAAATCAAATTGGTCAAAAGAAAACTATTTCATTCGATGAGGATGTAAGAGAGATGGCAAATGTGAAAGTAAAGGTTAGATATCCAAAGAGTAACAGCAAAGGATGCCGGTGGAGTCTCATTATAGACCCCAGGTAACGCAGAGTGGTTGTCTGGCTGGAGCGAAGGTGTGGCTGGTAGTGGCCACATTATGACCATGAATTACTGATAAGACCCTTATTCCTCAGCTGTGGCTCCTTGTGGAATAACTGAGATTCAAGATAGATTGTGTGAACATAAAGAGCCTGTAATATTTAGGAAGCGATTATTGCCATTACATCGACCATATGTTACTATCTCTGTTGTGTGTGTGTGTGTTTTCTTGCTTGTTGTTATCTTTATCACTTGGCATTGTCTACCAATGCATCTAGACACGTTGCTGCTATTCTATATCAAAGGTATGACATCGCAGTTTATTTATCTTCATTTGTTTTATATGAACTATGGTTTTTTATAGGAAATATATTGTTATAAATTACAACTTTGGGAAAAATACAGAGGTCATCAAGCTCAGTGACATCGGTCTTTATTGTGTGAAATTGTCTCTTCAAAACTGGAGGAAGAAAGACCGATTTCATTCTTGCTTTTTTTGTTTGAGTTTTTAATCTGCAGATAACCTTTTTCCTCTTTCTTTTTCTTTTTTTTTTTTGCGGTTGTAAAGTGCGACATCACAACGGCGCCCAGTAACAACTCCGACGTTAATAAGAAGTCAACATGACAAGTCAGCTTAGGTCTTTCTTCACGATTTGAGCATATAAATGTTGTGGCGGTCACAATTAGTCTCTCTCGCATTCCTTTTGCTCGTCATTTTGGAGTACTGTTATGTGTCTGTTTTTTTAGTACATTATCATTGCACAGTAGTGTGCTCAACTAGATTCTTTTTTTTTTCTTTTTTTTTTTTTTTTCATCAGTTCAACCCCGGACAGCCAACGTATAAAAGCGTAACCATATCTCTCAGCTTGTAATATTTCTATTATTTACTTCTCGCCTGCTTGAAATAAGCGATCTGCTAAAAAAAAAAAAAAAAGACAAAAAAAAAAATAAAACAGTAATCCCTATCCAATTATCACCATGTCCTCTTCAAATTGGAATATCAAGATTCCAAAAGTCACCATCATTGGTGCCGGTACCTTTGGGATTAATGCTGCCAACACCCTTGCCAAGTCCTATCCACATTATGAAGTCACTTTGATTTCCAAAAAAGACTTTGCTCTCAATTTGATGGCCACCCATAGACTTGTAACCGAAGGATTTAATCCAGAAGAGGTGACAAGACCTCTTAGCTCTGTTGTTGCCAAAGGTGTCAAGATTGTTGTTGCCAAGGATGTCCTCAATTTCGACGATAAATCGACCGATATCATCATTACTAATGACGATGATCTAAATATCCCCCATGATATCTTGATTCTTGCTACTGGTGCCAAATGGACACATCCAATTGCTACCCAAGATTTTGGCTCAGACTTAAAGTCCATGCAGAATTATCTAGATGACCAAATTGAAAAACTCAAAGATGCAAAGAAAGTGGTGGTAGCTGGTTTGGGATTTGTCGGGAGCGAGTTGGCTGGCGAATTGGGTTATCGATTCAAGCAGCAATTGGCAACCGGTAAAAAACAAATCATTTGTGTCCATCCATCCGATAGCGTTTTGGATGAGCACTATAAATACACCATCAGACACTCAATTCAAAGACAACTAGAAGAAATGAATCTTACATTGATGCTTCATGATGTTGCATTGTATGATGAGTCTGATCCACGTACTGTTATTCTCAGATCCTCCAATTCTGTGATCGAAGATGTCGATGTTTTCTACAATTGTACCGGCCCACAACCAAACGTTCCACGTACAAATTTAACCGACTTGGAGCTTAGCAACAGAGGTTTCATTAAAGTCAAAAAGACCTACCAAACTTTAAAATATCCTAACATCTTTGCAATTGGTGATATCAATAACATTCCTGGCAAAAAGATGGTCAATAGAGAGGAACAAATCCAAGTCTTGAAGACAAATGTTCATGCCCTTCTCACCGGTTCCAAAAATGTCTTTAGAGAATTTGAAAATAGAGAGAAACCTATTGGCATTTCTTTAGGACCTAAGGCCGGTGTTGGCCAATTAACACTTCCAGTTATTGGGGTTATCAAATTGCCAGAATTTCTTGTTGTCCAGGCAAAAAGTAAATATTTATACACTGATAAGCTTGACGAAGTGTTAGGAAAGGTATAGGTCAATTCGGTTTGATCTTTTCTTTTTGACTCGTTATATGTTTGTGTTACGATTCGCTTTTCCCTACCTCCCCCCCTCTTTTTTCAGTTGCTATTTTATTTATACGGATTGCTTTATACTATGTTTTTTTTCTTTGCTTTGTTTCTTAAGGTGCTGGTTGTTTATGATCTATTATTTTATGTGTTCCTGTACTCTTTTTTAATTGAACTTTTTTTATTTCTTTTTAATCGATTTCTGTATTGCCTTTTTAAAGAATTGGTTTTTCGAGCTTGTGATTTCTTCCTTATAATAGATTTTGTACTAATTCCTTATATAAATTAGCTTTGGTGAAAGTCTATTAGAAGTCTTCGATTTACATTGTTCAATTCCTATGAATCTTACTACATAAACTGGCACTCAAAGTTGCAAAGAAACACTAAACAATAAAACCTGAATAAAATCTAACAAATGAAGTCTAGAAGAAAAAATCTAAAAAAAAAAAATGAAATCTAAAAAATGAAATCTACCAGATGAAGTATAGCGGGTAAAAACGTGAAAAGCGAGATCTCACAAATAAGCAAGCTACTAATCAATTGATGGTATCTCCAAAAATCAAACGAGTTGAATAAGGGAGTTATCAGTATATTTTACTTGTGCCATCAGTACAACACCATTTGTGAGATCATAGTGTACATACGCACTCCTAAGGAAGTTATCTCCCAAGACATAATAGTCTCCAGGGGATTCCAAAACACCAACCAAACACATGTCTAACCCTAAAACCGAAACCGTCGAGCCATTGTTGTACAGTAACTTGTACATCATATCGTCCATTGGAACCCTTATCTGGAGGTCATTTTCAAAATTGAAAGTGAGATTTTGTCCTTTCCAGGCATCACAAAAGTGAACGTAACCAACCTCGCTTTTCATTCCGTATTTCTCGCCAATGGCCTCGTAAACTTCGGTCGGAGCGTATAAAAGTGTGGTTCCAGAATCTAATAGTCCGGGATACGTCGTTTCTGCCAAAGTACTATCAGTACCGTCAATCGATGTAACGTTCACGAAGAACGCCACTGGCACTTCAGTGCTCATTCCGCCATCATTTATATTCACAAGCGGCAAAGTTGTCAATTCTCCTTGATATTTCTCCAAATCTATAGCCCCAAATAAAATGCTACCGGAACCACTATCGGCACTATCCAAGTACAAAGAATAAGTGATGTTATCAAGGTATCCCTGCTGCTGTAGCAACATTGGCATATTAGAATAATTCTTCCCTTGTGCCTCGTTGCCTTGCAATCCGATTCCTAAAACCCCTTGGCTTGCAGTGCAATTATCCACCACCCCCAAGATTACATTGTTAACATTCACATCTTCGCCAATGGAAACGGTGTCATTTCCCCAAGTTCCAATTGCGTAGGTTCCGTCACCGTAGCTGATGCCAAATGATGAATTACTCAGCTGATAAGAGGTAGATGTGTCTGGATTGAAATAGCCTATACCAGCAGAAAGTTGAAAAGTCGGAACCCACAAATCAGATGAGCCGGTGTCCAAAACAACAGAAACCGGTTGGTTATCAGAACCGACTTCTAGCTCGACTGAATAATACACTTTTTTATTCTGAATGACAATATTTTCAAAAGGCAAATGTTGTCTCTTTAATAGTGATTTGGCATATTTAGGCATTGCGGAAACTTGTCTCATAACATTTCTAGAAACCCCATTGTCTGTATTGATAGTTTTGCTGACTAAATTGGTAGCCATTCTTTGCAATGAACCAGTTTTCAATTCAATAAGTTCATCGCTAGACTGTACGGCAAAGTCCATATGGACATAAGTTTTGTTGCTATCTATCCCCAATATCTTTTGAGATATCGTTGATTTGATTCTGTTGATTGCCACACCTTCAAGAAGCCCATCACCATTTTTTGTCACATTATTGGTAGTACTGGTTATGTTGACAAATCTTTTTTGAATTGATAAAGCATCTCCAAGGTATGCCAAGAAGCTGGCCATAAAGAGGATAGTGAGCCGCATTAACATTTGTATATATGAATTGATATAAAGCTTTCACAACAAGTTTTATTTAGATGTTGATTAGCTATTAAAAAAAAAAGTTTTCGAAATATGTATATCTATGAATATAAATGATACACTGTGTGTGTATCCCACACTGAAGAACGGCTGATTCCATTTTATATTTATGTAATGGGCAAACATTAAGTACCACAATTGGTGATTATTATTTCCAATTGTTTCCTTTTGAAAAAGATTCTTAGTGACATTGTGGCGGTAGGTCTCAGCCGAATCGTATCGTGAGGCTGCACTTCCCATGGTTGATGAGTGTTTATAGATCGTGCGCTAAGCGAGTTACCTCTGGAACAACACAAAAAGCGTATGAGTGCACCATCCCCTCAACCAACTGTCTCATTGTTTGTCTTAATGATCCGATATATTAATATCTTCTCTGAGATTGACGTATATATTATTATTATACTTTTTTTTTCTGCTTATCGCAATGGGTGGCAGCGAAAGTCATTGTTGACAGCTTCTGGGCTACCACAATCGAGGACAAACTCCCCAAATAGTTGCAGGGTCACTTACCCTTTTCCATGATGTTGCACGATACCTACAATACGCCGGCGGTTGCAAAAGCACCCGTTCAGTTAACCAACAAGAAGTAGCACCAGGAAAAAAGGATATATTATTATAATAATGGATATACGGCTATACTGTAACCTGTAGGTGTATGCCTTTGCATTCGATCATGTTCTACATGCAAAAGTTGGTGGCGCTTGATTCCAATTACAAAATCCCTCTTCTTTTTGCAAGCACTTTAATCGAGTTTATGGTTTTTATCAATACAAAGAAAGCAATGTAGTCAATCAAAATAAAATAAAAATTGACAGATAGACAGATGGATATATCAAAAATTGTGCTTCGGGAAGAAAAGGTGCATCAATTCATACTTTTGCTATCAAAGCCTACTTGTATTTTCATCCAAATCTACCTGCTTTGATTCACATCCATTTCGTAATTGATTGATTGATGCTACAATTGGTAAGTGGCTTTTTTTTCAGAAACCTAATATTAATAATATCTACACTGAATTCCCTCCCCCTAAAGAATCTTATTCATCAATAAGGAACGACGTCAATTAAGTATACCAACGCCATAAAAAATCAAAAAACAAGGCACAAGAATATTTGCTTAAATCTCTAAATTATTTTCAATGTAATGACCATCACATCAGAGATCACTCAAAAGAGCATCAAGCTTACCAGAGGCCTTCAATTCTTGCAAATCAGAGTTACCCCCAATGTGCTTACCGCCAATGAAGATGTTTGGAACGGTTCTTTGACCGGTGATTTCGTACAAAGCATCTTGGATGTCTGAACCATCATCTACAAGCATTGTTAGTAAGTATTCTACAAAACCTGAACGAACATATAAAATAAAGCAAAAAAAAAAAAAAAAAAAAGGTTTTGTAGATAAAAGCAAAATGGATTTCAGAACATACCGATAGTGTTCAATTGAACAACATAAGCATCAGCCTTCAATTCGTCCAAAGTCTTCAAAGTAGCTTGACAGTAAGGACAGTAAGTTTTGGAAGCCACAAAGATTGGCTTTTCTTTGATCCAGGCGTTAACCTTGTCCACGGTGGCACTCATTTCTTCTGGTGATAATAATTTTCTAGGTTGGAAAAAGGTCTGATATAACCAGCTTATCATTTATAATCGATAATATTGAACAAATTTGCCATCCCCATCTCTGATAAATAAGTATTCTCCATGTGCGATGGCGATATTTCGCTGGTCTCCCTAAGGAGGGTAACGTGAGGAGTCCTAACCCTGCAAATGTGAGATAAGCTCAATAAACCTACAATAAGAATGAATGAAATAAGACTTCAAGAAACGCATTTATTAATTCACCCAAGGTAAACACGGTAAACACATTAATAACCTCCTAATAAACATTCCTCTATTCGGGATCTCAGCAAAATATGCGATACTGTTTGTTTACACCCACCGGATCCACCAGAATATCTTCCTGTAATCCGATAGTGATAGGCTTTCTGTTATTAAAATGGACCTTCGTTGCGAGGAGAAAAAAAAAAAAAAAAT
The DNA here is from genome assembly GCF_037102585.1 of Saccharomycopsis crataegensis. Taxonomy (NCBI): domain Eukaryota; kingdom Fungi; phylum Ascomycota; class Saccharomycetes; order Ascoideales; family Saccharomycopsidaceae; genus Saccharomycopsis; species Saccharomycopsis crataegensis. The sequence goes on from NW_027043819.1 coordinate 824,069, forward strand.
ACAAACAAGTTTTTTGTGTTTGTCCAAACTACGCGAATCCCCTCTCGACCCGGAAAAATTTGTGTCATATCTCTCTTGTATTTGCAAAGTACGACTAGAGTTGGAAGTTAAAAAAAAAAAAAAAAAAATATCAGTATTTAACCTCCAAAAGGGTAAAGGAATGCTTCTGAAAGGTAAAATTCACACTCTTGTCCTCATTCTGAATAATCTGACAGTCATTTTCCTTCAATACAACTTTATCTGGAGTTTCAAAGCTGTTAGAAGCCAAAACATCATCGTGATAGAGCTCCCACGCATGTATCCCGGAGATCTTTGTATGGAAATCGATTTTGGTGTTGGCTTCTTCATCTTCGCTCCTGTTGACAATTGCAATATAAATTGTATCAGACCCTATCTTTTTAACGGCACTGACATCCAATAAAGTCACGCCAAACTTGCCTTGGATCCATTTATAACTACCATCGTTTATTCCTGTAGCTCCGGTGTACATTTTGGTTTCAACATGCAAATCTAAAGCGTGGCCGTCTCTCATATAGTTGGAAAATAACATCAATGGCCAATAAGTGGTTTGTAAGAAAACTGTCGAGTCGTTGGTCATGATCGGAGCAATAACATTCACCAACTGAGCAATATTACACATTCCTAAGCTTTCACTTTGTCTGATAAATACATTGAGCCATGAAGCAATAGCAAGTGCGTCACTGAGAGTGTATTTCTCCTCAGCACCTTTGGTTCCATCTGCCCTAGTTGGATCCCAAATATTCCATTCATCAAAACAAATTTTGACCTTCTTTTTAGAGTCTGCTTCCAATGAGTTCACTCCATTAGCCTTTGGTGGGTGTTGTATAGTCGCCAAATCAATCAAATTTTTGGTAACTTGAATCGCGGTCTCCGCCGCTGCTGGTGCAGTGACGTTCTTGATATACTCATCATGAGCGGTATACATGTGTATGGAGTGCATATCGACCCAGTTGATCAACTTATCCAAGACATGATGATCCCAATTATCTAACCCGGTACAACCACAGGAGATCAACTGGACATTTGGATCCAATAATTTGATAGCCTTGGCCCATTCAGCAGCCTTCTTAGCGTAATCTTCTTTGGTCATCTGTCCTACTTGCCAGTCACCCCAAACTTCATTCCCAAGGCCCCAATACTTGACATTATAAGGTGCAGGATGACCATTTTTCCTTCTCAAGTTGGCGTAATAGGTGTTGGCGGTGGAATTGCAATATTCTATCCATCCTAGCGCTTCATCAAGAGTTCCGGTTCCCATGTTCAAGCAGAAGTACGGCTCAACTTTCATTTCGTGGCACCATTCTATGAACTCATCTGTTCCAAACTGGTTACTCTCCTCGCCTAACCAAGCAAGTTCCGGTCTTCTAGGACGGTTTTCTCTAGCTCCAACACCATCGATCCAGTGATAAGAGGAAACAAAATTGCCACCGGGCCATCTAACCACTGGCATCTTAAGATCTTTGATGGCCTTGGAAACATCTTCTCTGTGACGTTTACCATTGACCTTTGTTTTCGGGGTTTTGTTGTAGTCTACCAAACCACCATAAATACATCTTCCGAGATGCTCCACAAATCCAGAATAGATGCGCTCATCCACCGGGGCTAATATTCTTCTCGGATCAACAGTGATGGAAGAGTTCTTAAGAGATCTAACTGGTGTGATGGTTTGACCGTATACCGACATTATTTGTAAGAAAGTAGAGTAGTTAGGTTAAAGAATTGACAAAAAATTGCGATACCGCCTGGAATCTTTGCAGCTGAGGGGATGTCTTATATCATAATAGAAATAAACCCCTCAACTTCAGAAGTAGACTATTATTTCCAAATATATCACCGCCTGGATGAATGGTGCTGATTAATGGTGGGTAGACCCTAAGAGGGGCTTCGAAGACGTCAAAGATAAGCGCGATCAATGCACCCCCACGCTGCATAATGACATGCGTCCACTCCCCGTTCTGGTTCGACATAGCGGATCTGTACATGTATATATATATATATATATATATATATATCCCCCACATTTACTCATTGATACCTCTTTCTATAGGTGCACAATTGTTCTATAATCTTGATATGTATTAGAAATGGCCATTCCTCCTAAATTATACCAGTTCTTGGTATGCTGTTTTGCCTCAATAGGCTCCTTTGCTTACGGTTATGGTGCGTATCTTCCTCTTTTTCAATAATAGGATACCTGACTAACATTTTTCCATAGACCTTTCCGTCATTGCTCAAGTAATTGCTAGTGAAACCTTCATCGAAAGGTTTCATCCAAGCACCAATGAAAGCAGTGCAGTCGTTTCATTGTTCACTGGAGGTGCATTCTTTGGTGCATTTTTCGCAGGGTATCTTTCAGATTACATTGGAAGAAAGTATACCATCACCACTGCCAGTTTGATTTTCATCATTGGCGGATGCTTACAAGCAGGATGTACTAGCATGGGGATGCTTTTGGCTGGACGTTTTATCAGCGGAATTGCCGTCGGTACTCTTTGTATGATCATCCCATTGTTTCAAGCGGAGTTATCACACCCTTCCATTAGAGGTACGGTCACTGCTCTTCAGCAGTTCTTTTTGGGTATTGGTGCCCTATGTTCTTCTTGGATCGCCTATGGTTGTTACACTGGTCTCGCTGGTAGCGAAAATCAATTCCGTCTTCCACTTGGCCTTCAAGTTGTGCCAATAGGAATTTTATTCTTCGCAACTTACTTCCTTCCAGAATCCCCAAGATGGTTAGCCAAGAACAATAAAGAAGACCTTGCGTTGCGAACTCTTGCGAAACTTCATTCTCATGGTGACATTGATGCTTCAGAAACCAGAGCACAATACGAAGAAATTATGAGCGAAGTCGAGCTTGAAAGAAGTCGACCATCAGTTGGTTGGCTTGGTCTTTTCAAAACCAAGGATAGGGCAAGAAGAATTGTTCTTACCTGTGCTTTACAAGCTTCAGCTCAAATGACTGGGGTCAGTGCAATCCAATTCTTCAGCCCTGTGATCTTCTCCAATATTGGTTTGAGCACCGGTCGTACATTGTTATATCAGTCTGTGAATTCCATTATTGCTTTGATAGCCCAAGCACTATGTATTGCCACAATTGATCTCACTGGTCGTCGTTGGGTGTTGATCCTTTCAAACGTTGGATGCTCTTTCTGTTTTGTGATCGGAGCAATTCTACTTGCGAAATTCCCGGCAGAAACTACCAATAATCGTGGAGCACAAATTGGGTTCATTGCCAGCACCTGGATCTACAACTTTATCTTCAGTTATGGTGTTGGTCCGTTGACTTGGGTCATTCCGTCAGAATCTTTTAATTTAGCCATGAGAGCCAAAGGGGTTGGTCTTGCCACAATGGTATCATTTGCCTTCAATACAATGATTGGTCAAGTCACCACCGTGGCGATGGATCAAGTTGGTTGGAAGTTTTATTACACGTTTATTTTCTGTTGTATGAGTAATGCCATCTTCTTCTGGGCATTCATGCCGGAGACCAGAAAGATTCCGCTTGAAGTCATGGACAGCTATTGGAAGGAAGCTCCGTATTTCATTCCAAGTTGGAAGCCTTCTAGAGATTATGCTAAAGAGTTAGATCAGCATGTTGAAGAAATTGATATCAAGAGGGAGTATGAGCACAAAAATTCTGTTGCCAACTCCATTAATGAGTGAAAACTTCATTTCCTTTTCTTTTCTTTTCTTTTCTGTTTTCTTTTTTTTTTTTTTTATTATTATTATTATCAATATTTTAAGTTTAGTCGGTCAATGGGAAATTATGGAATGTTGTGCTTGATTTTTGTGGGTGCAAATTATAATAATACAAAATATCGAGTTATATAATCTCTATAATACACTGATTTTCAAGAAACTTTGTTTCGTGCATTTTCTCTGTATGGCAAACAAACAAGTGAGTAAAAGTTCTGTATCGTAGATGACCCATCAGATAATACCAAGATATTGATTTATAGCACTTCTTTAAATTATCCAATTTATTCCTTGAGAGATATTCCTGAAACTCATGATCTTTCTAATATGTACAGTTTTTCACTAATGAAGAGTGAAAGCAAAGTAACTTTCAGACATCTAATTACTTTGTAGCAAATATGGTTCAGCCATATCCCAACAATTTACTTAATCTATCAATACTAATTTTCATATTCTTGTAGCCACAAGTTCTTAAACTATGACTGTCCTATTAAATCTTCTGAAGAGCAGATACCACTCAACCAGGCCTACAAGCTGAAATTGTAAATTTTTCACCGATAGTATATTTAAACATCTCCCAAAATCGCATCCCTAGAATTCTAATATTTGTCACTCCAAGGCTTTCATTATTGGATTCATGCAAGGATCTAATCACAATGATACTTTTAAGAAATTTTGAAACAGATAAAAAGCCTGAGGTTCTTGATGCTAAGTTATATTGAGTTTTCCAAAAAAAAAAAAAAAAAGAAGTATTCTTAAATGTTTCTAGTTGTGTTACTAGCACAATATTGCTTTGAAAATTCAGGGTGTCCAATCAATTTACCCAGACGTACAAAGTCAAGTCTAAATCAGCATTTACTCTGAACAGGAGAAATCATAGTATGATTTTTTTTTTTTTTTCAACTCGAGTTAGTATTCCAGCTGGAATACAAATACTTACAACAGTTCAATTTGGTTTGATATTTTATATTTCGAGAAGGGAAAAATCACAAAAAGGACCAATAAATCTATAGCATAATAAATGACGAAGGTTGAAAAGCAAGGGTATTAGATGTAAAAAGCAGTTGCCTGAAGTAGAAAGATAATGCCGATATTAAAATGCAAAATAATGAGTGAAGCTAGTGAAAACCTAAAATAATGATAGAAAAACAAACAAAAAAGAAAGAAGGGTGTAAACAAGAGAAAGAAAATTTTCTTATAAGTTGGATGCCAAAAATGCAAAATAAAAAAAAAAAAAAAAAAATGAAGTGGTAAAAAAGAAAAACAATTCTGCCCTTAACTAACCCAAAAACGAAAGAATGAAAAACAGGAAAAATAATAATAATAATTAGAAGAATCCAGTAGACTTTGGACGGCTAGATATTTTGTTTAGTTGGTTATGATATAAGTTCATTGATCTTCTTTTAATTGCGGTCCCCATACTATTGTGCTTTCCAGGACTATGATGATGAGTAGAATTGGCAAGTTCTCCTTGATCTTTGGCCATGAAGTTATAATACTGAGGTCTGCTAACTTTACGAGAAAGACTAGAAGGACCTTTGTTCATCGACAATAAACTTTCATGGGATCCTTTCCGTCTGAGAGTCTTGTTGAAGTATTGGTTACGCACCAAACTTGTTTCAGACGAAGGGATCACTCTCTCGGGATCGGTCAATTGCTTGTAAGCCAAATCAGTAGGGGAAATGAATGGGGATTCAAAAGTTGAAGAATTTGGCGAGTAATTGGACATCGCAGGAGAGGTCACCCGTGAAAAAGTAGGGGAGTCAATTTGAATGTTTAGTGAAATGTTTGATCTGGTAGCGTTTTGCTGATACATGTAATTGTTGGAAGATGGAGACAATGAAGGCTCAGAAAGATCAATGTTGACAGTCAAATTTTTAGGATTGCATTTATAAGAAACAGGGGTACTAGGGAAAGCATCTGACTGTTTGGAGGTTGGTGGGGAAGATACTTCAGGAGCCAATTTCATTTCATCAAGGTGCACCTGTAATTCCGAGAGTCTTTTACTCAAAACGGTGTTTTGCATTTCTTGATACTTAAGTTTCTCCAAAAGTGAGGTATTAGTTTCCTCATATGCCAACTGTAAGTCGAGTTCGGTGTTCGATTTGCATGATTCGTTCTTAATTGAGAAAAGTGATGAACCATTGCTAGAGGTAGTGGAAGTAGATTCAAGTCTTCTATGAGATCTTGGAGGAACCAACAATGGAGCAAAGTTTTCACCACCATTAGAGTTTCTCAAAACTTGTTTCTTATTTTCTTTTGCAGCCCTTTCTTCCTCTTCCTCCTCCTCATTGATCCTTTCCTCAATGCTGAGCCAGAGATTGTCACTATTGAACAAGCTTGCATTGCTTTCTTCTTCTTCTTCTTCTTCTTCTTCTTGCACCTCTTGAGCTCTCAAGGCTTCCCAGGCTTGTTGTTGGTCAATAAGTTTCTGTCTTTCTAACCTCAATTCATTTTCTAGAAGGTCCAATTTCGCCTTGAGAACCGGCACTTGAATGGCCTCATTTTTTAATTTGCAAATTTCATTGTTCAATTCTTGGATGTTGGCAGACGACTGGCGAATGGCTTTGTTGTTTTCCAAAGATTTGAAAAGTAGTGCTGCTTTTAGTCTAGTTAACATGGTTAGTGGTCGATATATATTTGCTAAACCATAAAAAACGAGCAGGGAAAGAAAGTTGGGCCGGAAATTCAGGGATATATTTATAATGATTGACGGGCTGACCCATTTTTGGAGGCTGAGATAAAAATAGCCACCATTTTGGTCCGTCCCGCGTGATCTTCTGCAGAGATACGTGAAGCGACGCATGCATCATATGGAAGAGATTAAAAATAAAAAGTTACGTCACAGCGCTTTTTTTTTTTTTATTTTTGACAGTTTATTTATATCTCATCGCTGCTTAAGCCTCCAAAATGACAGACAGTTTATGGACAATAGACGATATTAAACTAAGACAACTTGTACATTCACAGAAACTGGAAAAAATAATTTTGACAACTAAAAAAGACAGAAAAAAAAAAATATCAAACGCCGTCCACCAAGAGTTCTAAACAAAAATAACTATAACAATAACTATACACGAAGTAGTTACAACACAACCTAGACCTTGTTACGGTCGGCAAATGGATTATCTTCATCATCTTCCTCAGATTCATAGTCAGAAAATGCAGCAGCATTGGACTCTTCGTCGTCGTCGTCATCATCATCATCAGAGTTTTCGCTGATGAATCCGCTGTTTGCCACTGGGTTGGAGGGGTTTGAAGGGTTGGAGGTTTCTGGTTTAGAATAGTCAGAATATTTCTGAAGCGCTTCAACCAATTCGTCATTGGCGTGGATCAATAATCCAAGATACTCTCCCTCGCTAATGACCTGTAAGTAACGCAATACTTTTCGACGAATTTGACGACATTTTTCAAACTGAATAGCACACATATCATTGTCCATTGCTATTTCACCTCTAGACCTATTCAATTGGGATAACTGGTTTTTCAATAAAGTTGCCCCACTGGTGGCCGCCGCAAGTATTTTATCAATCTCTGGACCGGCTTTTCTGAGATCGATATCTGGAATCTCGTATGCTTGGTCCAAAGCAGCATTGCTTGTGCCAGTAACTTCTCCAGGAACAGAACCTCCGTGTCTTCTAATACTGCCAACTTGGGATATTCTGTCGTATTCACTATCAGAAAACTCGTCTGCACTGTCGTCCATAAATTGGGGAACCTGTCTTCGGACGGGCTGATTGGCTCCTCCGGATCTACTTTTGTAATAATTCTTAGCATATTTGTGTAAGGAAACTAGCTCAGAATATCTTGGATCGTTGGAAAACTCAGATTTCCACCCAGCAACCATAGCAATCACCTTCTTGCGGACTCTTGGGATAAGGGTATCGTCACTAATCATTACCTTGAGTCGATCCAATAATTTGGTATCATTGTATAATGGAGTCAATGGCTTCCCACCGTTTGAGACCAATAATTCAAGAAGCTAGGCAAAAATGTTAGTATTTAAATGTCTCAATGAGGATCCTAATTACCCACATCATAAAAAAACAAAAAAAAAAAAGAGAATCATTCTCCATAATTTCAGGATTTTAGAGTAGCAAAAGGCAAGAATGAAAAAAAAAAAAAAAAGATCAACTTACCACAAGGGCCTTATATTGAACTGTTGGGGTCCCATACTTCAACTTCTTTCTGATGGCTCTAGCCGCTTCGGTTGCCCTAAAGTAACAAGTTAGTAAAGCAAAGCAAATCAAAATACCCCAAACACAGTGATCTTCATGAGGACAATATAAAATCCCAATTATTTTCAAGAATATAAGAAGCAAAAACATGTGGTTATGTAAACTTACCCTTCAGCACCCTGGATCTTGATGCTTTCAAGCAACCCAGGCAACTGGATTTCTGGCTCGAATTCCTCAACCGTCTTTTCGCCCAAAAGTTGGTTAATTGAGGCAGTTATGGCGGTATATGGCTTGTCATCGGTGAAGAATCCCATGATTATTCTATCTATCTAGTGTGTGCTTGCTCCAATGGTGTTATATCAGATTCTTTGGAATGATCCTTATCAAAGAATATAAATGGGTTATTTATGCCTCGTTTCTTTTTTTCTTTTTTTTTTTTTTTTTTTTTTTGTAGCGGGTTTTTCTTTTCAATTTTTATTTTTTTTTAGCTTTCTATTTTAAGAAAACGTGGCTCCCGAAATGTTTTAACCTTTTTTTTTTTTTGTTTTTTTGTTATTATTGTTTGTGAAAGAGTTTGGTTGTCATTAATTTTGAGACAGCATCTCAGGAAAGCGATGAGATAACGTATTTGTGGCCACTTGAGATGACTCGATTTCGTCTGAATCATTTACCCGGGATGACGCAATGCACCATAATGCTGCTTACAGTGGTGGTGTCGGTCCCAACATCCAACCAAGAGTGATAAATAAAACAGTTGCAATAATGTGGCCACTAGTTAGACCAAGACCAAGGAGATGGTAAGCCTAGGGTAGCTAGTGCTCTGTGGGACGAGCCTACTACAAACAGTGGACGTCCGTCTTTCTCTTAAGTAGGTGTATATTACTCGATTCTATACTTATTCAGCGTACCCGCTAGCAGATGGGGGCCGAGCCGATACAATAGTTATATATACCTGGAACACATAAGATACTAGACTAATTATGAATCAAGACGATCCAATTACTGCTTAACTGCCTTCAGCTATGATGGTGTTGTTGTTTTTTTTTTCAACAATAACCGTTAGAGAAGGTCACCGACGAACACCTAATCAACTGGTCCACAGGGGACCAGGAAAAATTAACAATTGACAAGCTTTTACCATCTTTGCAATTTTGACTAAAAAATAGTTTCGAGCGGATTCTGATCAAAACATGCTCCATACGGATCTATTTTGTCTCCAAAAAGCAATTTCATATTATTTCTAAAATCATATTATGAACAAAATTAGTGTGATTTAACCATAAGATACAAGAATTTAAAAAATGGTCGAGGTAAATACTTTTGATAGAAGAGAGATCTGTCTGGCCATTGCCGCCAGATTTGATGGTGGATGACCAGACTTTACTGGGAATTTCCACGCGGATGAAGAGATCAAGCGGTTCTTCCGCACTGTCGGAATCCATGAGGAGACGTTGTGTCTTCTCAAAGCGAATTTCATCAAGTCCATCAGCAAAATGGAACAAATTAAGACACATTCCCAATCAAATGGGAAAAATCGCTACAACAGCTTTCCCGAAAGCGTGACTTCATGCGACCACACGAAGTGGCGATTTCATTAATTGCTGAAGAACAACTCAAGGACATCAAGAATTTCGAAGAGCCTGGTAGACTATTTGCATTTGGGAAACAACGGAGTATGAAAGAATTCATTGATGAAATAAGGGAAATGACAATATATTAATCAAAAGATATGTAGAAATATCAAAATTTAAAAAGCCAAAAGGAAAAAGAAAAAAATATTAGTAACAACAGGCATGCAGTAATGATAAAGACAAACAAACAAACAAAAAAAAAAAAATGATAATGATAATGATAATGATAATGACGATGATAAAAGTACAAGTAGTGATTTTTTTTCCCCCCTCAAGCATTAATTGAATCATACCTCAAAGGGAAAAGAAAAAGTTGACCAACAAAATGAGCTAGATAGCGTAATTTGGGTATCTCAACAGTTGTTTCCTGATATCCCAATCGATCATTCTTTCACCCAAATAATTAATCAAATAAATGACGCACCCAACAAATCTGAACGCTGCCAAAAACGCAACAATCCAAAGAATCACCGTCAAGAAGATTTCCGATCTTCTTTCGTAGACACTTTCCAAATGAGAACTATCAGTGAAACCGTCCATACTCAAAACTACAGCGACCAAACAACAGTTTGTCGCCATCCAAAATATAACCACCAAAGATCTAACTAAGGCATAATAATCTTTTGCTTTTGTATCGGCATCACGACCATCGATCCTGACCTTCATGCCAAATCTATTGGTTTCATAATTGGATTTCCCTGGTTCTCTAAGTTCATGCCACTTTTTAGCATACTGAATATCCACGTCCCTTCTATCCATTGGGGCATCCATCGACACAAGAAATTCATTTTGTAACACTTCTTCATTGACATCCAATTCCTCAAGTTCATCTTTCTGGACCTTGGTCATTTGTAACGGTTTTTCTTCGATGATTTCGTCGTCTCTATTACCCCAACTCAAATCATGAAGATTGCAAAAAGCATAAATGTTCAAAACATTGATGTAGGTTGGTGAAATCAAAAGATATTGTAAGAAAGAAGTAAACATATGCCATGGTTCAAAGTATAAGAATGAAGCAAGGAAATAAAGACCGTATGTACATGACAATGAAACCGTCAAATCACGGAAACGGGAATTATGGAACACCAATTCTTGGAAATTACGTTCTTTCAAAAAATCTTGAACCGCTTTCACCGACATGAACACCGCAGCAAACATGGTATAACTCATCAACACTGCGTAGAAGATCAACATCACAAAATAAACTTTGGAAGTACCTTCAGGACGGTTACCAAAGGAAAGAACAAAAGTGATAACGGTAGTAGCAACGTACATCCAAAGGAAAATACCAGCAAGAATTTTCGCTCCTCCGAAATAACCCTCCAATGAAACTGATAAGATTCTGAAAACAAGGAAAAAAGAAGCGATACTGAACCACGAAACCACAAGTTGGACAGTTTGGTAAAAGAATTCCACCATCAACATCATTTTTCTAACAAATGAATGGCCAGAACTCCAGATACGCCAGAAATGAGTGATCGAATAAAATGAAGCGAAAAATGAACCATTCAACCATCTTCTTCTTTGCTTGATCAACGCAGAAATCGCGGTTGGGGTATCAGTTTCGGCAGTGGCAGCCTTAACATACTTTAAGGTCCAATTAGATTTCTTTTTAGCAACAAGTTCGAAACACAAGATACGATCTTCCGCAAGGTACATATTTTTCTGGAACACCCCAGCGCTCGGATCTTTATCCAAATCTTCACCTTTAAAGTATTTTTCAAGTGGACCTACCCCATTTTCATCGTTCAAGATGGCTTCATAACGGTAGGCACTAAAGGCCCCCGGCAACACAGAAATAAACCCAAATGTCAGCTCCGTAGGTTTATCCAAGATATTGGATATTTTATATTCGAAGTTTTGAGCCGCCACAAGGGGATTCAATAAGTTACTGAATTTCGGACCTAACGCGGCCTTAATCTCCCCACAACACCCACCGATTTGTGGATTCATATAAAATGAGTTCCAAAGATGGTAAAGAGAATCACGACTTGGTTGAGTACCGGCATCCAATAAAACCACGACTCTTGGATTCAAAACATCCGCAAAAGATTCGAAACACCAACGATGGGAGTTGATTTTCTTCTTATTTCTTTCTTTCAAACACAATAACAATTGGACCGGTACTGGGTTACGAACAAAAGTAATGTCGCCTTCATCGGTGTTTTGCACCCCCAACATAGTGGTATGTTCGTATAAATGGGCTTGCACTTTTTTTTCGCCAATTTGCCCACGAGCAAAACCATCTTGATAAACCCCAATAGACGAGAATAATGCCAAAGTTTTAGGATTGACCTTGTTACGACCGTCCGCCACAAAACACACGACAATTTTTTTCCAAGATTCGTCACCCCACACTTCAGAATGCTTGAGTTTGGTCAAATGAATAATGTTTTGGATCACCCCTTTCAAAGTCCTGGCCACAAGGAACGGTTCTTCATCGTATAGTGTGATACAAATCAATATTTCTGTTTGACGAGGGATTTTGTAGAAGTTTTGTCTGAGGTTGAATTTGGAAACCCGGAATTGGTTTGGGTCGCACGTCACCGAAGAGTATCTCATATACGCAAACTCATTCCCTTTAGCTTCGAGTTTATATTCTTTCAATAAATAAGAAGCAGTATCACTATCCAAAATAAGATTACCGTTGGTGGTAAGGAACTTTTTCACGGTGGTATGAACTTCTTCTTCTTTGACATCTGAATCATCTGGCATGGTTTTAAAAGATACTGCTTCACCGTACAAATTACCATGTAAATCTTGTTGAAGCGGAGCTTGTGGAGGAATATTAAGAGTGGTCGCCGGTTCCAAATGAGGAGCAAACACAGGATATGGGAGCTGTTTTTCCGTGACATAGTCATGATCGGTGGCCGTAATGCTCGAGCTGGTGGATTCGGTGTCGTTTTCAAAATGGGCATGATCAGGTACTTCTGCAAGGATAGGGGGGATTCTTGGAGGAGCAGTATTCGAATGGTGTAATGGAGAGATAATGTGTGTTTCATCTTCTTGTGTTCTAGGATTTTCCATTCTGGAATTCACAGAAACATTAAGCGGATAAGTATCACTTCTTTCTGGAAATGGTCTAAATCCTTTTTCTGCATCCTCCATGGCATCTCTGCTGGACTGACTGGACGTATCATTAAAATTGACAGTGTTATTGGTTCCCCCATTGTGATTACTGGAATAATAGCCTTGTGGTAGCTGGAATGGGGTGGCTAAGTTGGATCTAACGTTATTAGAAGGTCTGTGACGGGAGGATCTGGAATACGAGAAATTGTCGAAGTGATAGGCATCCAGACCACTGTTATGATTATTGGAGGTCGATGAGCCTCTATTAGGGTTAGCACCCATTATAATTGGTTATTATTACTCAATATTAATAACAGTTAATAAAAGAGCCCAAAAATTCGAAAGAGTCTATGAACCAATAAAACACTACTAGGGCAAGAAACAATTGGATATCTAAGGGGAAAAAAAAAAAGAAAAGTATTTTCACTTTAATTAAACAAAGGACAGGAATTCACATTGTTTTTATTTGAGGTCATAAACGACGACATCGCATATTCGTCAGACCAGCCTTGTTCATCTTTGAGGTGGTATAGTGGTTTGTTTACACTTTGGTGGTTAGACGAATACCATGTTGTTAAGTATCTGCGGACATCACATTTTTTTTTTTTTTTTTTTTCTCTGTGGCTGGTTGTCTGCGTGTGCCTTTAGAATGCGGCAGTTGGTTTCCAACATCGCAGAGAGAAACCAATATTTATTACGTTATCAGGGAAATTGGGATTAAATAATATTAGATAGTAAATACTATGCAGAGGGAGATGACGCTACCCCCCGGGTTTGCTTATCAATAGAGGATGCAATTGTAATCTGGGAAGATATAACAATATGCGCATTATTCGGGTGAAAAGGTATGGGGAACAGCAACACCATGATTTAAACGACCTTGACAGGTCTTGTCTACGGAGTGAAAAGCGAATGATAGTTGGACTTCGATGGGTCTGTTTCTGTGCTGTTGGTATCATCATAGCAATCTTCAAATAATATATGGCCTGTGCTTCGTGTTCTACCAATATCTCATAGTTGGATCATGACGTTCTACTTCGGGGTTGTTCTGGGTTCTTCTGGAGGTGGATGTATTGATTGTTCTAGGCCTATTTTATTACAAAAAAGAAAAAAAACAAAAAACAAGACAAAAGTGATACCTTATTCTTCGACTTCTTTTTTGGACAAACACTCATCCAATGACATAGATATTAACTCCCTTGTTCAAACAACCATTAAAAGGGCATTTATTTGTATACCGCATCTTCAAGCATCATGATGCAGCAATATGTATAAATCATCATCATGCACTAGCATGCGACTCAATGAACCAATATGTATTGATCACACCATCGCACAGATAAGGGGGGAAAACAGAAAATAGCCGAAAGCCTATAATAACCGTATGGAAGCTGCTCCATCCCATCCAAATGATCAAATAATTGTTGTGAGAGTTGATACCTGGGAGAGCTTCTAGGTGTGCACTACAGAATGGCCATCAATTGCATCGGATGACCCAGATTACACTTCCAATCTCCGGAGTCCGCTGGCACGGGGTTTATGGGCGTTAACACCGGTGCGGCAGTTCCACCAGGCCGACACTCATAACGATGGACGTTGCGGATTTCCCGATAAGGTAATCCCGAAAAAAAAGAAAGAGAAAAAAAAAAAAAAAGTATTTAATAATATGTGACGCTTGTTTCTGATTTCTCAAATATATATTTTAATATAAAACACGCAGACACATCTTATGTCAATTTTGCATTTCTCTTCAAAGCCGTCATAGACTGGCATAACTATTATATAATACTTTAGTAAAGAGGAAAAAAAAAAAAAAAGAATAAGAAATAGGTGATGCCATCTTTATCAATGGAAAGCAGCATGCCCCCCAAGGAGGTGCTTAATAAGCAGGGAGATGGAGATCTAGTAAAGGAGAACGCAAGCCAAGCCAAGGATAATAATGAACCAGCTGTCACTGAAAAGACCTCTACAGATTCCCCAGAATATCCTTATACTGTCTTCAACCTACGTGAGAAGTATATGATTGCCATTATCTGTGGGATTTCAGGGTTCTGGTCCGCCGTCTCCAATAACATCTATTTCCCAATCATTTATACCATTGAAAACAAATTCCACGTCACTGAAGAGCTTGCCAATGTGTCAGTGGTGCTTTATTTCTTATTACAAGGGATTGCCCCGATGTTTAGTGCGAGTATGGCTGATTCCATCGGTCGTAAACCGGTGGTGATCTTCTGTTGTGGGGTGTTTGTAATCGCTTGTGCTTGTATCGGGGACTCCAATGTTTATTGGTTAATTCTTGTCCTTCGATGTGTTCAAGCTGCCGGGATCGCCCCAGTGATCGCCATCAACAGTGGTATTTGTGCCGATTTGGCCCCTCGTTCAAAACGGGCTTCCCTTATCGGCTTCACTTCCGGGATCCAATTATTGGCACAAAGTATCGGTGCATTACTTGGTGGGGTCTTGGCATCGGGGTTTCATTCTTGGAGAGCGATTTTCTGGTTCTTATCCATTGGTGGTGGGGTCACCATGATTTTGAGTTTTTTCATCTTACCAGAAACTAAGCGTTCCATCGTTGGTAATGGCTCGATTCCTCCAAAAAAATTCATCAATAAATCACCAATTTGGTTAGTTCCTCATTTCAAGAAGAAGTTGACCAACGACATCGAAACTTTGGAACTTAATACCGCCCAATCTTTACTCTCCAAACTCTTTGATGTTCCAAAGATTGTCACCAATATTGATGTCATTTGTGTTTTAATTCCCGCATCATTTTACTATACCACCTGGACAATGATGTTCACCTCTTTGAGTACTACTTTACAAGAAGTAAGAGGGTATTCGGTTTTGCGCGTTGGTCTTTGTTTCCTTGCTCCAGGAATTGCAGGGACCATTGGTAGTTTTGCTAATGGGAAAATTCTTGATTGGTATTACAAAAAATGCCATCAAAAATATCGTGAACAACTTAGTGAATGGGAAGCAAAATATGGCAATGATTCTTCTTCATCTAACTCGATGATACATGATGATACCAATGTTATCCCTGCCAAACCCCAGTTTTCAATTTTCAAAGTCCGTCTCGCCATGCTTTTCCCGTGCTCGATTCTTTTTATTTCTGGACTTTTGATCTTCTCATGGTGTTTGGAGAAAAATGCCCCCCTTGCCCCTGTTCTTATTGGGACGTTCCTTACCTCACTTGTCAATGCTCCATACGTGGGCTCGTCAATGAACTTATTGGCCGATATGTACCCTGATAAGACTTCTACCGGGGCCGCGTGTGTCAACCTTTCTAGATGTCTAATGGCAGCGTGCGGAGTGGCAGCGTTGAGTAGAATGCAAGATGCCATGGGGATTGGTGGTTGTTTTACCCTCATGGCGGGATTCTGTGGCCTCAGTTTAATACCACTATGGATTGTCACTTGCCATGGTCAGAGATGGTTGGATGAAAGAATAGAGAAAGAGCGGTTGGCAGAGGAGAAAAAGCAAGATATCACTGAAAAGGTATAAAAACTTCATTATATTCCCTAATTATTTTGGTCTTTTTTTTTTTTTCCTCTCTTTTTTCTTATTCGAGACTATCAATTGCTTTAATTTTTCATCTTTTCTAATTTCTCTATGAGCCAATACATTTTATATTGTTTTTCATTAGCTATTGTCTTTTATTTAGCTACTTTCCCCCCTCTTTAATATTCCCAACTTTATTCCTCGAGATGTTTACTTCATGAATTCCCTTTGAATGAGTGCCAGAGAATGGTCACACGAGTCAATGATCGTCACTCACACGATCAACGGTTCGCATTCACTCCCCGTAGCATTTTGGCATTGAATGAGTGAGTGTATACACCAAACATGAAGGAATTATTATTATCTTCGGCTGCTTTGCGTATGATAAATTAAAATCAGAAGAATCTATAATATTTTGAATGAATCATCATCTCTTTAATATCTAACTTATGGGTGTAAAGCATCATTTTTTTTTTTTTTTTTTTTTTTTGTTTCTCATCACCTAGATTAATGGAGAACCTTACAAAATAAGGTAAAGATTTATTAAATTTTATAGTCCTGAGATGAATAGATGATAGGAATAAAGCATAGGCTATGAGCTACTGATAGTCGACTTTCCCATGGGTCGTCATAATTACAGTATTGAAAAATTCTAATTTCCATCTCAATCAGAGCTTCCATCAACACAAAAAAAAAAAAAAAAACACCAGTCACATTAAACAAGTCTCGTAATCTATATTCATGAAAGTATCGTGATATAATCATAAAAGTATCATGATATAATATCATAAATGTGTCGTAATATAATCATAAAAATAACAGAATCCAACCATAAGAGTTCTTCCAACCAGCCAATACCCACATGATATGATAAATGATCACTTATGCAAATTTCAAAGAGCTAAAAGGAAATCTAAAAAGCCAATTTTTTATGAATCGATGTTTTATTTCTTGCCATCGTTCGAAATTTAATCATGCAAAACAAAACAAAATAAAATATCAATTCCAAATCTTTGAAACTACAACCACCAGTCAAGTCTCTACCTTTAACTGGATTCACTCTAATTGCAAAAAAAAAATAAAAAAAGTGGAAGTGAAAAAAGAAGAGAAAAATCTCCATCTTCACTGAGAAAAAGTCATATTCACATAAAAGATCACTTTCAAAGAAACATCAACACTCTAAGACACAAATCAAGGATAAAACTGTCAACAACGCAAATCTCATTATTTTTGTTTTCTGATTATTATTATTATTTTTTATCGTAATTCATACTTCACACTATCACAACTAAGGAAATACACCAACTTATTAGCATTTTTAATTCTTGCATCTCCGTCCTCCTCTTCTTCTTCCCCATATTTTTTCTCATCTTCATCAACTACAAACCCCGCAAATCCAAGAGGTCCACGATCACAATCAGCACATACCAAGTATCGCTGGATATTGATTTTTCCTTGATCTTCTACTGGTCCCAGGCTACCTTCAGCACCGTGGATGATTGGTTGAGCAATGTCTGAGGGCCGCGATACCCCAATGTTATCGAAATCCCACGCGTCACCAATCTTGAAGAACTTCTTCTTCTTGTTCTTGTTCTTTGTAGATTCTTCATCTTTCGAAGTTTGTGGGTTGATCACTTCCAAAGTGGCATTGTCAACAACCGCACATTCTGGGGTTTCGCTGATCTGCACAGTGTTCTTATCATCGAAAGATGATAAGTGATACTTGAACGGGATGATCCGACAATTACACCGGGAAAAAGGACACCGAAGGAGAATTTCCTTATATGAAACTACCTCTTCGGCAGAGTTGAGCTGATCAATGAGGGAATTAAATGAAACACTGGTCATTTTATGGGTGGGATAGAAAATTAAAAAAAAAAAGAAAGAGAGAGAGAAAGATAGATGCATCATGATATGTTTTAGTTTTTGATGATGGTGGAAAAATTGTAAAATATTGTTTACTAGGCGCAGCACAGATGAAATTCCTCCAGCAAAATGATTGAACGTTTTCTACACCTTATGAATCAAGGGGGATGCAAATATATAAGTGGAGCAGATTATTTTGAATGGTTTGGAATCTGGATAGATGGGCAAAGTCGATTGCAAATGGCTTGAAATTTGGGTAAATAGGTACAAGAGGGTTATGAATAGCTTGGAATTCCAGTAAATAAGTAGCTTACCAACGGATTAGAGTTAGGATAAATAAGTATAATATAAATATAATATAAATAGAGAGAAATACCATAAAGAACTTGCAATTCTGTCGAATCATAATCTCCATGGATATTCTAGTATAGTAGCAGTAGTATAGTATAATAATGTCGACAATAAAAGGAAAGAAAAAAAAAAAGAAAAAAAATAATAATAATAATAATAATAATGAATGATAAACAAAAGATTTGATGAGAACACTTTATTCAATTTTTTGTGTTGGCTTTTTTATGTTTTAGTATAATGGTATAATATAGAAATATAAGATAATAATATAATATAATAGAATTGACGCAATCTTCCTGTTGGAGCAGATGATTCAGGATCGGCTTTCCCATTTCTTTTTTTTTTTTTTTTTTCTTGTTCTTCTTTTTTCTTTTGGCTTCCAAAATAATGAACAATAAAAGGGCAAAATTTTTGTTGAAAGTTTGGATAATAGATTGATTGCTAATCATAAATTACACCCTTCGTGGCATAAGCTGTAAAACGCACTCTTGGTATCCTGCAACAACACTTCCGGTTTATCAAACTCCACAACCTTGCCTTGGTCCAACACAATAATCCGATCACAATCCAACACGGTGTTCAACCGGTGGGCAATTGTCAAGATAGTTTTATTTTGACATTCTCTTTTAATGGTTTCTTGAATTATTTTATCAGTTGATGGATCGACCGCCGCAGTGGCTTCGTCAAGGATCAATATCCTCGATGGGTTTAATAATGCACGGGCAAGGCAAAGCAATTGACGTTGTCCCACCGAGAAATTCCGTCCAGCTTCCTGGATTTCGATATCGAGAATCAGTGATTTTGGATAATCGGAATACCTGGAAGATTGACAACCCACTGAAGTACCTTCTTGAAAACAACTGATGCTGGATGAAGCAAGAGAGTCGGCATCGAAACCATTCTCCCTCCCACCAATGATTTCATGATTATCATTAAAAACATTATGGTGCATCGACCCCATCCTCATTGGTAAATGATCGTCCAAGTGAGCAACTCCCACCGCCCAAAGTAATTGTTCATCGGTGTGTTTTCCAATGGGATCCAAATTCTGTCTAATCGTGCCTTGAAATGCTAAACACTCTTGAGGAATGATACTCAAATTGCTTCGCAATCTCGATAATTGTATTTGATCGATCCCTTTCCCATCAATGAAGATTTGTCCCTGCGATGCCTCAATGAGCCGGAAAATCGCCATGGCTAAACTGCTCTTACCGGCCCCGGTACGTCCAACAATCCCCACTTTTTCCCCCGGTTCGATACGAAGTGATAAATCTTTGAGCACCAGGTCAAGTTCTGGACGATATTTGGTGGTATAATTTCGAAATTCAAGGGCACCATTCGATGGCCATTGGGTTGCTGCAGCATCGGAGAATTTTCTATTGATACCATGGTTTGAAAGTTTAGTTGTGTTGGATGATTGGCTAATTGACTCTCCTTCCCTAGGCAAATTGGAATAATCCAAGATTCTTTCCACACAAACCACGTTAGTTTCAATATCCACCGATGTCTTGACCATGACATTCAACGAATCGGTGATTTCTAAAGCGTACCCCATCATTAGCCCCACCACCCCACTGGTCAATGGGGTACCCGCATCAAGAGATAATAATGCCAACACCGAAGTTAACAATATCACCAACGCTCCAATAATTTGAAGTCGGAACGTCAACCAGCGATTGATGGCCCTGAAGACGTATAGGGCCTTCAAGTGGAAATTGACATTTTCAGCATTGATGGCGGTGAATTTCTCGGTTTTCCTGAAAGCCCGAACGGTTTCTGCTCCCAGCAACGATTCTTGTAAATAATTGAATATCGGGGATCGTGAAGCAGAACTGATCCGCTTCAAATCTCGGGAAACCAGAATATAATACGATTGGTAATACCGGTAAATAATTATTAATCCGATCAACGGAATGAAAAATAGCGGTAAATTGAACACAATTACCCCGACGGTAAATAATGCAGAAATAATGGCGCCGAAAAACTTGATGAAGGTTTTGGGTAAATTGTCGTCAATTTTGTTGATGTCATTGGTGAATCGGTTCAAAATTCTCCCTGCGGGAGTGGTATTGAAGAATGACATTGGGGAGTTGATAATGGAATTCAACATTGAATCGTGCAAATGACGCGAGGCATTGATGCAACAGAATTGGTAAAGCACAAAAGTCTTGAGGAAATCAAAAATGTGGGAGATGGTCCCAAGCATCATATAAATTATAAGAAAATAGCTGAAATTAACACTGGAATCATTTATAGTTGAATCATGAGAATGGGTGAAACTAGACCGGAAATCATTTTTCTCTGATAAAATCTTGAGCCAATACTTGCTTCCCAATTGGAAGGCACAACTGGCAAATATCATGGTCAAAAAAATTATGATCCCAGGAATCGAGCATGATTTCGCATACTCGGAATACGTTTTCCATTTGACACTACCGCGATTTGTATGTTCTTCACTCAATTTAATTGGCTTTTTGAGTTTATCCAAATCATCATCATCCTTATCACTAGCAACCAAGGTTTCCGAGGAATTCAAAGAATCAACCGAGCACGACGATATAGGAGATATGGTCAAATCACTGGCAGCGTCATCATCATCATCATCATCATCATTATCATCATCGATTGGGCCTTCAGTTAAATAATCAACAGTTTCTTGACTACCACCGCCCATAAACTCTTTAATCTTGTCTTGCATATTTTCAAACAGGTCATTCGCGATGATTTCCCCATTTTGTAAATAGATAACTTTATCAATCTCATTTTTTTGGAAATTCCCCAACCCATGGCTCACCAATACCCTAATCTTGTTTGCCAATAACCCATGGTGACCCAAACACCGATAAATAATGCGCTTGGCCACTTGAACATCTACCGCACTGAGAATATCATCAAGGATGTAAATGTCACTATCGGCATAAATTGCTCTGGCTAGGGCAAGCCGGGCCTTTTGGCCCCCCAGAAGGGTGATACCTTTTTCGCCAACTAAAGTTTGGTCACCGTCTGGCAATTGCAATATGTCCACAAGAAGATCACAAGCATAAAGGGTTGAATGGTAACGTTCTGGGTCATAAGGTATATGGAAAAGAATATTATCGCGGAAAGAAGTGTTTTGAATCCAAGGGATTTGTGAACAATAGGATATAGAGCCTTTGACAGCACGAGAATGATCATGGTTTCGTAAAATTGGTAATTCTCCAATGATTGCTTTCAAGAGGGTAGATTTCCCGGCGCCGACCGCTCCAACAACAAGCACCATTTCCCCAGAATTGACTGACATGTTGATATTTCTAAGGGCAATATTAGAGTATGAGAAATTATCAAAGTTCCCAACAAGCAGCTCTTCATCAGATGTTTCGCTGATTTTTGGCTTGCTCATATGAGTTTCATCCCACA
Source organism: Saccharomycopsis crataegensis (assembly GCF_037102585.1). Lineage (NCBI taxonomy): Eukaryota > Fungi > Ascomycota > Saccharomycetes > Ascoideales > Saccharomycopsidaceae > Saccharomycopsis > Saccharomycopsis crataegensis. Next base: position 845,778 of record NW_027043819.1, read on the forward strand.
AAAAACAAGTATTATTTATTGAAATGAATGGCTTATCATTGTTGGCCATAGTGATTGATTCATTAGTTGATACTTCCTCCGTTGAAAGATTGGTCAGTACTTCCTCCGATAATAGATATTCTTCCAATCTTTCTAATGCGATCTTCAGCTCAATGATAGAACTGATAAATGACGGCATTGAAACCACGGTTTTTTGAAGATAGCTGAATAATGAAAGACAAGGGAAAATGGTTTCAGAAGTTAACGGCATCTTGCTGAGCATGATATTGGATACGTTATCTTTGGCTGCTGATTCTGGCATCATGACAATAGCAAAACTTCCGCCAATTACCACCACCATTCCAATGCCCCATAACCCTTTCACTAACGCTCCCAACATCCCGATCCACCACATCCCATCCAATTCTTTCCCGATTCTTATTTCTTTAACTTTTGCCATTAATGCTTGCTCCCAACCGTACAATTTCACACACTGGATGGAGCTCACCATTTCATGAACCTTTTGGGTTCGAGAATCACGGTATTGCATTTGTTGGCGTTTGAGGTTTTTGAGACGGCGAAGAAGTATGGTGTTTAATGGTAAAAGAAGCACGAGAATCGCAAGGGCAAATATAACTGAATTACCAAGGATATAATAAAGAGAATATATGGCGAGGGAAAGTTTCAATGGTAAAGAAATGATTTGGGGGATTTGTTGAGATAATGATTGTAAACGCGATGAGTCAATAGAGATGAGGTTGGAAATCTGGGAGGTTGAATGGTTTATTTGAGCATGATGAGATAGGCATAGAGATTTGGAGTAGATAAGTTGGGTCAAGGCTCCGAGAATGTGAAGTGAGGTTCGATAAAGAAGAATTGAAGATTGTGACGAAAGAAACGAGGTGCCGAAGGATAGGGAAAACATTGCCAACGAGATACGGAAACCACAGGAGAATGCGTGATTATCACTTGTCGGATATATTCTCACAAAATGGATTAATTTATTCAACAAGATTGGTTGGACCGCGCCAACCGAACTTTCAATGGCCTGTAGAAAAATCGCTCCAAGCATGGGTTTCCAAAAAGTGGCAGCCAAGCTACGACATAATTTGTGGGATATTTTCCAACGAGTACAAAGTGATTGGTGGTACTGGTCACTAGAAATTTGAAATGGCAAGCTTTTCACGTTTTGATTGGACAAGTATTTGGCGACCGATGCTTGATGTAAAAGAGGATTAAGCCACGAGAAAGTCAATTGGGAAAGATATGAAGTAGTGGAATTTTTGAAGTTGGATAAACCGCTGGAATAGTTCCGAAGCGAAAAACTCAATAAGATAATGGCGGTGAAAGCCAACAAGGATTTGATGGCGATTTGCGTGAAAAATTCCGGCTGGAAAAGGACATTAATGGACATTGGAGACGACGACGATAATAGCTGATGCACCAATAACCAGGAATTTTGTACCGACAGACAGAGCCAAAATATCAATCTAAGACTAGGGAAGAAATCGAAACACTGGAAAGGAAGGATAATAAATAATATTGTGGTGCAATTGACAAGATCAAGGTTGAACTTTAATGGGGTGTTTGAAAATGACGCTAACGAAGCTGCAAAATTTTCTGCAAGGATTAGAGATATGATATAACAGATGCCTTGAACTGTAATTAAAGGAATGATTAACTTGAATGGTCCGGAGTCTGGCAAATGGTTTGACTTGGAAGTAGTAGTAGTAGTAGTAGTAGTAATGATAGTATTAGCTGAAGCCAAGCGGGCATGGGAAGTGAATGGTGATATTATACATGGCTTGATAAGACGGTGGGAAGCAAGGATCACTAACCACGAACCAAGGCCAACCACAAATATACCGGCGCTGGCGTAATAAAACAAATCTAAAAGAGAGACTGAAGGCATGGCTGAGTAGCGAAAGACATATGGGATATCAAATGCGTTGATTATATTATCGATTATTTTTTTTTTTTGGGATGATCGTTGATCTTGATCTTGTTCTCGCTTATTGGAGGCGCAAAATCGATTTTGATTTTTTTTTTTTTTTATGTTTTTTCCTAATAGTGCAACGAAAGTCTTAGTAAGTTAGAGAGATGGAGAAAAGAATGATGATGGTCTTCTTGGGTGATATATATGGTCCTGTGGGGGAATGAATGGCACAATAATAATGTGTGGATGGAAAATCTCAACAATTTTTTCAGAAAGAAAGAAATCCCCCAAGATGACTCGAATTTGTTGCAGTGGGTGGGTGGGAAAAGTGTCAATTTAACGGTGGGACGGTGGGTCGGTGATAAACGAGACAGGGACGGTGCGGGACGGGGTGTCGAGCACTGCGGGTCCCTGCGTCCCTTTTGTTGTTTGTGTGACACAATCTTTGCGGGCGGTTTTCATCCTATATTTCTTGTATTGTATTCTTTATTTACACTTCTTGCTTGTACTTCTTATATCTCTCAGTGATTGTACGTTTGTTCATTTCTCATGTCTCCTCCCTCGCTTGTTACGCAGTTCCCCCCCCCCTCTTACATTTCTGGTAATTAACTACGGTGGGGCGATTATTAATAATCTCACTCTAATTAATGTGACATGGTTGGTTTTCTGAAAAGTATGGCCGTGCGGTGGGAATTTTCACTCTCTCCCAATTGATTTGGAAATTCCAAACAAAATATAAAGGTATAATTAATGTGGGCTACCTCTTTTGTACTGAGATTTATCATCGGAAGCGAGAATATATTATGGCCGCTGCCTGCGGGAAATACATAATTATCGAAGTGGCATAATTAAGTACGTAACGTAACCATAAAGGTCAATCTGTTGTACGACATCATACACGGTATACAAGCACCCGTCGGTGACCCAGTTATGTCAAATCAAACAAACAACAATCACAATATAAAGTTGCAACATATACGAAAATATCCTTTTTTTTTTTTTTTTTTTTTTTTTTTCAATTCCCTAGTTTTTGAAAAAAAAATGTCCATATCAATAGCCATCAATGTGCATAGATACAAACTAATCAAGGAATAAAAGACAAAACAAATATCACAAAATGACTAAACAATAAAACAAAAAAAAAAAAAAAAAAGACAAAAAGGGTATTGAAAAAACATATGTCACAGTAATGAATAGAGGTATCAAGAAAAAGAAGAAGAAAAAATGGATGATTGCTTTCATCCTCTGTAATAAGCAAATCTTTTCATTAACCACCGTTGATTAATCTCAATCACTCGACTACACATAAATATCCTTCTATATGATCCTTTTGCGTCAAAAACAAGGTGAAAGTAGTGATAATTGATTAAAAATTCGTATATTTAATTTCTTCCGGGCTTTTTTTTCCCCAGTACTAGCGCCAAATTTTTGTGCTAACACACATTTGCTTGATTGGTTAGAACATAAGCATAAAAATGTTCGGTGGGTCCCCGTATCCCCAGAGTATTCTTGATCTTATTCAACGTTGCTATAAATTCATACATAGCCATATATTATGTAAATGATAACTAGCCAAAAACCTATACAAACTTAACTTCAGTTGATCGGCATCTACTTACAATAAACATTAAAGCCAACCAAAAAGACAATGATAACCACGTTGTGAACATTCACTTGAGTTGTCTTCCCAACGTTTCTTGAGACGATAAATCATAGCAAAAGTATATTATACTATACATTAAGACAACCACAACATTCAATTGTTTTTTTTTGTTTTTTTTTTTTGGCGAGAACCACCCGTAACCTACTGAGCTAATGAGAAAAAAAATTCTCCGATGATAGACCTGCTGGTTCAAACATTTCTGCTCAAATATCTCCAGATTAGAAATTAGAAATTAGAAATTAGAAATTGAAAAAAAAAGAAAATTAAGAAAAAATCAGACCCCCATGTCAGACAATGCTCTTTCCCATTCTGTTTTCTCGATCCCCATCGATTCCACAAGAGTCTCGAAGTCACTCCAATCTATACCCCCCGAACTTTTTGGTCTTCCCTTTTCTTCTGGGGTACACTCGATTTCGCTTAGGCCATAATCAATGAAGACAAATTCTTTCTTGTGCTCTGTGTTTCTCATGAAAACGTTTGATAGTTTGATATCGTGATGATACACACCACCCTCGTGCATATGCAGCAATTGTTTAGCACCTTCCACAAAATCCTGAACAGTTTCAGGCTTTTCTGTTAGTTCTTCGGCAAGAAAGCCCGGTCCAACTGCAAAGTAATTTTCCAAGCTGTGTGGATCCTTTAATTTATCATTTGGCTTGAAGTAGACTCTGAAGAATGCAAACCCATAAGCGTTCAATTTACTTATTTTCTTATGTTTATTTGTTCCGTTGAAGAGATCAATCAATTTATAACTCATGTACTCGTTGCTGAAATGAGACACCATTTCTCTTATGACTTCTGTATGCTTCATGCGCGATTCCATATTGATCATATACTTTTGGGCGTCGAAGATCTTCAAAATTAAATGCTTTTCATTATTATCCTTAATCGAAACCCCTGCGTCCTTAAGCTCTTTAATCTTGACCCTGAAAACTTGCGAGTTTTGAAAAAAATCAGTTTGTATGCTTCTGGAAATACCTTCACCCACAAGATCTCCGCGATCAATATAAACAGTGTGATATCCCAAGGATTGATTCGCAGCGGCAAATTTTTCATTAAATCTTCTCTGTATCCCACTTTTCGCCATTACTTCAAAGTAACTGGTTGTGTATGAGTGGAAATCATCTATTGCCGCCTCACAAAAGATGGAATCGAGATAGTCTTTTTTTAGTAATTCCGAGGCATCGCCATATAAACGAGCTTTCTGTAATGCTATTTCCAATTTGGACTTTTCGACTTCTTCGTATGACAAAGCCAAAAGTGTTGAGAGGGGTGACATAGGACCTTCTGTATTAAGGGTACTGGATGACTTGGTACATGTATACTCCAATCTTAAGTGGATCTCATCATTAACGATTTTCAAGTCCAAAATTCGAATGAAAATGTAAGTAAAACTGTCACTCAAAATTCCAATGGGAGTTTTTGTTATCATTAGATAACTTGCGGTTTGATCTATTATCGAAACCGCTACAGAATCGTGCTCCTGATCATCAAGATCTTGTTTCTTTTTCTTGATGACCAGGGATTCTGAGGAAAGGAAATCCAAATAAGCTGTCACCTTCTGAAGGCTCGGTCTTTTAATTTCACCTAACCAAATTTTTCTACCGTCAAAAAGTGCAATGCTAAGATCAGGATAAAGATTCAATCTAGCGTCTTTGCCCCCTATTCTTGCTTGAATTCCTATGGACGTATTAATATTCATTTTTGTTTTCGTGAGAGAACATAATACCCTTTTACACGGTTCAATAACGTGCATTTTAGCTCTTTCTTGATACTCAAGTTCTTCCATATTCAAGTCAGCATTTGTTTTTTCATAGTCCTCACAAGTATGTTGCAATTTTTCGTATAACTTCTGGTTAAATTTACTCAACTCATCAGTCGTTCCTTCCGGCGAGTTGATGGCTTTCATAAAGTTTTCCACGATATCTTTCTCGTTGATTTTCACGGCATCTGGGAACCTAACTCTTTTTTTGATGTGAGCATTGATACGGTTTGAGATGCTTCCTCTTGGCTTTGCTGTGGCGTTTTTTATAAATCTGTCTGAAAAGTAGTATGAAGTAGGTAAATATCTGATAACAGTAGCCCAAAGCTTGCACTTTTCAAAAGATGAGCCATTTTCTACCATATTCATAAAGTTTTCTGTATTATTTCCCTGGGTGAGGTCGATGACCTCTGATAGTTTGGGGATGTAATTTGGATCAGTATGCCTGTCCGTAGCATCGGTCTGTTGAACCTTCATTGCGGAAATAAATGGTTTGTTATTTGAATAAGCGAACTTGAAATTGTGTTATGTTGATATTAGTCTAGGCTGTAAAACTTATTTAAAGGCGGCAAAATGCTCCAACTCTGTTTTTGTGGCGGCAGAAGCATACGGGAAAAGTAAGGAATAATGTTAGATAGAATCCGGTCTACGAATTAATAAGGGCGCTAAATAGTAGTGCAGTTTTCCTTTCTATTGCCAGATTTTTGCTAAGCAAGTGAAAGAAAAAAACTTATTTCCTGCGTGTGTATGGCTGTTGCTATGGTAGAATAAGTATATAGGCATTTAATAATATAAGCTCCGCTTTGGTGAAATGAGGCTCCAAGCAAAGTGCAAGCTCCAATAGTTTGATTTTGTCTATCACTTAACTTAGGCGATATTAATATATATATATATATGGTATACCTCTTCTAGTAGAAGTGCTCTCTGCTGTTGTTTGTCCTCTCTACTGTCCTTATATTTAGCTTTATTATCTAAAGTGTGTAACATAGGTCATGCTCAAGATATCATTATCCTTTTGTCAATGCACTTCTAGGATACATTAGTTCACTAATAATTCTTCGTAGAAAATCCTAGCATTTCGAAGAATTCTTTTTTAGGTATTTGAACATGCCAGGATATTCTATTATCTTCTATTATTTTTTCGAACTATCTAATAAAGAAAGAGAAGATCGAGCTACTTAAATAGAGCGATCTTTCCTGTTTTTCCATTTAATTATTCTTATTTTAGAGGACACGCTTCAACCTTTACACAGTGTTTATGCTTACTTTAACAATTTATTTTATTTTATTCGATGCAACCATTAGTAGATCGAATTATGATATAAAAATCTCAATCCGTCGATCAACATGAGACCAAGCTTATAGTACAAAGTGTTTGTATTTATACGAGAGTGCGTTTATTTCGTCTTTATATATATGAAGTACTTGGTAGACTTGCAGCGTTCTCACTTTAATTTTTCTCGCACGCTTGGAAGATAGCAGACAACAAATATAGCAATGCACAAGTTGTGAAGCATATATGTTCATGTTGAGGCTGCAAAATGCATTTGAAAAATGTTTGTTAGGACATTGCAGAAACTACATTTGCCGAGGTTGCGATATGGTATAATTAAACTAATAGAAAAAAAAATATGGACTCTTAAAAACAAAAAAAAAAAATAATTCATCAAATATAAAGTATATCATAACTGTATAGGGTCAAATGAAATCGACAAGTTTATACTACCAAAAATCTCATCACTCTAATAATGCCATGCTTTTTTTTTTCTGCATCATTTAATATATATATATATACATATATATATACAAGTTCATGGATTTTTTTTTTATCACCTCATCATAAATTAAAAAATTTTAATAATAACCTCTGTTACCTTGGTTTCCATAAGGATTTCCCAAATTAGTGCTGCTTCCACTAGCATCATATGGATACATATTTCGTGATCCGTAATTGTCCATTCCCTGATATCCTGTCCCTGATTCATTATGTGTGTTCATTGGTCTGCTAACTCCTCCTCCTGTATTACTGTTGACTCCAAACGATGACGCACTGGCCCCATGGTTCTGATAAATCATTGATCCAGGTTGCACAACACTACTGTTCGTAAGCGAGTCAGCACGGTTTCTACCTCCAGTCGGAAGTCTCAGCGAAGGGAATTTATCTTCATATTCATCATCTTCAAACACATTATTCCCCAATTTAGTACCCCCTGGAGTATACTGATGCGATAACGTCTTGGTAAGATCAACATCTTCATGACCCCTGAGCGCTGCCGATCCCAAGGCGTCCAATTCGGTACCCCCTCTAACTTTTTCTTCACCATCAGTTGGCTTGATGAAGCACACTCTATCATCATTCACTGGAGTATATTTGGCATCAGGGTTCTTGTAAACAATGGCTTTTGTACAAGTCCAGATAGTGAAAATCAACAAGATCAACGAAAATACCGCGTTGACCACAAAAAGCACCACCCCAGAAATAGAAATCACTGCTGCTTTGGCTCCGAAAATTTCAGAGAAAATCAAAAAGAAAATCGAATTGATGAGATTAAACACATGGATCAAGATATTGAAAGCATTTGTTCTTTTATCCATATATGGTCTGATGGCACAGAGAGCAATCAAATAAATTAATTCCACAGCAAATACAATGACCGCCTGGATTTTACCGTTCCCTTGTAAAATCCCAATAATAAGCGACTTGATAATAATATAAGTAAGAGACACCATGACCCAATAGTAGCAGCCAGCACTATATTGGACATAAAGGAAACCATACTTGTTGAGGACTTTAGGATCACCGTACAAAGAGTACGCAGGGTTCTTGTAAAGTTGCACTGACTCTTTGCCAATCAAAATCAACTTGATGGCCGCTTGAGTCAAAATCCCCAATACAAGCACGAGCAACACAATCGCCATAACCACACAAGCAACAGAATCACGTTCGGTTAATTCCCATAAACATAAAACTGTGACTTGAGGTAAACCAATGAGAAACAATCGGTACATAGAGCCTTTAATGATCGATCTCCACTGCAATCTGTATTCTCCAAATTTCCCTTCATTCATGACATTTGATTTGATCAAAAGTTCGACAATCCCTTTAAAAACTGCAAGCGCCACCACAAGAACAAACGCAAATAAGATCGTGAACGCCATCGAAGTGAAGAATAATGACGTGATTTCGATATCTGCCAAGTATGCCACTCTTTGAATCCCTCTAAGAACTAAAATCTTCGATGTTAATTCGGTAGAATTTTTCTCATTAGAAGTGTACAAACTGGAATCATCAAGGGCGTCACTACTATCGTCTCTCTTGGCAACGTGGACATTGTTTGTTTTATATTTAGGAGACACAAGCAAGTACCCATTATTTTGAGCCTTTTCATAAATATCACTCAAATATTGAAGGGTCGATAACCCTGAACGCTTGAGTAATTTTTTTTGCACGGAGATCGACAAAATGTCTTTATTGGCGAGCACCGAAGTGGCAGTACCCCCAGTTGCTTGAACGTACCAATTAGCAATCTTCGCCAACGCTTTCAAGTGAATGATCCCCATGGACCATTGGAAATTTTGACACCACGCAGCAGCGATGGGAGGCACGGTATTAACCGCCATCATCGAGCTGATGGCCAAATTTTGGAAATACACGAAAAGCGATAATGAGTTACTGGCGATATGGGCGGCAGTACTCGAGTGGCCGGTGACAGAAATCACCCCCGAAGTGATTAAGCCGAAACCAGAGATGGCAGCAATGGGCCATGAAGCATACCGGGTTTGCACGGTCTTGCCGTTACTTAAAATGGCTTCGACACAAGCCAAAGCAGTGTTATTATCGGAGTCTTCATCATAAACCGTCACCTTGACTTTGGCGTCCAAGTCAGGAACAAAATACGAGATACTTGGGATTTCTTTCGTGTACGAGGACGAAAGAACGTAATTTGAATCAACGTCGATTCTCCCTGCTGACATAGGGCATAAAGTTGAAAATCCCAAATCACATAACGAGACGTTTTGTGTCACCACAGTTAGCCCATAAGCAATGACTTCGATGCTTGCTCTGACTTTCCCGGTGATGGTAGTGATTGCAGAAATATCAAATACGACCTTAGTATCGTTTGGAGTATAGATAACGTTGAAATAGGAGGCCGTAAGCTGAGAGTTTTTCATACATGTCAAAAGTGACGATGTTTCGATGTATGTGTCGGCAAACGTGGTATTGAAGTGAAATAGAAGAGACACAAAGAAAAAGAGATATCTTTGAAGAATCATTGTACCTGAGACGATTGATATTAGTGGTGTTTTGTTACTGTTGTTGTTATTGTTGTTGAGGTCCCCTTTTTATTTATTTATTTATATATGTATGGACTTTCCAATCCAGTACTCGCAAATCAAATAATAGGAACAACACCGTGTTAAAAGTCAAACAGAATCACCAGGTATCACAATGACTGTTTGATGTGATATAGAGAGGGGATATTGCTTAGCACTAGTAATCAAAGGCAAGGGTTTAGAATCCTACTTTTGTTTTTAACTATTTTTTTTTATTTTTTTTTCCCCTAGAAGTGGTTTTTTTTTTTACTAACAAGGCGTAGTTGTCAAATTTGACCAGAGCATCAACGGTGGTAACAGCGAACAGTACCCGGAGATCACCCAAAAGGGGGCGAAGGTGGGTGGGTGGTGGGGGGCTAGACCAGGATGGTGGGGAGGATGTTACAGTATTTATATATATATATATATTATTGTGTTATTACGGTTATTTATTAGGAGTACACACTCCATTCGTATAAATGTTCATGATCATTCAACACCGCCTCTTGACACATATCACATCACAAAGCCTTTGCTGCCACATCGCGGGGATTGGTAATTAACGTAACCTTGCCCCGATGGTGCACCCAGGGATATGGTACACCACGTACCCACACGACAGATACGATTCAATGGATTGAAGTGCTCATCTCACACCTTCAGAAACTGTCGCCACCAATACTCTCTGTATAATACAAGCACATTTACCCATCAATACAAAAGCACATTCACTCCCACTAAAATATCTATAAAGCCAATGAGGGTGTTGGGAGTTTCGACTTATCGGCACGTGATTAAGACTCCAATCTTTGATCGTCCCCACACAGCACCACTGATGGAATACCAAAACATATGTGTGTGTTGACTTCCTCTTCATCTATATATATACATGTGTGTGTATGTGTTTGTGTGTGTGTATTCCCAACCACCAATACTCTTTGTATGAATATGCCATCTTAATCGCTTGACTGCATCATAAACACGTGTCATTTCATGTGATATATACATCCCGGGTAATCCCCGACACACCCACCCAGACTGCTCATCGCGGAGTGTTATCGTTATTATTTGTCTACTGAAGGCAAACACCCCATACATCCCCTATCGTATATATATATATATATTATCACCCAACAGTATTCAGGAAATATATCTTCGCACGGAATCCTCTGGAAACCCCTTTTCAATCTTTACCACATCCTTTTGTTCCTTCCTTATATCCACTTCCCCCAATGTCATCATCTAATGACGCAAGGAAGGGGCCTCAGGCCGAGGCCATAGACGGCTATCAAATAGGAACTGAAATAGGTAAAGGCTCATTTGCTAATGTTTATAAAGGTGTAGTATTGGTATGTATTATAAATTCACTATCATATTAGCGTCATTTTTTTTTTCCATTGATTCATTTTCTTTGAAACTAACATCTCTCTTTTTTTTTTTTTAGAAAACTCACACGCCAGTTGCTGTCAAATCAGTATTGCGTACCAAACTCAAAAATAAGAAACTCCTTGAAAATTTAGAAATCGAAATTCAAATCCTCAAGACAATGGCTCACCCTCATATTGTGGCGCTCATTGATTGTGTTCAATCTGCAAATTATTTCCACATCATCATGGAGTATTGCTCGCTTGGTGATTTGTCATATTTTATAAGAAAAAGAAATCAATTGGTAAAATCACATCCCCTAATATCCCAACTATTGATTAAATATCCATCCCCAGAAAATTCCAATGGCCTTCATCGTATAATGGTTATTCATTTTCTCAAGCAACTAGCGTCTGCCCTCGAATTCCTTAGGCAACGTAACCTTGTCCATAGAGACATCAAACCCCAAAATCTTTTACTTTGCTATCCAGCCCATTCAAAAGAAGAATTCACCCAGAATCACTACGTTGGGTTCTATGACTTACCAATCCTTAAAGTGGCGGACTTTGGGTTTGCCCGGTTTTTACCAAATCAAACTCTTGCGGAAACCTTGTGCGGCTCTCCTCTTTACATGGCTCCAGAGATTTTGGGTTATCATAAGTATAATGCCAAAGCTGATTTATGGTCTGTGGGAGCGGTGCTTTATGAAATGAGTATCGGGAAACCGCCATTTAGAGCCAATAACCACGTTGAATTACTTAAAAAAATTGAGAACGCCCATGATAATATTTCATTTCCAGAGACTATCGAATTAGACCAAGATATCAAGAGAGTCATTTGTGGATTATTGAAGTTGAAACCAATTGAACGAATGAGTTTTAATGAGTTTTTCAATGATCGTTTGATTTTAGATGATTTTAGCGAAGAAGTAAATGATAGCCAGTTGTTGGACCATTCCTCAATCGATGAGAACTTATTCATTAGTGAATACTTGCCCCAGAATGACAAAATTAAACATAGCCTACCAATACAGCAGCAGTCCCCTCGCTCACCAAAAATCGTTAAAGCTCCTGATCCAGTCGTGGAATTACCAAAGCAAGAAAATCAATCGCAGCCCGAACAACAAATTAAACCACCATCAGAAACTCCAACGAAAAACTCACTACTTAAACAACAATTGGAGAACCATGGCTCAGTTGTCGAGAAAATCGAAACCTCTAAACCTCCTGGGATCATTGATTCACCCCGTGCTAGTAATTATCTGTCAGGAAGCAGTACGAAAATGAAAGGCTCGTCGAATTCGCTCAAGGCAAAAAGTAATGCCACCGAGCTTCTCAATGAGAGGGATTACGTCGTGGTTGAGAAAAAGTCGGTTGAAGTCAATGCGTTAGCTGATGAACTTGCAAATTTGGGGACAAATAATTCTAATAATAAGGTGGTTACTACCACTAAATCTAATGATAGACGGCGCAGAAGCTCCAGTTCGAGTCAAAAAAGACCGAGTTTTGGAGATCGAAGATTCTCAATCTCATTATCACCCTCTAATGCGTTGTCCAAAGCGATTGTTCTTGCATCAACAAAGCTTTGGGGTGCAAATACTTATCTGAGTAAAGAAATACCTAATTATGTCGTTAACGACTCACCATCCAATATCCCACAAGGATTCTCCCCATCCAATAATATATTCATATCCGAAACTGTCAACAATTCTCCAGCAATTGTTGGGACTCCAAATAATGCGCTTATCACTAGCCCCACTGCAACCAACAACAATGTAAATCCTGATTCTGAAGACTTTTTAACTAATCTCATTGTTCAATTAGAATCACTTGCTGCAAAGGCCCATGCCGTCAATCTGTTTGCCCACGTAAAGTACTCTCAATTGATTCCGTTCACTCCTTCTTCGTTATCCTCTGCCATTGCTGATGATAGTGATGATGAGGACCCAGAATTCTTATCCGAGAAGACCTCTCATTTACCTCCAGTGGCGGTGAAAAGTATTTCAGAAGAAGGTCTCGCTTTATATATCAAAACTTTGTCGTTGTTGGCCAAAGCAATGAATTTGACTAGTGATTGGTGGTACCTGAGTGAAAATGGGGCAGTATTGAAATCGCATTACAACGAAGGCTTTCAAGGTAATAATAACTTTGACAGTTCTTTGACTACCAGATTGAATTCGTTGGTGCAATGGATTAGAAATATATTCAATGATTGTTTGGATAAGGCTGATTTCATCAGGTTGAAGTTAAACGAAGCCAACCAAAAATTGGGTCTTGGAGGGCTCGATCCAGAGAGTAATTTGAACTCTGATGTGATTGCAGAAAAGTTGATTTTTGACCGAGCTTTGGAAATATCGCGAAATGCAGCAGTTAATGAACTTGTTGGTGAAGATTTGTTGGGTTGTGAATTGGCATATAGCACCTCGATCTGGATGTTGGAAGCTATTCTTGACAGCAACAATGATGGTCAGGCTGGTAAGAGTAGCGAAATCGAAGACGTGAGATTAGATCAGGAAGATAAAGCCATGGTCCAGAAATTCATTGTCAGTATTGGAAACCGGTTGAATGTACTTCGAAAGAAGATTGAGCTTATGAGCAATGAGGGTTCTACTAATTTGAATAAGTGAAAATGTGGTTTTATCTTTATCACACATTTTTGCTTTCTTTTTTTTTCTTTTCAATGTTATGAGAATCAGATCGGAACTCTCTGGCATATATCAGCCTTGCACATACTAATCATACTAAATTGTTTTGTTTTGCTTTTTTCTAATTCATTATTTTTTTATTGTTTTCATTTTCAAAGTCTATACTTAGATTACAGGCTACTTTTTCCGTCTCTTTTTAGTTCGTGTTACAAATTGATTCTTAACTATTACAATCGACATCTTTGCCATTTCTTTCATAATTTATGTTTGGTTAATAGTGTTTCTTCGTAGTTGCCGTTATGTGTCAACCCCGCGCCAGGGTCGCAAACCGGTGCCAAAAAGATCGAAATCACAAAAAAATTCATGAAAATCAAACAACATCAGACACAATTTGAAAGCGTACCAAATAGTTTTGGAAAGCGAGAAAAAACAACTTTGGAATTCCCAGCCACATAAACATCGAGTTCATTTTTATTTGGACTCATTTCCTAATTGACGTTTTGTTTTTGTTCTTTACCTTTGTTTGTTGTTGTTTTTCTTTCTTTCTTTTGTTTCCGCGATTCTAAGCTGTTATATTGCTTTTTGCTACATCTGGTTACCACTATACTTTAGCAATTCTATTTTGTGTGTGTTTTGTTGTGGACTGATTATGTTGGGTTCACACAAACAAACATCTCTTAACCAATTGACAATCTAAAAGTTGTTATATTATAGTCACACACCAGAGGTGACACTCTTTTGAAGAGCAGGGACTATCCCTGGATCCAATATCACTACCACCATCAAACATGAATGATAATAATACAAACAAAAAGAGAAACAAGATGGATAAGAACAATATGAATAATAATAATAATAATAATAATCGTGAAATCTCAAATAGTTCGCAGCAGCAACAACAGATTAAAAGTATTCCTGAGATTCTTTTGCCGCAAACAAAAGCCGATGCTCACGTCGCTTTATCTACACCATTCAACCTTCCAGCAAAGTCCAGTCCGATTCCGTTTATGAACGCCAAAGCCTTGCCTAGCGAAAACAAAGTTCTGGGAAATGAAGCCAGTGGTGTGATGATAAAAGAAGCCGACTTGGGGAGCTCATCATCACCAAAACTTATTCCGGCTGTAGTACCAGGGTCTCCACTATTTGCATCGCCGATGTTTTCTCACCAAAACAAATCAAGATCAAGAACCAATAGTATTTCGGGGCTTAGCTCACGTAATGGTAATAATAATAATAATAATAGCAGATCCTCGACAGTCATTGAAACTCGACACATTCAGCTCGAGTACGACCCAGTAAGAAAGCGCAAGCTTTTGAATACCTATGAAATTATTGGAGACTTGGGATCAGGACAGCACGGAAAGGTGAAATTAGCTATTGATACGGTTTCTGGGGATAAAGTGGCGATCAAGATCCTCGATCGTACTGGAAAATCAAAAGTAGGAGGAGGATACTATGGGAAATTAGTTGCAAGAAACGGTAGTGGGGCAGGGGTTAATAATTGGGATATGGCCAACGGTAGTGATAATGAAATATCATTTATGTCGGAAAACGAATTGAAGATCAGAAAAGAAATTGCAATTATGAAGAAATGTAATCATCGAAATATCGTCAAGCTACGAGAGGTGATTGATGACCACCGATTGAGAAAAATTTATTTAGTTTTGGAGTATTTAGAAAAAGGGGAAATCAATTGGCAAGTTGACGATGATTCAAAGAATATTGAACATTGCCAACAAGAATTGGAGAGGGAGTACATATACAAGCCTGCTCTTTCATTCAAAAAGGCACGAGCGGTATTCAGGGATGTGGTACTTGGGCTTGAGTATTTACATTACCAAGGAATCATTCATAGAGACATTAAACCTGCTAACTTACTTATCTCAAATGATAATATTGTGAAGATCTCTGATTTCGGAGTTTCTTTTTCCATCACTTTGATTGAAGATAATGAATACGAATTGTGCAAAACCGCCGGTACTCCGGCGTTCTACGCGCCAGAGCTATGTTCACTTGATAGAGAAATCAACTGCGGTATCATTAGTCATAAAATTGATATTTGGGCATTGGGGGTCACTCTATATTGCTTGATATTTGGCAATTTACCATTTTATGGGAAAAATGATTTCGAGTTGTTTGATCGAATTAATAAGGCGGAAATGAAGGTTTTAAGCTTCCAAGAATTTAAAGCGCTAGGGATCCCTGAAAATGACAGACTCCAACCGTCAGAATATGATGATTTTATTGATTTATTGGAAAAATTGTTGCAAAAGAACCCATACCAGAGAATCGATATTCCAGAAATCAAGGACCATGCATTTCTCAGAAGTAGCTTATCAACCCAAGAAGAAGCTTATAATTTTGAAAATAATTTGTTGATCAACTACCCGTTGGATTTCACCGAAAGCTGCTCTCCTGAACGTAATGGTGATGAATGCAAAATCGATGTAACTCAAGAAGAAATGGGCAATGCCATAACTGATATTGGTGGCAAGATAAAACTGAGTTTAAACAAGGTGCTTAATCTCACCGGTTTTTCATCAGCTTCATCATCCACCCCATCATTGACATCGAAAAAATCTGTACCAATGATGTCTCCGACCTCTAGTCCAAAACTCCAAGGAAACCTGACATCTCGTCGTCATAGATTATCAATTTCCAGTGTTTTTTCAAGAAAGAATGGCAGCACTCATAGCAGAAGTAACAGTACTACCAGTAGTAAAAAGAATAGCGGTGGGAATAATAATAATAATAATAATAATAATAATAATAATAATACGGTATACACTCCCTCTCATGTTCAAACTCTCAGTCATGAAGATTCCTCTTCGTCATTGAGGTCGCGATTTTCTATCAATTCTGATAACTCTTCTGATCCAAGTAATGGTAAAAAATCAAACCATGACCCAAATACTCTATCTCCACCGTTGTATATGCACAGCAACCTAACGAGCACATCATTCATTTCCCCATCTTTGCAAAGCGTTCAAATGATGGACCAATCACAAGATTACTTCAGTCATCACCCAGGATCAGAAAATAACAATAATAATGAAGATTATGTCGGTTCTAGATCGGGTTCTCAGATCAGTCTTCGCAGTAAAAACTTTGTGGTTCAATTAAATCAAGCAAACAAAACCGCGGACTCATCTACATCAATAAATAATTTGGCCAGTGGTAGCCATCGCCGAACCGCTTCCAATGGATCGGCCCAATTGTCTGATGCGTTCATTGAAGGTGGGTTTTTCGTGCACACTAAACCGGTGGCCAATACTTTGAATGGGATTGTTGAAAGAAATGATAGGAAACTTAGCGTTATTAGTGATCACTCGACTCCTCAATTGGCAGTAAATGAAAGTCCATTAAATTCCCCAGGATTGAAGAGTAACCACAGTGGCAGTTTCTTTGGGTCAGGAAGCAAATCCAGAAATAGCAGTTTTTTGAACGGTTACAACATTGGAATCACCTTACCGAGAAAAGGTTCCAATATTTCGTTGCCAGTCAATTCGAGTTATGCCTCTCTCAATAGTTTTGATGACGATTTGTTATATTCGCAGGCGGCTAATACTACTGATAGAATGATACGTTATAGTACTACTACTCCTACTGGGCTTCCTCCTCCTGCCACAGTGGGGATGCCACAAAATGTGTCAGGGTTTTTAAATAATGCCAACAGTGCCTCGGGATTCCTCAACAATGAAGTACAAAAATTTAGGTTTTTCGAAGACTCCATCAGGGAAAAAGTTTATGGACAGAAAAATGGGGATCTCTCGAAACTTGAAGATTACAGTATGAAGGAATCAATGTCGGGGGCGCTGGAGGCGGCGACGACTGCGGCTACTGCTGAAAAATTACCTAAAGGGATTTTTCCCACCACGGTATCTACCACCCAACGTGACTCCAATTATGTTGCTAGTAAAGCTCCTTCAGTGTCGACGATTAACGAAATTCAATCTGGACAAAATCTGGTGACGAATTTCCGGCCACCAAAAAGGGCGGATTCTGAAGGGGATGATGAGAGTGATAATACTGATGGAGATGATGAAGATGATGTTATACAATTCAATGCTGACAACTATCGTGACCGTACCGGTGGACGATCATTCTTTTTGAATGGGGGGAGCAGTGGAGAGAATAGCGATAGCGAATCATTTAATACCGTGAACCAAACGGAATTGAAACTTGTTGATAGTGTGGTGACGGTTCCAAACTCATTGATTTCCAAGTTGAACTCTGCTGACAATCTGAAATCCCCATCGCAAACCCAATTATCGTTGTTTAACAATATTAATCCTGATAACCACCACCAGCCAAAAAAGAAGAGAGATCACCAGCAATCTAAATTTCAATTTGGTGGCGATAGTGATGAATCTGATGATACCGATGATAGTAACGATGGTTATGTGAACGACGTTCCATTTGGAAGGCCTGATTTATTGAGGCAGCAACTCATGGCGCAACGAGCCTTTGGTGCAGGGGGGAGTCCTATTAGTAGAGCCCAAAGCCAATATAGCACTAAAAGCTCGGGAGATGATTCAGATCAAGAATTGACATTCAATTTTGCTTCAAGGAAACTGGTGGGGCAAGTCTAAGAATAAAGGTTCTTTTGTAATATTGATTTGTTCGTTTTGTGTTATTTTGCATTTTGTTTTTTTCTCTGTTTCAAAATCATCTTATTGGATGATATCTGATTATAGATTGAATTTTTAATTTCCCTTCTTGTTCATCTTATTTATTTTTCTAATTATTGTGTTGTTTTTGACTTGTTGGTTTGTTGTTTGTTTGTTTGTTTATTTTTCATTTTTTTTTTTTTTACACCAAAATGTGCTTGCTTTTCTAACCATAATAGAACAACTTGCACCGCACCACCTTTCATAATTTTTATTTTTATTTATATAACCAGGGGCATAATGGGTCATTTGTTTTATGTACTTTTAATTTCCAATCGACTTTTTTTCAAAAAAAAAAAAAAAATCACAAATCATACTTGTGTTTGAATTTGTAGAATGAGCTTTGGTCCTTTTTTTTTCTGGCCTTTTTTTTAGTTTTTTAATTTCTAATAGACTTTTTCCCTTGAGATCACAAACCGTAAATGTTTTTGAATTTGGAGAATGAGTTTTTACCTTCCCCTTCATGTCAAGATATTTTATTTGTATACGCTCCGGAGGTTTTCTTTGAGGGATCCTTTTATTAAGAGAGAGATCTTTTCTGCTCTACTCTACTCTGTTCTGTTCTGTTCTGTTTTTATTTATTTATTTGTTTGTTTGTTTTACCATCATTTAAAAGCTAACAAAACTCTCAATTTGAGAGCTTCAATATCCATTAATTCCTTTTGGTGGGTTGGTTCTCTCCCCATACTGCTAATTCTGTACGTATAGTAAAGTTTGATTGGTGCTACAACGAAAACGACGCGCGCGCTATTTTTATGCTATCTTTCGAGTAGCTTTTCGAATGGGGCCTTTAGAACGGGGCCTTTAGAGTGGGGCCTTTAGAACTGACTTTCGGTAATAATCATAATAATGAGCAACGCTTAAAAGATTTTTTTATAGATGTATAATTATATATTTAGTAATAAGTCGAAATTTTATAGGGAAAAAAAAAATAATAATGCTACACCAAAATATAGAGTACAAAAAGTACATGAGTATACGCTGATCATCATCATTAAATATTTATACACCGTCGATGGGAAGCACTTTTATAAAGAATTGACAAGAATTAATAGGAGAATTAATAACAATTAATAACAATTAATAACAATTAATAACAATTAGTAAGAGAGAAAAAATAAAGTACTGGCAATAAACATCAATCATTAATAAACACAAAAAAACAAGTCTCATATTTTTTCAATACACATCACCTTCAAATCCCCTTTTCGGGTAAAATATCTCTCCTCATAGATTATGGAAAATAGTACAACTTCACTCCAAAACTTCATGGGTTGATTTTTTTTTTTTTAATTCTGTGTGTGCTTCATTTTTTGTATTGTGACAGATTGAAATCTGTTCACTTCAATATGCTGTAGCTTCTTTTGTCGGGCTCGATTTTTTTCACTTTTGTATCACATCAGAGTTTCAGTTCTCCCACAGATTCTTTGCTCACTTTTGTTCACTTTCCCCAAGCTGACTATGCTTCTGGTGACCATGCAACAACCCAAACCGTGGACGATGACGACGATGCGGGTGTTCATTCACCACGCTGGTAGTACTTTGAGTCGCTGAAATGCTCAAATCAGTCAAGGTTGAAGTCTCGCTTAAAAACGACCCGTTACCGAGTGATGGGGCAAACCCACTTGATTCATTCACCGCGGTACTGGCGGTGAGCATCGAGTACGCCACACTATTCTGACGGTTCTTTTGTGATGATTGTGGCGGCTCTGGGCCAACCACAGGGCCATCCATGGCTTTATTCTTCGGGTTATTAAATAAATCAGAATAACATTCCTGTGGCTCCCCAGTAGAAACTTCTACTTCAAGGTTGGTATCGCTGGTATGTTTGTCAATGGAAAGTATCGATTTATGGAACTTCAACACTCTTGAGAAATCCGGATGCCGTTGGCTTCGTTGTTCAGGAGCCGCTGCAGCTGGAGGTGGACTAGAGCGGTTCTGGTGACTTTTCTCTTCATGAATTGGCTGGTCCATATCAGCAACACTTAGCGATCTTAAATTATGCTTCACATAGTTGCTGAAATTAGACGGTTCGGTCCTGGAACTTCTAAGAGAGTGGCCATGAGCAAAAATTTTCAATTTAGCAAAATGATTATGATGCATACCATGGGGGATAGTACCACCCCCTTCACTATCTGAAAAATAATCTTTCAGTTCCGTTTTAGACACAGGATCACTTATTGAATCAGTGGATGATCTCACAGTAGGTTGAACCGAGCCGCCACATGAAGGTCCTGATTTCACACGTTGGAGGCCGAGCATGCCATTATTATCTCTGGTAGACCCTAAAGATGCCTTCGAAGAGTTAGCATCCATAGCGATTTCCAAGTTGCTGGTGGAAATTTTATTGCCAACAGAATATTCCGACGAACGGTTTTTCGTTGGTTGCTCATCAAAGGCGACTTTTCTCAGCTGTTGTCGCTTATATTGCTCTTCTCTAATACATTCCTTGGCCACGCTCAATTTCTCCATTTCTTGAAGTTTCAATTTTTCCTGGAGTTTCCGCTCTTTTTCTTTGGCTTCCTGTTCAAAATGGATCTTCTTAAGTTCCAATTGCCGTTTTTTCGTTTCTGCTTCTTCTCTTGCGGCCATGGCAGCATAGTCGGCTTTAATTTTCAATTCAATCGGTGATTTCATTGATTCAACTAACTCAATGATATGCAAAAGATACATCGATCTCATCAACAATAGATTATCCATGACAAGCCCAGCAGTTTCATAAATCGTGGCAATTAGCTCATTAGAAGGAATTCTGATACCTTGATTGATATCTTCGATATTAAACGATAAATAACGCTTGCCAGCAACTTCTTTGTGCTTTTCAGCGGGATACTGTGTGTCGCAAATTCCAAATGACAAATTATCATATTCATCGGTATCGTACCCTTCGTCTTCACTATCGTCAACAAAAACATCTTCCTTTTCTTTCGCGGCTTCCTCATCAGTAAAACTTTGATGCTCATCCCCATCATCAAGGGATTTCGATTTTTCAAGTTTTTTGGACCTTAATAACCGGTTATATTTTGCCAACGCCCTGGCAATATAAAAAGAATGATCACCTTTAAAATTTCCAGAAACCATGGATCGAAAATCCCAGAATTTATCATTGAATGTTTTGTGTAACAGCTTTAATTCGCCAGTTTGCGCTTCATCTTGGTTCTTCTTTTCAAGTTCATTCAATTCACAATCCAAAAACTCAATATAGTTCATCACCGATTGCTCTTTCTTTTTCACCACCGCAAATAATACTTCGCTGCACAAGTCTCCTAACAATTGTATATCATATTGCGATGCCGCAATGTATAAATCGGTGACAATTGGTGCAATGGATAGTTTACCATTAAGCTGGCCGGTCAAGAAAAACTCTGAAAGAGAGCGGATAACACTCGAATGGAATGGCAAGTATAATGTTCTGGGAATGAGCAGTGGTTCAAGCAAAAAATGCAGTGATTTTTGGGATGATGGATCCCTTCCGGCACCCGCTTTATTTGCGTTTCCATCACTTTCCAATTTTCTCTTGTATTCATCAATTATCGTTTTCATTATTCTTGCTTCACTGGTACCGGCCCAACTTGCTTCTCGAAATGGGTTACTACCGAAACTCTGTAAAATATTCACCAGAGGATGGTGGGGTTTTGGAGGCAAAGATTCTTCCATGAGCCCATGATCTTTGTATCGGATCTTGTCTGAATACTTGAATACCACTGGGGTTTTCGCAGAAGTAGGTGGGAGTTCTGAAGTTCGTGACACCTTTGGTTTTGATATCGGTGACACCGGAACTTCTGGTGGAGCAAACTCTGGAATTGGTGAGGCCTGTGGCACGGTGATTGAGCCGGACAGGCCAGAGCTACGGTTCTCGTCAGATAAAGCAAGAGGTGGACTTTTGGTACTTATTGCACTTGGCCGCCTCAATGCATTAGGTAACGGACCCAAAAAATTGTGAGACGGACTACTCCCACTTAGATCATACTTAAGCCTGCTATCAATTAATGAATCAGAAGCACTAGAAGTGCTACTATTGTTAGAAATTACCGAATTTTTCCTTGATGAAATGCCTGGATAATTAATGAACTCTGACAAACTACTTTGAGGACTTGTTGTTTTATGGCTAAATGCAGATTTCACCTGTGACAAATGGGTGGTGGCGGCGTTAGCAGGATCCCTGGTTGGCTTTATCGTACTTGATCTGGATGGTGATATTTCAATACTTGGGGTATGAGCCGCATTAGAACTATCAGCGGTGGCAGGTCTTGGGATACCAGTCATACTACTAGCGTACGAGCTACTGGAGTATTTCCGAATAGTTTTTTCATTCCCAGGTCTGGTTAATAAGGTGAACGTCAATGGGCTCTTGAAAAGTTCCAATATTTCTTCTTCCATCAAGGCATCGTCAATATTAGCATCATTTTCCAAACTGCTGGCAATCGAGCTTATTCGATGACCTAAAGTGGCCGTCGATACCCTGCTAACGATACTTCTTTTCGAGTTATCAGCTTCTTCTGCTATTAATTTTTCCGTCAACAATTTAAGAGTTTTCGCGTACGCCACGCCAAGAATCAGTTGGAAATGGGTACCCCAGCGACTTAAAAGTACTTTCAATGTAATTGGAACAAACTCTTCATCGTACCCGATCATTTGGAAATCGCTGAGACTATCATTTTTCGGGGTTAAGTAGTGTTGAAAAACCGTACGGCCCAAAGCCACCGCGGGAGAAGAAAACGGAGCGGTTAAGTTTGCGGTTCCATAAATTGGTTTCGAGTCGGGGACAAGATATTTCACATAATTTTCAAACTCTAAATCAGTTTTTCTGTTGGCTTCATCTTCATTGTCATTTTCTTTTTCATATTCAAAACGTACAAAACTACTATCGTTTTCTGCGAATTTGCCAGCGTCAGATAACGGCACCATTTCCAAAGAAGAGTCAGAAAGAACAGATCTCTTGTACTCTTCTTTTAGTTTTTTGAAATTATCTTGTTGATGAGGACAGTATTTTGATTCTCCAAATTGCAAAATGCTACTAGAAAGGCTGAACATAACTGAGTTCCAAAGATTCTTGTTGGATCCTGGTGTAGTTAAAAGTACCAATTTTCCTCGAGATTGCCAATACTGTACTAATAATATTAAATGTTGGCCAACTTCATACATGGGAAATTTTGTGATTAATTTAGAGTAGCTCCCACTGGAAATATTGACCAAAAGCGGCAAAAAGTTTCCTTGTTGGTCGTATCCGGTGATCAATAGAGTGTTTTCACATACAAAAAATCCTTGAAGCTTTTTTAAATCTTTGGAAATCGGTATCCTAAGAGTTTTCAGATGGACTGCCTCCAGGCCCTTATGATGGCTTGACCAAACTTGTAAGACGTTGGTGGCGCTAGAAAAATAGAGTAACGCATCATTTATCAGACATTTTCCTCTCAGGGAGAAAGACAAGATAAATGAATGGGTATCTAACAGTTGCATTAGCGAACAGCATGCTTGGTCTACTAAAGATTTTGTAGATAGCACATATCCAAACACATTGGTTGATGGTCCATTTATGGTTTGACCACCGACAATAACTAAGCAATCTTCACAATGCAAGTTGTTTTGGGTGGGCGACGGGGTGAAAATCGAGCTGGCATCATTGATGACTAGCAATGATGAGTTATAACGACCGCATGAAGTATGAAGTTCAAGTAATTTCCAGTTACGGGAGACAAGGTCAAATTCCCACAAATCATCGAGGATCTCAATAGTATTTTTTGACAGGCGAGACACGCCACCAAATAGGTATAATTTTTGTTTAAGATAGACTATCGAGTGACAAAACCGAGGATCGGGACCTGGGGGGTTTTTAAGAGTATTATGGGTAATTTCTTCAACAAAGGTGGCATTCGATAGATCTTTGCTCATATTATTTGAATGTGGGGTCCCATCTAACTGTGTCCATTCAAGAGATACCAAATCTAGAAGGCAAAGATCATCAAAGATATTGATGTTTGACGAGAGTTTTTGCCCCAATATCTTGTTGATGCACTTTTGTTGGTCCATAAGACCAGATGATCCTCCATGGATAAATAGGTACTGGCCACCAATGGCCGAGGCCAGTCCAAATCGAACAATATCATTATTGTTAGTATGAGGAAAGGGGTTTTGGATCACCCTGCACTTTGGGGGGTGTTGTACAAGACAGGCCATTTCACGATTGATAGGAGTTGTTGGTGTTAGGCTAATATATGTATTGGATGGAAGATTTATTCCATGTTTTTAGTGGTGTTTGTTAGCGTGGTTTGTGTGTCTGGACCATTAATGATGGTGTGATTGTTTGGTATTATACCGTATCATACATGTATCTATATTATTATTATTTTTTTGACGTGTGTTGCAAAAATGTGTCACTTTTTGCTACTTTGTTATGTATTACGTAAGCGATTATTTGTCACGTGGAGGAGGGGACGTCGCGACATCACCAGAAAAAAACACACACCGCGTCTCTGTTGATGTTGTTCCATCCACAGATCGTCCTGGAATTATTGTCGTTATTATTTGCCAAAACCTCCCCAGCATATATCCTTGGCCACACCTCAATAATTATTATCGTGTGTGGGTCCGAACACCCGTTTCCTCTCTCCAGTTTTACTCAAGTCATTACTTATCGCGTACTCACTATTTATTATACAGCTAGTCGCGTTTGGTTCAAGAAAAGTAAATAAATAAAAATAACCTAGAAATATAGACAGACAAAAACAACAACAGTGAAATATGTCCACAAACCAAAATTACGCTTACGAGGAACAACAAGATGATGATGTACAAGGATCCTCTCAACAACAGCAACAACATCAACATCAACATTCGGCGCAAGTGACTACTTCCCAAGCTTCTTCTGTGCAACCAAGTATATCATATTACTACCCTCAACGCAGTGGTGGGATGTACGACCCACAAACGGCGTACGCTGCCTATCCTCAGTTGTACCAACAAATGGGACAAAATTATTATCAAAAGGATGACAAGAAACCTTCCACCCAAGCGCCGCAAACCACTAACCAAGCAGCTTCGATGACTCCTACCGCCGCCACTGTTGCTGCTGCCACCCCTAGTGTTGGGGTTGTTGGTGGCACTGGGCAAAATACCGGGGCTACTTCGGTGGCAGGATATCAGTATCCAATGATGAACGCCGCTGCTGCTGCTGCCACCGCCACTGGTTCTCCATGGATGCGTCCGGTGGTCACACAAGCACCAACAAAACCACGTATCACCACCACTTTTTGGGAAGACGAGAATACCGTGTGTTACCAAGTGGAGGCACGAGGAGTGGCGGTATCTCGACGTGAAGACTCGAACTTCATTAATGGTACCAAGCTTCTTAACGTCACCGGAATGACGCGTGGTCGTCGTGATGGGATTCTAAAGACCGAGAAGACTAGGTACGTTGTGAAGATTGGGGCCATGAACTTGAAAGGGGTGTGGATTCCATTTGAACGGGCATTTGAATTGGCGAGAAACGAGGGGATTGCTGATAGTTTATTCCCGTTGTTTGTTAGGGATATCAAATCGTTCTTCCTTAACGGGGGGTCGCTGGCCAATGCTTATTCTCCAGCACAGAATATGGCGGCTTATGGATATCCTTCGGGGCCGGTGGCGACCTCCACTCCTCAAGGAGTGGATGCTACCAGTAGTGCTTCTGCCACTGGGAATCATACAGGTGCTGATGTTGTTAACACTAATGCTAGCGGTACTGGTGGGAATGTCACGGGGGAGAATCCCGCGATGTATCAATACCCATATAACCAGTACTACTCTCAGTATTATCCGAACCAGCAGTACATGTACTATAATAATTATCAGTCCCAACAACCGCAAGGATCAGTGGAGAAGAAAGAAGAGAAATAAATAACTTATGCGTAGCTGTGGTTTTTTATTATTATTGTTATTGTTATTATCATTATTTAGTTATTTTTTATTTGGTTAGTCTGCGTTTGATGTTTTAATGGTTGGTATCTTTAATTTAAGAGTGTATATTTTATATTTTGATAATAGAGGATTGTTGTTGTTATTTTGAGGATCGTGTAGAGTGATGTGGTTATGGTGGTGATGGTTATAATTATAGATTTATGCGGATCGACTGCGCTAATCAACTAATGCCACCAGCCATCGTCAATCATTACCTGAAGTGAGACAGCAAAAAAACAAACAAACAAACAAGCATACAGGCAGTGGTTATCCGCTACTATCTACAGTGTTCAGTGATAGCGATATGTAATACAGTTTGCCATACAATATAACATCGGACAACACAATTCATCCATCAAATATATCTGTCAAACGACAATTATCCACTGTGCACACAAATAATCTCCGGTTGAAAAAAAAAAAAAAAAAAATTCGCTCTATTTTCCTTTGCAGACCCTTACCATAGACGACGCTGGACGCCCGTCAGCCTTGCATGCATCGTATAATCATGGATGTTATTATTATTATTATTATTATTATTACTATATCTATATATATATATATCGCCCTTAATCTCACTCTGAGACAAACTAATTTCTCCTTCATTTAATCACTATCAGTATCACTCAAATACAAACATCCACCAATGCTTCCTGTCGCTTGTCTTATCGCTGCTTTCTCATTGCTCTATCCAGGGATCCACGCCTCCACCGCCAACATCACCGCCGGTTCCACGGTTCCTGCCCTCGGTAAGTCCATCAACGTCGACTTCTCCTCCAACTCTTCATACTTCTCCACTTACGGCAGTGCTGGTAAGGTCGAATACGGTACAGAAAATGGTCTTGAGCTCACCATCGCCAAAAAATTGGACAATCCTTCTATCGTGTCCGATTTCACCATCATGTTCGGCCGTGTCGAGGTGATCTGCCAGGCCGCTCCAGGAACCGGGATCGTCACCACTTTGTACTTGCAAAGTGAAGATCTTGATGAAATCGACATCGAATGGTTAGGTGGCGATACCAACCAGGTGCAATCGAACTACTTCTCTAAAGGTGACACCACCACTTACGACCGTGGTGGATACCATACCGTCAGCAACCCTCAAACCACTTTCCACAATTACACCCTCGATTGGACTGAAGACCAGCTCCAATGGTACATCGATGGTACTTTGGTCAGAACTTTGTTGAGCACTTCATCTGAAGGTTACCCACAAACCCCTAGTAAACTTTATATTGGGTGAGTATTATTTTTACTTTCATTTTTCATTTTTGTTTTCTTTTTACTAACAATTTTTAGTACTTGGGTTGGTGGTGATTCAAGTGTTGACGCTGCTGGTACTGTTGAATGGGCCGGTGGTGAAACTGATTACTCCACTGCTCCATGGAGTGCTTATTTCAAAGAATTGGTGGTTACCGACTACTCTACCGGTTCTAGTTATGAATATACCGATACTAGCGGTGACTGGACCAGTATCAAATCTAATGGTGGTACTATCTTGGGTAACATTGATGCTGACGATGCTGCTGCTTCATCCGATGCTTCCAGTGTTGTCTCTTCCTCTTCTGCTACCTCTTCATCTGCTGCTGTCTCTTCCTCTTCTGCTACCTCTTCATCTGCTGCTGTCTCTTCTTATTCTGCCTATGCCTCTGCTTCTTCATCGGCTGTCACTTCCTCTTACGAAGCATACTCATCTTCTGCTGTTTATTCTTACTCTGCCTATGCCTCTGCTTCTACCTCAGCTGTCGCTTCCTCTTACGAAGCATACTCATCTTCGGCTGCCTATGGTACAATCGCTTCATCTTCTGCTGTTTATTCCGCTGCTTCTGCTGAAGTCTACTCCTCTGCCTCTGCCTCTGCCGTCTATGGTACCACTTCTTTGGATGCCGAATCCTTCACCACCGAGGCCGCTGAAACTAGCGCCGTGGTTTCCTCATATCACAGAGTGTCTGCCTCTAAGGTCTACACCGCTGCTACTGCTGCTGCTTCTAACTCTTATGCAGTTTACACCACCGCCGCCGCTACCATCACTGGTCAAAGTACTTTGAGCGAACAACTCACTTACGGTTCCGGAGAAGCTTCCACCACTTTGTCGATCCAACAAGCCTCTTCTGGTTCTGGTCTTTTGAAGAGTAAGAACTCCGTCAACAATGTTTTCAAGTTGGCTGCTGGTATGATGGTGGGCTTATTCGGTGTTGCTGCTATTCTCTAAGCTTTGAGAATTTCACAATACGCATTTCATCATTAGCCTTCTTTTTCATTTCCTTCTGCATTTGTTTTTGTTTTCATTTTCTATTATTATAAGTTTATCATTTCTTTCCATAGATTGGAAAGTTCTCCCCACCAAAAAGTTTATATTTTTTTACCTCTACACTTAGTTTAATATTTTTGCATCGTTTTGCTGTTTTGTTTTATTATCATTATTTTTTCCTTAGCTTATTTTTAATATATTCTTGCATTGTTTTCTGACTTAACCTTTTATAACAAATATTATTGGCATTGGTTTTTTTTTTTTTTTTTGCTTTTTGAAGTTATTATTTTAGAAAATGTTATTATTTCAACAGATGTTATTCGTTTGTTGTTTTTTTTTCAATTAATATCTCGAATAAATAAAGCATTTCAACAAGTAATATATAGCAGGATTAATGTTCTTTTAGTCCCTAACATTCTTATTTTGGATTTTTTTATTTCCCTAAACATCTCTTCTATCCATGCTCATTCTTAAGTTCTTGGTTATCTCTTCTATCGTTGCTCATCTTAATTTTGTAGTTATCTCTCATTTCCTGAGCATCCCTTCCATCCTTGTTTATCTTAATCATTATTGTTCTGTTTCTATTACCCTTTTGATTATTTCACTGTAAAAGGATTACCAATAGTCTTAGTTACTTATTATCATTTTATATGCCTAATCAACAAACAAAAATTGAGATAAAATAGCTTACAAACGCACTTCTCGTACCAGTGCTCTCTATTGATGGTTATCATCAATAATATCAATACCACCAAGCTCAACCACCACTACCAATGGCCACTGACATCAGCACAGAGCGAGTATTTTTTTTTGATAAAAAGTAGTTATAGATCCTAGATAATCTACAACTGAAAAAAAAAAGAAGAAATCATCAATAGCGATTTTATTTTTCAGGATATGTATTTTTTGTGTAGTAATTAGTTACTCCCGTGGGGAAAAAAGGTATTAAAAGTTCGTAGCCAAGAATTGAAGTGGTAAAGGTAAATGAATAAGCCGAAAAAATAATGATAAACAATAATAATAAGAAGAATAATGATAACAATAAAATCCTCCTTCCATCCGTGTAATAAAAAAAAAAAAATATTGAAAAAAAAAAAGGGAATAAGATATGCTGGGTCCAATAACAATAACTTGATAAATTAAGATTTTTTTTTTAAAAGAATCATCTCCCAGCTAGCTACTATGAGTCTTCAAATGTTGGCCCAAATTATCACTTCTGCTGAACTTTTTCCCACAAATGTTACATCCAAATGGTTTTTCTCCAGTATGCAACGATCTGAAATGTCTTTTCAAATGTTCCTGACGTTTGAATTTTCTAGGACACAAGGTACAGCTGAAGATCTTGGTGGGATCATATTGTAAGCTCGGTTTCCGACCACGACGGTTCGGCTGTTTCACAAATTGCGTACCACCAGATGACGAATTAGGTTCTTCGATCTCCGAACGTTCCTCTGGTGATGGGGTGCGAGAATCTATCACCGATAATGGAGTGCTAGTATATGGTGAATGTTGTTGTTGTTGTTGTTGTTGTTGTTGTTGTTGTTCTTGTTGTTGGATATGGTGTTGATGAGGAGAGGCAATGATTATCATGCTAGTTAAAGAATCAGGCAGGTTCCCCAATGATTTATTAGCATTGAGATCACTCACCACCGTTCTCTTTGGTTCATCAAAAGTCTCATTCGACGTGGAATAAATACTACTGGCCCCCGTGGTATTGGCTGAGAAAACAGAGGACGCTCCACCATTCAAAGAGTTCACAGTACTGAGATTTTCAACGCTGGAATTGATGGATCCAGCCCGATTACGCGCGGCGTTGACAAGCTCAGAATAGGTTTTCTGGACAATCATTTGATGTTCAGAATAAATCGGTTGCTCAGCAAAATGAGGTGATTGGATTGGTGGTACTTGAATTGAAGGTCTTGGAAATTGATTTGGGAAATTACCATTTTCACCGCTTCCATCATCCAGAGAAGATTTATTCCTCTTGTTCAAAATCGGCGATTTAAGTTTAGCGGCCATTGAACTTATGGAACTCTTATGTTGGAATTCGCCATCATTACTTTTTTTCCTGATCAATTTTTCTTTCAAGGTAGCTTTGGTAGCAGCACCAATTTTTCTTGATGAATCATTTATATCCAGTTCACTAAATGTAGACTCTTCTTCACCCCCAATGACTTCAGTTTTGCTGTTCTTCTTTTTAACCATCTTGTAACTGACATTGTTGAACAACGCTTTGTAATTTGGAGTATCAACCCCATCACTCGCCAAATCCTCGTCAGAATCCCGCAAAACATCCGACCCATTCATATCGTTGGCCTTTGCATCAAGAACCAGCCCAAATTCCATAAAATCTTCGGTGGTCGTTGCCAATGGTAGAATCTTGTTGATATCATTATCTAAATTGAAATCAATTGATTTTGATGCTTTAAATTTGAGAAAATTGTTGAAAGAACTCAGTACCGGAGAGGTCAATTTAGAAGGATTAATAGTGGTACCGTTTTTTATCCCTGAAACTTCTGATGGTTGTTTTTGGTCAATGAAATTCTTGTCAGCATCATTGATGGCTTCAGGGCTTTGATAGTTTGACGATTTCGCATTATCGAAAGGATTACCATGAGGTTTCCAATTATCACTATCATTCTCATCCCCAGAAAACTTCGCCAAATCTTTATCATCCAAAAAATCTCCAAAATTTTCGCATTTTATTTTATCATCTTGATTGATTTTCTCGTTCCTTAACCCATCAACAAACGAATTCACGCTTTCATTGTTGAAAAAATAATTTTTTCCTCCTGCATCAAAACCAGTGGTTGGATTGAAAGATTCAGAATCACTAGGTTCTTCACCAGTGCTCAAAAGTGATAGTACAAACGAATTATCAACATTGTTATTGTTATTAGACGACATCTTCGTGGATAACCCCGAAGGTTCTTCGATTTTTTGGGCCACAAATTTGTTAGGAATTTGCAAGTTGGTGAAGCTGGAATTAACTGGAGAAAAGCTGCTACTGTACATTCCACCATTTCGCAAATTATTGAGCGATGGTGGAAGTTTCTTGATGGCATTATTAATTGGAGTGGCGATTGGAGTATTGGTGCTCGAATTCATTATGTGTGGGTTATTATTGATGCTCGATGATGAGTTATTAGCCAAGGAATGAATAGAGGTTGATGAAGCATTCAGTAATTTTTTATGATCCACCAAATCATGATGGGAAAGGTTGGTCAATGATTGTGAACTCAAACTCTGGGATTTTTTATGAACTTTTTGAATAGAACTTTTAGCGGTGCCAGATTTCTGAACCTTGTGGGATTTTTTCTTATTATCGTTAGAGAAATCAAGAACTGAGGTTTGGAAAATTGGGGTTGATAAATGATCGTTCATCTTGAAATCCTTTGTGGTATGAGGGATATCTACACATAACGGAGGAAACTTTTTCTTAGAGGATGCTGAAATCGGGGTGATTGGCGATTGCAAGCTAGTTTTCCCCATCATTGTGCAAAGTGAGCCTTCCCGATTATGTTTTGCTTTGGATTTATCTGCAGTAGGAATTCGAAGCGGTGTGGGTTTATTTTGTTTGTAGGAAATCCCGCTGGTAATGAAATTATCATTGACAGAAAATGTGAATGTCCGGCCTAGCGAAGACAAACTGCCATTTGAGGTTCGGAAATCTAACCGTTGAGGCTTCTCTGTTTTGGGCTGTAGTTTTTTAGGATTATTGGTATTAGTTTTTGGCTCTGGCTCTTTTTTGTCATTAATATTATTAATATCATCATACTTGAAACCAATGTCATTATCATTCTTAATATTATTGTATAGATCATTACTCATATCAAAATCACTCAACGCTAAATCCTCAGGAGGATCGATATTTCTGTTTGGTGAGATCGTGCTTATGACACTGAGGTTATCGTCAATCATGAGAGAGTCGTGTTGTAATTTTGACGTGGTAGTAAAATGTAATGGAGAGCTCATGGCCGAATGACTAGAAGTCAAATCATGAGGCATGATGGTGAATTTATTATTGTCATTATGGTTAATTTCCGAGCGGATACAATCACTATGATTGCCCCCGCCATTCATAAATCCTGTGAAATCGTTTTCTGGTAGATCTATTGCCAGGGAGGTGGCAAGAATACTTTGGTTGTTTTGTAATAGATAAAAATTGTCTTGTTGAGAGGATGATGGAGCTTCTGCGGTGGAGGGAGGTGAAAGCGACATATGAGAATTTGGAGTAAGCACTGGGGCTTCATGTTGGTAGGCGTTAGGAGACGAGCCTCTGGAATTATTATTATTATTATTGTTATTACTATTACTATCGGATGCCATTGTGGAGAGCGAAGAATGGTGGTCCACGTTCAAGAGGTTGACACGGGAATAAATTTGGTTCAAAAGATAGTCACTATCGGCACCCAAATTGGGTTTATCGGGGTTATTCATCAAGGATGTGCTCTCTTGAGGGAACACGAATACACTATCGATACCCAATTGTGTTGAAGAGGATGGAGGAGAGAACAAATGAAAGCCCGAGCAGTTCTCACTTGCCATTTTCTGTTCTGTTTCAAATGAGAAAGATCGGAAATATTTTAAGACCCCGTCAGAAAAGGCAACCAGAAAAAAAAAAAAAGCTAAAATGTGTATCAGGTTGTATGTACTATTTGTTGAATATCTTGTGGTGAGCACAACGAAATGATATCAAGCAAACAGAGAAAGCAATTATTGATTGTATTGCAGTTGGATGAGTGAAAACAACAACACCGAAAAGAAAAATTAAATTAAATTAAATTGTTCAAACACACCATATAGGTTCCTGGTAGCCGGATCTACCAAACTGCGTGCGGCAAAAAAGATAAAACACCGGTTACGCAATGCTGCACGTCAGATCACCTAATGCGATAAGAGTATTTATTATGGCTGTTGTCTTCGTATTAATATTATATTATTAACATTATTATTATCATCATCATCATATCTACAGTAACAACAGTTTTTGCAAGCAGCTGCTGTCCAATAGTGTACCGTCTCTGAACCCACTCTGTTCCCGCATGACCACCAAATATTCTCTAAGACGCTCTTTTTAAGCGCAATAACATGAAAAAAAAAAAAAAGTGAACTTCGGCTCCCGCAAGATCATTAGATTTTCAATAGCAGTATACCAACTAAATATTGGAGGAAATAGTAGCTAATTAGTAATCCTAAAGTGTACTAACTCAAGTAGTGAAATCCATCTTCCTAAACTTCGTTTAAGCAACAAGTCATTAATCATAATCAGGAATTCCTAACTCCCGTCTAAGGTCAGAGGAATTTATCCCATTTTCTCGTGCCAAATACCCAACTAATGAATCCACATTATCAGTGTAGCGCTCTGATTCCAACTGAGTCTTAATGAGACTCAGTTGCATTTGCTCGATCCTTGCGGGATCATTTAATTGTAATTCTCGGACCCTGGATAAAAGCTCCTGATGCTCTTGTTTCAATTCCTTAATTTCCCGTTGAAGTGATATTCTGGTGATATTATTTGCACCATCTTTATCATTGGAAATATTTTCTTCTCTTTCCTTTCTAGCTACATTAATTGCAGATACAATCTGCCTCTTGTCGTCTTCTGCTTCCCTAATATTTTCTAATAAGCGCCGATGTTTGACAATCATATTTTTGGTCAGATCGTACTGGAAACACCAATATAGATTCATAGATCCACATTTATCAAACTTCACAAGGTCTTCATCTAATAACTGTTGAAGAACATCTTTAATTTGCATAGAACTGATCCCAGTTTTTTTGGCAGCGGTTGTTTCAATTTCCTTTATTGAATAGAACGAAAAGTCATCCGTAAAAAATTGAAGAAGCTTGTCTCTTTTTTCTTCAGCGGTAGCTTTTTTCTAGTAATAGGTTAGCAGGTAATATTTCCAATGATTGCAAGGTAATTAGAAGTTTCATTTATATGGTATCGGTAATTTTGTTAACCATGCAAACTAGATCGAGTTTGTCAAAATGTAAATGCTATCTTTACGTTTACTATGAAGAATACATACCACTGCCATTTTAAAAAGTATAGGCGCTGTAGTGAAGAACTTTTTTTTAGTTGACGCTCTTTTTTTCTTGTAAAAATTCTTTGGATTCACCAACTTTTATACAAGAATAAATTTCCAGTTTTCTGTTTGTTTTGTTGTTGATAACTATTGTTTTGTCTTTGACAGTATGCGTTAGGACGCATGTGTATGCAAATATGGCATGTAATGTCCTCACCCCCCTCCAATCAAAATGGGAAACTGAGGAAAACAAAAATGAACTTGACAAATATGTATGTATCGAAGATAGAGCATCATCCATCAGAAGGACAAAAAAAAAGAAGAATTTGCTCAAGAACTTTCTTTTTCAACAACTGCAATATCTTAGATAAGAATTAATACATACGATGTCCAAACGTCAACAAATGCGCTCGCGAGACGAGTTGAAGCAGATCATTAACTTGCCAGATAATCGAAATGAATGTGGTGAATGTAAAACTGCCTTTCCAAGTGAGTATAAAATTGATAGAAAAGAATAGGCGCAATTGTTTATTTGGAATAATATTTTCTTCAAGGTCACGAATTCTATTTATATGCTCAGTGTTGTTTTCAATATTCAAATTATGGAGTATATGATTGGTCGCGAGCGGCGTTTTTATTATTACCTGAAGAATTCATGATATTATCATCCATTGTGAAGCCTGTGAAATTTACTAACACTCTGTTTCTTTTAGCATGGGCAAGTTATAGTATTGGAATTTTTCTCTGTGGTCGTTGCGTTTCTTATCATCGTAAGTTGGGATCTCATATTACCAAAGTCAAATCACTCACCATGGACACTTGGTCCGAGGATCAAATCTCCAATTTACGTCGTATTGGTAACAAAAGGGCGAGCAAAGCTTGGAATCTGAAGAAAGTTCCATTCCCATTTGATGAGGATGATTCTTCAGCTATTGAAAAATGGTTTCGTGAAAAATATGTCTTGAGGAAGTACTGTTCTGATGACCCAAACTTAACGTTGGGCGAGGATGATGCATTTGAAGCTGACGTCCAGGAGAAGCCACGTCGTCGATCTAAAGGAAATGCTTTCTACGAATCTGATGAGGATAATGTTGATTATGAGCATAAAAATTCATCTAGTGGAAGGTCAAGACGCACTGGTTCAAGAAATAGATCTTCATCAATTAATAACGATGATATGTTTAAAGATGATTTGTACAGCAATACTGGAGGTCAGGATTCTAAGGACTACTATGACAATAATAGTGGAAGGTCCAGTGGCAAATCTTCCCGGTTTGGGGGTCTCTCCTCCCGGTTCTCAAAACCAAAGTTCATGTCTAGTGGCTCAAAAAAGAAAGACAAATTTGATTCCGAATCGCTTCCTACCTTGACTGGTCGTAAAATAACTAAATTCGAAGACGAAGTTTTCCATAAAGAAGCCATTAGATTTGCCAAGAAGACGGGAATTAGAGATATTGATTCAATTATCGAAGCGCTTGTTTTATCCAACGGTGATAATTTTGCTGCATTTGAGATCATCAAGAAATCTAGAAAAAAATCACGTAATAAATCATCATCTTCAAATCCCTCTAATGATGATAAGTCAAGAAGTGAAAACAGTAGTGAAAAGAAACCTGCGTTACCTCGACGTACCAATGTCGATAAACCAATTGAAAGTTCTACCGATTGGGCCGATGGTGACAATCTATTGGAGGATGATAATATCATTGATGTCGCTGATAAAGTATCGCGTCCAGTTGAAGAGCTATTCGATGGCGATGGAGTTCAACAACCACAATCTCAGCAAGCTACTGCCATGATTGATCCAAATAGAGGAATAATCTATACTACTCCTGCTCAACCGCAAGCGTTCGTAATGCAACAAACCGGAAATCCTTTTGCAACTGTTCAGCAACAGCAGCCAATGATCACTGGTAATCCATTTGCAATGCAGCAACAGCCAATGGCCACTGGTAATCTTTTTTTGATGCAACAACAGCAGCCAATGGTTACCGGAAATCCGTTCATGCAACAACAACAACAACAACAACAACAACAACAACAACAACAACAACAACAACAACAACAACAACAACAACAACAACAACAACAACAACAACAAATGTCCGCTACAGGTTTCGGAATTACAAACTCGATATTCACAGGGACTGGCTCCTCTACTCCATCACCTTTTGGATCACAATCTCAACTACCTTCATTCGGCAACCCTCCAAGTACTGCTACATCATTAACCACTGGTGATGCTGTTAACAATGGAGTTTCTAGTAAACTATCTCTTAACCAGTTATCACAATTAAAACAGCAGCAGACCGCTCAAAAACAGCAGGAACAGTTCATGCAGGTGCAACAACAGCAACAAATGTTGCAAGCCCAAGCTACTGCTATGGCTCAACAACAGCAATTCCAAAACCAATTAGCTCAACAACAACAACAACAACAACAACAACAGACACAGCAGTTCCAACAAACTGGTTTTGGACAACCTCAGTTCCAACAACAAGTGGCAAACCCATTCCAAATGACCGGTGCCCAGCAGACAGGATTTGGCCAATCACAACAATTTTCATCCCAAACACAAAACACTTTTTTCTGAATAGTTCTTCCTTTCTGATATTTGTATTCTTTCACTTCTTTTGATTAACTTACGATAATTAACTTATGATAATTATATATATAATTCCCATTCTTTAATAATTCTTTTCTGAATTTCTCCAAAACAAATATTTCTCAAAACTTACAGCACGTTTTTTTTTTCCATTCTTTCACATCAAGCTTTTTAGTTATTCACTTTATTGTTGTTCTTTTTTGTAGTTCTCTGATAAATAGTAATAATCGACATTTCGTTTAAAAGCTGAGTTTCACATCCAATCCTATAATAAGAGAGTCCTAGATGAGAAAATTTAATGCAAATCCACATGGGCAAGAGATAAATTGCAACCACCAGGTTTTATCACACTGTAGCACCACAGTATTATTTCAGGTAATTCTTACACCCTAGTAAATTCTAAAGGAAAATGAAGATAATTATTATTTCATGCATGTTGAGTAGGCCTGTGCGGCAAGTGACCGCTGTTTACATCCGTCCGGGGCTTCTTCTGGTAAGTCTTTGCGCTCTCTTTCTAAGCGCAGACCCCTCAATTTGGCAATGATAATATATATCTAGCAGTATCTTCTATTTATTTTTTATAATGCTGCTCAAATAGATACGAACTGACTAACTACTACTGTTATAATATGCAATCAGCTGTTGCCACAGACAAAGACATTGGGGATATCAGATCGCCAATCGACATTGATAAGTTATGCAAATTCTTATCGGGTTGTTCCAATTTGAGTTCTAATCCCAAAATCCATCTTGGTCCTTTGAGCTCATTATCTATTTCTCTTCCTGTTAAGATTAATCAATTTAAATATGGTCAATCCAATCCCACATACTACATCCAAGACGCAAACCATAACAAATATATCCTCCGTCGAAAACCTTCTGCCAACTCCAAGTTATTATCCAGAAAAGCTCATAATATCGAACGAGAATTCTGGATTGCATACGATATTGCGAATTTAAACATTACTGAGAACTTTTCCATTCCTGTGGCCATGCCTTTGGTACTAGTAGAGGATGAACAGTGTTTAGGTATGGTTTTCTATATTTCTGAGTTTGTCGAAGGTTTTATATTTCATGATCCTTCGATGCCAACATTGACGAACTTTGAAAGAGATAAGTGTTGGGAAAGTGTGGTTCAAGTTGCTTCACAAATTCATCAAGTACCGGTAAGTGGATTGGTCCATTGTTTCCCTCAAAGGGGAAAAGCGCCAAAAGGAAATTTGAATTATTTCCAAAGACAGATCAAATCCTTGGCGGCAATTCATAAATTTCAATCTTCTCAATCCAACACCCCTCCAATATACGGTTTTGGAAAACTTTGTGACCTCTTATCTCACAATTGTCCTCCCGATCCTCAATTGCCGGTGTTAATTCATGGAGATTTCAAGATCGATAACTTTATCTTTGATTTACAAACCTATAGGATTATTGCGGTATTGGATTGGGAATTATGTACCATTGGTAATCCGATATTCGATTTAGCCAACGCTTTGCAAAACTACTATTTTCCAAGGGCCTTCAATTCTCATTTCTTGGGTATAGATTTGTCACCAGACCCCAAATTTGTAAATTTAGTGTTGCAGAAATATTATCAGATTGTGTGCAATCTCTGGCCTAGTAATTCAATCACCAAGGACGATGGTAACTTATTCCTATGGATAACTCAGCCAAGAATGACTACTAACGAAGAATTGAATCACATCAATAATGGATCTTCATCTTTTAACACCTACAAAGATATCATTGGTAGTTTTTACGATTCTCCATTGGAGTCCTCCAGTGTTTTGTTCAAGTACTGGATCTCAGCCAAGGCGTTTTCTTGTTTTAGACTATCAGTGATTATTCAAGGAATTCATGCTAGAGTGATTAATGGCACAAATAGTAGTGGTTTTGCCGAGAAGTTTTCGGGATCATATGGCGCTTATTCAAAATTGGGGTTATCATTGATGGATGCTGGGATTGACGAGGGTTGCCTCGGTACCGGTACCGAAAAGGAAAAAATTGATTTCAACCCTAAATTGTGAAGTTCGGCCAAAATTGCTAACCTTAATATTTTGCAGGTGTACCTTTTGATATTTTGCAGATATTCTTGATACTTTAAAGATATGCCTTTTGATATGTGACAGATATACCTTTTGATATTTCTCAATCACCAATATTTTACTCTTTATCTTGTAGTTACAAAATCGGAACTTTTGAGGGAATTTCTGTAGCGTAATTTTAGGTACGTTTACAAGGTTCTTCGGTAACAATTCCAAACAATGCCTTCGGGTAAATCTCAGATCTAAAACAAACCGCTTGGTTATTGTAACAGAGAGAAGCACGTGTGGGGCTAACTTCGTGTTTCAGCTGAGGCGCCAGTGCGTAGCGATTAGATTGGTTATCCATTACCAGTTGAAGCGGATAGATAAATAGTGGTGTAATAAGTTGTTGTGTCAACTTGGCCGGCTCTTGTATCTACAGGTTAGATAAGATCACAGGACCATAAGATCCTTTGGTAATATAAGCTTCGTTTCATGATAAAGTTTAAACCCCTTTGATATTCCGAGTCGAGAACATCCAGAGTCAAGAGTTCTAAGAGATCCACAGGATGATCGGCGTTCTCTAGTGCAACAACCATACTACCTTTCAAGGCCTGGATGAAAAAACCAAGCTATTTGTCCTTCAGCGATTAGCTAGCCGACCCGAACAAGTCCCTTCGGGTACCCAAGCGTCTGTTGATGAAACAAAACAAACCGATGGATCTTTGAAGGGTGACTAATGTGGTCCCGGATCGGCTGTTGCCGTCCTTGGGGCATCAAGAAGTGTGCACGTATCAGCATTTCCGATGCGGTGGGCACCGCGGTTTTTTTTGGAGGAATTTTTGTAATAAAAGAGAAATTTACACAGAGTTTTGTCAGACATCCTTCGCCCTTCCCCCAATTTCCGTTTCCACATCAGTCTTCTGGAACCAAGCTCCAGTGGGTAATTTATACATTTGCATTTGAAGGCACTTTCAGTTGGCTCCATATATAGCTTGAACCCCAATTGTGTTGTTGGGAACCGGACTGATTTTCCTTGTTCCTTTTTTACTTGATCATTACAGGTCATAGATTTGTGCTCTGCGACTGTTAGGAAGTTTCATGATTTTGAATGCATTAACAAAAGTAAACGACCTAATATAATTCACAAGACTATTATTCTCTTCTTAGGTGGGTTGTGTCCGGAGAGAATATATAAATACATCTATTCAGCTCATTTCATTTATTTGCCAACTTGACGAGGAAGTCCGAACCTCTGCTCTTTCATAATCTCAAAGGTTTACACTGGTCTTGCCAAATCGCATACGTCCATCCATATATGACCAAGCTCATTTCCCAAACCAACGTCACCATTATATTTTAGCCCTTGAGGCCACTGTTGTCAAATAATTCCAAATATCAATAATAAAAATGCAGCACCCCAATACATATGATATATATGCAAAATATAATCCGCCAAAGTATTACGCCAATGGCTCTCCAAGATTAGAACTTCGTTATCTTCTCCGTCTACGTCAAAGTCTTATTGACGAGAACCATTATATCGTCCTGCAGTTCGAAAGCCAGTTGCATCTAATAAAGATGCGATTTGAAGTGCAGGTTTATTCTTCACAGAGTTGCCTTGAGATTATGATGTTTCATAACAAGACCTCAGCCAAGAATATGTTGTGGAGATTGAGCGATATTAACAATAAAGAAGAAGAGTACAGTGACATAGTTAATTTCGGGGACGACGGGGAGCATTTTAACCGTAACGATGTATTAATTGATGTTTTGGGTATCGAATCAGATTTGCTCAACGTGAATATAGATGGAGTATTTAATGAGAATGGCCAGCGGAAGAATTCAAATAATTCAGACACCAACCGTAAAGGAGTGATATCAGATTCTGGAAATAATGATATTAGAAATGCATATGGTGGTCACCATGATGAAGATTTTATTGAAGAATTTCGTCAAAAGTTTAAGGATCGGTTAACTGCCCAATTGAAAAGCATCGTCGAATCATCCAACATTGGTAATATAATGAATGCTGATGATTTTATTTCAAAATTACTGGACGCAACAATTGAAGAATTGGAAAGATATCATGAAGAAAAACAAGCAAGCGACCTCGTTAATCCAGTTAATGAAACTGGGGCGAATAATAATACCAATTTATCATCACCACATCAAACCCCACCTAGATCAAGATCACTCAACCAGATCTTAAATCCTATTCCCCAGGGTACACAACAAGAATTCGTACCGCCTGTACCCCATATGGGACCACAGCCGCCATATCCATCACAACTTACACATCCTCCACAACTTCTACATCCACCATATTCATCCCGTACGTCACATCCATCACATCCTCCACATCTAACACAAGAGCAGCAGCCTCTAAAACCCTCACAACTTCTACAACCTCCGCAGCTACCACAAGAGCAGCAGCAACTACCTACACAACCACCACAACTATCACAACCACCACATTCACAAACTCTTAGTGTTTCAGAGACTCAAAAAAATAAAGAACGTTCCACAAAGATTCCTATCTCCAAAATTGTCAGCCAAAACGGTAATTTCGAAGATTATTTGCAGAAAAGCAGAAACCCTCCGGCTATTGAATCTTGGAGCACTCCAGAAGCTGCCAATGATTATAATAATAATGGCTCCACCGTCAACAATTATAACTTTAATGCTAACTCCACTTCGGATTCAACAAGCAAGAAAAGACCATATTCAATGCTTCGTATATCATCAATGTTGAATTCTGACCCTGTGAATGCACTAGATGAGGAAGTTAAGGAATTGGAGGATTTCTTTACCAGCGAGGAGGATGATTATGAGGAAATAGAAGAGACAGGAACTCGGGATACGGAATCTTGGCGTGCTCCGGATAATTCAAGTTATGGTGATTATGACGATGATGGCAATACTACCTCAAACTCATTAGGGAAGGATCAAAAATCAATCGATTCAGCGGCTGATGAACCAGGTAATTCATCTACAACGGATGGAATTAGACCTTCTAATCAAATAAATTCTATTCCATCAATAAATTCTATTCCATCAATAAATCCTATTCCTTCAATCAATCCTATCCGATCAATAAGTTCTATTCGACCAATAAGTTCTATTCCAACAATAATGGAAGCTGGAAACGACAATGGTAAAGGAAATTTGCCCATCATTTCTACTCCACCAGCGTCGTCATCTTCTAACATTGACATGCAGAAAGCCGCAGAAAATGGGGAGCTTAGTTATATTACCGAAGATGCGAGGGATCCTCAAAATATTGTGGAAATTGATGGTATTCAAGTGGCCAATGGTCCGGAATACCTTGAACTTATTCCTAAAAATTTCAAGCCTCGTTCAAGAAAGGACCCTAACAAGTATTGTTCGACAACCATACTCACTAAAGATCCTTTGGATCTTCGATTATGTCCAATTTGTGGTCGGAAGTTTTATAGAGCAGAACATTTAAAGAGACATTTGACCTCGGTGCATAGCTTGGAGAAACCTTTTGAGTGTGACAGCTGCGGAAAGAAGTTCACTAGAAAAGATAATTTAAATCAGCATCAAAAGAGAAAACATGGTAAAATAATAAGAAGAGAACCTAGATCTAGATCTAGAGGAACAGAAGGTCCATTAACCACTCCCCCATCATCTTCATCCTTTTCATCATTTCAACTTGATCAAAATTGAAGAGATAGATGACACCTTTTTCTAGATTTTGTTTTTTTCATTCCTTCATTTTTTTTTTTCAATTGTTTTAATTTTTTTTATTATTACTATTATTATTATACATATATACATATTATTGGTTTCTGATAAATATCTGTTCTGGTTTTGTTTTTCCCCCGTTTCATTTCGATAATTATTATTTAATTTTCCCCTCCCTCTCCTCCCCCTCTTATTGATTTTTTTTTTTTTTATTTTTTTTTTTTTTCGTTGTTTGATATTGATTTAGGGTGCTTTATTTTTGATGAGTGAATCACTTCTATGAATATAATGAATTATGCCAATTTGCTTCTTTAAATATTGAATTGGGCGGAGGAAAATAATACACAAAAAAAAAAAAAAAGTAAAGAAATCAATATTTGTGATATATTTCCACCACAAAATCAGACTTCTATTTTCCATTATCGCGGATCTGGATAAAATTTTTGAAAGTACCAAAATAGAAAATTGTCATTGATGTATTTAAAACTCTACATGGCTTCTAGTACTCCACCAAATAGTATAGCATAATATAAGAAGAATCACAAAAAAAAAAAGAAAAAAAGAAAAAAAGAAAAAAGAAAGCCATACTGGTTAAAGTAGTTCACAAACTTGGCATAACCAGTTTAGCCAGTATCACTAGCATTGATAGTTCTGATGGTATCAATAGTACAAGAATAATAATTTCCATATTTGGCATTAACACTTTCTCACAATTAAACCTTTTATTGTTTGATCATTACAAATCACTTTGCACTCTAATCTCACCATTTAACGTACAAAAACAAAAATATAAACAAAAATTTAACAACATTAAAAAATAGAAAAAAATAAATAAAAGAAAAACAGAAATGAATCCAGAAAAATTGACATAATGTTAGAGGTGGGGGAAAAACTCGTTTAGCGTTAGAATCTGTTATTAAAAAGACCATGATCATCAAAAAGGTCTAATGCGGGAGGGAATTAGTCAGAATAAAGAAAGAGAGAGAAAGAAAAAAAAATGCCATTATTATTGCGAGTTGGTGCTTAAGCCCGTATCAAAACAAACAAGAAAGAGAAAACTTGACCCCCACTCTTTTATGGCTTAATCGGTCTTTCCACTACCTTGACCAGGAATATTCCCCAAGATTCCCAAACTTTTATTAGCCCCACTGGCGTAATGTCCGCTTCCACCACTCAATTTGGAATATCCTTGATAAAAGTATTGTTTCACAGCATTCAATTTCGTTAACGCTGATCTTCTGCCGGTGATATTATACTTTCTCAGCACGCCAATACAACCAACAACCACAATGATCACGAGTAAGTACCCTCTGATACCGTGACGGTGGATGTAATCCATTGGTCTCAAGTAATTACCGTAAGGACTATTAATCAAGTTCTTCTTCAATGGACGAACAACGTAATTCTTATCATGGAAACTCATCAAAGTGTTACGGATAGCCCAAGGTTCGCAACGCAAAGGATTACCATAGCTATCATGTTCGTAGTAAAACTTCCCAGTACGTTCAATGATTATAGCATCTCCTCTATCAAAATGTTCCTTCCCATGGATGTTCCACCCCTTTTCACTAATCAAGTCTTTAAACTTATTAAGGTCAAGATAAGTGAAGACAACCTGTCCTGCATTATCATAATCAATTTCATTCGCCATTGCCAGGGTAATAGACACTGAGTCA
Source organism: Saccharomycopsis crataegensis (assembly GCF_037102585.1). NCBI lineage: Eukaryota > Fungi > Ascomycota > Saccharomycetes > Ascoideales > Saccharomycopsidaceae > Saccharomycopsis > Saccharomycopsis crataegensis. The sequence goes on from NW_027043819.1 coordinate 890,342, forward strand.
GCGCCTTTGGCACGAAGCTTGGCCACCTTATCAGCTTTGGCCTGTCTTCTCTTTGCAAGTTGTTTGAAAACGTGCTCGCTCCAATAGTAATGATAGTCATGAGCTGCCAACATCAAGTTGTTAAGGGCCCCATGGTTGAAACCTGGATCACCACTATCAAAGAATGCCACCACCACTTTATCAATATTATTGTTTTTCAAATTAAAGATCTTTTTGAAGCTACCTGGGGTCAATTCAGAGATGAATGGTAAAGAGTTTCTTCTAATGAACGCTTCAACAAGCTTTGGGTTTCTAATATCCTTTGGATCGAAATTTTGAAACACGTACGGAATTAAGCAATTATCCTTGAAACCAATAATTGTTGGAAGAGAAGTAACGGTATTAGAGACAAACAATTCTCTGTCAAATTCCTTGACCGGTTCAGATACATTATAATGAATATATCTCAACATATTTTTGGTCTGTCTCTCGATTAATTTAAGGAACCCAGTATCATTAGATTTATAAAGATAAATATCTGGTAATTTCATCACTGGGTCCAACAAATATGGTAAAACCTCAAAATCTTCGGCGGTTGTTGGATTAGTGGCCAATGACTCGTCGCCAACGTTATTACCATAATAATAGATAAATGACACTTTGTTGTCTGATTCTCCTGGTAATTCTGTTTTCGGTTCATTGATCAATCTATTAACCAAGTTCATTTTTTGGGATAATTCATATGGATTAATATCTTCAACTTTATAGTTCTGTAAGAAACGTTTGGTCCAAGTAACAACTTCACCGATATTTACAGGTCCAGAATATTTAATGAAATTACCGGTAGATCTTGGTAACACCACGGCAACCCTTGGATTTCTATTTCTGTTTCTTCCATTTTGCAACAATTCCTTGTACCCCAATTCTTGACAAATGATACCGCTAGATTCGCAATTCACATGCCCAGTTTCAATATCATCAACGAGTTGGTTAGAAATGATGTTCCACATAGTTCTAAATTCACGACACACTTCACAATTGTCAAATACATTTTGATCGGCATCAATATCGGTAAATTTGTCATCACTACTTGGCCAGAATGACAATAGTATAGGTTTATTAGTTTGGCTTTTACCCGCCAAAATTTCGGCCAAAGATCCAGTGTCAATCAAGTTACTTTGACTCGGCAAATTCAACTTATCCAATTCACCAAATTGGTACGCAGACTCTTTGATAAAACTCTTCAAATTCTCCTCAGTTTTCTTGATATTCGAAGGGAAACTCAGTAAAACTTTACCACCCGGACGGCCGGGGTTTGGCCCGTAGATTCTAATGTTTGGATAATATTTCACAGATTCTCTATCACAAATATCACCTTGTTCGACACAATTCACTTGATGTATGTCAATCCCCAATTTCTTTGCCTCTTCACCATAAGTTTTATAAACCTTCTTCCATATAGGCATCAATTGGGTACAATGGACACAATATGGTGAATAAAACTCCACCATATGAAGACCTTCTGTTAATTTAGGGTCGAAATCATCTTGGGTAAGCAGCGGTGGTAGTTCGACATCATCGTAATTTTCTTCTGCGGCCTCAGCTCGTTTATCTGAGGCTGCATCGAGTTCGTTGGATACCACAGACGCCGAAACACTTCCAAGAAGTGCAACGGATATTAATAACTGGTACAATCGTAGAAACAACATCTGGAATCACCCCTGTTAATTTGTTTACCGACGCTGTTGATAATGATGTGAACCTGTTGGCAGTAATTTTTAATTTTTTGTTGTTAGTATATCTAGGGAGTTACCCGGTGTGATATCCTTCCCCCTTCAATGATGTGCATTCTCTTTGTTTTATCGATGTTTTCCCCAAGTAAACATAGAAATGAATAGCTAATGACAAATAAAGCTGATGATTCTCATGCTCTGGTTCCTGGCTGATAATGATAATGTGCCTATTGTCCCTCCCTCCCCAGAACGTGGTAAGAGAAGCAACCAACTGGCGGGGCTGCGTAACCAAACATGCGTATAAATTGTTGCTAGAGTTCACCGGAGTGGAAGTATGACTGTCCGTAAGTGCCGCATTGGAAGCGACGGATAAGTTGTAGTTAGAGTTAAGATAACTTGGGACACGATTAAGTAATAATAATGAGTTGTTGCAAGTTAGATTGAGGGCTGGATGGTTTGTGTGTCGTTTATTCCAGCTTGGGATTAAATGATATCAGAATTTACGATAAGATAAATTCGGTCAAAATCTGATTTTCTCAAAAAAGCAGGAATTTACATGGCACCGAACCTGGGACACATGAATGGAATCATACACAAATGAGACGGTTCGTGGACGAAAAAGGAGCATTGTATAAGATGATTTCCAAAAAGTATACAAAAATGTTTTATATGCTTTACAAGTATCCTGTTTGGGAAAAATCATTAATAAAGAAGATTTTGTATCAAGTGATTTGCATCCATATGAAGAAGACATCATAACTATGATATTCAGGGAATGCTACAGCGCTAAAGAAATCATGGGCATTGACAGACTCATCAGAGTGTTTAAAAGAATAAACCAGATGGCATTCAATGAAGAGATGAAAAATAAGTTACGCTTGGAAATGAGAATTGATGATCCAAACTATGCGAGAAATACGGTGACTTATGTACAGTAATCGCCTCTTCTGGCGAAAGTGCATTCTGTTGTTGCAAGTTCGAGGTCTTACAATCAAGGGGTCTGTAGGTCTTATACTAGGAACAAGATAATTAGATCTCTACTAATAAATATTATAGTTGTTGTTATCAAGATTATATTTACAGCCATTATTGGTTTGAGGTTGCTAGGTGTCGTGCTGTTTGTCCTAATTACTGTCCCTATATTTAACTTTATTATCTAAAGTTCTTGTTATTATATGTTAGTGCTTTTGTTTCGTCTTTATATGTACTACTCCAAAAGCAGTAATAGGCTCTATTGGAGGTAATGTGGTTAGTGTGTCCAAAGCTATTTACGGTTTACGATCAAATGCAAAAAGTTGATAGGATTACCTATCACAATATTTGAAATCCCAAGGTTTTGAAATTTATCCAAAACTTCTGACTGTTTTCGTAGATGACTTACTAGTCGTTTACTAGGGTGAGAAAGAATTGATGGAAACAGGAGAACTATTGAGAAAATTTAAGGAGACAAATAATTATAATTATGGTGAAACAAAAATTGAATTTATTGGTCTTTCAATCAATATAGAATACAAACAAAAAATTATTGATCGGATGCAATTATCAAATAAAAAGTTAGTGGGAAATATGAAAGAAAAATTCAAAGATGTATTGGATGAATGCAACAGAATGAAGCATAAATTTGAAATGAAGAATATAGAGAACACTTTGATCCCAGAGAATCGCTATAAAGACAATGATGTGAATGACAAGTTATTACAGCAAATTATTGGGTCTTTGAATTATATAGCCGTTACCACACGTCCTAATATCTCATTCAGAGTATAGTATGTTGCATCGTTCATTTACCGCCATAATGCGTAAATCATTGCAGTTGAAAAACAACTTCTTCATCACGCATTAAATAGTCACAAGCCATTGGTGTTACAAAACAAAATTTGATAAGAGTAGAATATTCACTTATGCAGACTCGGATTTTATCACGCTGAGATGGCGAAGTTTTACTGGTAATATAGTTCAAGAATTGAAAAAGTACAGAGAATCTAAGATAGAAATATTGAAAAGATAGAAACTAAGATATAATCTTTTCAAAAAAGAAACAAAAGGGGAACATGTCGACATGATCTGTTAGCACTAAGGTAGTGGACCGGAGTCTCCTGGCTGGACCGTCTGGATTATGGTACGGATACAGTAAACCGGACTACATAGTCGTAAGTATAAACACTTTCATATCCTCCAAATACACTCGGACTTCAAGAGGAGAAGGAGTACGGTAATGAAGCTTAGAATGACTAGAACCCCTGGTCTGCACTCCCATCCTGAAACTAAGTAAGCTGACGCTCTATCCGGGTACTAACAGATTAGAAGTGAGAACAAACTGCTCTAACCAACTAGACCAGTTTAAAGAAAATTTTTAAGGGAAAATTACTGATACAATGTGTCAGGGTCGGATACAAATTCGATGGTGATGCTGGACTTCGAAAAGCACTTATGGGAGAAGGCCGAGTCAAGATACATGAATGAGATTGACTCAATCTGTCTGCCAAGTGCTGAAAGATGGGTTGCAACTACACCAAGCAGTGTTATTAAAAAAGCTGCTGAATTTGTCGATTACATCCAAACCAATAAGTCAATTCTGCCTCCAGTTGCTGCTTTGTTTAGTACAAGAATACCAGAAGTGCGGAATAAAGAATCAATATTGGAGTTCCCAGAATTACGCGCTGACATTGATGCGAATCCCAGAGAACAAGCTATGCGTATGAGTTATGTAATTTACGAGAGGTTACATGAAAAAGTACTCATGCACATCGCGTATACGTTGAACTACGAGCTTCACCAAAGGGCTCGAGAAGTCGGAAGATCAGTTGCCGATGTATTGGAAGCATTAGTGAATGAATACGAAAAAGATGGATTTCCATTCAAAGTCGTCCAAACGTTAGAATTCCTCGAAAGTGGAATATATGAGGGTACACTAGAAGACGCAGCCGAAAGGTTTGAAAAGCGTTACATGTATTTGACACCGGAAGAACAAAAAATGATGAGGTGGATCATGTTTTACCTATTAGCGAGAGACAAATATGGATTGGATGAGCTCGACCATTGAGATCCATTAATGAAAAGGTTTCATCGATCATTTCCAAATGGATCAACGTCTGAGTTTGCGACCTTTAGTCGGAATGAAGGCCGAGCTCATTACCCCGGGATCGAAACTGATGAAACCGTCAGGTGGATATTAAGAGCGCTCGAGTGAACCTTGGTGTGCTTCATGCGGTATACCACATCCAACACAAATAAAGGTTGATGGTATAATCCATAAATATGCGTTTGATCTTGAGAAGGGGCAGCATGATCAGAAGCTTATGAAGTGGTTTAGGAGAAAAATTAATCGATTCAGACCACCAGTTTTTTATCAAGATATTGTATCTATGTTTCCAAATATTAAAACTTGACAGCAATTAAACGTTGCATTTACTACTTATGGTGATGGTAAGAAATGTGACGAAATCTATCAAAAGGTCAAGATGACCGAGTCACAGAAAGACGATGAACGGCGCCAATAATTATCGAGGATTGTAAGGCACAAACTAACACGAAGGAGAGACTGGTGGAGAGTCCACCGTGGGATAACAAAGCGGTGGCTAAGTGTCGTGATAATCTTTACTTCGGTTATCGTCTAGATAGTGGAGCTGATGTGACCTTACATCGGACACGGCATTATCATTTTTTTGATTTACTTGGTTTTTATTATTTTATTAATTTTTATAATTCTCCCCAGAATTCTGATGGTCACTACTTCGAAAATACTTAGTATTTGAGATATAGTGCCAAAATCCTTTAACAAAGACCTCCATCTCAGTTCATGAAGCTCCTAGTGATGGGTAATTCACTAGCGACTTCATATCATATTTCCACATTGCACCTTTTTCCCTTAATAAGCTTGATTGTTGAGTTTTTTACCGGTGATGTGATTAATCCTTAAAGCAAGGAGTGTGATGTTGCGAGAAAGTTATAGTATTTTACTTTACCTATTAGATAGACCGGCACAAAATGCCCGGCTTGCATGCTATTTAGAGCCTCTGTGGCTCGTTAATATACAATTCATTCATGTTAATTCATTCATTCACGAATGTCTCATCAGTTCTTGTGAAATCTCATTACTAACGGCTCTATCTGAGAGTGGTAGTCAAATACGGAAATCCGGGTCAGCGAATCAGCTATCCTAATACTGGAGAAAATTGACCTTCAGAGATTTAAATACTTATATATAGAAGCATAATATCCTACCACTGGTAGGAGGGAGAGCTGCGATTGAGAGAATCCGATTTTGACCGAATTTGTTTTATCGTAAATTCTGATACCATTTAATCCCAAGCTGGAATAAACGACACACAAATCATCCAGCCCCCAATCTAACTTGTAACAACTCATTATTATTACTTAATCGTGTCCCAAGATAACTCTAACTACAACTTATCCGTCGCTTCCAATGCGGCACTTACGGACGGCCATACTTCCGCTCCGGTGAACTCCAGCAGGAATTTACAATGCGGTGGGGGAAAAAAAAAAGGCCAAATTTTAAACAACACAACAAAATTATCACCACCCATCAACCGTCATTTGACTTTACAATCAATATATCCACACAATGTACAGCAAAGAACAACGGACCTCGCTTTTTGGCGACGCTCCTACCAGGAGAACAAACCTATTTGCCCAACAAACTAACCCGGCCATCAAACAACAGCAACAGCCAGAACTATTCCGCACTCCTTCGCCGTACGATAATACCAAAGTCGGTGCGTATAGCCAATCGATGATGTCGTCGCTTGAGTCCCAAAATAACGAAGAATTGGACTCGATTCTGGGGAAAGTAAAGCTCTTGAAAGATTTGGGGGTCAAGATGGGGGATGAGATTCGAAGCAGTAGCAAGACTATGGAACAGTTGAATGATACTTTTGGAATGGCCAGCACCAAAGTTAAGTTAACGTATAATAGAATGATTGTCATGAGTAAAAATGCAGGAATCACTTGGAAAGTCTGGTTCTTATTCTTCTTTGCGGTATTTTTATGTTTTTTCTGGGTTTGGATAAGTTGATTTTTTTTTCTGGTCAATCAAAGAGCAGGAGGTGGTTTTTTTTTGTGAAAAGTCTAAGATAGTCAATAAATTGAGCTTCTTGCCATCGGACAAACATCATCAGCCATTTATATATACATATAAATCTGAGTCTCATTGTGATTGAAAAATATTGCTTGTCCTTCTGTTCTTTCTTTTCATTTTTTTTTTCCTATTTTAGCATTTACAATAATCGTTCAATTCAAACAAAAATTCCCTTGCATTTTCGTTATTTATCTTTACTAACTTCATTTCTTTTGCTGTAACCCCATTTATCACCATTCTTATTATCATTACGTTTTGTTTTGCTTTGCTTTGCTATGCTTTTTTTTTTTCAGTTCTCCTAAAGTTATAATGGATCATACCTCTCATTTTCCACTTTGCCTCTTGTAACACTTTTTTACTTTTTTCCTGCACACTACGCAATCCTAGTGATATATCAAATTTGTTCATCCTCGTAATTGATATCTGATTACTGGGAATTATCATTACCAGACCCAAGTATGCAATTCCAATATATTATATTTTTTTTTTTTTTAAAAGGGGAACATTTATTAATTTTGAATATTTAGAAGGGTTTTTCGTTGATTCCATTTCTTCCTCTGAGTGCTTCCACAAAACAGGTAATTTCACTTGAACGCGACGTTATTATACTCAGTAGGACAAAATATTTCCTCATATTGAAAGCAAAAAAGAGTACACCATATTGCACATTCCTTTCTCTAATCCCAAAAGATATTCATCTTTGACCTGTTCCGTGCTATTGTTTCCTGAAACTTGACTGTTTTTTATTCTCCAATTTTCAATAGTTTCAACCATTTGTTGCACTAATCTTCTAAATCCACTATCTTTGATAATTCCTCGTTCATCAGTCGGGAAGTCTAGTGACACCGCTAGTAATTGATTATATAAATCTGCGCTCTTCGACAAACCACCAGGGCGAAAATTTTTTTCGATCGCCAATTCATCCGCAACATTGGGTTCTGGTTTATTAACCTCTTTTCTTCCAGCATTAGAATCCATATTTTCCTTACCATAACCAATGCTAGCCACCGAATTGTTATTATGTTTATCTTCATTCGTCGCGCCATCGTTTTCAGGCTCCACGCTTTCGAAAATTGGTTCATAAGAGCTAATAGATGATCTTCCAAATACGTTGATCTTCGCAATTGTGCTAGCGGCAACTAGCGCAGTCATCGATCTCGGAGCAATATCCGAACAGCTAACTCCTTGTGAGAAGACAAACGGCTTGCCATTATTGGCTGTTGATATGTTGGAAACAGATGTTGTAGGTGAGGAAAATGAATTTGGTGAATTACTACTAATTGTAGAAGGACTGGTTATACTGATTGGACTGCTAGAATTACTTTCTTTAAGACTAGGACCCACGAAATTACTACTGACCCCGCTATTTTTATCGTCAGTTCCAGTACTCAATGCTTCACTTGACAAATCTTCATAAGAATCAACAAAAGTCGGGAAAGTACAACTATTAACCTCGTCAAGACTGAAATGAGATATGTATTGCTCAACAGTGGTAAATGCCGGCTTAATTTCTTTTTCCAAATCTTCAAAAGAACTGATCCCGTCAAAAAAACCCATCCCGTCATTGGTGATACTATTAACAAATTCCCGTGGTTGATAAATTTTCAAAGGATAAATTTTCACTAACGTTATTACCCCAATGACGAGTCCACAAATATTGTCCAACTGTGGAATGGTTGGTGAATTACTCATGATTGGGCACAATAGTTTATTCAAAATATTGAGCTTCACATCATTACGTAGCCGGTCAATCGCCAGTTCCATGGAATTCGCCCCGTTTCCTTGTTTGAATGATCCAATATCCTGAAGAATATTAAAAAGTAAAACACCAACAATGTGGATAAGGAATTGAGGGCTGATGAAGTTGGAAGCAATCAAGTTCCAAAATGGGCAGACTGGGTAACGTAACATGTTTGATCTTCCCGTTGATTTTTCATCAATCTTGTCCAACCTATTCAAAAGATGTAGTACCACATAGCCATATCCATCGGATATTCCATAGTTATTATAATTAAAATAAATTTCCTCGGAACTGCTCACCAAACCAGTCGATAAATTATCGCTGTACTTTGGGAAACTAACTTTATAAAGGTATTGACTGGGAGATTGTAGTCTCTTGTACGCCAATAAAAGTGCCATATCTGGTAAACATTTAATTTCTTCAATTAATAATTCAATTTCTTTTTGCTGATCTTGATATATTCTTGAATGTGCTGATGTTTGGGAGTTATTTTTCTTGGATTTAGACAAGTAAGAATTCAATGACATGATTGACCCGTTACATCTCACTTCCAATTCCAAAACCTTATCTTTCACAATGTTCAAATTCCCACCTTGCGTAGAGCTCTTCAAGATTTCGTTCATTAAAATTGCGTACCGAAATCTAGAGTTGCAAAACACCATTCTCACCAAGACGTTTTTGTGTAAACCAATCTCTGTGGGGAGCGAGGTGTCCGATTTATCCAATTCAATCATTGGCAATTTATTCCAGAATATTGCTGCCCTTAAATCCAAGTATACTATATGCCACCAAAGCAAACGATTGAACTGAATGAGCGCCATGTCTGAAGATTTGTGGAAAATGATGGGATCACGATCAAGTTTGAATAATTTGGCGATTTGTACCAAAAATTGAGTGTCTGAATACGGAGTGAACGGGGTAAACGACTGGTAAGTTGCAAATAATTGAAGATATTTAAGAGAATAGTTTGTTGAATTTTGTGGAAACTTTAAATATTTAAAGATAGCTTGAATAACATGATGATATTTGGCTAGTTTGGCGGAATTTCCAACCTTATGTGATACGGCGTATAGGATGATGTAATATGTGAGATAATAATCCAAAGACTCATCTAATGACTCCAGTTTGAGTGAGTGTGTATCACAATGCAAATTGTATTGAGTCTTGAACTCTGGTAGATCAAGTTTTGGAACTCGATAATCTATTTTGGAGGCATATATTTGGAAATATTGATTGGAAACCGATCTTGTTGGCAAGTTGGAAATTATTAGCTCAACTAGCATTGTACGTTCGCATTTGGGTAAATTCGGCAGTGGTAAAAATCCAAAGCTCAGATTAGCTGGTGTTGATTGTGATGGTTTATACTGTGATTTTCCAGTGATTATTGCTTGCTTATTTTGATGTTGAATTTCCGACCACAATATTTTCTTTTCCATATCCTCCTGTATCATTTCCTGCTGTTGAGAAATCGGGCTTGCTGGTTTCTTTGTGATTGTCTGTACTTTCTGCTTGGTGATCCTATGGGGCTCTTTATTTATTTTCTTCCTCAAATCACCCATCGTTTGCTCCTCAACTATTTCCTTTTCCTTATTTGTACTGGCTGGTTTCCTATCCACCGATGGCTTCTCTAATACCCCTTTATTCCTTTCACTTTTGGTATCATCCTCCTTCGCATGGTTCTCTTGATCCTTTAGCTTTCTAGCAGTTCTTCTACTAATCCGATCATTGACATAATACTCACATTGTAAGCCTAGCTTGGTACATCGGTCGCACACAGGATGAGTTTTCGAACATTTTATTTTCTTAGTATGGCACGCCACGCACGAATAAATCTTCCGCTGTCTTATGGGCTGTACTTTTAAGATACTCCCGTTCTGTAAAAGAATATTTTTTTTCATAGAACCTTGGCACCAGAACCTCGAAGGTTCATTCTCTAGTTTCTTTAGTAACAGGGGCTTTGACAGATGATGTACCACCAAAAGGAATAAAGGTCTGTATTATTTATAATACAATACAGAAATGGGAGAGGTGGAAAATTAGAAAATGGCAATAAAAATAACAATAACAATATGGATAGAGAGAGAGAGAGAGATGGACAAATATGGTAAAGAAGAGAAACACCAAAAAAAAATGATTCGGAGGTTATCAGATAATGCACTAAAGGACTGAATTTTCTCGCAGAAAAATCGGGTGGGTAACCACCGGCGCACCTACCGAGGAGTGGGGTCATCATCATTACTATTATTATAAATATTATCATCAGTATTATTATTAGTGGATCTATTTAATGAAAGATTTCTTGTTATCATACTATGAATATAACTTTATTTGATTGTAAGATGAATCAAAGGATAGAATTCAGGAATGAGTTGGTATATGCTGATTCCCTTCCAAATATGTGTGCACAGGAGATCTCGTCATCAAGTTCCAGGGACTAAAACATATATGTTTTTATCCAATAGGATCTATAATCAGCCAAAGAAGCTCCTTATTCATAGGATATTTTGAATTTCTAAGTGGTTTTATCTAATATTTTTACAAGGTGATTTTATTGATGATCAAACTTTGTCTAAATATCAAAAGCACTAATTTATTGATACAGCTTGGTGATGCTTGAGATCTTCACACAAACTTCAAACTTCAAATTTTTTTTTTTTGTAAGTTCTACAGTGAAATGGTCCAGTAGACATTCTTTCTAAGTTTATTTTTCATATATAAAATATGGCGAAAATATAAAGAATCATCGCTGCCCTCATTCACAGTGTTTGTATCATATATCCAGAAACTGTTCAATAATTATCATGGGGTTTTCATCGAGTTAAATGAAGATAATAAAAACAACCAAATCCAGAAAAAAAAATTTGTTGCGAATTAATTTACTGGTCAATTTACAAATGACTTAGGAACAAATTTGATAAATTTTCTAATTCACTCTCTCTTGGAAAAACCCTTTGCGTTTAATATTATTTTGTAATTTTGTAAATAGCGCCCTCCAAAACGAGAGCTTTCCACTAACTTGACACATATGTAATAATTGGAATGACTATCAGAAATGCGAGGTTTTCAAGTTTCTATATGACTTCCAATTTCTCATTTGTAATAATTATTCACCGTTGGGGTTAGGTTGTCATTTATTTATCTCCTTTCGTAGGATTTTCAGGCACCAAAACATCGATCTAAGAAACATCCAGTATATCCCCGTAGCGGTGCTTGAAATTGCCCCTAGATTTACTGAAATATTTACCAATTACTATTATAAATAGATTAAGTAGTGTGAGGCACCTTGTTTGTAATGCCCTGGTTCTGAATTTCTGATGCTCTGATTCAGAATCTGGTAATATGGTGTCTTCCGGAAGGAATACAAGAATGTTACTTAAGGATCTAGTAATCTTTTAACCAACAAAGTAAGTAGATATTTAGAAGAAGTAAGCTTAGAGTTAACTAAGAAAGAACTAAAAAGAATGCAACCGAACCAAAAATAACTTTATCCTGTTGTAATACTCGAGAATATTTTGCCTAACCCTACTATTATTGTCCCCAAGGAAGCACAGCTAATGGGGATCAACAGAAAAAAATATGAAAATAAATCTGTAGTTTCATTAACTGTTTTAATAAATATAAATAAAAAGCGATAATATGCTTTTGTCTCTTTCTTCTAGTGCCACAGAAGAGCCAGTGCCAATAGTTTTTCGCTGGGACTAAGCCCAAAGTTCTGAAATCGACGCTCGTCTTTACAATGAAGATACAGCTTATTATCAATAAAGATCTATAAAAATAGATCTTCAAAACTAGAATACATATCACATAAATAATGAAAAGGAAAATAAATCAATAATCACGAAAAAGGAAATAATGTTAAATAATAGCCAAGTAACACAAAAAAGTATAAAAATCAAAAGAGGAATAGATAATTATCGCATCGAAGATCATTGAAAATCATAGAATAGAAACATCTGTCCTTCTTCTTCCTGCAATAAATTGGCATTCTTCAGTAGATTACTAATTACCCTTTCCTGGTTCAAAAACATCACCTCTTCTATCATTTCTAACTTGGCCACCTTTGTAACCTCTCCCAAATTGTCTACCTTCTTGGAAGCCTGGATCGATATCAATCTCTAATACTTCATCATCAAGCTTGGTGTATTTTAAATATTTAACACAATTCAATGCCAGACAACGCGCCTTGTATACCACAAAGCAAAACCCGCATGGTGTTCTATTAAATCTGTCCAACCCCATAATCACTCTTTCAATTTCCCCACATTTCTTGAATAGCTCATGGATTTGTTCTTCTGTAGTATAGATTGATAAACCCCCAACGTAAACTGTCGAAGACCTCAATGATTTTTCCAAATCATCTAATCCCGCCGCCGATCTTTTGGCCTTCTTCATCAAATATTTCGAAGGCTTATCGGTCCTTCTACCCGAATAGTTGAAATCATGACTCTCCAATTTATCAATGATATTCATTATTACCAAAATACTCTCTAGAATAACATTAAATATCATACCCTCTGCCAATATAATTTTGGTGTTTTGACAATTAAAATTGCTTCAAGCACCGTGGTTGCGCAGCCCCTGCACATGAATTATTCACACAAAAATTTTCCAACATCCCCCAAATCAAATTATTTATGGGAGCCATCAAAAGACTACTAAAGACCGAAAGTTAATCACTAAGACCTATTTTTATTCATCATATTTGAGATCTTTACAAGACTTGTTTTCCCAAATGGAAGTCCAGAGTACAACTTGGGATGACTTGGGTCCTCAGCTAGAGGCATTCTTGTATTTATCTCCCCAAAAAACCCAAATCCAAGTGTTGGAGAAACTTCCTCAGGTAATTCTGTCTCAACCTCAAGACCATGAATATATTCTCCTGGTTTTATTAAAATCTTACAACCATATTCATAAGCCTGCTCTACAGCTCAAAGTTTTGGGATTATTAGACTCAATTTTGATGGTCAATTCCGATCTTTACGAAACCATGGTGTTAAGCTTTTTCAAGAATACTGTCAATGTGAAGAAATGCTACGTTGGTATGGATCCAACAGATTTAAAATACTTGTTTCAATGGTCTTCCCACTTTTTATCAAATAAAAACTTGGGAGCCAAAACATTGGCTAAATTATCAATTTATCAACTAGAAATCCTCGGGCAGATGATGTACCATTACTCATTGGTCAATGTCCATAAAAAATTAGATGGGTTATTCAATCAGTTAGTAACTTCTGTATCACAAAAACATATGAAAGAAGTATATTTACAATTGTTCAATGTCAAGGCTCTTCAATGGCCAACTCATTTATTGCTTGTGGCTGCCTTGTCTAAATTGAGACTTTTACAAGACACCAACATTACCGTGGTGATTTCGTTCTATTCCGCTAATGTACTTTTAAACAAGAATCATAAAACAATCTCGGACCAATTATACACCTTGAAGTATTTCAACCAATATTTTGCCTCACAATATTTGACCAGCAAATTGTTGGAAGAGAAATTGTTACCGGACATTGAGAAATCGATCTTGAGATCATCGGAATTCATCATCACTATGATTATCCCACATTTTTTCGAAAGTTTATTGGATCGCAAAGATGATGAGGAATACCCAATCTTGTTGGTGAAAGGTCCTGGTTTATCTAAACTTACTACCCAATTGATCTCTAATATGAAATCTTCAAATGACGCTGTTCGTCTTGGCGCACTGGACGTTTTGCAATTGATTTTGTCTAAAGTTACCCCATATTTGACCGAACAAAATCTCTTTAAAGTAATTGATGAATTGGCTAAATCATGGAAAGGCACTTCAAATTTCGACTTCAAATCCAGTTATGTTAGACTTTTGACATCTATCGTTCCTGACGCCAAATCGGTTTCTCCAGTGGCTATCAAGGTATTGGATGTGTTGAATCCTTTTGTCATCAAGGATCAAAATGAAGGGCTACTTTTTGAGTTTTTGAAATCCTATTTCTACTGGTTTTTTAAGATTATTACTGCTGATGCTAATTATGATACTGCCGGATGCTTGAAGATCATCAAGGGAGGATTGTCAGATAAGAAACAAGTCAACAGAAAATATTGGCTCATGGCTATGGGATCCTATTTCCTTAAAGTTAGAGAAAACGAGGCTTCTAAGAAATTTATCAACGATATTTCGGGTGCATTAATTGATAACTTTAATGAATTCGAGGCCAACCCATTAAAATCCCCAACCACTATTGTGTACGTGATTCTTTGTATTATCAAAGGTTTTTCTGAAGATCAATTCAAGAGTTTCATTAATAAATCTCTTCCTATATTGAGCAACCAAAAATTCTACTTGAAGTTAAACACAGATGTTGAGAAATCATGGTTTATTGATGCTTTATACTCCAACACTGACATGTGTGCCTCTGATGATTTAGAATTCGGCAAAGCATTAATATACTCCACTATGACTTCCAACTTTAGCTACGAACTTAGAAGACAGGCTCTCACAAAGCTCAATGCTTCTTTTTCCACCGCTTCTGATGATTTGAGATTAGTTTTGGGAGAATTGATTTGCGGTTCCTTATATAGCATTCTATCTTCCGGAGCTTCTGAAGAAACCACTAAATTAGCTCTCGACCTTGAATGGTCAAAGAGACTTATGTATGCCATCACTTGCGGATTGTTGTATGTTCCACAAAAACCGAATTCTTCAAACACCGTGTTGGGCAAAATATTGATTGAATTGATTGTGTTGTGTCACTATAAATCCATTGATTTGCATGTTGGGTGGGTTGACTTGGTACAACAGTGTCGTATGGATCCTGGGAAAATTGTAGATGACTTTGGGGTAGAATTTTTCCAAGCTTCTGTTGGTAAATTACTCACCATTAATACTTCATCTTACAATAATGATTCCGATCCTGGTGCTAAAGAGGTTTATGATGCCATAATTGATTCATTGTCAACAGTCTCATTCATCAAACCAGATTTGATCGGTCCACTAGTAGACCAATTGGTGGTTGGTGATTTGAGTTTACCTTCAACCGTAATCAGTGAAAAGTCTTTACAAATTTGGAAATCTTCTGAAGGAGAATTGGTGGATGATCCATTAGATTCAAATAAGGGATCCAAATATCAAGTTAACAAGAACTCTAAGGATTATGAAACCAAGAAATGGGAAGAAGATTTGAAACGTGAAATCCAAGCAAAGAAGGGGAAAACCGCCAAGAAATTGAGCAAAGAAGAGCAAGAATTGGTGAGAGTTCAAACTGAAAAAGAATCTGCCGTTAGAGCTGACGTTCAAAATGTCCATATGAAATGTGTTAGAAGTGTTAGATTGATCAGCTCATTAGCGAAAGCATTAAAATCAAAGATCAATAATGGTTATGAATATTGGTTCTCTAACTCTGTGAATTCTTTGTTGGATGTGATTAAAAATCCTAACAGTGTTGATTTATTGAATGATGAAGCGGTCGAATCATTTTTGAACTGCAGTAATGTTATGATCATTAATAATGATTCTGCTTCCTTGAACAAAATCAGAAGCTCCATTGGGGTGGTTATTTTGAATTTGTTCGAAGTTGAAAACGAAAAACTTGTTCTTCACCAGAAATTGGATGATATTGTTCTCAAGGTTTTGTTCACCCTCAAATTGATGACCGATAACAAACCATTGGATTGTTTTGGTTTGATTTACTTGCTTCCATTGTTGATGAAAATCATCGATGAAAAATCAGATGTTATGAAGGCTAAAGGTCCAAAAATGAATACTAAAGAATTTGAAAAAGAAGATCAAGATGAAGAATTGTTATTGTTGGCGGTTGATATATTATCAAACCACGCCGAAGTTTTCCAAAATGATCTCATTCCAAGAGCCAATATCTTGAGCTCTTTGATCTTGCTGATTGATAAAGTTCCATCTCGTGCCAAACTTGTCAAGGAATGCTTTAATGCTATCTGTGCCAATATTTCAAACAATATCAGTTCTGGTGATTTGAAAAATATCTTGATCGATAACTTGATGTCATCTAACAAATTCATCAGATTGACTATTTTGGAACAACTTGACGAGGAATTTATTTTGGATTATGAAGGATTAAAACCAGAAGATTACGCTCAATTATGGATCACTTGTTACGATAATGAAGAGGTCAATGCAGAATTGGCTAATTCCATCTGGCAAGAAAATCAATTGAAATTGACCGATGATTTGATCTATGATTTATTGAACCATTTGGGCCATGCCGATACTGGTATCAGAGTATCGATCTCCAAATCTATTTCTGCTGGTGTCGATGCTTCCCCATCCGTTTTCGATTCTACATTCACTAGATTGATTGAATTATTCGAACAATTTTCTAAACCACCTCCTCCAATTTTGGACGACTTTGGTTTAGTGGTCAAAACTTCTGAACAACAAAAGGATATGTGGGAGTACCGTAATGGTATTGCTATGTCCTTTAAACAATTGGCTTCCCATTTTACAGACGAGGCGGTGTTAATCTTCTTCCAGAAGTTGATTTTGGAAGATGACAAGTTCTTGGCTGATGCCAACGCCGACGTACATGTCGAATTACAAAGTGCTGGTATTGAAATCATCAATATCCATGGCTTGAACTTGGTGAATGAATTGATTGAAATCTTTGAAACTTGCGTGTCTCAAGACAATCAAGTTCCTAAGATCAAGCAAAGTACGGTTATTTTCTACGGTGTGTTAGCTAAACATTTGAATGGTAACAAGGACTCAACCTTGATTGTTCAGATCGTTAACCAATTAGTGAAGACCTTGATTGATCCAACTACTGGTGAACTTGTGCAATTCACTATTGCTAAATATATTGCGCCAATTGTTCATTTGTTTTCCGACAAGTTAAGCACTTATGTTGAATTATTGTTTGAAACTTTGTTTAATGGTAACTTCAAAATTAGCCAGAGAAGAGGTTCTGCTTATGGTATTGCCGGATTAGTTAAAGGTTATGGTATCAGAGCATTGTCCGACTTTGACATCATTAGAAATTTGATTGACGCAGCTGAAGATAAACAAGATTTCAAAAAGAGACAAAGTGTAATGTTTGCTTTTGAATGTTTATCTAGAATTGTGAGCAAGTATTTTGAACCTTATGTTATCGAAATCATTCCATTACTTTTGAGATCATTGGGTGACCACATCACTGAAGTTAGAGCTGCCGCCGATAAGACTTCACAAATCATTATGAAGAATACCACTTCTTTTGGTATCAAACAATTGATTCCTTTGGCAATTGAAAATTTGGACGAAATCTCTTGGAGATCCAAAAAGGGTTCTGTGGAATTGTTGGGTTCTATGGCGTACTTAGATCCAACTCAATTATCTGCATCCTTGTCGGTCATTGTTCCAGAAATTGTTGGGGTTTTGAACGATACCCATAAGGAAGTCCGTAAAGCAGCTGATCAATCTTTGAAGAAGTTTGGTCTTGTTATTCGTAACCCAGAAATTCAAAAGTCCGTTCCAATCTTGATTAAGGCTATTGGTGACCCAACCAAACACACCGAAGAAGCTCTTAACGCTCTTATCAAGACCCAGTTCGTTCATTACATCGATGGTCCATCTTTGGCTTTGATTATTCATGTCATTCACAGAGGTATGTTAGACAGATCTGCTGCCACTAAAAGAAAATCTTGTCAAATTGTCGGTAACATGTCCATTTTGGTTGATGGTAAAGACTTGGTTCCATACTTACCAAATTTGATTGGTGAATTAGAAATTGCCATGGTTGATCCTGTTGCCATGACCAGAGCTACTGCCGCTAGAGCTTTGGGTTCTTTGGTTGAAAAATTAGGCGAAGAACACTTCCCAGATTTGATTGATAAATTATTGGGCACCTTGAGTGATGAGCGTAAGGCCGGTGACAGATTGGGTTCCGCCCAAGCCTTATCTGAAGTTTTGTCGGGTCTTGGTGTTTCCAGATTGGAAGACATTTTACCAAGTATTTTGGCTGGTGCTTCATCAAGTCGTAGCTATGTTAGAGCAGGTTATATGCCATTATTGTTATATTTGCCTGTTTGTTTTGGTGCTCAATTTTCCCCATATATTGCTAAGATACTACCAGCAATTTTGGCAGGGTTGGCCGATGATGATGATATCATCAATGACACTGCTATCAGAGCCGGTAAATTGATTGTTTCTAACTATGCCAACAAGGCTGTTGACTTGTTGTTGCCAGAGTTAGAAAATGGTTTGTCCGATACTAATTACCGTATCAGATTGTCATCTGTTAAATTAATTGGTGACTTGTTGTTCAAGATTGGTGATATAACTCAAAAGACCATTGAAGTTACTTCAGAAGAGTTTGGCGAAGATGGCGAACCTCAAGAAGAGGAAGAAAGAGCAGTGTTTGTTATTGGTAACTCTGCGGTCGGTGCTAAGCTTGTTGAAGTCTTGGGTCAAGAAACTCGTGACAGAGTCTTGTCGTTGCTTTTTATTTGTCGTTCTGACACTGCTGGTTTGGTCCGCACTTCCACTATTGAAATTTGGAATCCTCTTGTGGCCAACACTCCAAAGACTTTGAAAGAAATCTTGCCAACTTTGGCCAGTATCATTATCCGTCGTTTGGCAAGTCCATTTGACACTCAAAGAATGATCAGTGCTTTGGCTCTTGGTGACTTGGTTCGTAGAATCGGTCCATCTGTTTTGAACCAATTGTTGCCAACTTCTGAGGAAATCATGGTTAGCGGTGATTCTAATGCTAAAGAAGGTATCTGTATTGCTTTGAAGGAAATTATGGCCTCGACTGTTGAATCTAATATCATCGATCATCAAGATGTTTTTATCAAAATTGTTGGTGACGCCATTATTGATTCAGATGAAAATGTTCGTGAAGCCGCTGCCCTCACTTTTGATTCGTTATTGGAATCTATTGGTAAACCTGCCATTGATGGCATTATTCCTCGTTTGTTGGAATTGTTGGATGATGATACCGAAAGTGAGAATGCAGTTAAGGCTTTGAGAGAACTTATGGGTAATAAATCTGAGGAAATTTTCCCAGTGTTGATTCCATCATTGTTATCCCCACCATTAGATTCCACCAAGGCTGTGGCGCTTGGTGCTTTGTCTGAAGTCGCTGGTCCTATCTTATACAGATACTTGACTGGTATTATTAATTCGTTCCTTGATAGTTTGGTAAGTCTTGATAGTGCAAGTGACCTTAGATCTCAAGTTTCCAAGAGTTTCACCAGATTCTTGTTATCTATTGATGATGAGGAAGGTTGCCATCCATTGATTCAAAGAGTGTTATCGTTATTGAAACATGAAGATAAGAACAGGGTTAAGGTGGTTTACGAGCACTTGAAGGAATTCTTCAAGAACTCCCACTTGGATTACTCTACTTACACCGTGGATATTGTTGAAAGATGTATTTCTTCATTAGATGATGAGGATGATGAATTAGTCAAGTATTCTTGTGAATGTTTGACTGCGTTGGTGAAGCATCAATCTAAGGAAATGTTGGAAACCTTAGTTTCTCCTGCTGAACAATCTTTGAGATTGGTTGGATCTCCACGTAGTGATTTGAAGGCTTTCAAGATTGTTCCAAAGGGTCCAAACTGTATATTGCCTATTTTCATTCAAGGTTTGATGTATGGTAACGCAAGCCAAAGAGAAACTTCTGCCGTCGGTATTGCTGATATAGTGTCTAAGACTCCTGCCATGAACTTGAAACCTTTCTTCACTCAAATTACTGGTCCATTGATCCGTGTCATTGGTGAAAGGGTTTCTAGTGACGTCAAGGCTGCTATCTTGTCAGCTTTGAACATCTTGTTGGAAAAGATTCCACAATTCTTGAGACCATTTACTCCTCAATTGCAAAGAACATTCATCAAGTCGTTGGGTGATCAAACTAGTGAGATTTTAAGATTAAGAGCCGCCAAAGCTTTGGGTACCTTGATTTTGTACCAAGCAAAGATTGATCCATTGGTCAATGAATTGATTAACGGAGTAAAGAGTAATGAGGATTCCGGTGTCAGAACCGCCATGTTAAAGGCTTTGATTGAAGTGGTCAACAAGGTTGGCTTCAAGTTAAACGAAACCTCAAAGAGCGGTATTTTGGAATTGATTGAACAAGAAATCACCGAAGTTGATGAAAAACAAACCATTGCTTACGCTAAATTAATTGGTTCTATTTCCAGAACTTTGACTAAGGACGAAGGTAGCAAGATTATCAAGGAAAAGATCTTGAATAACGAGAATATTAAGTTCAGCATTTTGACATTGAACGCTTTCTTGAAAGATTCTCCAAAGACCGTCTTTGTCAGTGGTTTAGTTCCAAATATCGTGAAGTTTACTATTGGAGGTATTACCTCTTCTGAACCATACCTTAGTGACCAATCGATCATTGCGGCTGGTAAGCTTTTGTTGTTGATTGGTGAAACCAATGCTCCAGAGAGATTCTTATTGTCAGAAGGTAAAAATAAGGTCAAAGAAAACACTGAAAAGTTTGAAGTGGAAGAAGATTTGATCCATAATATTGTTTCTGAATTGAGCAAATCGGTGGTGAAGCCTAACAGTAACTCCAGTGATTCCAGAAGATTATCCCTCGTGGTTCTCAAGACGGTTGCCAGAATGAAATATGATGAGGTGATCAAACCCAATTTGGATGAGATCGTTCCAAATGTGTTCAGTTGTGTTAGAGATGTTATTATTCCTATCAAATTGGCGGCCGAAAAGACTTACTTAGAAGTCTTCAACTTGGTAGAGGATGAAAACTTGGTTGGCTACAATGAATGGTCTAAGAAAATGGCGGAACAAGCTGGTAAGACTGTTACTAATTCAGCTGGGGCTACCATTCAAATGAGATCTATTGATGAGTACACCAAGAGAATTGGGTCCAGATTGGCCAAGGTTGAAAGAGAAAGAATTGAAGCTGGAGGAGATGTGGAAGCAATGTTTTCCGATAGATTTGAAGATGAGAAGGAGATTTGGTCAGTTGGGGGCGTGGAGTTGACTGAAATCTAAGAGATAATATAGTATCAATCTTAATTTTTTTTTCTTCCATTCATTCTTTTTTTTTTTTTTTTTCATTCTTTATTATTGATCCCATTATTTTATTATTTTTCTTTTTCTTTTTAGTATGTCTTACATTATAAACGGCTTTTCATTAGTATTTACTTAATGATAAGTGTATTCTATCTGTAGATCGAGGAATTATAGTTATCTAGATAGATAAAGTGTATAAACACGCGAGGGATTTTTCGTTACCCGCAGTTCCCGGCATAATAGGAACGTAAGTGACAGTGATCCACTCCACAGATCTCAAGGAAAAAGACAGAGAAATGCTGTCATGATTAAGGGGATCATCTCTTCTTACCATATATGCTATTAATCTATTGTGTTCTGTGAATATTCTTTCCGGATAGTGTACTTATCTGATAGGTTTAAATGACGTGCCCTAAGCAATTATGGGGCGCCCGTTTTGTGAGTGAAAATTGTCGTAGAAAAAAAAAACAAGGAAGAAGAAAAAAAAAATGAACGATTTCGTACCCCTTTATTAACTACTGTCCCATCACACGATTTATCTTGGAATAGCGCAACTTATTTTGGATCAGCTTCTTCCATATTTTCCCCAAACCTCCAGGTTATAGTGCCACTACCTATTATCTATCCACATATACTTTGTCACTCCCCTCGTTGTCAAAGTTGCGTTTTTTTTATTTGTTTTGAATCGTTCGATTTTCGCCCCTTTTCCCTAGTGTCCTTCAATAATCACCTAAACAGTGAAGATTAATCAACTATCGGGTATCTAAATAAAAGCTGTATCTGACACTGAATCATTTCTTGTGCTACTACGATTTTTAGAAACCTCATTTTACACTACCCTTTCTTGTGTTGTTTCGCTGTCTTCCGCCCGTGAAACCCGTTACAAACCAAAAAAAAAAAATAATACTCATCGTACACCAACAGACAAAATCTTACAACCATGGCTGAACAACAGGAACCAGATGTCGATTCCATCGTCAACAGACTTTTAGAAGTTAGAGGATCAAGACCTGGCAAACAAGTCCAATTGGCAGAAAATGAAATTAGATATCTTTGTACCAAGGCCAGAGAGATCTTTATTTCCCAACCAATTTTATTAGAGTTAGAAGCTCCTATCAAGGTATGTTATTATTCACTCTTTTTTTAAAAAACTATTGTCTTTTTTTTGTTATCATTTGGAGTCTACAACCTTATATATATTTTGGTTGTTTTGCAGTTGACAGCGTTGTCCTTTTTTTTTTCTGACAAATACGCGTGTTGCGCGCCATCCAAAAGAGCAAAAAGACAAATCAAACAATGATATAATTCGGCGCTAGAGTACTAACATTATTTCTTTCTTTTTAGATTTGTGGTGATATTCATGGTCAATATTATGATTTGCTAAGATTATTTGAATACGGTGGATTCCCTCCAGAAGCCAACTATTTGTTTTTGGGGGATTATGTTGACAGAGGTAAACAATCTTTGGAAACTATATGCTTGTTATTGGCTTACAAAATCAAATATCCTGAAAACTTCTTCATCTTGAGAGGTAACCACGAATGTGCCTCCATCAACAGAATTTACGGTTTCTACGATGAATGTAAAAGACGTTATAACATCAAATTGTGGAAAACTTTCACTGATTGTTTCAACTGTTTACCAATTGCGGCCATCATTGACGAGAAGATCTTTACAATGCACGGTGGTTTGAGTCCAGACTTAAACTCCATGGAACAAATTAGAAGAGTTATGAGACCAACGGATATTCCAGATGTTGGTTTGTTGTGTGATTTGTTGTGGTCGGATCCAGATAAGGATATCACCGGCTGGTCAGAAAACGATAGAGGGGTTTCTTTCACATTTGGTCCAGACGTTATTTCGCGTTTCTTGCAGAAACAAGATATGGATTTGATTTGTAGAGCCCATCAAGTTGTAGAAGATGGTTATGAATTTTTCAGTAAACGTCAATTAGTGACTCTTTTCTCTGCTCCAAATTATTGTGGTGAGTTTGATAATGCCGGTGCCATGATGAGTGTGGACGAAAGTTTGTTATGTTCTTTCCAAATCTTGAAACCTGCTGAAAAGAAGGTGAAATACAGCTATGTTAACAATAACTCAAGATCTGTGACACCACCAAGAAAGCCAAAGAAGGTGACCAAATAAACGAAGTGATGTTTTTTCGATGAAGGTAATGATAACAAATTGGGGGCACTGAATTTTTGGCGATCCGTTTCTCATACTCTGCTTGATGCGTTTTTGGGTAAATGGCACCATCCTGAAGATATCGGATTGTATTTGTTGTGTTTTGTCGATCTTTTGTTAATATAAGGAGGAAAATAATAAGGAATGAGAACATTGAAATCAATGAACCGTTATTGGGACCTATTGGGTCGATTCCAAATTATCATGTACTCATCAGAATATGATTTTTTTTTTCTTACTATTATTTTTATGTTTTTGTTTTGTTTTCTAATCGGTTTATGTGATTAATATATTATATACTTTTCTCTCTAGAACGAATATTCTTCTCCTTTATATATTGATGAGAGATCTTACAAGTTTATTCTTTTGTTGCCATTTACTGCCCAATATTTCTTTTTATTTTTCCTCCTTATCATCTGCTGCTTGCAATGCCCAACATTCGCAATTGTTCATTATTAATCGAGAAGTATTGTCACTCGATGTTTATCATTATCTGGTTATTGTTTAACCGTGAAATTATTTTCTGTTATCTTATGCGGCCCTACTTTATTTCTATCTTACACACTCGCACTCCATTCTCTAACTATATTTCTTTTTTCTGACATTTTTTTTCCATTACTTTTTGCTTTTCTTCTATATTTTTATCGTCTTAATCAATTCCATGTAATATTTCCACTGACTTGAACTTCAGTTACGTTTATGCGTGATGCTCTTATTGCCATACCTTGTGTGGAAGGGGAAATAAGATTTCTAATGGTTTCTGATTGATCTATGTTTTTGATATAAATGTATTTATATATTTATTATATCTTCTTGTCTCTAGCGTCACTCTTTCTTTTTGTTTGTTTCTTTTTCGCCTTTTTATTTACATATCATCATCCGTATGGCGATCTTTCTCCTTGATTTTCGATGAATTTTATTATTGATCACTTACAGTAGTTTCATTATAACCCGTAAATCTGGAATAAAGCCCTCATATTAATGGTATGCTTTTCGCAAAAGATCTTGATATTATTAATCTTTTATTCGTCTCTTTCAAGAAACTTGTCAATTGGGAGGTACTACTAGAGTTGTTTGTCGAGTCCTCACTTTTGTCCCATCTACTTTATCTATAGGTTCTGCATAGTAATTTGATCAATCCAATTGATCGAAGATTTGATCGATATCCCAGGGCTTTGTTTTGACACATACACGTGATACTAGATATATAGCCCTGGACATATCTGCGATCCAGCCTGTGACCGTTTGTATAGTTTTGAGACGCTTCATAACCCCTATACACGTGATTAGAGTGACAAATCTCACGGTTGCCCGGTCGTCGTTCCCCCTACGGAACGTCTCTGGCACACGATGGGGGCAATCACCGGTATTGTCAGAGTTTTTGGTGAAAATTACAAAAAATTTTCTACTCACATCTAGTGTTTGATATAGTACCATACCAAGATATATCACAGAATAATTATTCAAGATGGTAAGTGAGAATAAATAAAATCAACAACCAAGCTAGTCAATATGAGAAACACAAATATAATTACCAACCATTAGATTAATCAAGATTTATTTAAATGATGCGAGGAAATTGAGAAAATGATTCAGAGGGTAAAGAAAATTTTTGAAAGTGATGAAGAATAGGAACACAAAAGATTATTATTAAGATAGATGAATATATTGGGACCGTAAGAGATTTGAAGTGGAATAGTGGACAATATAATAAAAAACAGTGATAATGGATTAACAAATATCTACCAACATGGATGGATAACTTCAACGAGACACTGAATGTGAAATTTTTTCTCCCTTCTTTCCATATCATTATTGAAATCACAAAGGAAAAACTCACGGTGAATATTGTACTTGTTATTGTTCCGTAATGGAGATGATGCGTTGATTTGTTGGAATTCAGAGGGCTATATTGAAATAATAAGTTGAAAAGTTTTCACGTTGAAAATATTGCTGACTCATTGTATGAACAAATAATATCTACTTCGAATATCTTGTATGATTTATTTGGTTTCACCTTGTTAAATTAAAAAACTTGAATGGGAATATTTGAAATAATGAAAACATGAAAGTTATTTTGGGATCATTATTTCATTCAAGCAACAGGTAATCAACGTTAGATTGATAATCCAATGGTTTGGTAGTGCATGTTCTCGAATTTGCTAGCATTCTGGAAAGATTTTTATTGATTAGTGATCATTTTTTACTAACTTTATTGTACAGGTTTTAGTCGTTGATTTGTTGCACCCAACTCAAGAATCTGAACTCAAGAAACACAAATTGAAGACCTTGGTTCAAGCCCCAAGATCTTACTTCTTGGATGTCAAATGCCCAGGTTGTATGGCCATCACCACCGTCTTCTCCCACGCTCAAACCGCTGTTACCTGTGACAAATGTACCACTGTCTTGTGTCAACCAACTGGTGGTAAGGCTAGATTGACTGAAGGTTGTTCTTTCAGAAGAAAGTAAATTTGATGGTTCCAAGGATATTAATCTATAATATTTGTTATATGTATATTTTATGAATTGGCTGTTTTTTTCTATTTCTTCTAACGTTTAATATAAAAACTAAACTCATTCACCTCTAAATTTGCAATCGTAAAAGAAGTACCATTGATGGTGATTCTGTCGATATTGTTAGCAATTGTTTGTTATCGAAAATTCGTAGTATGAATATTTGACTGTTCAAATCAGTTCTGTTAAGTTGTTGACTCAAAGATCGACACAATGGATCTATGTTTTTGACTCAGACGACCAAAAGCTTCTCACAGTTAAACCTCTCTAGCGTCTTTTATAGACAAAATATTTTCAGCCCTTTATCCTTTATGGATATAGACTATTGCTCCTCATCATTAGATAACTGGGGGACCAATTGCATAAATACTTTGGAAAGTCAACTTACATTTTATTCCTGGCTGAATCTGTGTCCGTTCATTTCATGAAATGAGTATGTGATTTGCTACCAGTTAGTGATATCATCTTATTATTGGTGTAACAACAGTATTGCACTAACTGTAATTGATTTATTAGCGCCCTTCGGGTTGCTGGGTCATAAGAAGGTCAATTATAACTGTTGAATATAATCTCACTAAATGATTTATCACAGTAGAAATGAATGCACGTTGCAAAAGACATTCCAATAGATATTTCGTTTTTTGTGATTTCCAACATCTGTATACAGAAAACAAAAAGGAGTAAATGGAATTGCAAATATATAGAGCATAGGTGATAATAATCACATTATCACTGAGGGATGGCCATGTTTTTGCAATAAGTGTTTATTATCCAGTTTAACAAAAACCAAAAAGATAACTAATCTGTAGTGATATGAGACAACACCATCGCTTCTCCAGTGAAGATTTTAACCAAATACAGGAAAAAAAAAAAATGTTTCCACAAGCAAGCTGAAGCTTTAGCTGGCTCGTTTCATGATGCTCATAATATTTTGTTTGGAATTCTTTGAGATCCATATTGAGCTCTTACCTCAACCCTTGAGCTCATGCTTTGGAATTGTTCCTTTTAATTAATTGGCACACAATGGTAATCATCGGTTTGCTTCGAAAATTTTCGTTGGTGATTTTGAATATTAACAATCTAAACTCAATAAATATATACCTATATCTATATTATTTCTTAAAAGTTCCTAAAGATATATAACCAAGCCAAAGCAGAGATAAATGTTAGAGACATCACGTGCTTCAGAACGTGATTAGACAGGGAAACTTTGACAAGGAACGAAAAAAAAAACAAAAAAAAATAGAGCGTTTGTTGTTCAAAACAGATCAGATCAAAATAAATTATCGATCAGCCACGTATATTATAAACACTCCAGCAGCCATGTTGATGTTGAATCGTTTTTTTTCAGTCGTCTTGCTTCTAGTAGTCGCATCCGCTCATAATGTCTTGTTGGCTCCTTATAACAAGCAATGTTTCTTTGAGACTCTCAAGGCTAACGATGAATTGGCAGTGAGTTTCCAAGTTGGTGACAGAAACCCTCAAGGTACCGAACAATTGACTTGTGATTTCTGGATCTTGAATCCTTCAGGACAAGTGGTCAAGAGAGAAGACAGAGTCTCCCATGGTGACTTCTCCACCATTGCCAAAACCTCTGGTAAATTCCAATACTGCTTTTCCAATGAAGGTAGTTCCATTGCCACTAAGGACGTCTCATTCAACATCCATGGGGTGATCTACATTGACGTCAATGATCCAAACTCAAACTCTTTGGAAGCCTCCGTCAAGAGATTGTCACAACTTACCAACGAAGTCAAGGATCAACAGAACTATATTATTATTAGAGAAAGAACCCACAGAAATACCGCTGAATCTACAAACTCCAGAGTTAAGTGGTGGTCTGTCTTCCAATTGATTGTTGTTGGTGTTAACTCTGTGTTCCAAGTCTATTACTTGAAGAGATTTTTCGAAGTCAAATCCGTGGTGTAATTGTTTCAACACAACACTTTACTTATTATCATTTTCCCTTGCATTTCCTAATATTGATCCAAAATTCTCTGATGATGATGATGATTAAAATTTCTTCTTTCTTTTCGTTTTTCTTCTTCGACAGTTATATGGTGTAATTTAAGTGACTTTTTGGTTCTTATACATGTATGTGCCCGCGCGCGCGTAGTTTTTTTTGAGTGCACAAACTTTTTTTCTTGTAAAGATGAAATTTGAGAGATGGTGGTGATAAGCGGGCGGCAACTAACTGTAATAGAGATACATTGTAGCCCTCATCAGCCCATGCTCCAACCATGAGTGAGTCTTACACTTACAATACCCATATATTGGGTATCATGCTTGTTGCCACCACAAAACAAGGCTCCCAGGTGGTATTTCACTACCCTCCGACGGAATCGTCTTCCACTGATGGCACGGAAACCATTACTGGGGTGAGTCTGGATATCAACGATGATGAAAGAATTGCCCTAAATGATGAAGGTAAAGAATCTATCAGTAATAACATACATGCAAGCTCATATACTACAAATACAAAACTTGCTGCTCCAAATTCAACAAATGTTCACAGTTCTTACTATACGCAATACTCAGACGATGAATTTGATGAGGATTTCTTCCTGTCAGATGATGACAATGATGAGGATAAAAGTGCCAATAATCTGCGAATTGAACAGACCTCAGTAACGGATAGTTACAATGATGATGAAGAAGAAGATGATGATGATGAGGAGGAGGAAGAGGAAGAGGAAGAAGATGAAGATGAAGATGAAGAGGACGAAGCAGGGATCGAAGAAGGGTTTGATGTCGAAAGTGAATATGACAGCAACAATCCACTTATGGGATTCGAAGAGTTCAATAATAGTTACTTCATCAATAACATTCTTGATGATGAGTTCAGTTTGGACAAATTGAAGTACAAGGTGAGTTATGAATGTAGTACCAAATTGTACGAAGCAAAGCAACAACAAAGAAAGTATCATAACAAACATTCTCATTATAGATATCATAGAACAAGACCTGCGCCTCCAAAACAAAAAACTAAAGTAACTGATGCCACTGGAAGCATATTGAAATCAAAATCTAGAAAAGCATCTAATGCCGACACAAATGATAGCCAATCCATCAAATCAGGGGAAAATATTGCGAGTGGTAAAGCTGAAAAAGCCGAACTCTCTAAAAAAATTAAGAATTTGAAGCAAGAACTCAGCAAAATATTTTCATTTGATAAGACGTATCTCTGTGAGATGTTAACCCCTGCTAAAAGACTTTGTAATGACCAATACGAATTGAAAATTGATAACTATTGTTTTCTTAGTCATCCGGTTAATGAAAACGGTGCTTCTGGATGGTCAAGATTTTACAAGAACAAGAAAAAGTCTTCCAAAAATAGAAAAAGACTCGATCTACAGAAATTAGAAAAAAGATTGCAACGTCAACAGCGACAAAGAGGTAAAAATTCAGAACTGTTTGAGAAAGATCACTATTCGTCAGAACTCTTGAGTGAAACTTACCATAATCAAGGCAATGGAACTATCTTTGAAAATTCTGATGATTCACCAAGTTCTAAAAGCCATAAGTTTCCAGCTTATGAGAACGAAGGTGACGAAGATGACATCGATTCTAACAACGAACAAAAATTGTCCATGTTCAACATTGTATTTGTGATTAACCCTCCAGCAAATGAATATCACCGCAGAAGGGTTGAGTTGTATGAGAATATTCTTAGTAAATTGACTCATATTTTAACAACTCAACAAGGGAAACAAAACTATATGGAGAGCGAAATTGCTAAAATTATTAAAACCAGAGATGAGTTTTTTAAAAAAGTATATTTTAATGGGCAAGGACTTAAGGTTCGAGGTG
Organism: Saccharomycopsis crataegensis; assembly: GCF_037102585.1. Taxonomy (NCBI): domain Eukaryota; kingdom Fungi; phylum Ascomycota; class Saccharomycetes; order Ascoideales; family Saccharomycopsidaceae; genus Saccharomycopsis; species Saccharomycopsis crataegensis. Next base: position 920,383 of record NW_027043819.1, read on the forward strand.
ATAAGAAACCGTCTAGTAAACTGAAAAGAGGCCCTTCTGATGGAGAATCTAAGGACTCCAATAGCTCTTCTGACGACTCTGATGATGATGAAAATTTTGTGGATGAAGAATACTTGAATAATCATTATACCGTTCAGGCTTTATACAGAGAAATTTTATCACAGTCTGCATTAGCCAGAGCCCTATTTGACTGCTATCATAATCTTTTCTCTGCCAAGATTTTTGAATTGCATTTTGGTAATCTCCATCCACCATTCAATATCCCTGTGAAGAAGAATTTCTCAGTGTTACCACATTCCTCAGTCAAGCTACAAAATATGGACATTGACTCGATTTTAAATAATTCATCCCATGTTGACAACTTTCTTGATGAAATGGGATCGCCCGATCATCAAAAAAAGACTGACTATCGTCAAGTGAAATTAAAACCACAGCCGTTATTCATTAGTACTTTGCTAGATGAATCATTTCATCAAAATAATTTGTTTCCAAATGTGTCTAACTTGTCGTATATCAGAAACTACTATTACTTGAATAGTTTTCAATCTGACTCTTGGGAAGATTTGAATTTGATAAACTATCAAATTATCACGATTTTTAAAAGTTGCAATTATGATATTTTTTCATTATTGATTCTTGATGATATGAACGATGTGATTAAGGATCTCCGACCAGCGGCTGCTAAAGCGTTTAAAACATTTATTAAGAATATCGATGCCACGGTGCCATTGAAAAAAATTATTAAAACCGTAATTGAAGAAAGAGCAAGACAATTGGCAAAATATGCAAATAATAAAGCTGAGTTGACTTCAAAACTCAGGAAGCTGGCCATTGCCAGCTCTGCTGGTGGTGCAATGAAAGGGTCTACTGGCACTATGATAGACCCGGTGAAGAATAAGCTGGTGAGCAAAGTGAGCATGTTTGATTTTTTCACCAACGAAGAAGATAAAGAAGTTATCATGATCAGTATCATATATCATTTGATTTATTGGGAAAAAGTCAAGTTTATTCTACCTATTACAAGAAGAACCAGGTTTGTGATATCTCCGTTAGCAAATCTTGGTACCGATATCAGTGAATTGAACAATAAATGGCAAAAAAAGAACCAAAAGCCATTCAGTCCTAAAAAGTATGGTCAATTAGATCCATTAACTTTTGAAGCTTGGATCAAAGGGATCAATAAAAAACTATTTGAAGAATTCACTCACGAGTTCCCCTCATTACCCCCATTATCAGAATTTTTAGCAAGTTTCAATGTTCCAAGAACTTACAAATATTTCTCAGAAAATAAGAATAGAACGTATACGTATCTTGACGCTTGTTGTTGGTTATTTAAAAATGGGTTGATTGTTCAATATTTCACTTTTGGTTGGTTGATACTCACGTCTAAGATTAAGATGCAAGTTCAAGAAATCGAGGCAATGACTTCAAACAAATTAGGAGGACGTTGGAAGCACAGAGATAGTGTTAATAGCGACTCCTCATTGCCTAGAGTTCCATCAATTGCTAGAATGCGTGGTGACGAGAATTTTTCCAGGCCTGAGTTGGGGGCCCTGCATTCATCTAATTTAATCAAAAGGGTACTTAATGAATCATCCACCAGATCCCGAGCCAGCAGCAATGAGGACATTACTGGAAGTCATGCAAGTGGCGGGAATAGTTTTTTTGGTACCCCGTCAACAATATTGAATATGGAGGAAGAAGATAGTATTTTGCTTAATCCTGATCGTCCGTCATTGATGGAGAAAAGATATATTTACCGAATGTTGATGGGGAAATCTGAAGAAACTAAAGATGTATTCTATAAGATTTTAAAATACTTGAATGGGAAAGTACCATTGGAATTAGTGATGTTAAAAGAGAATATTAAACGAAGTGACTTGAAGAAAGCGTTTAAAGAATTGGAAGAGTATATTATCACTGACCTGCATTGGTGAGGCATACTTGTGTTTGTGTACTTTAGAAAAAACAAAACCATCAAGGAATATATGATATTATGAGCTACGAAACAGAATGTATATTATTTGGTATGGACCGCTTAATGTAGAATCAATATAGTAAGTAGTGTGTAATTGACAAAAGGGGTTCTTTATGTACATGGCTACACATGCATGGTACAGGATTTTTGCAGCATGTTTTAATCACCCAAATAGTGTCGTCTACTGAACCCAGACTCCCAAGAATTCAACTTGTCGATCCATTGATTTGCTTTCTTTAATGAGGTTAAACTCATCTTAGAATGCTTATTTTTTTTTATTTTCAGATTTTGCCGGTTACACCGAACCCGTCTTATTAATCTTAATAAAAATAGTAATTTGCCATTACATCCTCCACCGTCCAAAAAGCCGCGAATTATGGGTTGCAATGTCCGAGCCCCAAAAGGTCCTTTGAAGCCTTTAGTCAATTTGACTTCAACTTCCTTTCTCCAATGCATTTTGACCAAACGTAAGCAAACAAAGCATAAGCCCTGAAGTACGGTCGGTTTTGGATTATTCTGACTTTTTGTCTACTTATTCAAGCAATTCTTCAAAGCTTTCAACTATTCCTATTAATTTTACTAATTTTTTTTTTTCTAATGTTTTTTGCGTCTACTGACAATCCAATTCAAAAATAGATGGCTTTTTCTCATATCTTGTACCGGAATACATGTTATGTAGATTCTTTCTTGTGTTCACTAAAGGCACTGATATCCTATGTAACATAACATTAACATGTAAAAATTCATGTTCCGTTCCCGAACTCCAAATCCGCTTGTTGAGCATTCCAAGTGGAAAACATACACAAAAAATAATAGTCAATCCACCTGATGTGACTCTTTAGGGACAGATCTGCTGGGTATTACAAGTCTCGCGCCAAATTTTCCCTCCAGAAGCCTACTACGAACCCGCCAACGAACCATGAAACTAGTGTTGGCATTCCAAGCGCTGCGAGATCAAGGGCTGAGCTTAATCAATACAAGATCCCAACAGCCTCTGATCATGTGCAGGATGATAATATGATGTTACAAGATACCTTAAAGTTAGAAAATAAATATCTTGAAAAAGAAGAAGAAAATCGTCATTTGAAATCACTTGGAACAAAAATTTACAACAGAAAATTGAACAGAAGTCATTGGCATTAATTAAAAATTCTAAAACACTAGTATTATTCAAATCCCAAATTAGCAATTCGAAAATGCTTTTACTGAAAAAAAAAAAATAGAAGATAAGTTGAAGGTATCAGAACTGCGTGCGCAGGATATTAATTGCAAGCTAAATGATAAGGACTCTGAATGTGCCAGATTGAGTGGTGAATTATTAGAAAAGAGATTCAAGTCAAGAGCTCGGAAGCCAATATTATTGAAGTATGGTTCACTGTTTACTGACCAGGGAGACAGGTTTTACCACTAACTTTCAGAAACCACAATTCTGGCTTTTTCTCTAAAATGTTTCAACAGATATTAGATCAACAAATAGATAATAAGTAAGGGAGCTTAAAAAAATTTCTCTCGAGCCTTTTTATTGACATTTATTCTCTAGATTGAATTCTATTTTTTTTACCACTTCATGTTGAGCTCGTGGCAAAAACGGAAAATGCTGCGGTGTGTGAGAAACTAAATTTTATCAAGCCAATTATGGGTTAATAATCGGATGTCCAGTTGCTGAGAATTCGGATCTCAACTATGGATGAATACTAGAGTTGCGGTGGTTAAATTATTTACTGTTTGTTTCTCAAGAACCGTATATATAAGGCTAATACTAATAATGTACACCATCTTTGTCCAGCTTCTTTGATTCACACCTGGGGGAATATACAAAACAACGTACGAGGCTTGCTTAGATGGGTGGATTCTCAATGGCCACTGTGTATATTCAGGATATTCAGCATTGTATAGAAATAGAATTGCTGCATTCTTAGTTACCAGAGTTTTGTCATTATCGTAAAGATCAGAACATCCTCCATATTTCAGTTCATAAAAGTGGTTTGGAGCTCATAGATTAAGTTCATGCCACCATGTTGAGTACTTAAATAATGAATTTGTGGAGTATAAACTACGCTAATAGATGCGATTTCTATGGTATTATATAGCTTGAGACAATACCATACTATTTGAACATCCTAATAAAAACTTGATATATTATAATATACATATCAATTCCCGGAATGTCGCTCATGGCAACATGATACTAGCGTCCACATGTATAATATCAATAAAACCGTCATCATTTACTGTGCTACAGTATCCCAAAGCAATAACAGAAAAGACAAAACATTAAAAATCATGACAATTAAAATTTGATGATGGATAAGAAGATGATGAAGGAAAAAAACAATAACTAAAACAGGCATGTGAAAAATTTAAAAAGCAAAGAAACAAATAACCGAAAAAAAAATATGATAAAAAAAAAAATAATAAAAACAGGAAACAAAATGTAAAGAATGAAAGAAAATTCTAACTTTCTATAGTAGATTGGTAATGGTCACTAAATTTTTCACTCGAATTGTAAACTAGACGAGATACTGTTTAAATAAAAAAAAAAGATAAAAAGATCATTTTTTGCTCTTCTTTTTATTCTTTTTGACTCCCAAGACTATACCATCTTCATCAGAGCTCGAGCTCTCTTTACTAGCCGATGGAATGGTGTTTTCTACTGTATTCAAGAACTGGCTGGTTTTTGGAGATGATTGCAAAGTGGTCAACAGGCTGTTGAGAGCGATAGCAGATTTGCTCAGAACCTTCAAAGTGGAATTACTCCCACTACCACCGCCTCCGAATCTCAAGTTTAAGAAACTGGAATTTCTTTTTGCCTGTGGTCTAGCTATGGTCCCAGATGGGGCAGATGATCCGGATCCCAGAAGAGTATTACTACCTGTTTTTTTGAATTTTTTATTTGGGAGGCGTAATGTCATCGGTTGTGACGCAGAAGATCCGGAATTGACAGCACTCGCAAAACCAACAGCATCTGTTGTAGGCGTGACCCCGCTTGCTGAGCTGGATCCACTACCAGGTATATTATAGGCTGGAGATAACATTCCACTATTGTTACTAGAGCGCATAGCAGTCTCATAGGATGGAACTCTAGACAATGTACCACGATTCCAACTCTGCGGTTCGCTTGGGGTTTGTATCCCACTATTAGAAAGTGCATAGAGTAAATTAGAAGAGTTACTCCTGGATAGATGGAAAAAGTCGGGAGAAAGAGGAGTCGCCACAACATCGCGTGCAGCAGCAGTTGGCAACGAAAAATAATCATGTTCTGCAGAAGAAGCTTCTGGATTCGCTGGTGCTGTTGGGGTTGCTGTATCAGCGCCAGTGAAAAAGCCAGGTCCAGATGGCAGTTCAGTTATCCCGTCAATAGTACCACTATTCTCTTCTTCAAGACGTTGCAACCGCAATTCATTAAGGTGCTTTGTTAACTGAGAATTAAATTTAGTTTGCGACAGGACTCTTTGAATTTGGGTTGGGGTTTGGGTTCCAGAAGTAAGGCCAGGTGGTGTAAGAATAGAAGGAGTTTGTGATCCAATTGGGCTGATACCTCCCGGGCTATTTGGAGTTTCAATATCTGACCAGAGTCTATCATAAATATGCTCACCATAGTTTGGAGGGGCAACGAGATCGGGTCTTCCAGTTGAGCCGTCAGTAACAGCGGCAGCTTCAACACCACTGAAAAGAACCTCATTATCTTGCTCATCGTTATCGTTATTATTATCATCATCATTATTATTATCATCACCGACAGTACCATTATCAGCAGGAGCTCCGAGGCCCCTTATGTCAGTAGTAGAAGAGTTATTGGAAGCAACAGCAGTAGTTTTCTTCCGGGCCACTGCTGCTGGTGCTTTCTTTTTATTACTGGCGGTCAAAATATTATGCTCGACCGAGAGTTCTGGTAGGTTATCGCTAAAATTATAGAGCACCAAAGAATCATCATATCTAGCAGAAACAGAGACAAATGGTGAGATATAGAGAATCACTGGTAAAGTTGCCCGAAGTTCGGAAGTGTGACCGTTTGGATTCTTCAAAGCAACCACAATAGATAACTTATGACGTACTTTGAGATTTTTGGCGATGGTGACGTCCTGGGTACATTTACTCAAACTTGGAGGAATTTGAATGCATTTTTCAATTTCCCATCTGTCGTATGAAAGATTCATGAAATTGTTGACAGGATTCAAATGAGGTGTAGATTCATCAATAAGAGGGGTTGGATCTTCATTTTCATAAACGTCATCATCAGGTTTAGGGATAACAACCTCAGAAATGACACGATCATTAGAATGACTTGCTCTTGTGGTAGAACCAATGAATGAATAGTACTCAACGAGTTTGATGGTGATTTTTCCTAATTGAAGACCCTTAATTAATGGCGCCATAAGAAAATTCACTGGACATGCACTACCGATCGCCATGGCACGAGATGGAATACTGATAGTATATTCAATTTTATTAGGCCAATTGTTATCAATGGACATTGTTTCAGAGAGTTCAGGAGCATCAGGTGTTAATGTTCTAATGATTCTAAAATGTTTGGTGCACATCTTGCGCTTATTAAATTTCCCACGTTCAAGCGATGCAGCGATTTTATAGACAACTGAACCGCCAGGCAAACCTTCGACACTTTCACTAATATCACCTGGGAGAATCACAGAAAAGGGAAACTCATAGTTGCCCTTAGCCAATGGATAGCCATTTTGTGTACCAGCTGGAGAAATGATTTGGGGTGCTGCTGGGGTGTTATCGATGATATTAGCATCGGGCCGGGTCAATGAGCTCACAGAGCTGTTTTTGCTATGTGATTCATGTTTTTTATTCATGGAAAGGAGGGAATTTGAGGATTTTGCCGAGTGCTTTAGATGGAACGATAGCCTATGGTCATGATGTTCATGATGAGCGCCTGGAGCTCCATTTGCATCGGTGTAGCCTTGGATGGTGAAATTGTCCCAATTATGTTCATAAACACGCTTGATAAAGCGAGTTGGTTTAGAATAACTAGTGGTTGCAGATTCTAAGTGTTCTATCCAATTAAGACGTAGATCTCCGAAGAGTTTAAGGGTTAATTTTTTCACTTGGATGGGTTCGTTGATGGCCAACACAATTTTCCCGGACAAAAGTACCAGATTGGCTTCGTTTGGCGCGCCTTTGACGACAACCACGTCGTGGTCAAGACCCTCGAGACGGATCTCAAAGAGAGGGGTGACGCTCTTGGCCACGGAATTGGAAGAAGAAGACCGTGAAAGAACGCCCATGTCTGAAGTTGTGAGTTTCTGTCTGGGAAAATGGGAGGGGGAGTATCAGCGATGAGAAGAAAATTTGTCCGAGTCGAACTAGGGATTTCTAGAACAACAAAAAAAAGAAACAAAACTGTCAATCCATCATATTACGTAAGTGCCTACTGTAGGTTATGTAATCCGTACATAATCAAACACCTGGACACCCATGATGTAATACACCCTGACACCAGGTATTTATGATCACATGATACAGTTTTATCATGACAATAATACTTTCCCTTTGTAAACAGCCATCTCATCGCCCTCGTAAGTGCTATAATATACATAACACAAAACAACAACATTCCTCCAGGAACGTCATGATACATTCTTGGTGGATCCTCTTCTCTTCTCTTTTTCTCAAACTCTGTTTAGGGTATGCCGCTAACGAACTACCGTGGTTAAACAACGCTATCGATGCCGATGAGTTGATGGCGGGTCAGCTGGTGTTCGACAACCCTACTTATGAGTCCATCGACAAATGCCCTCCATGCTTCAATTGCATGCTTCCGATCTTTGAATGTAAACAATTCTCGCAGTGCAATGAATACACTGGTCAATGTGAATGTATCTCGGGATTTGGTGGGGTTGACTGCGCCCAACCGGTTTGTGGGTCTTTGAGTGACGGCAATGATCATCGTCCTCCTCGTGGAGAAAACGAAACTACTTGCGACTGCAAGCCTGGTTGGTCAGGTATAAATTGTAATATCTGTGAAGAGGATACTGTTTGTGATGCGTTCATGCCTCAAAAAGGTCTTAAAGGCACCTGTTATAAGCAAGGTCTTCTTGTCAATCAGTTCCATCAGATGTGTGATGTCACCAACAAAAAAATTGTTGCTATTTTGAATGGTAAGAAACCACAAGTTACCTTTTCTTGTAACAAAACCGCAGAAAACTGCAATTTTCAATTCTGGATTGACCAAAAAGAAAGTTTCTACTGTGATCTAAACACTTGTTCCCTTAAATATGACTTGGCAAGCAATACTAGTCATTACCAGTGTGAAGATGTGGCTTGTAAATGCCTTCCTGACCGTATGCTTTGCGGTGAGGACGGTTCAATTGATATCTCAGACTTCCTTACAGAAACCATCCGTGGACCAGGTGAGTTTTCTTGTAACTTGGCTGAACGTAATTGTCAGTTTTCTGAACCAAGTATGAACGACTTAATTTTATCTGTGTTTGGGGACCCATATATCACTCTCCATTGCGAATCGGGTGAATGTATTCATTATAGTGAAATACCAGGTTATTTGCTTCCCCCAAAGAGGGCCTTATCTCTATACAATCTTTTCTTCATTGCTGCCGTGGTGCTAGGGGTTTCTTGCCTTATAGTGGTTTTGGTATTCTATATCAAAAAGTCTCCACTATTTGGCGATAGTACTATTGTATTATCTGATGACGATTCTAGTAGTAATGATGGCGCCCATTCAATGAGTAATAGTACATTAATTAGCACACACATTCCAGTGTCGTTAACATTTGAGAATATCAGCTACACAGTCAAGAATAGAACCGTTCTTGAAAATGCATTTGGTATTGTCAAGCCAAGAGAAATGTTGGCTATAATGGGCGGGTCGGGTGCTGGTAAAACCACCCTTCTTGATATTTTGGCTGGCAAAAATAAAGATGGCACAAAGACCGGTAAAATTCTCATTAATGGTAAGCAATTAACGTCTCATGAGTACAAAAAAATAATTGGGTTTGTTGATCAGGAAGATTATCTCATCCCAACCCTCACAGTCTATGAGACAGTTCTAAACTCTGCTCTACTTCGTTTGCCACGTAACATGCCCGTGGCTGCCAAACAGCTCCGAGTCCTCGAGGTCCTTGACGAGCTTCGTATTCTTAAGATCAAAGACCGTCTCATCGGATCTGGCTTGGAGCGTGGAATTTCTGGAGGTGAAAAGCGTCGTGTGGCTATCGCTTGTGAACTTGTGACTTCTCCATCAATTCTTTTCCTTGATGAGCCAACTTCAGGTTTGGATTCTTATAATGCCAAAAAGGTCGTCGAATGTCTTGTTCGTCTCTCCCGTGACTACGAACGTACTATTGTTTTCACCATTCATCAGCCACGTAGTAATATTGTGGCTCTATTTGACAAGTTGTTACTTTTATCAGAAGGTCTGATCGTGTATTCTGGCGATATGCTAAAATGTACAGAATTTTTCAATGGTCAAGGTTATCAATGTCCTCAAGGTTACAATATTGCAGACTATCTCATTGATATTACCTCAGACGCCAAAGGGAATGCTGCTGCTAAAGGAAAAGAGCCTATTAAGTTTGGACAAGGTGTTGACGAAGAAAATTTGCTTCATGCTGGTGAGGACGATGAAGACCATCATCATGATGTTGCCAACTTGCTTTCCCGCCGTGATTCACAGATAAATACTACAGATGAATGGGCTCATTTTGCCTCTCACCGAGACGAATTATCTGGGACTTTAGGTCAATCACAAACATCTGCGGGGTCTAAATTGCAAGATTCAAGAAGCTTGTTGCGTTTCCGTGACTCAGCGTATGCAGAGGAAATTCTCCAAGATATCAAAACAACCAACGAAAGCTATAATAGCGATGCTAACTCTAAAATTGCGTCAGTTTCTGGTTTATCCCAAGCGTCCACACTTCAACAGATTGTCATTCTTTCTTCCCGTACATTCAAGAATTTGTACCGTAATCCAAGACTTCTTATGACTCAGTATCTTCTTTCGATATTTATGGGTTGCTTTGTTGGTATTCTTTATTATGATATTGAAATTGATATAAGCGGATTCCAAAATCGGATGGGTTTGTTCTTTTTTGTGCTCTCTTTCTTCGGCTTCTCAACGTTGACCGGGCTCCATTCATTCTCAATCGAGCGGATTGTGTTTATGCGTGAAAGGTCCAACAATTACTATTCTTCCTTCTCTTATTACTTCACTAAGATTCTTTGCGATGTTTTGCCACTACGTGTTTTCCCTCCAGTGATTCTTCTTGCCATTACATACCCATTAGTCGGGTTGAATATGGAAGAAAATGGCTTCACAAAGGCTATTGTGATCCTTGTTTTGTTCAACTTGGCTACTGCTCTCGAAATTTTGATTGTCGGAATATTAATCAAAGAAAGTGGAAATGCTACTCTAATTGGAGTGTTGATACTATTATTTTCAATGCTCTTTTCTGGCCTCTTCATCAATATCAAAACAGGTGAAACAACTGCTAATGCTGTTGCTGCTGCCGCCGCCGGTACTGTTCAAAAAAGTGGCGTATTTGCTTCGATTGATTTGAACGTGCTTAAATATCTCTCTACTTTCCACTATGGGTATGAGTCGTTGATTATCAACGAGGTAAAGACCTTGGTTTTAAGAGAAACCAAGTATGGTTTGAAAATAGAGATTCCAGGAGCAACTATTTTGAGTACTTTTGGATTCAACGTTGGTGCATTGTGGGAAGATGTTGTTGCATTAGGAGTTTGGTGTGGGGTGTTCTTAGTTGCCGGCTTTGCATGCTTGCATTTCTTTGTTGTTGAAAGGAGATAGTTTGATGGCTTCTATATCATTTACTATACATTATTGCCATTGAAAAGGAGATGAATTTTAGATTTTACTTTATTGATTTGAAAAAGAATGTTAGCGAATGCGCTTCAGTCTTTATCCATTAAGAAAAAACCAAGGGACCCAGAAAAATAAAAAAAAAAAGTTAATGACCAATCGGTCAATTCTGAAGCAATAGATCATAATAGGAACTCCTATTATTGAAAAAGTATAATACATTTGCCACATTGTATCTTATTGTTTACTATTCCTCGTTCTGTTTTTTTGTTTATTTCTTCAAATTTTTTCCACTTTTTATATTATCAGTTTATATCATGGGTATTAGTTTTAATAATAAAAGCTTTTTGTGAATAACTTTATTTATTCAACGACTGTGAATTAAGAGAAAAAAGATGCCAGAAAATTTGACGTTGTTTAGCTGGTCAGCGTGTGGCGCCCTCCATGTTTTTTTTAGACAAAAAAAATAATAAACAAAGGAAGTGAAATAAGAGGCTTTAGTAGGTATATACACACACACAGTCTCTACAGTATCGCAACTGGAAGCAAACACTGTTTAGAGTGGACAAACAAAACAAAGGATCTATGAGATAAAGCAACTCCATTCATATTTGGTCAAAACATAAATTCCTGAATGAGCAATACAAAGGAAAGAAGAAGACCCAAGGTTTCAAACAATATTAATACAGTTGAATAGTGCTATATCTATCAATCTCTGCGACATAAGATGACAGAAAGAGATCGAATGCCTTCAAATGCTATACATGGCTCGATAAACTCTTTAGGGGATGGCTACTTGGTACCTTATTGTCGTAACTGTCATAAAGTGATCCATATTAATGGGTCACCCGCAGAACCAGTTTACCAACAAGAGATTGTCGATCTGTTTGCCAGCTTACATGGCTCTAAAACCGGTTCAAAGCCAAGCTTGACGGAGAATATGCTTCCCAAGATGGACCATAAACAACGAGAGTACCTTGAATATATTGCCCAGGCGTATTTTTCTAATGATGATGATATTGATGATACCACCAGGACCTACAGTAAATACAGTTCTGTTTCGCCGTATCTTCAGTGTCCTAATGATTGCAAAAAATGTCAAATAATATGGAAATTGATCTTGAAAATTGAGATCACTGATAGTTTCACAAAATTGACTTCTGTAAAGCTATTGGCATGCGATGCGGTGCTTGCCGATATCCAATACCGTGCCCAGCTTGAATCGCAATCACTACAATCAAAAGATGCCCAGTTCCAATTGTTGTTAATTCTTGCGAAATTCTTGGCTCCGTGGGTGGCTAACAGAACCCGATTCTTGATCAGAACCCTTGGATTGCATGGTGATAGGGAGAATCAGTTCTTTTTCTTCCAATCACGCCAAGAAGATGAAACGATCATTACGAAAATCGAGCAAGGACTTCTGCCATTTGTGGAAAGATGGGCCAATGATCATGTGGAATCCACTGCTGTCGATGATGAGATACTTGAGCTTGCTGAAGGCATTTCTGAAAATGATGGACTGAACTCACCGAAAAATAATATCTCGAGCACACCGAAAAACAACAACGAGAAAGATACAATGAAAGATCATGGTATGCCAGGAAGACGGATAACTTCCAGCCAGAATGATGGAAAAGTCACTAAACCTCCAATCTCCAATTTCACCGATAAACCGGAGACTATTCCCGAATCCAAGAGACCGCAGATTGAACAGAGCATACAGGATCCAAGCGCCCCAATAGTTGTTTTGGGCACATCGAGAGGCTGGAATGCTGATAGAAGTTGGTGGAGCGAAAATGAAGATGAAGAACGTGATATCAATACAGGGAATAAGAATGAAACATATAGAAAAGAAAACACACGAGACACGTCGATGTCGATTAATAACGGTTCCCCTGCAATTAAGTCCATTGGCTCGCAGCAATCGGCTTCCCAATCAACAAAAATGGTTGGTATTACAGTGGGACGTGCTTCAGATTCGGAATCAGATTCAAATTCGGGCTCTGATTTAGAAGATCAGCATGATGATCGTCTGGGATATAGGTATGACAACAATTCTGAAGCTATGACCGCTGAGGATAGATCAGAATTCAAAAACATTCACAAAAACAACACAAATCCTTCTGAACCTAAAATTCCAATAGTTTCTCAGAATCTGAAGCAAAGAAGCAACCAGCAGGAAAGAAGCCTTTCTGATAGTGAGTCTGGAAGTGAACCAGCATCACATGCTTTTACTGAGACTCAAATCAATGATAGCCCTTTTCCGGAAATTCAAAGCGGCAATACCATATCATCATTTCCAACAGATTTCCCATTTAAAGATTTTGTCCCCCGTCGTCGCTCAGGAGTTTTACCAGAAAAGATCCATCGTGCTTTATTGAAATGGCTTTATTTCCATCTTGATATCACTTTACCTCTGATGGATCAATATCAAGAGTTGCAGAATATGACTGGCTTGAAGCATAAGCTGATCTATCGTTGGATCAAGCAGGCGCAATCGAAATATGTTCCAAGAATGAAGAAGCTAAAAGGCATTTGGGAAGCAAGAATAGCAAAAGGTGTCGATAAAAGTCTTGTTAACAATTCGCCGAAAGTTCTTTATGAGAAAGACTTAAATGAAAGTAATTCTGAAAATGATGATATTGAACTTATAGATGGAGACGGAGAAACTGTTGAGGTTGAAGATAATGATGGGAATGGTGATGCAATAGAAGTTTTGAATGAAAATAGGGTGGCAATTGAGATCGATAGCAGTGATGAAATGCACGTTGAACTTGAAAGCGAAATTGAAATGCACAATGGTAATGAGAATCAAGAAGAAGTTGAAATAATAGATAAAATTGAAAGTGGTAATGAAACTAGAAGTGAAAAGGATCAAAAAATGGAAAATGAAGATCCTGGAACTCAAAATGAAGCAAAAAATTCAGAGTTGAATTTGGAAAAGCAGTCAACGGAGAAAAATGAAGTTCATTTGAAGCGCATGAATGCCAATGCTATTGCTGTTGTTATCGAAGATATAATAGAAATCGATGGAGGAAAACATTCAAACGAAAAAAATGATGATGTCAATATTGTGAATACCAATAATAACGATGTTTCTATGAAAGATGGAATAGAAATTGATAACCAAAATCCTGAAAAACATCTACCTCAGACAGAAGGCAAAGCTTATAGTGGAATCCCATCAGCTGCTCGGGTATTGGAAAATCAAGATACCCCAAAACTGTCTGTCGATAGTAACAAAGTCTCTCTTTTTATAGATAGCGACTCGTTTGAAGGGGAAGTGAGTGACGAAGATAATGAACTAGCTAATTCAAGTAGTGTGTCTAAGAATATTTTAATACCCACCCAACAAATTGATTCTATGGGACATCAAACCAACAAATCAGAAAAGCCTGAGGAACAGGGAAATGAAACCAGTTTTAAGGCACGCCACCTCGCTTCTCAAACCATCGTGGAGATAGATTAATATCCAAACTTCTAGCTATCATTGCTTTTTAGTTTACTTACAAAGTATTCACATTAATGAAATACATAACGCTTTTTATGAACACAGTATGAATAACTTTTTATAAAACTTGTAAACTCGAAACAGCTGGATTACATATATATATATTATATTATAGGTGTCCAACTAATAAATTTAATTTATGCATGTTGTTAGCACAGTTCAAATCTGCGAGGAAGGTTCATTATTTTTGCAAATATGAAATCTCAGTCTTAAGCCTTTTTAGCACAGCCTTCATTCTCGGTACTTTATTCGTCCTGGCCTTACTAAACCAGCTGTGCACTTGTCTTTTCAGCAATCCCGTCTTTTGTATAAAATTGGAAACAACATCAATCCCTGGGTATGGGTCCTTAAGGTTGTAGAAGAGCCATTCAAGAAAGAGTTTATGATCGTCGAATTGGATGCCATTTGCCGTGGGCTGCCTGCTGGGAAGAAACTCGTGAATTGGAAGACTGGAGAATGGGACCGTGATATTCTCCAACTCATCTTGATCATTTGCTTTATCATCAGGTAGGTCAGTTGTCTTGGTCGTGATGGTTGTCGTAGACGCAGTTTTGATTTTTTCAACATTTTTCGATTCTTCGCCCAAGTCTGACAAGTCTGAAAGTTGGGATGGGGATTTTTCCTCACATGATGGATAAAAATATTGCATTGGAGCAAAAGACTCCTTTGGTTTCTCATTCTCCGGTATGTGATTTTTCTGTCCTTGTTGTGTAAGATTTTTATCAAATGGTGAATTCTGTCCAGAATCTGCTAATGGTCTAGGTGGAGGCATCATCATATTGTCATTTTGTGAAGTCCTTACTTTCGAATTCCATCCTGAGGCTCGGCTAGACACATCTTTATATATTTCTTTGGTTTGAGGGGGTTTGCGGTGATTATTTCCCTTTTTCTGGAAAATTGAATTTTGGAGACCAGCTCTATCGTTCTGTAAGCCACCGATTATTCCAGTACCATTAGAATACGAATGTCTAGGGATAAATGGACAAAGGCCTTGTTCGATACTTTTCACCTTATTACCAAATATGAAGAAGAAGAATTCATTCTCTCGCTCCTCAATAAGATCAAGTATCAGGAATAAATATAATGATTTATTTCGAATCCACGGAGCGAAAAATTTCGATAACATAATTGATGCTTCAAGAGACTCGTGGCCCTCTTTCTTTAATATCAGCAGTCTCGGTTGAAACTGGGGAATTAGTACACCAGAAGAAATCGCATATGTAGATTGCGCTCTCGTTAATGTGTTAAATGTTATCATCTCAAATATTGTTTCCCAAATAACTTGATTTTCGGCATTACATGCTCGTCCGTAGGATCCACAGTCAGAATTTTGACACTTGAAGTATTTCCAAAGAGTTTTATCAACACCAGTATTATTTATCAAACCATTTTCAATATTAAGATGAGCAATGTTAGAAACATAATTCAGAATGATGAACCCGAGATACTCCTGTTTCTTTGATTCTTTCGGGAGAATCTTTCTGAAACCCTGAGATTTCGGGAATAGTCCCACTAGATCCACAGATACCTCATTATTTGATGCCACAGAAAACTGATCCATGAGCTGTTCTTCTCTTATAGGCGCAGCTGGCTTACCATTGATATGTATGAGTTCTTTACATAGCTGGCATTGGGGTATTAGATAAACGTCTTGAAGTAAAATAATCTGTCCATGGATGGCATTAGGAGGAATGTGGTTCCTCATACTTCAGATACAGTACTATAAATACTGCCCCTATATCTTTTATACTTAGAAAAGAAAAATCAGTGACTACTGACCAGAGATGTACGTTGACTTCACAAAAATTTGAGAGTATAAGACAAAGTTTGTGATTTTGTTTCTTTCTGCAGAAAAAAAAAAAAAAAAAGTTGATGCAAATTTGGGGTGTGTTGCACCCGATTTTTTGAGGTTTTTGCTGGGCGAGATGATAATAGTACACTGGCTTTTATCAGATGGGTCCACCGATAGCTCAACGTTTATTGCTTGATTCAACCAGGCTTCTCAAATATTGTAAGTGAAGGCAGTATCTCAGGTATTCCCCATTTGCTCATTTGGGTTCGGATGAAAACTGCGTTCGGTTGAGATGTGGATTCAAAAGTCACGCGAGATGATCTCTCATTGACACTTGAAATAACAATTAAAAATGGGGCTTCTCATTGAACAAAATCATATAGAAAGCCCTTTTTGCCGTCTGGCTTACACATATCATAAGCATTATTATGACTACTGGACTGTGTAGCCAACAATACAAAACATCGATACTTTGATAAGGATTAGATGTATTTATTATTGCTCCTTTAATATTAATAGTAGTTTCCCTAGTAGATAGATACTGCCTTTTTGACAGCACGTATCGATAGTTATTGCAATGTGTCGTTGAAAGAAAGCTTCCGGCAGTGCATGTAACCATAAATCCACACCTCCATCACGCTGAAAAGGGAAGGCTTACATCATAGACTGAAAATCACCAATCCTTGATGTGAAATGAATTGATGGTATAGTTTGACGTCCAGAGTATTCGGCATACCCTCTTAGAATATAATTTGAGCATGAAATAACTGTACAAGAAATAACTGTACAAGAAATTTCTGAATACCATTATGGTCATTACTCCAACCTACGATATTATTTTATTGACGGATTTCGTTAAAACAATAGTAATCGCAGGTTCTCCCATAAAAAATGGTTTAAACTTCATATCTGGAGTCCTGTTTTTCTCAGCGACCTAAAAAATAGTGGAGCTAAAAAGAAAAAAAAAATAATACCATAACCATGGGGTTTATTCTTTGATAAGCTTACGCTGTCATAATAGTACATGTAGATGTTGTCAATAAATACCAACACGAGGGTATACATTCATTTGTTTTATTTAGTTACCTTTGTACCGAACATCACTCAACAATCTGACTTTGAGGCTCCTTAAGTCAACTAATTACTATTGGAAATTATGAATTTCAGTATTGTCAGGGATAAAAATTGTTGCTATTGGTGACTTTTATTGTTCCGGGTGAATCTGCTCGGTTGGGGTAAAATTTGATATTTCGCCCATCATAACTGGAACCGCTAGAAAAAAGAAATTGTTGCAGATAAAGTAAGCTGAGAAGAAGTATCACAGATAATTGCTTACCTTTGAGAGGAATATTCCGTAATTTCGACTGCCTAATTTTCCATTATTCCTCCCCTGTGAGGTTTCTACTATCTACTTATCAAATATACTTGGCATGACTTTCGAAAAAGAGATTGCAATCCATGAAAACTCGGTGAAAATCCTGGAGCCAAAATAAGTAAATATTGGAGAAACCTTGGTGGTTATTGCGATAGATTTCATCAAAGTGCAAGGTTTGTAAATCACTGGTTCTAAATATTAAGAAAGTAGTCACTTTTATATAATAATCATAAGCAAAATACCAACATATTAATGGGATTGTAGGTAATGTTATCTTGACTTCTGGTAATTAGAGATGTGAGAATCACGCAACCATTTCCCATTTTCAAAATTCGTAATATACATGTATCATGAAGAGGTTACAAATGTGAAAATACTTCTTGAAAAAGATCAGAAAAAAAAAAGATATTTCATTCATTAATATTATACATTGTGCAAAAATTTGGAAAAATAAATGATATTAGCCACATTATTACCATTCAGAAAAGCGATTCGAGTCATTATTTTTGAGAAGCACCAAAGTAATGCAAGTAAGCACCCAAAGTTTTAGTACCTTCAATATAGTTACTGATGTTAACCTTTTCATTGATACTGTGAGCACCATCATTACCTCTACCCATTGGCAACAACAAGACAGAGGTCTTCAATTGTTTTTCGAAAGTCAAGGAGATTGGAATGGAGCCACCTTCTCTAGTCAAATCTGGCTTGACACCCCAGACCAATTCAGTGGCCTTGGAAGCGGCAGTGAAACTTTCGTTGAATGGATCAGACACCCAGTAGTCACCGTCGTGGATCAATTCAGCGTGAATGGTGTTCTTAGAGTTCAATTTAGCAAATTCAGCATTAACGAAATCGAGCACCAACTTGTCCAACTTAGCGGAATCCATATCTGGGACAGTTCTGATGGAGAATTTACCACTAACCTTAGCTGGGATGACGGTCTTGGCACCAGCACCACTAAAAGCACCTTCGACACCGTGGATGGACAAAGATGGGAATCTCCATCTGTGCATCAAAATTTCTTTCTTGCTTTGGTAAATAGCAGTGTCGGAACCAGAAGCCAAGTTCAATTCGGTAACGTCGAAATCAATGTCATCGTACAACTTACTTTCTTCTGGAGTGACCTTGGCAACCATCTCGTTGACACCTGGAATCAAAATGTTCCCGTTAACGTCGACCAATTTGCTCAAAACGTTCACCAAGTCAGTCATTGGTTCGTGAATGACACCACCGAAAATCCCGGAGTGCAAGTCAGCACCTGGACCATTGATGATGATTTGGTAGTAGTTACAGCCTCTCAAACCATAAGTCAAAACTGGTTTCTTGGTACCCAACCAGTAGTTATCAGAAATACAAACGGCATCAACACCTTTGAAGTAAGTTTCGGCTTCTTGAGCAATCAAGTCATCTAAACCGATGGAACCACTTTCTTCCATACCTTCGAAACAGGTGATGATGTTGACTGGGAGTTCAAGACCCAATTCCTTATGAGCTTGCAAAACATTCAACCAACCCATGACTGGACCTTTGTCATCAGTTGACCCTCTACCGACCAATTTATCTTCGTCTTCCTTGACAACCAATTCAAAAGGTTCGGTATCCCAACCGTCTTCGATGCCAGCTGGCTGGACATCGTAGTGACCGTAAATCAAAACAGTCTTCTTAGCTGGATCGTTACCGATTCTTGACAAGACAACAGGTGGCAAGTTTAATTTTGGGTTGTCGACTGGTGGTGGTTGAATACCCAAATCTTTCATTTGGATATCGTAAGCACCCAATTTTTCCAATTCGCTCTTCAAGAAGTAACCCATCTTGACAACTTCTGGTCTAAGAGTTTCATCACCAGAAACGGATTTGATGGCAACAGCATCAGCCAATCTTTGGATGAACTGAGGCTTCAATTCCTGGATTTTTTTGAAGAGGGGGTTCAAGGTTTCTTCAACAGACATCGTGGAGTTGTAATATTTGTAGTGAAATTGACGATGGCAACTGACAGGGTTCCAAAACTTAAGCTTCGAAGTAGCAATGACGGATGGAAGAGTACTAGTTACAAGCAGATTTCTTTTAAGCAAAAACTTGCTAGCAAAAAAGTTCATAAAAAAAAAACGAAAAACAATAAGTAAAACCGACTTAAGTAAAGGTGCTAACCACTTCCCAACGTTGGTTTTTGAGCCTTTCACTGGCAATTCACGGGGACGGCCCATAGATAAGGTACCGTAACGGGAAAGGTTATTGACGCTGGTGCTGCTCTGAGGGGAACACCAATTCCTCCTTCTCGGAAGCATCGTTTGCTAGTAAAGTGGAAGCAGAAGGAAAATGAAAAAAAAAAAATCATTTACAAATATCATCACAAGCTTCTACTCAAAAATCTAAAATGAATTCCAACACACATCCCTCAACCAGAGAGCACCAAAAGCTTTGACGCAGGCCTTGGGAAGCACTGGTAGCGCTGATACTTTTATTTTTGATTTTATAGGGCTTGATCAAAAACATATTAGGAATATTGGCAGGAACTTGAAAATATCATGGAAATTTTGCTTCCATGCTTTCTATTTCAATATCTGACTTCCAACTGAAGCGGGATATTTCAAAGATATCTTTGCCCCCACGTAATTTCCTCATGAGGCTGATTCACAAAAAGCTTCAAACTTTGCTGCCATTGAAGGCAAAAACTCTCTAAGCGTTTTCTGCCATTTCTATATCCCACATACTGTTCTTAATATCCCAACAGGCTGCCATATAATATCGTGGAAGTATCGCAAGAGCAGAAAACCGGGAAAGGGGGGCGCCTGCTCATCTCTTGGTGTCTGGGTGTTTTTCCTTTGTCTTGTCAGCAGACCCACTAAATCAAGCCACCCGGACACCAGACGATGTATTTCCGAAAAGGGGAAAACCATAACAAAGCTGCGAGATTACTTTTTTTTCTTTTCTGTTCCTTCTCAGAATTTTGCGATTTTCACCCTTTTTTTTTTTATTTATATATAATTTTGTTTGTTTCGAGAACAAGGTAAATTTGATCTAACGGTTATCAGACATATTGTTGGTTACTTAAACAACTTGCCATCGTCCCATTATATGAGAACATATACATCAAATGGCTTCAGCAGAGATATTTGACGGGAGTTTCGTCAACCACTTCTGGGGCAAAGATGAAAGAGGCTCGGAGCTTGTGTTCCAGCGGATGTTCCAAGGTCAGCAGACGTGTCAAGAATTGATAGACTTCTATAAAGAGAAGATGCAACTAGAAGAAGAATATGCCATGAAATTGAAAAAGCTTTCTAGAAAGAAACTTGGTGATAATGAAACCGGCACCATAAAAAACGCCTTCGAGGTCTTGAAGAAAGAGTACGCAAACATGGGTGATGCTCATTTGAAAGAGGTTCAAGATATTGAAAACGAGATTTTGGCGCCATTGTTCGAATTTAGCAAGCTGTTTGAGAATGAAAAGTTGCAAGTGGAAAAAATTACCAAATCAATTTTGAAATCGAAGCTGCACTTGTTCCAACAAATGGAAAAGGCTAAAAACTCTTACTCCAATGATTGTATCAAATTGTATAACTTATACTCCAAGAATCAAGGTGAGAATTCCAGCGCGTTTAGATCGCAAGTGGCTCAGTTAGAATCCCAATTGACCAGTTCACGCAGAATTTATGAAGAATCAACCAAAGAATACAAGAAGATCTCGGATTCCTGGGTCACTCAGTGGCAAGGAGCCACCAATGATTTGCAAGAGTTGGAGATCGAAAGAATGAACTATTTGAAGACCAACATTTGGAATTTGTTAAACGTCACTGCCACAACTTGTGTTCAAGATGATAAATGCTGTGAAAATGTCAGAATGTGTCTTGAGAAATGTGACTCTTATAATGATATCAAAGGGTTTGTGGAAACATTCAAGACTGGAAGTGAGATTTATGAAGCTCCTGAATTTGTGGATTTCTTGCAAGGAGGTACAGAAGAAGACAACATGAAACATAGTATTGCCAATTTTGAAAATAGTTTTAGTAGCATGAGCTCTTCAGTGCAATTTGGGAAAAAAAAGGCCCCGGAATCTATACTTCCTTCAAAGAACAAGCAAGTTACCTTTACCTCTTCTACGAATGTCGGTTCTTCATATTACGGAGACTCTCTTACGTCTAGAATGAAACACGAGGACCACGATGAGGACATTATGACAAGGATCACCAAAGAAAAGCGACTTGAAGATAGGCACAATGATGTGGATTTTAAGAAGCAATTTGACTCTTTGAATTTTAAAAAAAATGAAGAAGATGATGATGATGATGAACCCGTTAGAAAAATTGAAATCAAATCACCATTTGGAACAATCCAAACTGTTTCTCGCCCTGCTGCCACCCATTCCCACCAAACACAATTGTCTTTGTCAAGCTCACCAATCAAACAAACCCAGCATAGCCCAACTTCTAGTACCGATGGCTTCAACCATAATAGCGATACCGCTAGTTCTTCGGGCTCCTCTACTGGTGAATCTAACTCTTTGGTTACCAGACAAAGCACTAATGCATCATCGCAAACCAGCTCCAATTTCTCGAACTCATCCAATAAGACATGGAGCTCGCCTACTAGACGTCGTAGTAAATTGGGTATGCAAGGTTGGATGTCTGATGTTGCGTTTTCCAATAAAAAACCAACGACTTCTACTTCTGTGCCAGATCTCAATGATCACCAGCAAAGAATGAAGGAAGAGAAACAAGCGCAAGTAAACAGATATTACGAGCAAAACAAGAATGATGATTCTATTTTGAATACTTCTACTATGCGCAACTTCAACCCTGAGGAAGTGGGAGTGGAAGACCCATTGAGGGCCGCGTTGGAAGATTTAAAGATTGGTGGCAATGGTGATTTCAACGCTCTTAAAGAAAGACATAATTCTATCAAATCTAACCGTTCCAAAAAACACACTCCGAAATCACAATCATCACCTGCAATCACTGAACAAAAGGAGCCAGCAAAGAGAAAATCTATGGTCGATATGCTCAAGCAAGCCTCATCTAACCCACAAATGGATTTACAACTGTCACAGCACCAACAAAAGCATCAATCGATAATGGTCAATCCGCAACCACGCCAGAGCAATGGTGGTGCTAATCCTATGAATAGACCAAAATCAATGATTGAAATTGCCGAAATGAATTCTATGAAATCTTCAATGCAAACTAACGCAAATTTTTCTACCTCCACTTCTACTGTTGCGTCCAGAGCTCCAAAACAAGTTCCGTTAGCTCCAAATGGTTTACCATTGATCTCCTCCAACGGAAGGCCGGTCTTAAGACATGCTAAAGCTATTTATGAATACAATGCCTCGATCCCAGAGGAAGTTACATTCAAGAGAAAGGATTTGATGTTAGTTTTGGCGATGCAAGATGATGGTTGGTGGGAAGTCGAGGTATTAAACAATAGGGGTAGTAGATTTGGATTAGCACCAAGTAATTATTTGGTTCCTGCTTAGGAAAATTATTATGTTTGATTCATATTCCCAAACCCATGGTATGTTTTTTGTTCTTTGCTCTTCTCTCTTTTTTCGGCTGACCTTGACTTTTTGATTGTTGTTGTTGTTGTTTTTATTAAATTTTTCTGGTTTATTCTTGATGAAACTTTGTTATTGTTACCTTACCTTGTTATTCTCTTTTACTTCGTATGTGATGTCCATTTTTATATTGTATTTTTTACTCCTCTTCTTGTTTCTCAAATATATATAGTACATATAACGGATATATTATATACGCTATTGATTTACTATTGTTAACGTCTATTTTTTGTAATATATTATTAAACTAGCGTTGTTTCCATTTTGTGCAAGGGTTGATTTCAGTTTAATCTATCGGAAGATAATGCAGCTAGATTGAGAGATATTATGTAGGAACTTTTTTCCTATATACACAAGGAGCTACGTATAGATGTGGATGGTCTTATAAACACGTACTATTAATATATACTAAAATATCATAGCAGCACACTAAAAGGACGCCAAGCCAGGAAAAAAAAATAAAAAAAAAAGACCGTTTTAGAGACTTTCGAATGGTGTAAAAAGTTCAACACCAACATCAACATAAAAATAAGAGTTTACGGTGATTAAGAACTTCTTTATTGTAATCGAGTGATTGAGTACCACTTCACTTGTGTGTGTGTGTGTGTGTGTGTGTGTGACGCGTGGTTGAATATTTAGCTGTATTTTTTTTTTTTAGTGTCTTTTTAGTTAATGTTACACCACAATGTTTGTCATTTTGGTGTCCTGTTAGTGTGCTGCATGTAAACTACCAACCACCAAACAGATGTTGCGACGTCACAACTGTTAGGTTATGTTTCTGATTTGTCAGAGGAGCTTATCTTTGTAGAGTCTGCTCGTATCGCCCGTTATTAATAACATCATTTCCACCAATTTTTTTTTTTTTTTTTTGCTGGTTGGTCCTGTCGTGTGAATCACGCATATATACTCTCACTAATACTCATTCATTAATATTTGACAACTTCTTTTTTGAAAAGAAAAAAAAGAGAAAAACAAAATCCAAAAGATTCCTCGTTAATTTACAATATTTTCTTAAAGCGCAACTTTTTTTTTTTTTTCTTGATTACGATAGTGATGAGGGAAACAATGGTAATTTAGTACCAACATTATACATGGAAGCACGTCACTATGATCGCCCGAATGCGGAACACTGGAAAAATCAACATGAAACTTTTTTACTAGGTGTTTTTTTCTTTTTTGCAATAAAAAGAGTGTGATTCGCAATATGGATGGGAAAATGTTCTTGAAAAGGATTATTTACATCCATCATGGATTCTGTTAACTATAAGACCGAACAGAATATAGAACTCTTTGAAATAAATGACGACAAGAAAAATGAGGACTATGAACCATCACAAATCTCATTGAATGAGGATTTTTTCCTCAATGAAACATCCAAGAAGCTCAAAGTCCAAGAGCTTGCTGATGAATTGCAAGTCGATCAGAAGAAGCTCATGATGAAGACCGACATGTTCGTGTTGGCCCCATTTTGTCTTCTTTATCTTGTTGCGAATCTTGACCGTACCCATTTTGGGCTTCTTTATCTTAATGGTCTCACCTCGACTCTCAAAATAACCCAATTGCAGTATTTCGCTGCCTGTGCTGCGTTCTTTTCACCGTATGTGTTTTTCCAATTTTTCTCAAACTTGATCTTGAAATCCGTCAGACCACATTTTTGGATTAGTATTTCTGTGCTAATGTATGGGACCTTTGTTCTTGCCTCTGGGTTTGTGAAAAGTTACGGTGGATATGTCGCTTGTGAGTTCTTTCATGGGGTGTTCCAATCAGGCTGTGATAGTGCCGTGTTTTATATTCTTGCCCATTATTATGAGAGACGAGAATCACAAAAGAGAATCTCTTATCTCTACTCCACTCAACACGTTGCTATCCTTGTCAATAATCTTATATGCTACGGTGTCAACCTTCATATGCATAACCGTTATGGGCTTGAAACCTGGAGATGGTTATTGATTATCCAAGGTGCTATTACCATGGGCTCTGCGTTTATCTTGTTTTTCATCTTGCCAGATTTTCCTGAAGGCATGAGATTCTTCAATAACAATGAATCAATCTTCATTATCAGAAAGTTGGAAGTCTATTTTGGAAAGTCCGGGTACAATATCAGCTTCTCTAAAGGCGAAATTTTCGAAACACTCAGGGACCCAATGGTGTGGCTTCCCGGACTTACTGCCGTGTTCTTAGGCTGTATTCCTTATGTTTACACGTACATCGAGACCATCGCTTTTACATTTTTCGGCTTTAGTCCGGAACTTGCTATGGAAAAGGTAACATACACATATATTTGTGGGTTCTTTTATATGATCATAACGGGATATTTATCTGATTACTTTTGTAAAAGATCCCCCTTCATCATTTTCAGCTCATTACTTGGGTTGTACGGTCTTTTAGCAATTCGGTTCGCGAATCCAGGCGATAATTGGAGATACTCCCTCATTTTCTTCGTTACTGCTGGGTCATATGCTGCCTTCCCACACTTTGTTGGCTGGGCTGCCTTCAATTTATGCGGTCACTTGAGAAGATCGGTGGCGACATCCCTCATCATCAGTTTGTCGGATTTGTCGGGCCTTTATGGATTCTTCGTTCTTTTTAATAACAACATAAAATTTACCAAGGCTCTCACAGTAGGGTTTGTATGGGAAATAATCTCAATAGTGCTTGTTCTTGGGTGTGTGTTCTTGGTTTATCATGAAAACAAGAAGAAAAGATCAAGAGAATACAAAGATAATTTCAACCTGCTTTCTGAAAGAAAAAAGATTTTGGCTGGAGACAAAGACCCAAATTTTGATTATATTTACTAGATATTTCTGTTTCTATTATTTTGTATTTCATTTTTCTTTTGATTTTCGGTTTTCATATTATGTTATTTTACGCTTTTTGGTTGCTCTTTTTTTGTTTTTTTTACGCATATTGGTTGTTAGACGTTGAAAGATGCTGCCTTTATCATTTCCTATGGTGATTTCCCTTTTAGAAAAGTTTCTCTATGGATGATGATTCCTCATACTACTTATTATTGATGTCTTATCTTACCAAATTTGATATCCCCTCATTTGAAAAAATACTGGCAATTTGGTGCACATGTAAGATATCTAGGATTGATTGCAAAAGGTTCACTGGGATGGCAAGAATACTGATGAGCTGCTGAAATCATCTTTGATGTTTTAATAAAAAGATACTCAATGAAAAAATGATAAAATAAAAAAGATAAAATGGTTTAAATGATTTTATCTGAGGCCGGATTCCAGTTTTTTTTTTTTTTTTTTTTCAGTCGTTGGTTGAGATCTTCTTCATGTTGAAAAGAGAAGCCGAATAATTGAATTTTCCCGCTGCAGTTTTCCCAAACCTCGCTTTATACTACTGTTGTCGAACCCTGGCATGTAGAGAGCGAGTCCCTAATAAACTTTGGCCTTGAGGGTAGACAGGAAGGAGACTACACGAAAAAAAAAAAAATCGGCTAAAAGCAATGATAATTGCTGGTAAAAACATACCACTCTGACCTTGGCCTGTCCCCCCTATTCGTGACCAAGTAAGCCTACGCTCAACCAAACAGGATTCAACAAGCTAACCTGAAGCTAATTATCTCTATCTTTGCACGAGTAAGGAATTAGGTATGGAGGCTTATGAACAAATATTTCTCATAATATATAGCACAGCGTGCTACTGCAATAATTGGATGCACGCTAGTCTGGTGGTAACACTTACAATAAATGCATCCTACACAACAGCAATAGGGGGCATGCCGCCTTATGCCGGTGTAAATAGTGGGAGCGGAGAGGTCCCGTAGGATGAACCCACAACTAAACTTGATTACATGGGTAAATGTGAATCAACAAGTGATTATTTCACAACAAAGTTAGTGTGCTATGCGACAGAGCGGTGTTCCCTGATAATCAGGTACAGACAGGTATGGTGACCCATACTAGTTAGCAGTAACTACGTAGTGTATGTAGGCTTCGTGGGCGGAGGAAGGTCAGCGAGGAACAACCTGGATAGAGTAACCCCATTAAAAAACCTACGAGAATCCATCTCTCTCATATTTGATCTACACCCCCCACATTGAATTATATATGAAGCTAATACGCACACTTGATGCTACCAATTGCCTTCTAGCTACAATATAAATATTCAGCGTTGTGGCAACCAGAAAGAGATAGCAACAAGAACAGGAGCTAAAGTCTAACCCCGAGTCTTCGCTAGTGCTATGAATGAAACAGTGACTACTTTGGTTTCTGAACATTTATCCGAAATGTGTGAAATTGAAAAACAGAGAAATCGATCAATTCTTGTTGGGGTCTGTCCATAAAACATAGTAACTATGCTCGTGATATGCACGATAGTACGAAAGATTTTCTAAGGAACGTAGGTTTCAAAGGATGAGAGTATACTACACGAGAAGACAAATAAAGATGATTCCTGGTAAATGCCTCTCTGAACTTGACATTCTAGGGCTGCCTTGGATGTTCCTCAAGAGCGTCCTCCTCACAAAGACTTTCAAGTGTACGTTAGTGATTTTTGACCCATGATGTGAATACACGCCATAGAGAAGCAAATCTTATGACGGAAACGTGTTTTGCAGCCCATCTTTAAAAGTATATGTGTGTGTCAATAAAGCGCATCCAAGTCAGGAGCTGTGGGCAACTTTAAGAGGGCCTGTGCTTACAAATATTTTCCAACATTTAGATGTTTGTGAGCTTTCATCAATATTACGAGCATTGCTGAAAAAGCATAGGGCATATGAATGTGCGTTGTTTGTATTGCTTGGCTCAGTGGAGATATATTGTCAGGTGCCGAATAACTACAAGAAGTACAAGAGGCGCGCGAGTATTCTTGAAGTCACCCAAGAATATAGAATTATCTCTGATTCTAGTAACAAACAGAAGCGACTTCCAGTTGTTCGTATATATTGCAACGACCTTCCAAAAATTGCAAAATATCTGGCGGTGATAAAAAAGATTATAATTTATGCGAAAAAAGAGGTTCTATCTTTTTGGGATTACGAGCCAATAGCCTTGAGAAAACTCAAAATCATCCAGTTGTTTTTAAACTGTTGTACAAGGGTTAGGGAAATTGAGATTGGTTTTCATCCTATTTGTCGATTTCCCGAATCGACTCAGTTTTTAAGAATCATTAATGCGAGTTTTGCTTCATATTCTCCCACATGTTTTCCCACGTATCTGAGTCGAAATACTATAACTTTGAGCGACGTAGGCTTCCCTCAGAATATCAGAAAAATATATATTGAAACAGTGACATTTGGCAGTGGTTCTGTGTAAAAATGGCGTTCCTCAGAGCTTGCAATGTTGCAAAAACTTAAAAATTTTGGATCTATCTTCCAATCTGTTCCTCCAAATCAGCCAAAGTATCCAAGCTCTTCAAAATTTGGTATCGCTAAATCTTGAAGAAAATTTGGTTTCTAAAATAGAAAACTGGGGGAACCTCAGCAAATTGGAGTGGCTACTGTTGAAAAATAATAGAATTAAAAGACTTGAAGGTTTAAAATTGCCCAAGCTCAAAATTTTGAACGTTAGTGAGAATTGCCTCAATGAAATTGAAAATTTGCAAGACCTACAGAGCCTCGAAGAGCTCAATATTTCGTCCAATGGTATGTTCAAGGATTTTGAAGGATTGTACATGTTGGCAGATACGCTTACTTCTTTATCTTGTATTTTACGTGCCCATCCAATATTTGTGGATCTTGCAAGATTTACCAAACTAAATAGCATCAAAACTTATGATTTCCTGATCCGCTTTGATAGATCGCTAATTTTTCACAACTTGGAGGAACTGCTGTCGATACACACTAGTTATAACACTTCACTTTCAAATGTGAATCTCTCATGTATCAAGGAGCTAAAGCTTTCTGGAAACAAAATTTATAATGCGAGTCACTATGAAAATGTGTCTCTCATTGGGAAAATGACAATTTTAAAAGTTTGCTGTTTGACTAGAATTGGAATATCTAGCGTCAGTTACCTTGCTACATGCACCAAGCTTCGCAAGCTTGATTTATCAGATAATAGGATAAGATCACTCGAAGGAATTCAGAATCTTCGATGTTTCGAGTCCCTTGATATTCTGAAAAACAAATTGCATAGCTTGCAGAATGTTGTTGTGAATTGGCCACTGATGACGTATTTGGATCTTTCCTTGTGTGAGATTGTTGAATTGCCAATTTTCATCGCCCCAAAATTATCAAAGTTGCTATTGGAAGGTGATAAAATCCCTTTGCGACAGTTGGCCAGGTTGAGAAAGCTAAAAAGTTTGAGATACTTAGTACTTAATAAAGTTGATATGTCTAAGAGAAGGGCTGTCGGTATACACGTACTATGCTCAACATATTGAAAAGAGGAAAACAAAAAAAAAGAAAAAAAAAAAAAGAATTATGTGGATAATATCCTGAGAATAAGATGTTGATGATTTTCGCTGGTGTTTGGTACTTTAAATATCAGAATTCTTAATGAAAGAGAGGGAGAGGGGAAATTTTTGTATACAACAATATGTTTTCAGATTGCGATAATTTATAATTTTTTGTTTTAATACGTATGTAGTCTTACGCTTTATGATCAGTAATTTACTTTGATTTCTTTTCCAAATAAGATCCAACCAATAAAAAGCAGCAGCATAAAGACAATAAAACATAGTTTTAAGAGATTAAAAACAAGCGATATTAAACCTTTATGGATGAGAATAAAAAAAAATTAATACACGAGAAACCACCCCACATACACTAAAACAGGCAAAAAAATATTCCTATACGTTTAATAATTTTTTGTTTCATCATCAACTCTTCTTCTTTCAACTTGTTTCCTTTCTCCTTCATATTTTGTTCCTCTGTTTCTACTATAAGTTATGCATGTTGAGGATACATGTTGGGCTTTTTGTAAGCACAAGCTGAGGCACCACAAATCCAAAGGTCTTTTGGCTTCTGGGCTCTAGTGAAATGGCAAATATATAGTAAATTGAATATATATATATATATATCTTAACAAAAAATAATAAAAGTGCTTACAACCTTAAAGGGCTCTTTATATTAAATTTCACTAAGCACTTACAGGGTGCCACACCCATCGTGAAAAATAATAATAATAAAAATAAAAAAAAATAAAATCGACAGTACCTCTAAAGTATGCCAAAACTTGTCCCGTAATTTCAACATAGGGACACTATATTAGCTACTATCGTTGTTTGTGTTCCTCTCCCATTTCCCTGTGCTTAAAATATTTAACGTTCTTTTAGTCTTTCTTCCCTATCAGACACCACAAATAATGACTTCAATAAAGGGCACCATGCCTCCTTTCGCGATCCATGGGCAAATCGCCAATCTAAAAGATGTGTATCTTCTACCCAGATGCGTGAATTGTAATGCAATAATCCACAATGGTGACTCCAAAGCTCAAGCTATTCGTGAGTCTCAGCTAGTGTGTCAGTTCATTGCCAATGCCGAGGCGATCATTAGGGATAACATGAATGATGATTTACACATGGATGCGTTTGATGGTAGGACCAAGCAGCGGATGTTTTTAAATTACGTCTCCCAGAATTTTGTAGGGTTTCATGATTCATCATCGAATGAGAAGGGAGATGAAGAGTGGGCGGATTTCAAAGTACCAATCACCAAGATCAACTCATCGCTACAATTGTATTTCCGGTGCCCGAATTATGAACAATGTCTTTCAAATCATTTCGTTTGGGATTTTTCGTTAAAACTTGCGATCCGGGACTCTTTAACATTCTTAGAAACTATTTTAATCGTTCCCTCACGAGTATTAGATCAACAGATCACTAGACTACGAAACGATCAATTTGATCCCTCACCCCAGTTTCAAATGGAGAAATTCTTCGCCCCTTGGATATTGAACAAAACGTTGTATTTATGGCAGATATTGGGGATCATTGAAGGTAAGGATAATAGCTTTTATTTCCATCTTATGGAGGGTTCAGAAAAAGTGGTGAAAAAGATCGAGGCAAGTGAATTCCCATTTGTGGCAAGGGTTTTGGTGTATGGAACGGACCCTGCCATTTACCATGGTTACGAATGTGAAAATTTTGCTGGGTTGCGTCCCCAGCCGACCACTGAGAATGATGGAACTAAACCCCTTACAATAGGATGGAATGGAAATGACCGGTATGAATTCGATGATGATGTCAGATGGCAAAATGTTAAAAAGATACGGGATATTGGCGCAGAAGAATCGGAGCAAGAAGATATCGATGAGGAATCATCGTCTAATGAGAGGCCTGCTCTGCGAAATCAAAAACTCACTTCAAGGATATCGAGACCCAGTAGTAGGAGTCCCAAGATTTCTAGAGAACGACGGGGAGAAAGAAGCCTGGGTAGGCGGCTGACATTCAAGCCACGACAACTCGAAAACCTTCGAGATGTATCAAAACGGAAAAAATCCAGAAAACTACCAAGTTCAGATAATGCTCCTTTCGCACTTGAGGATGTGATGTCTGTAGCGGCGTTGAACAATGCTAGAACTTTCTCGCGTGATATTCAGATGACGTTGTTTACGTGGCTATATGACCATCTTGATAACCCATACCCGTTAGATTTGGAGTTGTATCAGTTACAGCAGCTCACGGGGCTTGATAAAAGGAGGCTCCTGTCGTGGTTCCACTACCATCAAAAGAGAAGCTTTGAGAAGTTGTGGAAAATTAGAGAAAGCAAAATGGGAAGTGAGTGAATGTACTACTGAAAAAGTATTTCTGAGTGGTAGGGAAAATGACATATATTATACAATAATAGCTAATATAAGTGCTGATAGAATAACGATAGAAATTGAAAAGTTTGTGTAAATATACACAGAGCCATCCCGTCACCCCCAAAACGGAAGAAAATTCAACCAAAAAAAAAAAAAAACACTTTTCGTGTCGCGATTCAACGGCATCAACTGGGACTCATATTAGTTAGTTGTTTACCAAATCACTCAATCACTATTTGTAATATATTTGTTTCAGTTACTATTCTAATGCCAATTGCCTTTTAATCAAAAAAGTTTGCGTTTAATTTTTCCTCTAATGAGAAATCAAAAAACATAGCCAAAAATATAAAAATAACAACATATAAAAAGTATGCCTGTCACCAGAAAACAAAAAGAGCGATTCCAAAGCCAATATCCACATTTACCTCCAGTGAGGGATCGAATGCCTCCATTTGCGATCCATGGAGAAATAACCGGTCTTACCAATGTTTTTTTGCTTCCCAAGTGTACCCAATGTCACTCAACGATTCTCATCAATGGGTTTCCCGCACCATCGATAGGGGAAAAGGCGTTGGTGGAGAATTTTTTCAATAATCGATATCAACACGAATATGACGATGAGCTTGATTTGCAAGAGAAACACAAGGAGTTTTGTCGATACGTCAATGATAATTTCATCCAGCCGACGGAGATCACCTATCCTAGTGTGGTGGTGGATCATTCTTTACAAGTGGGGTTTGAATGTCCGTTGAACGGGTCCCAAATATGTGATTCGAATCATTTTGCCTGGGATTTGTGCTTTGAATTGACGGCTGTCAACTCATTGACCGGGGAGGCCAAAGATTACACTATCTCGTCAAAAGCATTCGATAAGGAATTTGCGAAATTGAACCCAGAAAAGTTTTTTTTGGCCAAATTCTTTGCCCCTTGGGTACTGAATAAATCAACGTATTTTATGGAATTGTTGTACCGGCAGCAGTTGAAGCGACACCAGTTTGAGTTTTTCTTTTATTTTAGCAGGAAGAGACGTTCATTAGATGAGAATGGGGTTCCGACAAGACCCATTAAAGCGGTGGAAAATGGTCCATGTCCATTCATTCCTAAAATGACAATGAGTCGTGGGGGAGGAAGAGATCGATATTTAATGAGTCATGCCTTGGGGTTGATGCAAGCAGATAATCGAATAAATTGGTCGGGAAATGCCGATGGTGGAGGGTATACTCAACCGCTTTCACTTGGTTGGTATGATGATTTTCATCAAGAAGCACCAGAAGAGCAGGGACATATGAAACAACAGAATTGGTGGAACGAAGATGAAGAAGCAGAAGGAGTAGATAATGAAGTGAGGGATAAAGGTAATTTAAGTAATGTTGTAAAGGAGAAGAAGGAGAATGATGATGACGATGATGATGAAGAAGAAGAAGAAGAAGAAGAAGATGATGATGATGATGGTGATGATGAAGATGAAGAAGAAGATAATAAAGATGATGGAGAAGATGAAGTAGAAGATGACGACGAGGATGATGATAAAAGCTTGGATAATGTGAGGCGTTCTGAAATTGATAAGTCTTCAAGGGATTATGAATCTGATGATTCTTCAAGCTCTGATTCCTCAAATCATTCTGGCTCATCGTTTTCGAATCTCGATAGTGATTCTGAGTTTGAAAGGAAGTATGGATTTCCGTTGACCAATTTTCTACCAGAACATTCCGCCAAACATCCGACGGCGGTGCATCTTGTTCTCTTGAAATGGCTATACCTTCATCTCGATCACCCGTTTCCTAATCGCTTTGAACTTTCCAATTTGAAAGACATCACGGGGTTGTCCACTGATCAAGTGTATAGATATTTCAAAAGACATAGAAAGAGAACAGTACCGAGGATGAAAGCGTTGAAAAGGAAATTGGGATTGTAGGTACAAATGCTCTTTTTTTTCCCCCTTATCCCCCACTATTATAACTTCATTCGCGGCTTTTAGGACATGGTAATATAGATACAGGAAATCTGAATGCAAATACAGAGAAACAGAGGGAAAATGGCCATAACTGGGAGGGTTGTCGAGGTTATTAGCCAGTGTCACATGGCAAAGCACGTGTTTATAATATCACGTGAATATTCACGCGACCACGTGAAGCCACCAACCAGCTCGGGGTTTCTTATCAAAGATAAGGCATAAGAGATAATATATGATAATAGAACGCTATATATATATATATATATATATCGGTATAATAAACCGTATATACTGTCCAGATATGCCACCGTAGAACACCTGTTGTGTAGTCATCCCCACTCTCCCATCGCCTTAAACATAAACAACTAGTCGGGGGGAGGCTCAGTAAACAAAAACAAAAAAGCCAAAAAAACTACGCCGCGTATCGTTCTCTTCGCCCCCTTGCAATGGTGAAAAAAAGGAAAAAAAAACAACAACACACAAAAACTTTATCATTCCCCATCCCTTTCCCGTTTCAGCAAAATAGGGATCCCCTTTATCAATCTTTATCTCTGCTCTCTTCTGTTACTGTTGGCACATTATCTCTAATCTTCTTTTTATATTCTGTGTCCTCCTCCACCAATAATGCCAACTGCCGGCTTCCATTCTGCCCCAGTGGTTTTTCAACTAGCGTCATTCGCTATTCTTTTGGTGGCTACCATCACTGTCCCAGTCACCAGACTGTTGTCGCTTGCCAAAGTAAACGGTATAATCTTTGGAACCCTTGGTTACTGTACCGACTCTTTTACCTGCTCGAAAGCTGCCGCCACTTATGACGCTTCCCAAATAGGAGATGCCTCAGACTGGATCATGGGAACCTCTGCCAGATCTACCCTTTCAAAGTTATTGATCATCATCCCTATTGCCTGTTTCTTTGCCCTTGTCACCTTGATCTTGGCCATCATATCCCATTTCTGTTTGACTTCAGGTTTCTTGGTGGTTGAGTTGGTGGTCACCATCATAGCCTTTTTGTTGGCCGCTTTGGTGTGTATCGTTAGCTTCTTATTATTTTATCCCCACGTCACCTACGGAAGTTGGATCTTGATTGCCTCGGCAGCTTTATCCTTAGTATCAGTGGTCTTCATAGTTATGGCCATGGCGTTTTCCAGCAGAGAAAACGATGCTTACGACAGTGATGAAGAAGACCGTGGCGTCATGATCGATAAAGTCGACAATAATAATAACCTTTTCAGCAATTATGCGTCGATCCCTCAACCTCCTCCAGCACAGACTTTCATTGATGATGTTAAAGACGATGAAGATGATGATGAAGATGACGAAAAAAAATACGGTGCATTCAAAACCACCACAAAATCCGTCAATGATGATTCATATTTTGAAAATAAAAGTAACCGTTTTGAAAATGTTGCGCCAACCGATTTCACGGCTCGTGATAATTTCTTACCTCCAGTTCCTCCTCCTCACTCTTCGCATTCAAAAACCACCCCTTACCCATCTGGCGACGAATTCAATTTCACCCCAGTACCTCAACCCGGCTTCCATGATGATATCAGTGGTAGCGATAATCTGTACCACAGTGCCAACAATGGCCAGTCTCAACAGCAATTCCCAGGTCCTTCGAATGTCGTTCAACAACCTCCCAATTCCGTCCCATACAACCAAAATAGAATGGTTTCTTCTCAAACCAGAATGGCCAGCTCTGTTTACCCTGATAGTATCACCGGTCAAGGCGTACAACCATCAAACAACTATTATGAAAATGATGGTTATTACAATGATGTAAATAACAATGGGCCAATTGAAGAAGATTTTGATGGGCTTGACAACAATTCCGATTTCACTAGCGTATCTCAAAGACCTGCCAATCCTTTGTACTATCAAAATTCTCAACCAGGTGGACAGACATATCAGCAACAACAACAACAACAACAACAACAACAACAACAAGGTAATCAGTATAATCAACAACAGTACCAACCAAATAATCAAAGGTACCAGCAAAACAATCAACAATTCCAACCAAATAATCAAAGGTACCAGCAAAACAGTGAACAATTCCAACCAAATAATCAGCAGAATGGGGGATCTCAGTATGGTGAATCTCAGCATGGCGGCTCACTGTACAATGGTTCCCAAGCTGGGGGATATGCTCCACAACAACCTCAAAGACCTCCACAACAGAAAGGCCCTTCTAAATCTGATATCATTTTGAACTCCAACCCTGAATTCAGCTTAGGAAACGCTGGTCGTCCAAGGCCTAATTTCAAAAGACCTGTCGGTAGAACTAACCCAGGCGGTGGTTACAAAAGACCAGGTGTGAATGCTGGAATTGTGACCCCAGCATCATTGAGCGGCGATAGTCCATACAATCTTAGATGATTGATTTTGGTGGTATTTTTTTCCTCCTCTTTTTATTTATGTGTGTCGTATTGGCTTGTTTTTTTTTTATTTGTTAGTTAGAAAAATTTGGTTCATTGATTGCTTTATCTTATTTTATTTTTCCGGTCTATATATTTTATTTTCTCATTTCTCGTCGTCAAACTTCTTTCTCTCTCAATTTTATGGGATTTGGCTTATTATTCCGTTTAAATATATTATCTTCAATTTCTTATCTTTTTTTTTTCCTACTATTTTTTTTATTTATTTATTTATTTATTTTTTCATGCTTCTTCAGCTAGTATTAGTTAGAATTGTCAAAGACCTTTAGATTGTTTAAATAGATTTGTGTCAAACTGGCTACATGCCTTATTACTGTGTTCCTTCTTTTTCTTTGTAAGTTTCTTAAATCTGTCGTAAATGACAACCATTTATAATATTCAAGAATTGACTGATCATTCTGAGGGGATTCTTTGTGATGTGAGATATGAAAGAATCTTGGATGTAAAAGATGGTCCATCCATATACTGAAAAATGACTTGTGAAGAGAATGAAAAATAATAATAATAATAATAATAGTAATAATGATAATAAGCAAAACCGGGATGAAAACTACTTAAAAATAACTGAGAAAAACATAATAATAATAATAATGATAATAATAATAATGAAAAAAAAAAAAAAAAATATTAAAACAGACAATGTATATATTTGGGGAGAACAAAAATTTCCATTATAATTCAATGTACTTTTTAATCTTCACCAATCCTGGCAACGCTTTGGTGTAAATGATGTATTCTGGGCTATATTGCATCAACTCATCGAATGCTGGCAACACCCGGACCAATTCATCACCCACTTTTACTTGGGTATCGTATTCCCCCCAATAACATTCTACCGTCACCCCCAATTTGCTCAAGCTTGGATCATCATTATCATTATCGTTCAATCCATCTTGATTGTCATCATCCTCTTCCTCATCGTCAAACCACCTTGGGATCCATTGGAGTCCAATATGGTAGTATTCTTGATCCCAATCGTATTTATGGAGTTGGATTTGATCAATCCCTTTGAACCATTTGAAATATTCATTACCTTGCTTATCCTTCAGGTAACCGGTTGGCAATGCATTAAAGGAAACCTCTTCAGAATTTGCCATCGAGGATGAAGCATTAACCCCGACATTTTTGTGTTCATCATCATGATAGATAGTCAATAGACGTAATGGCGATTTACCATATTTGAAAGACGAGTATTTTGTGGTGTTAAATCCTAATACACAATGTCTATTATCCTTCACATTGATATAAAAATCCGCTTCGTATGGTTCATACGGCGATTTATTTCCAGTATTGTCAGTATTAGTGTTCTTGATCACGGTGTAACTCAACATATCTTCGAATTGGGTTTTTCCGGTGGCATTGTTGATCAAATTTGGATCAGCCCCAACGTATGAACAAATCTCTTGACCAGCTCTATATGATGGCACACAAGTGATGGCTGGAGTATCATCGGTGTTTTTCAAACTTGGAAGATCTTGCAAATAACTTTTGATATACGAGGCACTACCAGCAACATTCACCACCGGCAATGAACCATTATCTAAATCAATATTTTGATAAAACGAAACTTTCAATGGATTATTAAAACTGAATGGGAAAATCGTCGTAGCAACAATCGACCCAAAAATAATGATGGCAAGTAATGCAAATCGTATCACGTAGTTCAATTTATGAACAAATGGTAAAAGAGGAATACCAAGGCCAATGGCAACGTATTTCAAAAATAAGAATACTTGGTCTATGGATTTAGTTCCATCGTGAGAATTCTGATAAGTGGCTTGTAACAATTCATGGCCATTGAAATAAACAAAATAGACACTAATTGGCACCAAAAGGAAAAATTGGATCGACCAATCATAATTCAAAGAGTCAATAAATTTTTGCTTGAGTTTTTTAGAAAGAGCAGCAGCGTGTTGAGGAATTTCAGATCTGCTGATTAATGGCGAGGATTCGGTAGCTTCTTCTGCTTCCTCTTCAATATCTATTTCATCAACATTATCTTCTTCTTCATAATCAACATTTTCTTCATGAGCTTGTTCGTCTTCATGATATTGTTCAACAGGATCATAAACAACAATCACAGGGCTTTCTGGTCTACTCTTAACTGAAAGACTAAGCAATCCAAATATGCTATTGATACCGAACAAAACATACAATAACGTGAAAATCCATTCCCCAGTATTGACACTTGGAGGAGCCGCTCTAACTGTTGCGACGATCGTCCACCACCAAAAAAATAAGGTTAACTCTAAGAGTACCATCAATTTTTGGTCATGGATTTTCCAAACGTTGTTGAAAAAATTTAAAATGATGTAGTTGATCAACACAAATGTCGAGGTCATAATGATCAACACAATATTGTAATTAAGCGACAAAATTAAGGGGTTTTTGCGTTGAATTAAATCGCTTATCCAGAAAGTGAACATACAAGAAATTTCCATACTGATAGGCAATCTTAAAATTGCAGAGAGCTTGGAATCGGTAATTCTCCAGGTGCCTCTTCCTAAAACCACAATCATTAGGACAATAATAATAACCGGGATAATTGCCAACAAAATAATGTTCAAAGTGTACAAGGTATTAATTGACAAAATGACAAACCATTTGCCGAAAATATCGAAATAAACCGCGGCACTCTCATCATTCTCAATGATTTCCTCATTGGCAAGCGCCTCAAGTACCCCTAGAGTACTGCTCAACATATGGTATAAAGATCCTTTGGAAGTGGTGGAAATCGAGTCTCTATACGTATGATACAAGGATCTTGGTTTGTAGAATGCAATATCCATACCTTTCAAACCATTTTGAAGATATACCTTGTAATCAGTTTCACTGCCCACCACCCGGTTACTGAATCCTTCTTGGAATATCGATGAGGCAAATGGCGATGGGACATGCTTGTAATATTTCGCAATACCGTAGTCTGAGGCTCTAAACAAAATAGCTCTTCCACCGGCACCAGTACCTTCCAAATTTATGAAATATTCCACGGACTGTGACCAAGGATGATGGAAGAACACCGTTGCTCCAAGTAATCCGAATTCCTCGTCATTGTTAAAATTGAAGACAATATCTCTTTTTGGCTGGATAGTATTGGTAGTGACGTAATCCAAAACACCCAACATTGAAGCAATTCCCATACCATCATCAGTGGTACCATAACTGGTCCCTACACTATCATAGTGTGCCGACACTAACACCCCTGACAATGTTGGGTCTGACCCTTTAATTTTCACGAGAATGTTGCCAGATTCAAAATAGATAATTCTCGAATCAACAGAGCTGTCATTGAACACGTCTCTTTGTTTGAAAAGTGAACTATTGCCCTTATCTGATGCCACTTCGACTAACGTTGGGTCTCTAGCCGCATAATAGTTCACTCGGTCATAAATATAATCAAACACTTCGTCGTTGGCATGAGAGGTGAAAGGATGGGGCTTCTCAGATATTTTCTGTAAATCGTACCAACTGCTGGTCAAATGGAAAGGTTCGGGGACTGGGACTTGAAGGGCGGAGTATTCGGCGTAGCCATCGATGATGAACACAACAATGTAGGTGATAATCGCCACTAAAGTTAGCGATGTTTTCCTGAACTTGAAAATCTCGCTAAAGAAGCCAGATAGCTGGCTCAATCTTTTATTGACCATGGTGTTGTTGTTGTTTTTTTGAGAGACACACAGAGCCAGAAACTGAGAATTGCAATAGTTCATCGACGGTTGGTGGTGCTAATTAGACGCCGATTTCAGGTTGGTTTTGGTGATATCTGCACGTGATCATGGATGAAATTATTAACAATTCTGAGATGAGACAGCCGTCCATGGAGGAGCACTAATAAGATTAATATCGGCCAGGTTAATATCAAGTCAAGTTTGTTATCTCCGGTGTGTGTGTGTGTGTGTGTGTGTGTGTGTGTGGCCAAGGCTGTTGTTATATGCCAAAGGTGCCATCATTGAGGTAAAACCCTCCACCCACTACCACCCCCCTGCAATTGATTCTGGGGTTACAGTGCTTTCATTTTCTATTCGTACCAACCACCGGAAATGTTCATAGCAGTGGCAAAAATTAATTCATACCGACCCCCGGTATTTTTCGTACCACCGCAGCGGGATTTATTCAGACCATCTAAGAAAAATAGTTCAAACTATTGCACTTCAATTATTCATACCAACAGTATATAAAGTTCATATTAATTCCTTTCTTTTTTTTATGTGACTGGCTCTATAAGCCTCTAAGCTACTCAGTTTAATCAAATTATACTCATTTTTTCCATAATTCTGTGCTACTTTCTACAAAGCCTGATATCTATAATAATATTAATAGTAGCACTGTTGGTATGAATAATTAAAGTGCAATAGTATGAACTATTTTTCTTAGATGGTCTGAATAAATCCCGCTGCGGTGGTACGAAAAATACCGGGGGTCGGTATGAATTATTTTTTGCCACTGGTATGAACATTTCCGGTGGTTGGTACGAATAAAAAATGAAAGCACTGTATTTGTAATTATTGTGTAAACTCCCTCTAGTGCATCCAAACCGCGGATCGTCCCAATAACAATCATTTAGTGCACTTTATTCCACTTTGCTTGCCTTGGAAATCTATTTAATATTCAATATTCCACCATATTCCAGCAAGCCTCATTCTTTATTATTTGTCCCTTCATCAGCCCATAATTGTTCTTCACTTATTACTTGATCACCCTAATATCTACCCACTGAATATCCATCATGGCATCACCAAAAATCACAGTTATCGGGGCTGGAAGTTTCGGAAACCACGCGGCAAACTTACTTACCAAGACCTATCCAGAATATCAAGTC
The DNA here is from genome assembly GCF_037102585.1 of Saccharomycopsis crataegensis. Lineage (NCBI taxonomy): Eukaryota > Fungi > Ascomycota > Saccharomycetes > Ascoideales > Saccharomycopsidaceae > Saccharomycopsis > Saccharomycopsis crataegensis. The sequence goes on from NW_027043819.1 coordinate 961,300, forward strand.
ACTTTACTAGCAGATAGAGACTTTGCTTATAACTTGCCAGCCACCCATAGACTTGTCGTAGGTGGGTTTTCTAGCAAAGATATCACCAGACCATTATCGGAAATCATTGCTCCTAAAGTCAATTTGATTCAAATTAAGGAAGTTATCGACTTTGATACTAAAGAATGTAAAATCATCACCAAAGCCGGTCAACAAGAAACCGTTCCTCACGATGTTCTTATCCTCGCCACTGGTTCCAAATGGGGCAATCCGATCGCCACCCAGAATTTCGGGGCCTCTGTTGACTCCATGGCTAAATATATCGAAAGCGAAGCAGCAAAGTTGAATGCCGCTAAAAAAGTGGTGATTGGCGGTTTGGGCTTCGTTGGTTTAGAATTAGCGGGGGAATTGGGTTACAAATTCAAAGACCAGTTGTCCAGCGGTGAAAAAGAAGTGATTTGTATCCATTCAAGTCCCGAAAATGTTCTTGATTCTAGTTACTTGGACAGTCTTAGAAATAGTTCTAGAAATTATTTGCAAAATATGAACATAAAGCTAATTTTCAATGAAAAGGCTGATTACGACGAGAAAGCCGACTCAACCATCGTGAAATTATCCGACTCAACCATTGAAAACGTCGACCTTTATTACAATTGTACCGGTCCTATTGCCAATCTTCCTGCAACCACATTATCCGGTTTGGAAACTAACGGGAGAGGGTTCGTTAAGGTCCAGAAAACCTTACAGACTTTGAACTATCCAAACATTTTTGCCATTGGTGACATCAACGATGCCCCAGGTAAAAGGATTATTTACAGGGATGATCATGCTCAAGTTTTGAAGCAAAATGTGCAATCGGTCATTTCTGGAAACACCTCACAATTAAAGGAGTTTGTTGTCAAACCACTAGCTGTCGCGGCATCCATAGGTCCTGAAGTCGGGGTTGGCCAAGCTCCAATTCCATTTTTTGGCGCAGTAAAGATCCCTGAGTTTTTGATTGTTAGAATGAAAAGCACTCATTTGTTTAATGAGAAAATCGAAGATATTGTTGGGAAGGTTGCCTAGTTATTGTTTAGAGTGATATAATGTATTAGAAATTTGAAAGTATTCATTAATAATGACTAGTAGGCACTTGGTCTACTTAATTGTAAGATATGAGTACTATATCTAGCTCAATAATAGATTATTAAGTTTATCAATGATATAGATGGAATCTAGAGTCTCTCATATATGAAATTCCATACCTCATGAGGAACATAGAATAACTATAATGATAACTGTAATCTTACAAAGTTTCTGCGTGCTGTATAAGTCATCTCAATCTATTGTTGCTGATGGACCACAATTAACCTAACTTGCCGAAATATGGAAAAGGCATAATCTAAATTCATAATAATAATAAAAAAAAAAGATTTCCCCCCAAAAATCCCCATCATTTGTCTGGTTATTATTAGATGTCTCATACAATACTGAGCCAGAAAGCTCCGTCGCATTGGAGCCACCACCATCACGTGCCAGTTTAGAGACTGAAAGAAAAAAAAATTCTGTGAATGCAAAATTTATAATATTCTAATTAATAATCCCATCTATTTATTGCTATTCTACTAACAATGTCCACGGTTATTCCAAAGAAGAGACTTGCTAGCGGTCTAACGGTCACCCAGAAAGTCTTTGTTCGTTCCAGAAATGGTGGTGCCACCAAAGTTGTTAGCGAACATTACTTGAGAGACGATATTCCATGTTACTCCAAGGCTTGTACAAGATGCCCGGAAATTGTTAAGCCAGACGCTAACAATCAGTACCCAAATTTCGTTTTATCAGACAGCCCAGTATACGCTGAGAAATATGGCCACCATTATGTGGTGCTTGATACCAATATTGTGCTTTTGGCGATTGATTTACTCGAAAATAAGGATGCATTCTGTGATGTGATTGTTCCACAAACCGTATTGGAAGAAGTGAGAAACAGATCTTTCCCAATTTATACCAGATTGAGAGCATTGTGCAAATCAGATGAGAAAAGATTTGCGGTTTTTCATAATGAATTCAGTGAAGATACTTTTGTCAGCAGACTCTTGAATGAGACCATCAATGATAGAAATGATAGGGCCATTAGAAGATGCTGCGATTATTTCCAAAAACATTTGAACCAGCATAGAGACAAGAAGGTCAAACAAATAAATGTTGTTTTCGTTTGCAATGATAAGAAAAATAGAGATGCTGCGGCGGGTGCCGGTATCATGGCGGATTCTTTGGTGGATTACGTTACTAATTTGCCTAACGGAGAAGATTTGCTTGATTTCGTGCCAAATATGGAAGATGGACCATCTTTCAGCCATAAGAAAGAGACGAAGTTCCCAGATTATTACACCACTGCTAGATTGATGGGGGGTATCAAGAATGGAACTTTATACCAGGGCCTGATCAATATATCTTCTTACAATTTCCTTGAAGGGACGATATCGGTGCCTTCTTTCAAGAAACCATTGATTATTATGGGTAGAGAAAATCTTAATAGAAGTTTTAATGGCGACCAAGTAGTTGTGGAATTACTTCCAAAGTCCAAATGGAAGACCCCATCCAACGAGATTGTCGAGGAAGAAAACATGGATGCTAATGATAATGCCGAGGATGGTGATTCTCCAAATGAAATAATATCGGACAAAGAAAGATTGTTCTTGCTCAAAGAAGCTCAAAAGGCGTCTTCGGAAGAAAGTTCGACGAGGATCCAACCAACCGCAAAAATTGTTGGGATCACTAAAAGAAGCTGGCGGTTCTATGTCGGTCAAATTTCCGAAAATTCTGTGGCTAAAGATTCACGAACTTCTAATGCTGCAAGAAACTGTTTTGTAATATTGATGGACAGATCTTTGCCAAAGATCAGAATTCGTACCAGAAAAGCTGGCGAACTTTTAGGTCAAAGAATTGTGGTGGCGGTTGATTCTTGGCCTAGTACCTCCAAGTACCCAGAAGGTCATTTTGTTAAATCTTTAGGGGCGATTGAATCGGTGCAAGCAGAAACCGAGGCGTTATTGCTCGAACACAGTGTGGAATACAAGCCATTCAGTAAGAAGGTGTTGGAATGTTTGCCTAAAGAAGGGCATGATTGGAAAGTTCCAACAAAACTTGATGGCGATGAATTCATCAAGAAAAGAAAAGATTTCAGAGACAAGTTGGTTTGTTCTATCGATCCTCCTGGATGTGTGGATATTGATGATGCTTTGCATGCCAAACAATTGCCAGATGGTAATTGGGAAGTTGGGGTGCATATTGCCGATGTGACAAATTTTGTCAAACCAAATACTCCATTGGATGCTGAGGGTGCTTACAGAGGTACTTCTGTATATCTTGTGGACAAGCGTATTGATATGTTGCCAGAATTATTGGGTACTGATCTTTGTTCGTTGAAGCCTTATGTTGATAGATTTGCATTTTCTGTGATCTGGACCTTGGATAATGATGCCAATATTATCGATACCAATTTCCATAAATCGATCATCAGATCTCGTGAAGCATTTTCTTATGAAAGAGCCCAGCTTCGAATCGATGATGCCAGTCAACAAGATGATTTGACCAAAGGGATGAGAGCGCTTTTGGATCTTTCTATCAAACTCAAACAACAAAGATTGGACGCCGGTGCGTTGAACCTTGCCAGTCCCGAAGTCAAGGTGCATATGGATAGTGAGACTGCTGATCCTGGTGAAGTGGAAATCAAGAAATTATTAGCCACCAATTCTTTGGTTGAAGAATTCATGTTGTTGGCGAACATTTCTGTGGCGAAGAAAATTTATGATGCATTCCCACAAACTGCAATGCTCAGAAGACACGCTGCTCCACCGGCCACAAACTTTGAAGTGTTGAATGAGATGTTAAGAGTCCGTAAAAACATGTCAATTTCTTTGGACTCGTCGAAAGCCCTTGCTGATTCTTTGGACCGGTGTGTTGATCCACAAGATCCATACTTCAACACTTTATTACGTATCATGGCCACCCGATGCATGATGGCGGCGGAATATTTCCCATCGGGAATGTTCAGTTATGGAGAATTCAGACATTATGGGTTGGCATCGGAGATTTATACTCATTTCACTTCACCAATTCGTCGTTATTGTGATGTGGTGGCCCATAGACAATTGGCAGCGGCTATCGGGTACGAATCGTTGGATTTCAGTCATCGTGATAAGGATAAGATGGAATTGATTTGTAAAAACATCAACAAACGTCATAGAAATGCCCAATTTGCGGGAAGAGCCAGTATTGAATATTACGTGGGGCAAGTGATGAAGAACAACAATAACGACACCCAAGAAGGGTACATCATCAAGGTGTTCTCTAATGGGATTGTGGTATTAGTGCCAAAGTTCGGTATTGAAGGGTTGATCAAGTTGGAAGTGTTGGGGGATGCTAATTCTGCGAAATTCGACGATGAGAATTTCTCATTGAGTTTCAAGGATCAGAATGGTGATGCTAAGACAATTAGCGTGTTTGAACATGTGAATGTGCAAATCAAGTCAGTGTTGGATCCTGCCACTAGCAAACGTAAGGCCCAATTGGTTCTTGTTTGAAAGTGATGAATATATCGTTTGTCATTACTTTTTTATTATTTAAACTCTCTATTATTATTAATGTATATTAAAATATAATTTTCCTTTATTTTTTTTTAGTGTATCTTGTCGCCGGTATATACATATATATATATATATATACTTCTTTCTGCAATTATCTGGATATTATGTTTTGAAGAAAACAAACACTAATATTTCTGTAATAGTATTTTGTGGTGTACTTTCTGTGATAATTTGCGATTTTTAGTGAATTTTTCCCATTTTTGTCATGATTGACTATTATTGTTATCGCAATAATCTCATTATCAACAATGTAATGATCTACTTTTTTCTTTTCTTATTAATTCCATTCTATTATTCCACCAATCCTTGTCTCTCTATTATTTCTTATCTCCGACATCTTTATTTACTTCTTACTCTTTTCATCTTGTTGTCCCATTTCCTTTTCTCACCTATAAATAAGGTTTATTTTACCTATTCTTTTATTTTATTCTACTTTAATATACATTAACTATCACTTTCCGTTCTAAAGACGTAACCGAAACCATTACAAACAATTCAATGTGAAATATCATTTAACCGAAGTGGATATTTAATTTAACATTCTCATTATCAATAGATGTATTTTCCTCTATTTAGCATCCTTTCACTCCTCTTCTATGTGGATTCTAAAAGTATTTTTTTTCTCTTTGACATTTTTTCCACAAAATATGTGATCTATATATGTTATGTTGTATATATATTTGTTATTTTATATATGTGCTTGTTATGTTATATATATATTTATTATGTTATATATGTACTTGTTATGATATATATATATATATATATGTTGGATGTAATAGAATATCACCTGAACCACCAAGTTAGTGTATTTAGTATTGAGAATGCCAAGTAGGTGTCTTCATTAAAAGTTCATGCTGGGTAAAATCTACAACTATGTCAAACTTTCAATATATTATTTGGAGGATCATAGTACAGATACGTAATGGAGAAATACGTGAAAAAAGAATAATAGGTTGGGGCAGCATCAAGAGAAATTTAAAATCTTCTTGATAGATTCACAATAATGAGATCGAATATCAGTACTAGGGAAATCTAGACGAGCGCGAATTACCGTGTCAGCCAAATCATTGAAACTTGATACAGCAGTAATTGGATGAAGTATTGTTAAAATCGAAGAAAAAAGTGTTTTCAATTCAGTAAAAGTTTTCCTTTTTTCTTCTTTTTGAGCTAGCTCGGACTCTTCACTGAAACAGTCCTTCTTTTGCCTCTTTTGCCTCTTTGGCCCTAGTTGCCCAACTTTTGATATCTCCAAGCTGACTGCCTCAATGCATTCATCTAGATTCTTAACGTGGGATTTTAGAGTACCAGCAATTAATTTTTTTGAGTATTTCGCTTTTCCAGTCAATAGATCAAATACCTGTACTGTCAGGTTTATATCATTTCTCACGATACTGGAAATATTTTGTTCAGGATTCAGAACAAGTTTGTTGAAGAATAGGTTATCAGACAGATCATTGCTACCATCTTCACTATTCATATTTATTTTGGCAATTGAAATACCAAAGTCCAAGAAGAAAAAATCAAATATTTTCTTTTCGTACTCCCAATAGCTAATCATTTTGACATTGCCTCTCTTGATGTCTCCGTGGAAAACTTTGTTCTGGTGCATGCAAACAAGTTTTCTCATGGCCACAAAGAAAGTTAACAAAACATCATAGTGATTATAACTGCACGGTGGATTTCCCTTGATTAAATTCAATTTTATGTATAATCCACAGAGGTACGTCTGATCAGTGGAAAGTGGAGCAAAACTTTTCAAATCGGTTGATTTTAATGATTCATATTTTTCATTTTCGAGGACGCCAAAAGATTCAAGCTTTGGTGTGACATTCTTCTCCGACAATAGCAAATAGCAGAGAAGTTCATTAAAAAAGAGATCTATTGTCAATTCAACTTTGTACCCGATTGCGAACCCATCCTCACACTCCTCAGACTCCTCCGATCCGTCATAAATCCGATGTACATCTAACAACTTGATAACGCTATGTGACTTGTCTTTGTTTAGTACTTTCAACACTGTGCTGAGACGCTGTCCAATTTTTTCTCCTGACAAAATTTCTTCGACTTCCAAATCCTTTAATTTTAAGCATTTCTCATATCTCCAAGAGTTTTTGGAATGAAACACCTTACATGCCTTGCTGCAATCTTTTTTTTGCTTTTCCAAGAATTCTAGGTCTGGACATACCGTCTGGAATAATTTTCCTGCTCGTTGATCTTCTTTGAAAATAAATTTATAAAATAGGACTATTACTTTCTGGCCATTCTTGATTATTTGCAATTTCTCTCTAGTGCTCAATAGAAGCTTCTGAAGAAGTCTGTCATAAAAGAACCGTATCAATGTTTGATGCTCAATGTTCATCACTATCACCTTATAAATGAATACCAACAATTTCAAGGTGATAGAAAAATCATTTTCTGACATTGCGTCATTTGTTAGACATAATGTTTTCATGTCAATTTGGGTAATATTAATTGTGTCTGGAGTTTTGAAGGGGTGATTCCTAATAACTCTCTCCAAATGATTATCAATGAAAATCTCGATTTCACAAGCTAAACGCTCAGTTTCCTGCTTGTCCTTGGATTGCTCATATTTTCGCAATTTCCCCTGGAGCTCTTGGTTTTTCTGAAGCTCTGAAAGATCAAAACAAAATAGAAGGAAGCTTTGAGTGTCTGTTAACACTCCGCCTATAGAGTGTCCCGATATTGCCTGGTATACGACTTGTGATGATAAGTTGGCTAAATGTTTCATTTTTGTGAAGAATTCCTTACTGGTCTTTTCCCCTGTGCAAAAATAACCTTCTTTAATTCTTTGAAGATGTTGTGCTAATGACGGAAGTTTCAATTCAATAGGAAATTCTTTTCCATGTTGGCTTCTAACAGTGATATCAACAATATTTGTAAAATGCTTTACTTTATCTATTTCACGAACAGAAAAGTCTATTCTTGTTTGAAGTACTAATCCAATTTCTCCAAGCCCCTTGATTTCCATCATTTTGGAAATTAAAAAGAAAGTTGGCTTTAATGTAGTCTCTAATAAGCTTAAAGTAAATTCTGCTTCACTTGAGTGATTATCTAACTGGGATGACTTCCTGGGAATCAATAGGTATTCAGAGCTGGCTTGTGCAATCGCACCGACAAGCTCACGTATCCATGTTTCTATCATCGGGTTCAAGTCATTACGCCCTTCAATAAAGCAGTAACGAAGGGATTTGTAGATGTTATTTTTTCTGTAAGTTGAATTATGAAACACGGAACCTTTTGAAACTTTTTTTTTTGAACCTTTCGAACCTTTCGAACATCTTATCTGACTACTACTACTTTCAGTTATCTTCTCTTTTCCTGAACAAAAGTGTGCCTCTTGTAGCAACATTGGCGGATTGATTAATAACAATGCCTTCGTGCGAAGAGCATTTAAGATTCTCTTTATATTTTCTCGTCTTAGAGCATTAGCTCCTTTGAGATTGCCGAAACTCTCGCTGATTAATTCTGATTGTTTTTTTTTTTTCTGTCTTGTAGCTTCTGTTCGAAAACAATGGGAAAGCAGGTCGTAAAAGTCCTCAACCATATTTTGAATTATTCGATTATCTGTGTCGTTTACAGTGAAATTAGTTTTGTGTATGATATATCCATTAAATGTTTCAATAACATTTTCAAAACAAGAGAACTTTTTCAATTCCAATGGGCTGTCCCATGAAGAAGGGCTACCATTTCCTTTCTGGATGTCCACGATGGTAGCAACACTTCTCCAAAATTCATCACAAAGTTGATCATCTGTTTCCATTGAGCCAAATTTCTCCTCCAATTCATCCAACAATTCATCTTTGGTACCAAAAAAATCCATCCCTAGGAATGTTCAATATTGTGTAACCGCCGAAAATGATGTTGAGAGAATCCTATATTTACCAATGTGATCATCCACAGGAGACCGAAAGCCAAAAAGGTGGTTGGTTAAAGAAGTAATGTCTATTGTTACCAGAGGAAATGAGAGTATATTGTGACAAATTAAATATTGTAAGACTCCCTCATGAAATTAAGGATATGTATTATCTTCCCCACACTTATGACTTATATATAAGTTAGCGAAGCCATGTGATCTGTATATCATCTGGGTATCACATGCTTTCACGGCACAATTGCATTAATGGATTACTGAGATTATCAAAAGATTTCTATTGATATGTAGCTCTCCAGGTAGTTTTCTTGGCTCATTCAAGAGTCCAGAAATACAAATTACCGTAATACGTTTGCACGATGGCGGTAATTTATTGCCTCTTTTGAACAGCAGCATGACGTGGGTTCTTATCGTGTATGTTGTCAATGCTAGGGGGGAAACTCACTTAGTTCTATTTATTTTGTATTCCCAAAAATTAGCATCAATGAAGGAGATAGATTTTCTCAGCTGATTGATACTTTACAGATGTAGTGTGAATTTTACTTCTAGATTGGTTGGTATGCGTAACTGTCATGGTGCGTGATGAATAGAATTAATGCTGGATAAAATCTACAACTATGTCGAACTTTCGATATATTATTTGGAGGATCATAGTACAGATACGTAATGGAGAAATATGCGAAAAAAGAATAATAGGTTGGGGCAGCATCAAGAGGAATTTAAAATCTTCTTGATAGATTCACAATAATGAGATCGAATATCAGTACTAGGGAAATCTAGACGAGCGCGTTTCAAGTCTCTTCAAAGGTCATATTGACTTGGTAGAAGGATTCAATACCTTTTTACCTAGAGTATATAGTATTAAGTGCTCCTCTGATCTTAATGATCCTAACCCTATTCGCGTAACCACGCCCAATGGATCCATAACAACGACATCATCAACAAACAGCAACCCAAAAAATATCAATGATCCTATAGGACAACCATCAATGACATTATATCAAGATAATAATGGAAGCTCACACCAACAAGTACCGCAACTGCAACAACTTTTATATCAACAGCAATAATCGCAAGATGAATCAGCAAGGTTAGAGAAAGTTCCCGTGGAAATGGATGACGCCATTGGATATGTCAACAAAATTAAAGTACGCTTTACCAACGAGCCTCACATCTATAAAAACTTTTTAGACTTGTTGCAGACATACAGACAGAAGGGAACAACGCCCAATTCAGGAAGTCTATCTACAAGTGGCTTTATCATTCAACTCGGCTCCTGACTTATTAGCAGACTTTAAAAAGTTCTTACTGGACCCAGATAACATAGCCAATCCTGTGATGGAACCAGTCAGAGTGTATTGGCAAACACCTTCCCTCCTTGATTTGTAAGTTGATAGAGATCGGAGATTCCAAGGGCCTGATAATAATGAATCATGGGATATGATTCATGATAAGATTGTGTCCTGGTTTGTCGATAATCCTATTTCTCAGTTTTCCATCCACATTTGTAAAGAAAGGCTCTGCTTCAATATTTCCAGCAAGGTGAAGAAGACAAAGCGGTGCTAATATTGTTAGGAATGCGATTAGGAATTGAAAATGTTAATGTAATATATTATTCTCCTTTTGAAACAGGTGTTGTCATTGAAGCAATCGGTGGGAATTGCTGGCGGTCGACCATCATCATCACATCACTTTTTGATGCTATTGGATAACTCATCTATTTTCAAAATTGCTACAGGATCAGCTCAATATTTTCAACTAACCGTAAGCCTGAATATCTCCCTTTATACATAATCAGTAATGAATAAATAACCTTGCAATATTAAGGAGGTTCTTCTTTAGAATCTTTAGTACTGAATAACTTCCGTTGAAAGTTGTAACGTATATACCACCAGTGTTGTTCATCCATTACCTAATCACCCTTTATTATCTCCTTATCTTTTATCTAACCAACTTATTTCCTTCGTCTTATTATTTTTCTAGTCTAGTTATCTATTGAAAGTCTTACTGGGTTGTCTATTACTTCCCATCCTAATAAAATCAAGTTAAATATTACAGAAGTACTGTAGCATATTCTTGACTATCCGCCATCACGACTACCATTCTTTACATATAATGCATACATATATTGATATCTAAAAGAAATAGAAATTTCTGCCTTCTAGTTTGCTGCTATATTAGGACACTTCTCCCTTCCAGTTACCTGCCTTCTAAACCCACTTCTATCTTTTAGCTTAATGTTTGGCAAGCACCCCAGCCGCATCGGCAGCAGAAAGAATGTATTTCTTATAATCGTAAATCGTACCATCAAATCTCTTCACGGTACCTTCTTCACTGACCCAAATCTCATTACACACGTTGCTAATAATACTCACATCATGGGAAACCATAAGCACCCCACCTTCGAACGATCTTAATGCTTCGGCAAGCGCATCCAAACCAGCAGTATCAAGATGGTTAGACGGTTCATCCAACACCAACACATGAGGATTATCCAAACATAACGCGGCGAACGCCACTCTGGATTTCTGCCCCCCAGATAAGAGTTGCATTTTTTGAAGCCCCAAAGAACCGGTGATCCCAAACGCCCCCAAATGACGACGGTATTCTTCGTCAGTCTTCCCTGGATAAGTCTTGGACAACCACGTCACGGCGTTCAAGGTCAAATCCATGGCATCGACATGATGCTGGGCAAAATACCCGATTCTTAGTCTGGAATTCTTGGTGACGTGACCTTCAATCGGTCTCAATGTTTCCATCAAGATCTTCAAAAGCGTGGTCTTACCACACCCGTTAGCACCAACCAAGGCAATACGCGAATCGAGACGAATGTCCAAATTGACATCGTTCAATAATAATTTATCAGGAGAGTATCCAAACACCACATCTTGTAATTGGACAATCGGCGCGCTGAGTTTCTCGACTTCCGGGAATCTGAACGTCACCGATTTGTCTTCTTCTGGAGGTTCTAATACCGGTAATTTCTCCAATTTCTTAATTCTCGATTGGGCTTCTGAAGATTTTGCGGCGTTGTATCTGAACTTATCAATGAATTCTTGCAAGTGTTTTCTGTACGCCATTTGGTTTTCGTATTCCTTGATGGCGTTTTTACGTCTTTCTTCCTTGGTAGAGTAGAACGAATCGAAATTAGCACCTCTGTAGTAATCTAATCGTTCGGAATGTTGGTATATTATATCGGTGGCCACATCGTTCAAGAAGGCTCTGTCGTGAGAAACCACAAGCACCGTGGCAGGATAAGTTTGCAAATAGTTTGCCAAAAATGTGATCGAAGGAACATCCAACATATTGGACGGTTCATCCAAAAGTAACAAATCTGGTTCACAAAACAATGCTCTGGCCAACGACAACCGCATTCTCCAACCCCCAGAGAACGAATTGGTAGGTTGATGTTGGGCTTTTTGGGAGAACCCTAGACCAAAAAGAATCGACGCCGCTCTCCCTTCGGCTTTATCACTCTCGATTTCCGATAATTTTTCGTGGACTTCTTCCAAATGTTGCACCAAATCCCCAGCTTCGTTATCGAGTTTTTTCACTTCAAGAGACTCTTCATCGAATTCGGTTCTTAATTTTTCGATTTCAGAAATTCTGTCATTGATTTCTCGTTCTTCTTTCAACAAACTTTTTCTCCACACGTCGGCATCTAACACCGATTGTAATGCCAAAGTGTCGTCGCCTCGTAATTCTTGTTCAACGTGTAAAATGGTGATATGACTAGGAATGTTCAATTCTCTGCAAGATAAGGCTCTAAGTAAAGTAGATTTACCAATACCATTCTGCCCGACCAAACCATAACGATGACCAAAACTAAGAGACAATGACGAGTCAGATAAGATTCTTTGCCCATCGCCAACGTATAAATCAAAAGTATCGATATGAATATCTTTGGATTTCCCAGCCCCGGAACCGAATTCCATAGGATTGATCTTGAGGAAGAATTCATCATAATCAGCATCTCCTTGACTGTCAGAAATCAATTTCGACGCCTCGTATTTGACAAACTTGTTGTTTCTTTTGGCCACCTTCTTGGCAATCTTCTTTTCGGCTTTTTCCAACTTCTTTTTATCAACTCTACTTTCCATGTTTCTCCCATTATGTTCGATATCTTTGGAAGCACCAATAAGTGCCAACGACCCTTGAAGTTGACGGTTCATTTGATTTTTCAAAAGATTGACATCAAGAAGTCTTTTGGAGGTATCCCCGGTGATCTTCAACTTGGCGAAATTGTCATCGAGTTGTTGTTTCAATGCAGTTTGAAGGGAAACTCCAAGACTCTCGAGTTTGGATTCGTTAGCCCCGGCACTCTTCAACAAGTTCTTGACGAAACCAATGTCGTTTTCGAGATCAAGTTGTTGGGCAGCCACACTATCGGTGGTGGAGTTACTGATATGGTTGACGTAGCCAATGGCGTAATCGGTGACCACAGGATCGATATCCGGAACGGCTCTTCTGATCTGAGCTCCAAGGGACGACATTATTCTGGTGATTTGAGATGGTTTTTTTGCCAATACAACGATGGTCCATCGATCAGAGAAATGGAGAGCGAAAAAAAAGTTGATAATAATAATCTTTGCGTGTTACCCGGGTGAAATATGTATATTCTGCCTGGTGGGTGGTTAGTTGGCTAGCAGAGGGGTATGTATTTTCAGTCAACTGCCATCCATTATATTGTTGGTAGTATATATCATGATTTAGACTGGACCCTTCTATATCCAGCAAAACTATTTTTTCCCTCACATTTCCCTCCCAAACACCACAGCCTGCCCTAATATAATCGTCAATATATCCCCAGGGAGACGCTCTGCGAATGAAGCCCCGTCGCGGCGGTGGGTGGGTGCGCGATCGAAATTGGAAAATTTCACCGCCAAAAATTTTTATTCTCCAACCGCCTGAACAGAATACCTAACAATTGTATTTATTCAAAAACCGTTCAATATGCCTCGTCAGAACTTTGTGGGGATCGTGGTGTCCCAAGGGAAGATGCAGAAGACCATCAAGGTCCGTGTCCAGCAGGGGGAATTCAACAAACTTATCAACAAACGACTTTTGGGGCGTAAGGATTACTTGGTCCACGATGAAGGAGAGATTTGCAGAGAGGGGGATATGGTGAGAATTGAAGCCACTAGACCATTGTCTCGTCATAAATCGTTTGCCGTGGCCGACATCCTCAAGAATAAGGGTCAACAATACGCGCAGTTCCAGAGAGATGCCAAAACCATTGTGGCACAAGAAGAAGCGGCAAAGACTAGAGAGTTTTTGGAAAAAAGAGGAGAATATAATAGCAATGTGGTAAATAAATCGGGGATGATCAACGATATGTTATTTTTGGATAAAGTGAGCTCGAATCCTGAGGCTAGTGCTGAAGATTTGCAGAAGCAGCTGGACTTGATGAAGAAGTACAATCTTTCTAGTTGGCCAACCACCAAAATGTTTGATTTGGACGTGCAAGTGTTGAGAGCACAAATACAAAAAGTACAAGAGCAAGTGGAACAACACGATGAAAACAATAGTAAAGTGAGTGATAAAGTGAGTGAGATTCTCGGTGATGAAGGGAAGTTGACGGCGATTTTTGAGAAATTGGGCCGTGGTAACCCAGATAAATTAAAGGCCAATGTGCGTAAGAACTTGGTGAGAAAGTATGTGATTAATGAATTGGGGTTGTAATAATAATAATAACAAAAATAATAATTGTTTTACATTGTATTGTACATAGTTTTGATAATAGATAAAAAAAAATCAATAAACAAAAACATTTTTTTTTATTCATTTATTTTTTGTTTTAAAGAATGATGATTTCATTAAGAGCTGGTCGTTTAAAGTTGAATTTGTGATGACGATGGAATTTACCTGATTTGAAGAATGATTTGAATTTTGAAGATGGTTTGCTATCATTGGTGTTGGTATCAATGTTATTGGTATTATTATTATGTAATCTCACACTTAGGGATTGACAATTGGTGGAAAGTTTCTTTTTGGTATTTCCCATGGTTTGGAACCATCTTGTTGAATAAGATAATTTATCGGGGATCATCATCAAATTGGCGGGGATAGAAGGACATTGGTGGATACTTTTATGATTTAACCAAAGGTTTTCATCATTTGATAGTGTAGTTTGATCGACAATATTCTCATCATTGGAGGGATTTTCGATTGGAGAGAACCTGGTGATTTTGTCAAGCTTATTATTGTTAATTTGTAAATGATTATCTAAAAAACTGTACCAATCATTGTAATCATTTATCTCATCGATGTTGATGGTTGGGATCAGAGAGGGATAATCTTGAGGATTCCAAGGTTCGAAGATTGTAGAGTCGACAGAACAACGATGGTCAAGGAGAGGTTGACGAGCATTACGATGAGGAGGCGATTGAAAGATGTTTAATGGTAAACTGTGATATTTTGGGGATCCTAAAGGTGGGAGATTATTACGATTATTGTTCATGATGGTTAGATGACAGTGGTTATTATGGTTATTGTGGGGGGTACCGACCAAAGACGATACTGTATCCATTGAGGATCAAAACCACAATGGTAATACATAAGAATCTACAATATTTACCTGAAAATAAACAAAATAACCGTAATAATAGCGATAAATAATAAATGGAAAGACACAAAACGTCAAATCCGCGACGGCAATCATCGGATGCCGCAGCGGAAGGCTCGGAGCGTGACAGTTCACGTGGTTTTGGACTCGACGCTGTTGCAGCCAATAATGATAATAGTGCTATCATATATTGCTGTGATGTATATTGTTATATGATATAGTATGATAGACTCAGACACACACTTTCCCTATAAACAATAATCATCATCATCACAATAACCCACCACCAAAACAACAAAAAAGAAACACCGCAAATTGTGGAAAAAAAGTAAGAAAAAAAAAAAAAAAAAAACGTTTTTTTACAGCCAAAAAAAAAAAAAACACCAAAAAAAAAATAAAAAAAAAGAAAGCGAGTGGTAATCTATCACAGTTCTATTATTATTCTCACACACATTTCATTAGTATACCAAACAGCCCGGCCAGCTTCCAGTTATATACTTAGCCATCACGCTCGATCCGGTGACAGACAGTGCGACTGCTTTATACCTCGTCACCCTTCCGTTATTCCTGTTTATTACCACCACTATTATCATCCCGGCTTCATCCATATTATCGTTGGGAATATAAGGACCAACCACACCCTCCCCTTTTTCACAGAACAACCATCGATATCTCACCAATATCTTTCCTTGGGAGGTTGCTGCTAATCTACTACCTCATTCCATTCTCACATCCCACGATATATCAATCAAAACAAACAACAAGCAAGCAAGCAAGCCCTTCCCGGTCCCCCAGTGCTGGCTTATTCTAATCCTGGCTGTCCTCCTCCGCTTTTCCAACTTTTTGTGGGGGAAAACAAAGAAATAGTCGTATATCCCCAGATTTCCATAAAATATCATCATCCAATTAATAATATCATCTTCCAATATATTTTACCATGCCTTCAACAAATAACCTAGCAGCGTTCTTCAATGACCAGTCGGCCAGCCCCCCGCCTTCCACCACCACCACCCCGGATATCCATCAAATGAACCTCAACATCTTTGGCCTCGATCCTTCAAAATCCAACGCTATCGACGCCCAGGATATCGATGACTTTGAAAATACAACGTATAAACTCAAACGTACCAGATCTGTAGGGTTATTGGATAACTACATCGCCCCTACAAAAAAGCTCATTGAACAAGACTTTAGCCATACAAACTACTTTGCCACCGATCCTCTCAACATGAAACCAAAATCATTATCCACCAAAAACCTCAACCAGCTAAATCATCAAATATCTGTCCAAACCCGAACGTTACTAGCCAACAACAACAACAACAATAATAATGATAACAATAATAATAATGATGATAATTCGAAGGCAAAAATTGATGACAGTCTTGCATCACTCTCGGCCACCCTGACCAATAATGATTCTCTAGTGGAAGATTCTACCCCATCTACCCTATCCATGGACTCAGAACATCAAGTACAACCAGAAATATTCCAACCCCACGATGATAATGATATCACCTTCGAACCAAAAAATACCGTTGATTATTTCAGTTACGATTGGACCGACAGAGAAATCCTTAAATCTTGGAGATATGTCGTTGATCGTAAAAGAACCATTGATTACGATGCCAGAGTCGAGAATTCCCGGTTGGAAAATGCTAGTTGGCGTACGTGGGCTAGAGCAAAATATTCGTTGAATACCGTCACCCCTGAAAGTATTAATTGGAAGAAAGATACCGACGTCAGCTGGCTTTACGGTCCCAAATGTGCTCCAGAAACTGAGAGTGATGTGAGAAACCATTTACAAGAATTCAAAGCGAAAATCGGCGATTGTATTCCTGAGTCAGCGTCATCGTCATGTTCCATTGCTGTAAATAATAATAATAATAATAATAATAATAATAATAATGATAATAATAATAATGACAATAATGATAAACATCCTTGTGGTCCATCGATTGTGGGGTTATCTAATCATGTTATTGCTCTAATGGATAAAATCTCCAGCGACGATTCCGATTATTCTATCCCGGTGAAACCGATTTTGAAAGTACGGAAAATTAGTGAAAAGATCAACGCCAACGCCGATTTATTCAAAATGAATATTCTTAATGAAAAATACCGGGGGAAGAAATTGTTTGGTGGGTCACCAACTATCGAACCATTAATGGATAACATGGCTTCTCCTTCGCCAATTCTTGCTATTAATGATATGGTTAGCCGAGAAATGTCGCCAATGAATTTGAATGACGATCTTAATCCTCAATTATCCGATGTTATCGATTCTAAAACAAAGTCCGAACCCCTTGATTCGGTATCCAGTGAAGCCACTTTACGCCCAGTACATAAAGTTCTCAGTAATGATAATGATGATGATGATGATGACGTTGAAGACGTTGACTTTTCCGATAAGCTACGATTGAAGTCGAGTTTTTTGGTCAATCCCGCATCCCAATCGGAATTTGTCGCTAAAAAATCCCGGAAAATTCATTTCAACGATCGAGTCGAACAATGTCGAATCGTTGATTATTTTAGTGACTCCGATGAAGAAGCAGCGTACTTCAATGGATCTCAAGACAACAGCGCGTTTGCTGATAGTGATGAGGATAGTGATGACGAGGATGATGAAAATGGACTTGTGCTTAGCGTTAAGGGCAATCCGGAATTACATCGCCGATTATCCATGAATTCGGAACTCACTACAGGATCTCAATCGTTGAAATTGGCGTCAGATGGGAAAAAAATCATTGAATATTTACCAGCCACGAAGATCCGGTTTAGAGGTGATGAAGAATCATCTGAAGATTCCGATTTTGAAAGTGAGGATGAAGAAAACTATGCTTGGATGAACAATAATATTAATAATAATAATAATAATAATAATTCTGGCTCGTTTGCCACAGCAGCTGCTGGAGGGATTCCAAAAAACAATGCGGTTTCCCATAATGTTAACACCAATCGTGGGTTTGAGTTTTATTATGATTATAATTCAGTGTACGTGCCAGAAGATTTGTTATTGAATCATGATAACTCCACCACCATGATTGAAGATGTTCCCAAAGATATTGCTCTTGATAGTGGTCTCTTCGATAATTTAACCCAAGATGCCCCTGGCACCGCTGCTTCGCAAACCACTCATAAAGATGACGGCGAAGGTTATATTTTAACCGGCGACGAGGCATTAAGTTTGAGTAGTGAAGATACCAATTCTTACTCTGGGTTCAGTTTTGGTGGTGCCATGGGTGCTGGTAACAATAGTAGCAGAATTCATGGATTGAAGAATTATCATCAACAGCAACAGCAACAGCAACAGCAACATAATGATGTGCTGATGGCATCTACCAGTTCGGTATTGAGTAAACGACCATCTTCGGCGAATAATTTATCTGGAAATATTGACTCTTCCAGAAATTTGACATTGTTGAGTAAAGCCAATTCTCGGAATAATTCGTACAATGGGTTGGCCAATTCGCATAATAGTTCAATCAATGGGTTTGGCAATAAACCAAAGTTTTCATTATTAAATGATGATGATGATGATGATGATAGTAGTTCTAGCGAAGGTGAAATGAATTTCAATCCTCCTCTTTCTTCTTCTTCTTCTCGTCCTGCAGTGGCGAGCCGAGGAAAATTTAATTTCAATGATAGTGATTCGAGCGATGATGACGATGATGATGATAAGGATTTTTTCAATTTTTCTAGAAAATCGCATAGTGACGGGGTCACCACTCCAAAGAGAAATTTACTGGGATTGAATAATAACAAATCCCCAACCTTGAAAGATATCACGGGGGTCAATGGTTCCGGAGCGATCTCGCCGTCGGCATCATTGCTGCAAATTTCCGATATTAAAGTGAATGGGTTCATTGAGAATCGTCATGAAAATGTCAAACCCGCGTTGAATAAGAAACTCAGTGATTTGAGCGTGGATAATTGAAAATTGAACATTATGGAAATTAATGACGAGAATGGTGATGCTAGAATGACTTGTCTAATATTGATAATCTGTGACAAGTTATGAAATTGGTGTCTAATCTTTATGATATAGTGGGTCATTTGGTCAAATATCAAAATTTAATATCTACTTCACCACTGGTAATTTAAAAATGAAAGAAGCTCATCAAGAATTGATAGATACCGAGCTAATGTTGAATATGAGAGACTTGGCCGAACCAACAACATGAAAACTCGGTCATTTATTATCAAATTTAAACATTTGATGTCTTGATTGTGGATGATTTAATGCTTGTCACCATATCCATGGATCCCAAACCAACATTGAATTGGAAACTGTTAGTTTCAACAATTATTTCTACTTTCTCAGTATCAATCAAAAGATAATCGAGGGTTGCCATTGCAAATTGTCTGATACTGTTTATTTTCTCTTTTGCCCCTCCTCCCCCCCTTTTTTTTTTCAGAATGTTATACTATGATATGTTTTTTTTTTCTTTTTTTTTCTTCTATTTTTGAGTGTTTATATCTTATACCTCTTGGTTCTTATTATTAGGAGGGTTATGGCTGTTGGTCTATTTTTATGAAATTACCCCCATTGGTGCTGCTGAACGGAACATGCCCATTGGCCCTAATCTTGGGAGTAACATTAATCTTTTTATTTTTATTCTTTTTTTTTTGTATTTATCATCACAATATGTTTGTTCCCTCCTATTTATTCTTCTCTTGTTTATGATTTATGATTTTTTTTTTCTTTTTCCCTCATCCTGACCAATTTTTTTTCAATTTTGATATTGATTTTTTTTTTTTTTTTACTGTTTCGATTATTAGAGGTATTCTTCATTCTTTATTATTACTATTACTTGTTTGTTTTCTATTCTTGTTCACTATATCTGTGGTTATTATTATTCTATTTTATATTTCTTGTATTTGCTATGAATAAAAAAAGTATTGAGGATTTGTCACTGATGATTAGTTGTATGTATTACTTTACAAGGAAGGCTGTATGTTGGATGAATGAATGTATTGAGGTTATGTTGTTGAAAGAGAGAAATATATATTTATACGGCTTCTCCAAAAAACAAGAGCAGTCGAACAGCTATCACATCAGCCTTCGATAGGGATCCGATTAATAATGACACCTTCTTCGATAGAGTGTTTAAATAACGGCTAAACAGCAGCGATTTTGTTGAAATTCGGGTGTAATTTTTTATTTATTTCGCTCACCGAGGCTTAAGCTAGACTAGCTACCCAGTGGTTACCGCCTTTGCCTTACAGGGGGTGGGTTCAACTGATATTATGGACAGTAATTGAAGTTACAAGGAGTGCCATGACACAACAAATAACAGTTAATAATAATTACAAAACACAGAAGAAAATGATGATAATTAGGATAGACTCATTCAAAAAACATTCAGCTTTATGAAAAGAAAACATTAAACAAAGACGAACAAACTAATAAGAGGTAAAATTTCAATCTCAATTTCAGATGTTAGGAAGAATAAGAGTGATGAAGAACTGAATATAAATATACAGAATTATAGTAAACGAAGAATTGGAAAAAAAAAAAAAATTGAGCCGTGGTGATTTATTTCCCTCAAATACGTCTCTCTCTAAAGATTCCTTTAAACAGATTTTATAACCAACTGGTATGTCAAAAGAAAAAAAAAAGAAGAAGAAGAAGTAGTAGTACCTGTAACAACTGAGTGGCCAGCCATCTTTGGCTAATTGTTATCTTCTCGTATAACCCAAATGACAACGTTGAATGGAGATAACTTCCCTAGTTTGTTTTCCTCCTGATTGGCATTATATAATAAATTTATCACATCACATACTATTTTCGAGAAATTGGCATGAATAACCGTAGCGGCGTTGATTATGGTTTCCAGCTATTTGGTAAAGTGTCGCTCGACCTAAGAAACAAAGTATCATCATTCCAATATCAAATATCAAGATGATAGATGGTGGATGATTTACGATACATCGTTTGCGATGATTCCGATATTTGATGTAATTTCTATAGTTTAATTCCAATTTTGATACATGCGCTGTACCACTTTCACAATTCTCATCGCTTCTCACACTTAAATTTTCATTTCGGTTGATAATTATCATAATCAGAATATAAAATCTTCGATACCGTAGTGATTGGTAAATCCCATACCCCGCTGGTACTGGTCCACAAGTACCGCTCGTCGTCTAAATCAATCACCAGATCATCGTTGCCCAGCAACTGTTTCTTCAATTGATAATCAAACGAGCTACTCACCACCGCGTGCTCATCGACAATGTTTCGCAAATCATCTAATGGACGACAAATCACTTCGATGTTGTACAACGCGAGCCCAACGTAAATGAACCCCATCACCACAAGCACGTAGCTGGAAATCGCGAGTTGCCACCATCGATCGGGATAATAATAAATCCCCACGCTGTTGAACCACCCTCGTGGCACCAACGACCAAGTTAACCAGATCACCAAGAAACAAATCGAGAGTAAGTGGATCGCAAACCCCCGGTACTCGGTCTTCGGGGTGATCTTGTTGCTGATGATCACGTCGGACGCCCTGGCAAGGATATCAGAGATCGTGGTCTTTTGCTTGAGAAGGTCCTCATACTCGTGGCTATTAGGTCTTCGAAGTTTGCCAGAAGAAGAAGAAGGAGAACGAGAAGAAGAAGTAGGATTATTATTATTGTTGTTGGTACTATTATTGGTGTTATTATTGGTGTTATTATTGGTGTTATTATTATTATTATTATTATTATTATTATTATTATTATTATTATTATTATTATTATTATTATTATTATTATTATTATTATTATTAGAGGTATTGTTTGGATTGCCATTCACCAGCGAAAGCACAAGGTTGGGTGAGGAGAGCGACGCATAGATATTGTTGAAGATCATGACTGTTGGGTGATCGCAATAATTCCCGAGATAACAACGTCGTCCAGTGAGAGAGAGAGAGTGAGTTAGTAAGTGTTTCAGATAAGATAACGTGCAACGGACAATGCTTCAGATAGCGTTATCAACGATGCTTCCACCGCCTTCGTCGCCAGTCGTCGATGGGGGAAAAAACTGTGCGTGCCGTTGAGGGCGCTGCACCCCCGCATACCG
This sequence comes from Saccharomycopsis crataegensis, assembly GCF_037102585.1. Lineage (NCBI taxonomy): Eukaryota > Fungi > Ascomycota > Saccharomycetes > Ascoideales > Saccharomycopsidaceae > Saccharomycopsis > Saccharomycopsis crataegensis. Next base: position 983,439 of record NW_027043819.1, read on the forward strand.
CCATCCCCCGAGTGGCTGGTAATCAATCGGCTTCTGTTGTCAGCTTATAACTTCCAGCAATTCCTGTTTTCTGTCTCTCTTTCTCTCTTCGGTCCTATCTTATCAAGTGCTTTATCAAAAAAATTATTAAAAAAAAAAAAATGTCCTCCCAAGAAACTGTCGAACTCCTCCGCAAACTTATCGATACTTTCGAAGTCACCCAGACATGTGAACAAATGGTCAATGGCAAGAAAGTGGTGCCTCTCTACAACAATAGACACCACTTGTCCCAAAGATCCAAGGTTTTCAAAAGAAAGACTTTGCCAACCACCAGCAACGGCTACGAATCCCCAGCCACCCCTTCCTCTGATGAAGACGAAGATGATTTCGAACCATTGACAAAGCCGGTGTTCCACGCTGGCGAATCTTGCTACACCTACTACTCTCAAGAATACATCGACTTCACTTTTGAAAACCCTACCATCTACCACGTCGTCAAGCATTTCAGCCAGTTGCTCGAGTCTCATGGGTTCAAGTACCTACCAGAAGGCAAAAGTTGGGGCCAGATGACCCCGGGGTTCTATTACACCACCAGAAACCAAACCTCATTGTCATGTTTTGTCATTGGTAAACACTGGACTCCAGAAGATGGGGTTGGATTGATCGGGGCCCATATCGACGTGTTGACCGCCAAATTGAAGCCAAGCTCTAAAAAGAAGGAAGTCGAAGGGTACGAATTGTTGGGGGTTGCCCCATACGCCGGTGCGATCTCCGAAGTTTGGTGGGACAGAGACTTGCACATTGGTGGGTACGTGTTGGTCCGCGATGCCGATGGTAAGATCGTTTCTAAGCTTGTGAAATCCGACTTCCCAGTGGCAAGAATCCCATCTTTGGCTCCACATTTCGGTAAAGATTTCAGCAGTTTGTTGAACAAAGAAACCAGAGCGGTTCCGGTGATTGCCTACCACGGTGGGGTCGACAGCGAACCAGAACCAGAATTGTCAGACGACGAAAAGAAATGTCCACTTATTTCCGTGCACTCCATTACTTTGTTGCGTTTCATTGCCGAATTGGCCGGGGTTAAGGTCAGCGAGCTTGTGCAATTGGATTTGGATATCTATGAAGGTCAAAAGGGGGCGATTGGTGGGATGAAGAAAGATTTCCTTTTTGCTCCAAGAGTCGACGACAGAATCTGTGGGTTTGCCGCAGTGTACGGGCTTTTGGAATTCTTGCAAACCCAAGATTTCCAAATCCCTGACCATAGTTTCTCTTTGGTGACCCTTTACGATAACGAAGAAATTGGTAGTTTGAGTAAACAGGGTGCCCAAGGTGGGTTGTCTGAATCGGTCATCGAACGTACCATCGACAGTTTCATCGCTGATAAACAAGGATTGTCTCTTGAATCATTATACAAAGTTGCCTACGCCAACACCCTTATCTTGTCTGCCGACGTCAACCACGCTTTCAATCCAAACTTCCCTGATGTCTATTTGGAAAACCACGGTCCAAAACTTAACACTGGTATGACCATCGCCTTTGATGAAAGAGCCATGGCCACCGACGTCACTGGTAGAGCCATCATTGAAGAAGTCGCCCGTAGTAATGGTGACAAGTTGCAAATGTTCCATATCAGAAACGACTCGCGTTCCGGTGGTACCATCGGCCCATACATCTCTTCTAAGACCGGGGCCCGTACCATTGATTGTGGGATTGCTCAATGGTCTATGCATAGTAGTCGTGCCACTGTGGGGTCCAAGGACGTGGCTATTGGGGTCAAGTTCTTCTCTGGGTTCTTCAAGTACTGGAGAGCTGCTGCTTCGAAGTTTGAAGATTTTTAAACCATAATAGAAATGAAACAAAGAAAATTCATTTTATTTCCCTAATGTCTATCTACATATATATATATCGATCTATATAAAGTATCTCTCTCTCTCTCTCGCTCTCTTAATATACCATTTCATCGACATCTGTTGATTATTCATCGTATAGGACGGAACCATCTCTGCGGGTGGTGTTTTTTTTTTTTTTTTTTATCCCAAAAATGAAAATCCGCCAACACAACTAATTTCCACTAACTCCTCAAACGAGAACCCCACCAAAAATGCTCGAATTGGAAGATCGTGATAAGTTGATTATCACCATTCTTTGTGGGGTGGTGGCTCTTGCCATTGCTTATTCTAAGTACTTGGAGACCCAACAAGATATGACGGAATTGGCACTCTCGTCACAAACTAGCGTGGCTCCTACCAGAAAACCTGGGGAAACCGCTCATCATCGGAACCTTCTTGTGCCTCATGGATTCCCGCTTCTTCATGGCTTATCAATCAAACATAGTTACAAGCTACGGGATGGGAACGTTCGGGATATCTGGGCGTTGGCCATGGAACATCAAGCTGACACTCCGGTACAATTCTTCACTAGCAATGGTAAACCGAAACTATCCACCGATTATTTGACGTTAAACAAGGTTTTTGCCGATTTCTACAACAAAATCATGAAAGAATTCACATTGGCATCGGATGGCGATGGGCTGTTGAATCTTAAAATTGGGACGGTGTTGCCAGCGTACTCGTGGCAAGGGGTGGTATTGGCAATGACCTGTTTCATCAACAATTTGACGCTTCATACGTTCCATACCCATATGCTAAAGTATAATGTTGGGGATTTGGATGTGCTCGTGGTGACGAAGAAGGATCTCCGTACTGCAGTACGCCATTATCGAACGGTCAAGGTGATTGTGGTGATTGATGATGATGATGATGATGTCCCAGATCGGTATTCTATGGAAGATTATAAAAGGGCAACCTTACCAAACAAGTTGGTGACCTGGGAGGAGTTTTTCGGGAATTCTGAAGTGGCGTTCCAAAAAACAAATCACGATGAGAAAAACGGGGTTTATGACTATCAATATGATGGGAAATTCGACGATTTCATTCCTCTCAAAGAAACCTTGAATTTCAATACCGTGGTGTACACCAATCAAAATCTTGTCAGTTGCGTAGCCCACGAACTCAAACAACTACCAATGGGACAAGAATGGTCAAATAGTAACGATGAGCTCGTGATTCTTAATGAAGATTCCAGTTTGAGTTTCTACAATAAATTCCTTGCTGGGTTAGTGGTTGGGCTACCAATTACCATTGTTGAACCGTTGAAACTTCATGAGATCCGGTCGATTGACTTTGACGACGTGGAACGCCAACAAGAACGCGAGGACTCCATTATTTACAAGAAGTTTTTCAAATTATTCAATAAATTCCAACAACTGGTGTTCACCAAGCAGAACGTGATTGCGGTGATTCCTGAGCGGTATTTGAAAGTGATTTACGAAAAAGAAATTGAGGAATTCTCAAAAACCCCAATGCTTCGGAAATTCTTGATTGGCCGATCCCAAGTACTATTGCAACAGAATGTGTTCAATAAATTGGCCCCACACCCAAGCAAAGTGTTTGATCGATTACGAGTCATTTACAGCTACTCGTATAAAAACTCTCGTGATAGTTGTCTCACTTCATGGCAATTATCGATGTTGCGGACGATTACCGGTAGCAGAATCATCAATGAACGGTATATTCCTGGAACGATTGGTCCATTATTCATGACCCAATTGTACGATTATCGGACGGTCGAAGACGATGCTGAACAACCAGAAGAAGACGATATTGTCAAGAAAGATTACATGGTGCTTAGAGGAGTGCCTTCGCAAACCATCGAGATAAAGCTTGCGGATTATCATTTGTTGGACGAGGAATATGCTGCCGAAGACGGGAATGGCGAGCTATGTATTAGGGGGTTCATCATTGGTAGATCGATCGATCTGGAAATCGTCGAGCAAAAAATTAAGGATGGTCAAAGAGTGGGAGGCGAAGGATGGATGCCAACCGGATTGGTGGGGAAAATTGCTGATGATGGATGTTTTTATGAAAAAGTTTATGAGTTGTATTAAGGAAAAAAGTTGTATGAGATGTATCTTTTTTTTTTTTTTTTTTTTTTATTTTTTGTCAATGTCAATGATCTGAGTAATTAGGAATTGTTCTAACTGAAAAGATTATAATATACTATAATGCCTATATCATATATGGCTCGTTGTAAAGTTTTCTAAGTAAAAGCTTGATATCATCACAAGTGTAGGTTTTCCTTTCATGTTTTGCAATCATAAGCTTTTTGCTATGTTCTAACCATGACCATTATATTGTAACTGAAGTGACTGAATCATTGTCTATGTATTTATATATGCATTAATGAATCAAGCCATTCCCCATAAGTTGAGTTACGTCTGTTGACCATGAGATTAGTGGTGGCATAGATTTTCCCACTTTCAGAACAACAACTTACACACACACACACACACACACTCTCTCTCTCTCTCTCTCTCTCTCTCTCTCTCTCCCCGGTTCTTCAAAAACCTCTACCATGATTTGACAACCAATAATCCAACATTACAACCATACAACAAAAGTACCTGATGGATGAAATTCTCATATATTGACGATATCCAAATGATTCCAATTCATCTAACAAAAGAAAGATCCCACCAAGTTCGGTCGTTCTCACAGAACGGGAACTATTCCAACCCCTGGACTGCCCTTTCTAATAACAGAAGAACTCTCCCATAATAGAACACAACTACGTAGTCCAGTCCTCTCTTTTATCTAATGTTGAAGATATATATATATATATGTATAAATATAATTGTAATGAATTAAAAGAAAAAGATCATCAGAGCGCCCATACTGATCAACTTTGACCCGAACCACGGATGCATCAGGAATCACTATAGGCGCAGTATTAGAACAAAATCTTAGGCTAGGGCTGTGAGTTATAGGAAAGAGCTACCCAGAGAACACAACTCCGGTACCCAATGCGATTCTGGTAGCACTTTAAACAGTGGCACCATTATCTTGGTTTGGTACTCCACTCCACTGGTCAAAGTGGCCAGATCATCGGTTATTTGAATTTGAATTTAGAAGTATCGTAGACAATATTAGACAATATAGCTAAAAAAAAAAAAAACAACCTACTCTTTATCACATATAGCGTATTATTATTTCTTATTATTTCTTATTATTGGATTATTCACATAGATTCTCTCAATGAAAAATTTCTTGGAATAATAATTATGCTTCCTCTCACTTTTTCTCTTTCTACATTCCTTAACTCAGTATTCATCGTGCAATTCAAAATCTATTTATTCTGCTCTTTTATATTAATCATTCCTCGTCACTAGATTCTTCAATCATTTCATCAGCAATGTCCTCAATGGTCATTTCACAGATTGGTTTCTTCGAGTCATCCACCACGAAATTCTCCACCAAGAAGTCCAATTGTTCTTGATAATCCAAATCAAATTCCACAAGAATATTACAATTAGGAACCAAATCTTTATTACCGTGGATCGGTTGATGTTCCTTCATCGCCACTTTAAATCTCGGGAATGATGAGTTCAATTCGAATCTGAATATCACCGTTTCATAATACATGTCGTCACTCGTGATGCTTCCTGCAATCTTAGACGTTTTCAAATATTCAAACACTTCACCTTCGGTATCGAACTTTTCGGTCTCCAATAAACTTAGTAATACCAATTTCAATTGTACAAATAAATAAATATCCTTCATTGGTTGATCACGGTTAAACTTCTTAACAAATCGTTGACCATTTGGTAATTTGAATTGAATGGTGGTATATTGTTTTTTATCGGTCATTGGCTGGTTGGTGAATAAATCAATTGGATCAGAGGTCCGATCATTATTTACCAACACCGTTTGCCATTTGACAAATTGTTGTTTCAAAAACTGCAAGTGCTTGTCATTCTCAATGATTTCATCCAATACTTCTTGCTTTTTGTTATTGATCTTCAATTGTTCCGCATCACGTTGTTGTTTCTTCAATTTATCTTGGTGTAACGACTTCAAATACGCTTCATCTTGTTGTTGTTTGAGTAATCTTTCGTAATTTTGACTATCTCGCTCGATCTTTTGGTTTATCAATTGGATCACGTAATTGTTGGCGGTCCGTTGGAATAATTTGATGATCTTCTTCAGTTTGGCCTTGAGTTTCCCTAAATTTTCTGATGCAGTGGCGGCGTCGTTATTAGAAACTTCAAAATTTTGAGAGTATTTCATCAATGACATGGTTGGGAAAGTTTCTCCGTAGGTGGAAACGTTGGACACCATCGCGATATATGGAACGTTCCTCGCCCGGTATTGTCTTCCCACGAGCCAGCCTTCTAAATGGTTGACGTCGCCTCCCCAAATGATGAAATTATCCAGTCTATCGGCGTATTTATTATTGATGAAACTGGCAAATTCCGAAGAATTCACCACCAGTTTCAAAAAAATCTCGGATGTGGCCTTGTTTTCGGTATTGATGAGGATGATAATGAGGAATTTCAATTCCTGTTTGCAAACATCATAAGCAGCGTTGAATTCTCCATCAAAGATCGGCAAATCACTGGCGTCCTTGATGACTTGTTGGAAGTAGCTTTTGAAATTGAAGTCTTTGTAGATTGTGAGTTGTGATGAGGTATCTCCTCCTGCTGCTGCTGCTGCTTCTTCTTTGGTATTTGGTGGTTGGGGCAAATAGGTAGGGCTCGCAGGGAATTGATTAAGGTTAGGTTTCCAAAGATTAAATAGTCCGGGAATTAGAAATTTGAGAAGCTCCGCTAATTTCAAAATCACAAATAATAATGTTTTCGGGATCACAAGTAATATAAATAATAATGGCAGAGAGGTATCGCTCCAAAGGCTATCGTCTTTTCTCGATAGTTTGATTCCTGGAGTGAGTTTCCAATTACCCGAGAGATTGTTGGCCTTAGGGAATTTTGGCATCAAATCGAATTGTGTCAAGTTGAAGCTGTCAAAGTTGGTGGTAGAAGCGTTATTATTATTATTATTGGTTGAAGAATGAGGAGGAGGAAGAGGAGGAGGAGGAGGAGGAGTAGGTAGTGGTAGAGGTTCTGTTGAGGGTTCTAGATGAGGGAAATCGAAATTGTTATCAAAGAATCGCTGGATTGCCGCCTCGATGTTCCATTGGCAGTTCTCCAACAATGTTAGCATCTTTTGGTGATCATCGTCGTTGTATTGGGTGATTTCTTTGAAGTCTTGGAGTTTCTGTGTTTGATGGGGCGTGAGCTCTGAAGACATGCTGTTTGTCGATTTGATAGGAAGAAGAAAGGAGAATGACCAGAAGGGAAACAACGAGAAGAACAATGAATGATACCAAGAGAAGCAAGAAAGACAACAGCGACAGTAAAGAAAACGACGACGATGATCTTCATTCAGTAAATAGCGGAATTTCCTTACTAAAATACAACACCCAAACATAAGAAGGCGTACCAGAGAGGCACGGGTTTATCGTCGATCTTCTTTTATATTATATTGTATTATATTATATTATATATCCTACAACATTGTTTATTATCTTTATGATTATCGTTATAATAATAGACAACGACATTCCCCATCTTTATTTACAAACACTTTATAAAAATCTAACAATACATAAGCTCATTCCTTGTTTCCCTCGAGTAAGCTGCTGAGTCCTTCTTGAACTTTCAAAGTATCTTCGTCGGTCTTCATTCCTTTGATCTTCTCCTGGTTCTCTTGGCCCCCAAGGAACTTCTTCATTCTTTGGCCGAAATCTTTAGCTGACGAAATGTCCATCACCCAAGCGGTCCCAAAGATAAACATACCGAACGCACTGGTCGACAACAACGAGGCATAGCCAATGGCTGCCATGGCCTCTTGACGTTTAGAATATGAAGGTTGGATGTGGTTGGCTTGGAATAAGGTGGGTATGTCTAAAGATTTTTGTTAGTATGAGGTGTTTGATAATAGATAGATAGGCAATGGCATCACTTGATGCTGACGCATTTTCCAGACATTATTATCTTGTCAATTAATCATCCAACAGACGTTATCAATCATTCAACAGATGTTATCAGTTCCAATAAATTGATTACTCACATTTTCTCGATTGAACTCCTCTGAACACAAGCCTCGAGCAGATCAAGGTGGTGAAAGTCGCGGCGTAGAACTTGATCATTTGGGTTCTACGTCTCTGTTTGTAGTTGTCCGAGGCTTCGGCCATGATCTTCGAAGTTAGTATACTTTGCGATTGCTTTGCTTCTGACATATTGGGTGGTTATTTATATTTATTATCGTGGTGGATGGAGAATTGTACCACACCTTAAACATCTACCGCCATTAACCAAAAAATAAAGAAGAAAAAAAAAAAAAAAAAAAATTTCGCGGATTTTTCGCATATCTCAGGGCTTCAACACACACCGACATTTACTATTGAGGACCGCTACAACTGAATTCCCCATATTTCACCATTTATAATATATGTATATATATATATATATATATATGTTACAGTAAGTATGTTGATAATATGTATATATATATATATATATATCACCAATCCTGATCAAAAAGAATCCCAAATTTATCACAAAACGTTGCAGTTTGTGAGTTAATTATCGGCCGCAATTCTTGGAAATTCTTCTCATGTTCACTCACTTCTTTGACAAAATCCCTGGAGATCATCAAATCTCTCACAGGAATATCCTCCTTCAAGATAGCATCTTTGAACCCATTCAATAATAAATCTAATTCCATATTCGATTCATTGAGTAAAGTTCCTTTGGCAATTTGCCTAAACTCTGACAGCTTGGTAAACTTGTTGAAATATTTATGAACTTTCAAAAACGTTTCATCATAAAATAGTTCATCGGAATTATATGATGGATGGCTGTTGTTATCCCCCACTTCAATAGTTTCAATCTCTAAAAACTTCCTTCCTGGAAGACACTTATCAAGAGCTAGGAATCTCGTTTGTGTTGTTGTCCCTTTTTCATCACCATCATCATCATCATCATCATCTTCTTCTTCTTCTTCTTCTTCCTCCTCCTCATCATCAGAATCATCCATATTAATGACAATCTCATCATCATTTCTTTTTTTTTCACCTTCACCAATATAAATAGCCTCAAATTTCACATGTAAATGTGAGCTATACCAATATCTGGGTACTAACTTATGTAACAACACTCTATTCACCGGCGATCCTAACCGACCAGTTTGAATATCTTTTTGGAAAAACGGTTTGGCCTTCAATAACTTTGGTAAGTCTCCGAAATTCGTAATATGTTGAGGCCAATCATGCGAGAGGAAAATGTCGATCTTATGTTGATTGATTCTTTCATAAAATAGAAATTTCAATAATTCGAGTTTCCGTACATGATACACCGACCGGATCGATGATTGATCGTATGGCACTTTTTCAAAACTTGGTTTCATGAAATTGTAATCATTGAAGATTCCAGTGACCCCGGCAATTTTCAATCCTTTATACCAAATGACGTTGGATTTCCCCAAATAGTAAATGTTCGGGGCCACCCACCCGCCAAACTTGAGTTCCTGCAAGTAATTGCTGGCCTCGTGGTTGCCACCAATGAATATCGTTAGCACCGGGGCTTTCTTCTTAGAAGTGTAATAGTCTTGGAAATCTCCTAGTTTGCGATATTTGGCGGGCATCGACACACATTTGAGGTCGTTGTGGTTTCTGACCGATTGGAAGTCGCCGGTGATCAACAAAAGTTCGGGTTTTTCATCCTTTGGAAGGGCTCTAATCAGCTGGTAAGTTCTGTCGAGCTCACCATGGCAGCAACCTTCGATGGCAATAGACACCTTCATAATAAACAACTGGGAAAGACCGAGAGACAAAGAGAAACGGGTGAAATAGAATAAAGAGAAGACGAAATCAAAATGGAAATTCAAAAAGTGAAAGTGAAAGGGACATGGCGGCGGCGGCGGCGGGCTCTTAACCAGGATGGATGGGAAACCAGATGCCAGCGAACAGTCATCTTCTGCTTCTGCTTCTTCTTCATCGTATTATTATTATTAATAATAATAATATTATTATTCTATTTACTTGTTTATTACCACAAACCACCACTACTATCCACTTCCCTTCCCATTGTATAACAACCCCGTCCATTGTTGGTGGTTATTCCTCGGGTGGCGCAAAAGAATATATATATATATATATATATCAAGGAATTGAAAAAACACAAATCACACAAATACCGTCCATCACTTATCTCATAGATCTATCTACCCATAAGATGACGGCCACACAATCACTAACACGTCCTTGTAGGACCCTCCACTTGCTAAACGAGGACGTTGGCAAGATCATCGCCACTTACAATGCCAGAAAGTCCTTGATCGAGCTATTGAAAGACGCCCTCAGCTACATGAAGAAGGTGAGCAGCAGATTATCCGTGATATTTGATATTCATAACAATATACTAACATATTTTAGTACGACGAGATCATCTCCCAGCAAGATTCACGAAGTTATGAAGCAGCTTATATCAATTTCATGGTGCTTATAACCTTGGTCTCCACGATTATCCCCAATAATCCCCAGTTTAAACACGACATTCTCCACCCTTCGGGTAAAAGCTCCAAAAAAGACTCTTATGATATCCTCAAGAGTAAAGTGGTGGGTGACAAGAGTATTGACAAGGTGAAGAACTTTATCAAAGAACACAGTAAATTGACCAATCTAGAAGAACCAATCAATAATGACAATGATAACCAAGAGAAAGAACCACCAGCCAATGACGACATCAAAAACCCGCCAGAAACCAGAGACAATAATGGAAATCTATTGGAAAGATTTGAAAGATTGAGAGTCCATCATATACCAGATAAATCGCCGCAAAATACTCCCACTAAGTATTCCAACAACTTATCGCCACCATCATTGAACCTTCATTATAGATCGCGATCCCCATCACCAGTTAGACTACCAGAGTTAGAGATCCCCAGTTTAGACCCGTCCTATTTCCAGAAATATCTCACCACCCCCACCGGAGGTTCCAAATGGTTCATAGATCCTGCTGAGTTATACGAAATCATAAAGTCCGCAGCAAAATCAACCTTATTATTAGATATCCGATACAGAAAAGATTTTGATAATTCGCATATCTTGGTGGAAAATATCGTTTGCATCGAACCATTTTCCATCCATAACAATTTTGGCGAGCGAGAGCTACAAGAATCTTTGTTAATTTCTTCGGAATTGGAACAACAGTTATTCGAAAATAGAGATCTTTTTGAGTTGGTAATCTTTTACGATCATGATTACGTGGTCCCATCATCCGACCCCAACAATTTCCAAAATTTCCCAAAATATTTCAAAAAATTGATGTCGACATTGAATCAAAGAAGTCCATTAAAACCATTGAAGAGAAACCCGGTAATTCTCAATGGGGGGTTCGACACTTGGCGCAGATTATACGGTAGAGATCTTGTCAGCCAACCGAAAATCGATAATATCATCCAACCACAATCATTCCCTTCGAGACCTCTTAGTTTCCGGAAAACTTCGATTTCTTCTACCTCAAACAACACCGGCATAGATAATTACGACGCCGCCGCCGCCGCCATGAATGGCAACCACCATAGTTTCGGAGATAATCATTTTCCCTCAGTGAACACTACCGGCGGTAGTAGCAATCATACAGGAAATAGTATCAATTTATTAGAGTCTGCTCCATATACTAGAAACCTCCAAGACTTTTATACCATGGCCCCCTCGGGCCAATCGAATTCGGTGATGAACAATGCCAATAATAGTCCTGCCCAACACTTATACTTCCCTCAACAACAACCCCCAGCATACGTCAACAAACGCCTCAATTTAAGCGTTCTGAATCTTAATGATGTGAATTCAGAGTTTGATAGTAGAAGTAACTCCCCATCATTAGTTTCTAGCCCAAACTTACCTGTTATAGCCCCATATTCTTCACCACCTCCACTATACGCTAATCCTACCCCTCCGCAACCGGTGGCATTCTCTCCAAGTAATCCTGGCTCCCCAATGTTGGATGGCTCCTCCAGACTTTCCGTGGTTTCTCCTATAACTTCCAGTCCTAGCTCATCTTTGATGAATGTTTCCAAGCCAGTATCATTAGATTTTACTTCAGGCTTATACAACCTTGGTAACAGCTGTTATATCAACTGTGTATTGCAATGTCTTACTGGTACTAATCAACTTGCGATCATTTTCCTCAATAATTCTTACAAAAGATACGTGAATATCAATAGTAAATTGGGGTCCAAAGGAGTCCTTGCTAACAATTACTATGAGATTGTCAAATTGATGTCCAAAAGTGATGGGTCATACGTGATTCCATCGAGGTTCAAGAATATTGTGGGGTCTTTGAATCTAGAATTCAGAGGGTTTGACCAACAAGATTGTCAAGAATTTCTTAATTTCTTACTCGATGGGCTTCATGAAGATTTGAACCAAGCTGGTGGTAAACTGCCGATGAAACCATTGACCGATGAAGAAGAAGCGAAACGTGAACTTTTACCAATTAGATTGGCTTCCACCATTGAATGGGAAAGATACCTTAAAACCGATTTCAGTACGATTGTCGATATTTTCCAAGGCCAGTACCTCAGTCGTCTTGAATGTTTGACATGCCATCACACTTCTACCACGTATCAAGCATTTAGCACTTTGAGTTTACCAATCCCCCAACACAAGCGACTGGTGACAATTTATGACTGTTTTGAAGAATTCACTAAAGTGGAATTATTGGATGGTGATGATCGTTGGAGATGCCCTAAATGTAAAACCTTCACAAAGTCCACTAAATGCCTCAAAATCACTAGACTTCCAAAAATCCTTATCCTTCATTTCAAACGGTTTAAGCAAGGGTTTGGTCTAGAAAAGCTTGATACGTTGATCCGGTACCCAATTGGCAATTTTTCCAATTCGACCATCCCTAATGATAACGAAATGATTGATCTTGGGAAATTCTGGCCCCAAGTATCGTCATTAGACGAACAACACAAACTCTCGAAATTTGATTCTCGTGGACAAGTCCCCCCATTCAAGTACCGGGTTTACGGGGTGATCAACCATTCCGGGACTCTTAGAGGAGGTCATTATACTTCGTACGTTTACAAAGGCGGAAAAAAACAATGGTGTTATTATGATGATACCAAAGTTTATAAGAATCAAAAGCCTAGCGCGGTGGTTTCTAAAGACAATTATGTATTATTTTTATCTAGGGGTTAGTGAGAGATATTTTGAACTCGTGTTCTTTAGAATTTTTTTTTTTTTTTTTTTATCTGTTAGAGGACTGGACCACCACCAGCTATTTATCGCATAGCATATTTTATTAAACTCCTTGTCTTTTATGGATCATGGCCAAGTTCTTTGTGTTCAAGAGAAACTTATGCATTATTGTCATCTGGAAGATGGGATGGTAATAATACTTGTTATTTCCCAAGAAAAAAAAAATTATTATTACTTTTTTTGCTTTGCTTTGTTTGTTTGCTTTCTTCGCTATTATTATTATTATTATTATTATTATTATTATTATTATTTTTACTTTATCGAGAGGATAGGTTGCTTTTTATGTTGCTGGTACTGTTGTTATATTGTTGGCACTTTTAGAATTTGCTGTTTTTTTTTTGCTTATGTGCTCCATCTTTTTGTTTGTAATATATATATATATATATATATATTTATATTATATTTATATTATATTTATATTATATTTACATTATATTTACATTATATTTATATTATATTTATATTATATTTATCAATATTGAAAAAAAAAAAGGTGCATATTTGATATATTCTTGATGTATCTCCATTTTACAGGATCTTTTTTTGTTATTGTTTTTTTGCTTTTTTGTAGACTGGACTAATACCATTGGATGATTGTGGATGATATATATGAAACAAAAAAAAAAGAAAAAACATTGGATCTAAATAGTGGATCATCATTTAAACGAAAAAAATAAAATAAAAAAAGGGAAATCAAAAGAAATGAAAAAGTGATCATGGTAATTGAAAAAAGAAAAAAAAAAAAAATAAAAAAGATCTCAGAACCTTTCAAATTTTAGTGTCATTCCACACTGACTGAGCCCCCTATTATACCATCTCCAAACAAATGGGTCCCTAATTCGTTCTATACATTCCAAAAAAAAAAAAAAAAAAGAACAAAAATGGACCCATCCATTACCAACAGAACCCTGCTATTATTAGTTCATTCCATACCAAATACTCAAAGAAATAGATCATGATTTTCCTCCCATATTAAACTGTAATTTTCCTGCCAATGCCAAATACTTGAAGAAATATACCATAATTCACCTTCCACACCAACATTCAAAGAAATAAATAATTGAAAAAAAAAAAAAAAAAAATATGAAAATCAAACACTACCACTATTCAAATCTAAAATGTTCTGTAATGAATCACTAACCATTGTAATAAAAGAGAAGAAAAAGAAAAAATGAAAAATAAAAAAAGTTCCTTTTCTTTGAAATAGGACAATTGAAATGAAATTGAAATTGACTTGGATGATAAAGGAATCTTCAACTTATTATTGGAGTCAAAATTAGCTAGCGATAAAAATGAGTTCCAATAATATTAATCAATATTCAATCAGGAGTCATTCAACAAACGAGCGATTGTCAATGACAAAACAATTCATCATACTTCAAAAAAGAATCTCAGAATTCAACAAGAATAATCACGCAAATATCATAATAACATTAACAATAAACTGCAGATCAATTAATCCCCTTCTTCATCAATATCCGACATTAATGCCTCTTCGGCATAATCACTATACTCGAACTCGTCATACGAATCTTCATCGTATTCGTCATCGATAGTAATGGATTCTCTACGTTTCCCTCCATTACCAATATAATAACTGCTTCTAAACGGTACCAGCCTCTTGATGGCATTCAAATAAAGATACGCCACCCGTCTCTTCTTTTTATTGAAAATAAACCACATTTGTGACCATAAACTCCCTGGTTCATCTTCTAAAAATGACTCTGATGGAACAAAATAGTATACGCTGCAATTTCTTAAGTCAATGTGATCTTGTAACGTGTCCCAGATCCATTCCATCGGCATCTTACCGAGGGATATCAACGAATTGTTGAATTTCTCAATAAGCTCCATTGGGGTGACTTTGATGAAATCACTTGGTTCCAATAATGAGAAATCATGGTCCGGATACGTGGAGTTCAAAACAGCAATCAAGTAAACAAATACTTTCCTGCTGCCGCTGCGGTCCAAAGGTCCAAACGGACTCTGATTGATCAAATCATATACCCGTGGTGGAGTGAATTGTTCTTCTTCTTGCTTGTGATGACCATTGGAAATATTTTCAGAAGAACTCATGCTTCTTCGTCTAATAATATCCCTTGCAAAAATTGGCCTTTCAGTAACACTACTTTTCCTATGACTTACCTGGCTTTTCCTTCTAGGTTTCTTATTCGTTAAAGCTTGGTTTTCACTATTATTATCGTTACTGATATTATTGTTGTTGTTAATGGCATTGCTCTTCAGATTCAGCAACTCCTCGAGCTTTTGCACATCCAACTTTGGGTGCTTGAATTCCACCGGCTCGACGCTGGGGTTCCTGCTGCTAAGACTCTCACTGTTTCTTCTTTTGGTTTCTGAATTTGATCGGAACGGTCTAACGGTATGGGTCGACGAATAAGATCTCGTTGGATAATACGGGTTTTCCTTAGGAGGATTGTCGTTCAATTCGGCAGATTCCTTGAGTAACAAGTTCAAGTGGTTGTCGATGATTTTGTAAAGTTTCTTATCGGACCCAGCGGGCCTCGTGGAAAATAAATCACAACCGCCTTGTATTCGGCAATCTGCCGTTTCAAATTGAAGGGCCTGATTTACCAATTCTATGTCAAACTCATCAATAAACTGCGTTATTCAATTGTTAGTGCTGAACCTCTGTTGCTGCTGCTGCGGTCAACACGCCAATCAATCTTGACGTTATCTAAATGACGTGCCAAAACTTTAAAAAGGGAAATCGCCCAGAAATATAATAACAAGGACTCAATAATTAAGGCTAGAGGACTCTGTATAACAGAAATCCTAAAAATTCAATCGAAAATACTAGCAAAAACATACCTTCATTGTTTACTTTGCTAAAGTGCTGACCTCAGCAGTGGTCAATCTTCCCGATGAGCTTTTTGCTTTCGAAGAAAACGCGGATTTTTTGTGGTTTTATTTTTTTTTTTTTTTTTTGGTGGATGGCTGGCACGTGGGATTGCCACGTGATCATCTATTTTTGTGCTTTTGGAAGGAAAGTTTTCTTTTGGAAGCAGCGGAAGCAGGCAGGGATCGATGATGGGTGATTGGCGATCATGATGGAGAGCCAGGAAGGATACTCAGAAGCAGGTCTCACTAATGTTATACCACAAAACAATAATCCACAGAATGGGAATGAAGAGGTTAATATAGAAATGTCAAGAAAGCGGAAGCATCATGAGGTCATTACAGATCAGGATGAAGATGCTCTGCAAGATCTCAGCTTAGCTGATGAGAGTCAACAGGAATATATTCCCGCCAGTGATGTGGAAGCAATGATTTATGTGTTGACGCGAGTGGCCAACGAATACTTGACCCATGCCCGCTCAATGGTTCATTTAGTGGCGAGTAATCAACAGAAATTATTGGAATATCGTAAACTAGTGTTTGCTTGTATCAAAACATTAACCACGATCGTCACCAAACTTTCCAATATCCCCCCAAATACTGAGACCTCGATCTTCTTGAAGCTTGCTCAGTTGTACTATTACGAAACTAACGATCTCAAAAAATGTGAGATCAATCTCAATAAGGCCATGACGATTTCAAAGAGATCAAAAGTGTTACACCTTCAATTCCAAGCAGAATTCTTCTCGGCAGTCATTATTTGCTCTGATAATTCCCGAATCGCTCTAAAATATTTAAATTCCAAAATCGAAGAGTTCACAAACTTGGGGTATATCCATTGGGTGAGAATCTTTGAGTTTTTGAAAATCAACCTTTTATTGACTGTGGAACCGAAAACTGCCCTCACTAACTTGAAAGTGTTTAACGGCTATACCAATTTGAATGAAAACTTAAAACAATTCTCTTTACTCATGGAAGCCAACTTGAAACTCTATCGAGGATCCCCGCTTGACGCTTGTAACATTCTCAAACTATGTCAATCAAGAATGGAAACCCTTAAATTGGCTAAGATACCCCAACTTACCGCGATGCTACTACTCAATCAGCTAAAATGTGGTATTCAGATGACGGATTTCGAAGGCTCTCGAAAGACCATTGCCAAATTGAACAGTTTTGTGGAAAATGAATCCAAAAATAACTTGCCAAATTGGCCATCGGACGGTCTGTTCAATTTAAAAATCACTCTCCCAACAAACGCTCATAATGTGAAAGACTATCCATTCAAAGTCAATTGGCTATCTATTGAGGAAGTGCAAATCATCTCATGGCTATATTGTGGGATATGCTATATCTACAAGTTTTATGAGAAGGATAGATCAATAACGTATTTGAATACTGCATTGACTCTTACAGATAGATACTCTGCGAAAATAAAGACGAAAGGATTTACAAGAAAGGGTAGTAACCCGCTAAATAACATTGATGGCAA
This sequence comes from Saccharomycopsis crataegensis, assembly GCF_037102585.1. NCBI lineage: Eukaryota > Fungi > Ascomycota > Saccharomycetes > Ascoideales > Saccharomycopsidaceae > Saccharomycopsis > Saccharomycopsis crataegensis. The sequence goes on from NW_027043819.1 coordinate 1,000,930, forward strand.
TACATTAGCTGATATCAATACCTTAAACTTGAAAATCATAAGATTGAAATTCATCAAGATTCAGATTTTGTATTATCAGTGCTTCTATGATCTCTTATCTAACGAACACCAGCCATCAAGTATCAAATCAAAACTTCACGCTATCCAAACCCAACTTGAAAGCTTATCAACTGTTGAGAAGAAATGCTTCAAATTACCGTTCATGAAGAACCTATATTTACTAGCGTTGGTTTCCCAAAATGAAGGGAATTTATCTCCTGCCAAATATTTATATTATAAGATCCGAGAATTGCTCAAGTCCCCGAACTCCGGGAGTACGAAAAATTTATCCGAATCCAAATTGGCATATTTTTGCAACACCTTGGGTATTGGGGGCAATACCTTTGCTGCCAGAGATGAAAATTCGGAAATCTATGTTTACTCCACCCTTAATTGTATTATAATCCTAGAATCGGACCTAGCAATTCTTAAACAAATCAATAATGATCCAACAATTTCTAAAGAAGTGTTGGCTAAGAATAATGGGGAAATCACCAAGATAACCGCAGAAAGAAATTCCTTGCTTAATGAAATTAATCTTATGTTTGAAAATGGCAAGAAGAATACGGTTGACCAAGGGCAACAAGGCATAATCATCACTAACAACCATCTTGGGTTTGCCAGTTCTAACAAATTGGTGCTTGCATCCAAGAATATATTTGATGTGGTTTTCAATCAATTGACTCATCAGCAAGTTAAATCAATACTTGAAAACATTGTTCCCCCGTCAGTACTTCATAATAGCTCAGAAGTCTCTGAGGCCAATGATCATGATCAAGTTGCTACTTTAGTCCAACAACTTTCTCCGGAACTTTATGCATTAGCAACATATTTGCTTTCCAAATCAGCAACAGATCTGATTTCAAAACAAAGATTTTTACTCCAAAGTATTGCCTCCTCAAAAATTGCCCATAATTTGGTTCTCCAATATCTTTCTGGTATGAAACTTTATGAGAATTACCAAAAACTTGGTCAACAAGCAGAGGCAGATTTACAATTGCAACACAATAGTCAACTCAGAGAAAAAATCTTGGCAATGTTTGTTGATAGCCAAAAAGGTTTACCAAAAAAAGTAAGGCTGAGCAAATAAGGAATGACTTTTTTTTTTTTTTTTGTACTATAATTCTACACTATATTTTTAGACTTCAATAATTATTGATTTTTATTGTAATAGAGAAAAAAAATGTAAACAATGAATATTTTACCCTGCATATTAATCCACTTCCTGATAATCAGTAAACTTTGAGTGATTATTTTCAATAATTATTAGTGTATCCATCAATTTATTGGGGTCATTCATCAAAATATCTCGCAATATCATTCTATTCTTCATCCAACTAAACCAACTTACTCCATGTAGCAAAGAGTCAACCAAATCGTCACTTTTTTGTCTGCCCTTCATATGCTTATCTGCCATTATTAGATCAAATATATACTTGGATTGTCGCTTCTGGACCTTCGGTGTAGGATCGTTGTTCTTCAATTTCTTGCCAAATGTTTGTTGAAATATAAACGGCGTGTTATGCGGAAATTCCGATCGACGAAATTGTATCTTATCAATCCAATTCTCAACCAATTTAATCCGCTGTCTTTTAATAACGCTAGACTTCTGTCGCTTTGTGGGGTTCTCTTCATGAGATTCATTCTTGCAATTTATAAAGTAATCACTCATTCTTTTAGGGCTAGAGGTTACGAGTTGTAGCCCGTTTAAACCGGTATGGCTTTGTTTGAGGGTGAATAGCGTAGAGTACAACATATGTTCCAACATGTTGACCCGTAAGGTCCATTCTTGTACTGCGGAAGAGCCAGTGGTCCGAGATCGCTGTTGTTCAATCAATATCACATCAATGGGATTTTCCTCGGCCATCACCAACTCAGTGGCTATATGGTACGCGATTTCTGAAAATCGGTTTGGTGTATAATCATCTATCAACGTGGCAGTGATTTCACCTGGTTTTTGAGCTGATTTATTATTGTAATAATCAAATACATTTAATTTGGACCAATCATACACTTCAGGTACCGTATTGTAGTCCCCTTTGGGGAGAACAAATTTGCAATAAGAAAAATTCTTGATCCCAAGATCAATCGATAACAACCTGACATCTTTAGGCAATCCTAACTCCTTGGACTGTTTCAAAGCAAGTGGATCACGGTCATCGAGATGAAGAATCCCATCACATATCGTATTCACAAGAAGGTCTTTCTTCCCACTGCTGGCTATAATAGGAACAATAGTTAGTCAAAGATGTCATTATCAACTATGAAATTGTTCCATACGACGTACGCAACCCGCAATTTCCACAGATTTGTTTAAGGATAGCATTCTTCTGAATTTTTAAAAAAGCTGACACTTTTTCCATAACAAATACGAAAGCTCGCCAGGTTTCCTGAGGTGATTATTAGGGCGATCGAGATCATCATTTTCTAGCTTTTTATTTTCATGCTTTTTGGCTCTCAACATGCATACTGTCACAAAAGTGATCCAGGCATTTTGAACAAAAAAATAAATGAAGAAATGAATAACTACGTAAAACTGAAACGCTTTCCACTCAGTCTATCATCGAAGTCGCCGGGCGCTAGATAAGAATTGCTTATAAGTCAAATCCCTGCTCCTCAATCGCAAAATGGAATAAAAAAATAGAAGAGAGAGAGAAATTGAAAAAAGAAAAAAAAGGGTGTGGAGAATATATAATACCATCATGTTTAAACCACTTCACCACAGGCACAACCACAGCTCATGCCACAAAAATAAAGATCAACACAAGGAAAATATGAATTATAGGAAAAACAAGCATTCCAAGAACCCAATAAAATACAAGTCCGCCACAAAAATATTGTGTACAAAGCATGGAACCCCCGTTTCACCAGAGCTCGCCAGGCCTTCGATAATATCATTCTCTCGTGAGTTTGAGGGTGAGCCAGAAATACTGATGTCAAAACTTACCGAAAAGAACGGTACCAAAGAAGACTATCTTTGTTATAAAGTTAGAAGTAAGGAGAATTGCGATGATTTTGGTCAAATTATACAGTATCCTGAAGAAGATTTAAATCAAGGGTACTTCGATAAATATTATACCAGCAAGTGTATGAGATATCCAAGTCTCTTATCAAATATATCATTTGAGAAACAGCATAGCACTGGAATGCACGAAGAGAACGATTATGATGCTTGGAAAAAAACAAGAAAGAGCAATAGAGGATTAAGAAAACACCTACGAGCGGAAACAATCAGGTTATGGTTCCGAAGAGAACAAGTAGAGGGCCTGAATATTAATACTTTAGAACCAAATGATACCTGCGATTCCAACTCAACCCAATTCAGCGATAGCTTTATTACTAAATTAGGAAAAAGCAACGTGAAGACCTGTGAAGGAGAAAGTGGAACGACATTAGGAAATGTGGAACCAGAAGCTGGTTCCGAGAAAATTGCCATAGATACTTCTCGAAAAGAAGGTAATATAAGGTCAAACAGAGGATTTTACAAGTCTAGAACCCTAAGGTATTTTGCAAAGCTTTTTCGTAAACCAGGAAAGAAAGTTGCTTTGGATAGCCAATGTGATGAAACGGTTAGTGAAAATACACCACCAGCAGATTATTTTAAAGTCCTATTCTCCAAAAAATCGACCCAAAAGTTTGAAAAATTTAAATATCAGGAACCTTTCAAAGATTTGGTTGCAAATGAGGAAAAAAGCCATACACAACCAGATATCGCTCACGAAAATAATGTACCAGGGATTGATTATCACGCAACCTCTCCTGTCAGGATAGGAAATAATGTCCTTCCTTTTAATTCGATCAATCCTTACAACTCTATCGATTTTAGTTCCGTCAGAGAAGAGAATTATGAGGTCCCGATCGCACTCCGCAAACCAGCAACTTTGACTGAGAGATATTTTGGAGAAGATGAGAAATATAGAAACCTATCGGAGGATCTAAACTCAGTTCCATTTGAATTCACCATAAACCATGAGAAGAGCTCTCCAAAAAAAAATAATGGGGTTTTATATGAAAAGGTTTCCAGTTTTTTCAACCTCAATTTCGCCGGTTCAAAGATCTCATTATTTACGTCAAAGCAATGTGAAGAACTGCCAACTGATACAGATTTGAAAGACAATAGTTCCAAAGATATTTGGAATCCTTATGAAACTGTTAACAATGATAACTATTTGAGATATGATGATGATACAGACAAAATGGTTGACGATTCTCTTTTCCATGATGCTTAAGCTTGTTTATCGAGTCTACGTCCATGAAAAAAAAAAGCATCCATCAACTCTAAGCAAGTTCTATTACTTGGGAATTTACATGAAATATCTAGATATATATAACTCTCCTGGAAACCTAAAGAGATAAGTCAACTGAAATACAATAATATTTTACTAAATGGGATTTCCTCCATAGTGTAGCATTCATATATGCGATTGCGATGACTGTAGTCCTCTGATTCACTGTCAATTGATTGGTCGCTACAGCATCCCGCCTTTTTGAAACCATCGAGGGTATATTCCGTGGAGCAGATACCAGCCATATTCTATAACCAGTGGCTGTCTCCTGACCGGCCGGCGATTCGTTTTCCCCAGACTCTGTCCCTTCCCACGTGATGGTTCACTCCGCTTTGACATTTTTGACAACTACGTTTCTCATCGTCGCCTGTTGCTTCACCAGAGTTTTTTTTTTTTTTTTTATTTCTTCCTTAAACCATCAGAATCCAGGAAGAATGCTAAAAAAAAAAATGTCCCAAAACCCTCTCGCTGTTGATGATGAGGCTGTTGCTAGTCCTTTGGCAAGCAATGTGACTCCTGTGATTCCTGGTGACTCAAAGGCCCAGCAACTCAAGACATCTGGGCGAATTATTGCCGTGATGACCAACCTCCCAAATCAAGTCCACTTGAATAGGAACACTGCTGATAATACTGTCGATTTCTCTCTTTCTCATACCAGGGGGAATTCTTCAGTTTATTCGAGCTTTTACTATTTGAATCAACAAACCCCTTGGGAGACTCATTTGGTGGGGTGGACTGGTGAAGTGATGTCCCACACCAATAATAGGCTCAATAGAAGTGATGTCCAAAATGATCCGTTATATCTTAGTGACGATGATAAGAGCACTATTACCGGAATGTTGAAAACCGCGAACAATTCTGAAAATGTCCATCCGGTATGGTTGCTACGCAGGGACCAGCAACGGTGGAGGAAATATGCTGAGAATGTGTTGTGGCCAGTATTCCACTATATTAACCAGAACACCACGTTCAACTCGAATAACAATGAAGTAGAATGGTGGCATGATTATGTGAGATTCAACGAGGCGTACGCCACGAAAATCATGTCGATTTACAAACCAGGGGATATCATTTGGATTCATGATTATTATTTGTTGCTCTTACCAAATTTGCTTAGGTTACAGTTGCCCGAGGCCTACATTGGTCTTTACCTTCATACCCCGTTCCCATCTCTGGAGTACTTCCGTTGTTTATCCAAAAGATCCAATTTACTCGAAGGGATGTTGGGAGCGAATAGGATTGCTTTTCAATCTTATAGCTTTGCAAAGCACTTTGTGTCGTCTTGTTCTCGAATTCTTGGTTGCGAGACCACTCATGATAGCATTACAACCTATGGTAGGATTTGTAAACTCGAGGCTTTGCCTAATGGTATTGACACCTCAAAGATTATCAGTGATGCGTTCAATGAAAAAATCGATAAAAGAGTGGATACCATCAAGAAAGTCTACGCTAATAAGAAAATAATTGTTGGTAGAGATCGTCTTGATAGTGTTAGAGGGGTGCTCCAGAAGCTCGAAGCTTTTGAAAAGTTCTTGATAATGTATCCTGAATGGAGAGATAAAGTCGTCCTTATCCAGGTCTCTTCACCAGTAGCCGATATGAATAAAGCGTACGAAAAGCAGGTTAGCGAATTTGTGTCTTACATAAATGGTACTTATGGCACTTTGCATTCTAATCCAGTTCAACACTTTCAAATGAGAATTGATAAAGATGAATATTTGGCGTTGCTAAGAGTGGCTGATTTGGGATTGATCACCACCATTAGAGATGGTATGAATACCACTGCCTTGGAATTTGTTGCCTGTCAAATGAATAACTATTCACCTTTGATATTATCTGAATTCAGTGGGACTACCACGGTTTTAAGTGATGCGATTGTTGTCAACCCTTGGGATTCCGTAGGGGTGGCCAAAACAATTAATGATTGTCTTCATATGCCAGTTGTCCAAAAAGTTTCTCTCGAAAAGCAATTGTTCAAAACTGTATCTATCAACACTAATCAGTATTCTACCAACAAATTCTTGCGTCATTTGATTGATGATTTGGGATCATCACACGAATGTCATTCCACCCCACCACTTAACCGTCCAAAAATGCTCAAATCTTATAACGATGCTACCAAACGGTTATTTTTATTTGACTACGATGGTACATTGACTCCTATTGTCAAAGATCCTGATGCGGCAATTCCATCAGCAAGAACTTTGCATTTATTAACGAAGTTGGCGAAAGATCCAAAAAATAGAATTTGGATTATTTCGGGTCGTGACCAACAGTTCCTTGATGAATGGCTCGGTAGCAAAATTTCAGAGCTTGGTTTATCTGCCGAACACGGTTGTTTTGTCAGAGATGTTGACAGCCAAAAATGGATAAATTTGACGGAAAGTATCGACATGTCATGGCAAAAAGATGTCGAAGACGTTTTCACTTATTACACGGAAAGAACCCCTGGATCATTTATTGAGCGCAAGAAGGTTGCTCTCACTTGGCACTACCGAAAGGCCGACCCTGAATACGGCGAGTTCCAAGCTCGTGAGTTGAAGCAACACTTGAATGCGACGGTGGCCCAGAATTATGATGTCGAAGTCATGAGTGGTAAGGCCAACGTTGAAGTCCGTCCAAGATTTGTCAATAAGGGAGAAATTGTCAAGAAGTTGACCCTCAGTGCTCATGGAGAACCTCAAGACTTTAATAGTTATGGAAAGAAGAATCTATTGAAAAAATTGACATCCGAAGTGTTGCCAGATTTTATTTTTTGTGTGGGTGATGACAAAACTGATGAAGATATGTTTGAAGCGTTGATTTCCATTGAAGAAGCCTGGGTGAATAAAAATGATGATGACAATTACAAGCTGCAGACCTTAGATGGTGATGACGCCGCGGCCATCCACGATTTTGGAATGTATCCTGTCACTGTTGGCCCAGCATCCAAGAAAACCATTGCCAAAGCTCATTTATTAGAACCAAAACAAGTTTTGGATACTTTGGGCTTGTTGGTTGGTGAAGTTTCGATTTTTGAAACTGGAGGATCAGTTACATTAGATGATAGAGGACATATTAAGGAGTGAGTATAGAAACGAACTCTTGTAGATATGTTTGATCAGTATTTACATTTTAACCTTTCTGTTTTTTGTTTTTTTTTTTTTGAAAGAAAAGAATTTTCCCATAATTAGATTACTAAAGAAGATATGCTTTATTATTTTTGAAATGATTTTTGTTAGTGGCTGTGCGATTTTACATGGTTTGTAAGAATGAAAATCTATCAATAATGAAAACCTGCTTTTGAAAATATAAAAAGAAAGTAATCAAACAGAACAACAAAGTGCCCACGGGGAAAGAAGATAAGCTTGGGGAACTGGATAAAGAAAAAACTGAACGCCATAACATTAAATAGATACATAACTTTCGTAAAAGATAAATAACACATTATCACAGACTAAAGAAGAACAAAAAAAGAACAAAAAAAACAATAAATGACAAAGTTCCATTGATAGAAAGAAAAAAATAACAATATAAATAAATTGGAAAAATACAAATCAAGTCCATCTTTTAGATTCGTCTCCTTCTCTCCATTCATTTTCCTTATATCCCAAAATTTCCTTGACTTGTTTGACTGTATTTGCATCACCCATGTTCTTGCCCAAGTTATCACTGATCTTGATGGCAGGTTTGCCATTCACTTCCTTCAACTTGATGACAATATTTAAAGGTGGACTTTTGTCATATGGCGCCTTGTTATACTTGAAATCATTGGTGAAGTTTGTTCCGATCCCAAAATTGCTATTGAACCCTTTGGCCTTCGCGTAATCAAAGTATTTGATGCACTTCTCAATATTCAACGAGTCACTGAAACAGATACTCTTGCTGAATTGTGGTAACTTCAATACCTCAAATACATGGCGTGCTACTTTGTCGGTGTACGCCAACGGATCGCCAGAATCTTGGCGGAACCCCACGTAACAATCAGAATACGGTGGGACGAAACTTCTGAGAAACGCGTCAGTACCAAAAGTGTCTGTCAATGCTAATCCAGCATGGGACTCTCCAACGGTCTTGATCCAGTAATCCATGGCATGTTTATTGGCATTAGGGTAGTCTTGGGTGATAGCGGCGACCCCCATCATCCACTCGTGCGCCACGGTACCGATAGGCCTTAACCCGTACTTCTTTGCCAACAATACGTTGGAGGTACCGATTAAAAGATTCTTCTTGGATCGGTTTTCTGGAAGATTGGCATAATCCACAAAAGCTCGCACCACAATCTCCTGGGTATCGAATGATCTTCTTCTTCTGGTGCCGAACTCCGAGAATGGGATTCCGTGGGCAAAGAGTTGGGAAATCTTGGAAGTGGCCAATTCGTATTGACCATTGACATCCCAATCAACATCAACGTACTTAAAATATGCTTCGGAGATCAATGATAACAAAAGAATCTCATAAAAGATGGTATCGACCCATTTACCCTTGACCTCGAGCTGGAAATCATCATCGGTAGCATGAATAATGATGATTTGTTGTTCAGGATAGAGTTTGAAAGTCTTGATATACTCGAAGTATTCCTGTGGCAAGTATGCCAATTCGGATTTTAAGTACTCGATTTCCTCGGCAGTGAATTGCAATTGTCCCAAGTGACCAATCTGGACTTTCAACCATTCGATGGCGGCCTGGTTAAGTTTCATCGACGGGGTTCTGTTGGTGTACTTGTAACAGACCTCGATTTCTGGGAAGTTCTTATGGATGGCCGCATGCATGGTGATCTTATAAAGATCAGTATCCAAAAACGAGACAGTTGCTGGTGGGAAGTCGCAATGATTACTCATAGTTATCTTGATTTAGTAGAAAACAATAGAAATAGATAGCTATAGAAGTGTATAGCGAGACTATCAGAACAGAATTTCCTACCAGAGGAAATCAAAATAATAGTGGCTAGAAAGAATAGAGATTAATCAATTGACCTTCCAAATATACTAGGATTAAAACCGCCAACTGGAGCTTCTCAGTCATCATCAGTGGTGTTTGGTGATCCAAAATTTTGGGGGTTTTTTTTTTTGAATGAATGAGGGGGGATTTTACTCAATGCACGCAGATTATATCGAGCATAAACGTCAAATTTACATCGAAAATTATATCAATATATCGTAGATTATATTAATATTATACTGTAGATTATTATTAGCATTAGCATTATAAATTTCAATTAGCAGGCCGCAATTTATACATCTTATTGCCCACCATCTCCAATTTATCCTCATCCACCAAGAAATTCAAATACTCTTCCAATTGAGCCTCATTGAACGATACATTCAATTCTGCAGGGAAAGCCATACTTAAAAAGCTCTTGATCTTAGCGACTTCCATTGATCCAAGATTCGTCAACATACCATTGATGAACGGGAAAAGTACCTCCATTTCTTTGAATTTGTTATCCAGGTCTTTTTCGTCTGATTCAACCATTGGTTTGGCCATGATCAGCCTATCATCGAGAATTTGTCCTGACTTCTTTTCAGTTTCCAATACTCGATACTCGTCATCATCAACTTCTTCCAAAATCCCTTCTTTGACCCAATAACTACAAGCTTTTCTTGCCATAAAACTATCCATTTGTAATTTTTCAGTGATTTGATCAAGATCTAATGTCTGAACATCATCATTGAATTGATAAATTACCATGGCAACATCAGGGGTCACCTGGAAGCTTTTCACCCTATCTTTTAATTCAAGCTCAACCGTTACTTTCCCAAGATTGTGTACCGGTTTCAACTGTCTTCCCAATTTTATTTCCGAATATTTCTCAGAGTAATCATCATACAATTTCTGAATTTCGGTCGGAAGAATGAACGATGTCAGCCTTCCTGAACCGACTGATTCCCCTTGATTAACTTTAACTAAATCATTAGGCCAGAACAAATAAGATAACACGGTAGAATGGAAATTTGCACCACGGAAAGCTTGCGCCAGCGCCTGCTTTTGAATGAACGAGTCAATATTTTTAGATTCAATAATATCGCGTACCATAACATCTAAGCTATCAAATTCATTGCTATTCCCAAACTTTGCCTTGAGTAAGTTCAATTTCGATAAGATAATGTCAATATCATAATCAATGTTGATCAATTGTCGAGAGAAATGTTTGATGAATTCATTGATAAAGAAATTCTTTGAGTCAAATAATGAAGTGACCGCTTCAATAATGTCCCCGACTTTGTTTCGCTTGAAATCAGGCAAAGCATCAATGGGGTCAGGGGCCCAATCAAGGCTTTCTTCCGTGTACAATTCTTGGCCATTCATTTCATCCACCACAATACTGGTGGTCTTTATTTTCTGTTCTGCTGCTTTCTTCAATTCTTCTGATAATTGTGTGAGTTTATGATTATGATCTTCAGTATCAAGTAATCCACTCACAATAAACTTGATAGTATCGTGCCTTTCCTTGAGATATCGTCTAATTGGACGACAGACCCTATCTAATAAAACTCCCTTTGGATCAACAATCAACAAACTTTTGATCATTGAAATATAAAACGATATGATCGAAATTGTTGTAGCTCCAGGATGTAGTAGGTTCTTTTTCACAGCATCGCCAAAAGTGCTAACAAGATACGATCTTTGTGCCGGGGTCTTGATAAAATCATTGATTTCCTCCAAAGCCGGTGATGATCTAGGAAAATCACCGACAATTTCGTATAATTCGTCGATTCGTAGTTTTAGCAACTCATCGCCAATAATGGAATCCAATTCCTCAGCCACGTTCTCGTTAGTGATATCATCTCCGCAGAAGATATAACAATCTAATAGTCTCTTCATTTTTCCCTTTTTTATGTCCTTGGATATTACGGTAAATATTTTTTCATCCCATTTTCCAACATCGAACCATTGGATCTTCTGTTTGACCATTTGTTTGGTGACGATGGCCACGATATATTTGACGGCATTGGCCATGTTAGCCGACACCAAAATCTCTACTAAGCTCATAATGTTACTAAACATGGTTTCATCATTATGATAGAAATAGTTCCCGAATAAATGTTTCAAATTCTCTACAAATATCATTGCATTGTAATTCTTGGGATCTTCGTTGGTGATCGTCAGGGTTTCATCTAACAACACTGTAGCAAACAATCCGTTTAATACCTGATCTACCGTTACCAATTTAGATTCTCGTAATTTTATAAATTGAAGAGGGAAGAAGTACTTTTTCTTGAGGTCTCTCATCTTATGGATAATCTGTACCGTTTGATTCTCGTCGATTGTCACCTGGGAATTTGAATACTTCAAACTCTCCACCTCATGCTGAAAAAAATGCCGTCTCATCAGGGTCAAATATACTTCAAGCACCTCCGACTCATATTCCAGCAAATTCTTTAAACTTATTTGCACCTCATCGCTCGGAATTTCATGGAAATTGAAGTTGTTCAACCATTCCACTGCATTGTTCCAACTAATTTCTTGACTAGGGGTTTGTGGTTGGACCAGGACAGCCGGGAATATTTGGGCTTTAAAGACAGCCACTGAACAACGTAATGGGGCCCTACCGGGTCTTTGAGGGAAGAACATTGATAACGAACAATAATAATACCATCAATAAGAGATAATTTGAGTCTGTGTTTACTTTTGTTTATGTTCCAATGGCCCGTGGTGCTGGAGTGTCACCCGGCAAGAAAAAACAACGATAGAAATCTCAGAAGAAGAAGAAGAAGAATTTAGTGATTATCAGAAGCCGAAAAGGTATTGTCAGATAACAAAACCCTGTCAATATTATATATATCCCGGGAATGTTTGAATTCACATCTTTGGTGCCGCCTGAGCAGCTAGACAACGCACGAATCCGGGCGTCGTTGTTCAATTTCCAAAACGACATAAGGGTGCTCGCCGACCCTGGATGGGATACTGTCTCAGACCTCACCCATATTGAGTCTGTTCTTAACTCTATTGATCTTATTCTCCTCTCTCATGCCTCCATGCCTTTCATTGGGGCATTTGCCTACTTATACAAAAAAAATCCTGGAGCTATGAGGAGTATTCCGGTATACACCACCGCTCCAGTGGCCAATCTTGGGAAAATTGAAACCATGGAAAGTTATCGAGTCCTGGGTCTTGTGGGGCCAGTAGTAGATTACCAACTTGAAATGGCAGATATTGAAGAGGCGTTTGATTCGGTGACGTTGATCAAACATAACCAATCGACAATATTTAAAGGAAAGCAAGATAGCATAACGATAACCGCGATCAATGCTGGACACAGTCTTGGGGGTATCATTTGGTTATTCAATAAAAGCAGTGAAAAAATCATTTATGCTCCAGCTTGGAACCATTCTAAGGACTCGTACCTTGAAGGTGCGAAAATCTTGCAAGAAAATGGTAACCCGGTGCCATTATTGTCAAGACCATCGGTGATGATCACTTCGGCAATGATTGGATCGTCATTATCTTACAACAAAAGAGTGGAAAAGTTTTTAAATATGGTAGATGCCACATTACAGAATTCTGGTACAGTGTTGCTTCCGATTTCTTTGGGATCTCGATTACTCGAGCTTGTCCATTTGATTGATGATCATCTTCGATTCATGCCGTATCAAGTGTATTTGCTTGCCCGCACAGGAACGAAATCCTTGACTCAGGCAGGTTCAATGTTAGAATGGATGTCCCCAACAGTGACTAAAGAATGGCATACTCGTGGTAAGTCACCGTACGCCGCGTCCACGGTTACTATTATTGATCATCATGAATTGGAAAAGCTTCAAGGTTCCAAAGTGGTGTTTTGTTGTGGTGAGGGTTTGGAAAGTGGGTCTCCAGCATTTGAATCATTCACTAGATTATGTAATGATCCTACCACTACAGTGTTATTGACTGAGCGAGCAGAAAAGGGCACATTAGCACATGAGTTGTATCAATACTGGGAAGCCGCGGCGGCAGAACGAAATAATGGCAAAATAGAAGACGGTATAGCGGTTCCTTACCAAAGTACGTTGCATTTAGAGAGAATCGAGGAAGAATATTTGGTAGGGGCCCAATTAGAACAATATATGGAAGCCGTAAAAGCCAGACGGCAACAAGATAAAGAAAACAAAGTAAAATTGGAAAAACAGCAGAAAAAAGAAGCAGCCGCGGAAACTGGGACCAATAATGAGAATTTACTTAAAATCGATGGCAAGAAGATCTTGGCAGAAGATGACGATGATGAAGATGAAGATGATGAAGATGAAGCAAATGGAGATGATGAATCCCAGAAGCGGGCAAAACGGGCAAGAAAACAAACTAAAGAAAAAGAAGAAAATTTAAAAGAAAATTTACCATTAGATATCGATGTTCGGAACTCCAAAGGGAAAAATCGGATGTTCCCATACATTCCAAAAAAGCTCAAGTATGATGATTATGGAGAAGTGATTAATCCTGCGGACTTTGCCAAAAAAGATTCAAAATATGATTTCCGTCACGGGAAAGGATTGGACAATAAAATTGGAGAAAAACGGAAGTTTGGTCAGGATTCGTTGTCTTCGAAGAAAAATGCTCTCAAACAAAAGAAAGACAAAACCAACAAGACTGATGAATTGATTGCCTTGGATGCTTTAAGAGAGCCTCGTCGTCAAGTTTCCAAGAATTTATCGATCTACACCAAATGTGGGCTTGTATTTGTTGATTTGGCAGGACTTGTGGATTTACGTTCATTGTCGCTCATTATTCCTTCACTTAAGCCACGGAAGTTGTTGCTACTTAGTGATATGACCAGTGATGTCAATACCGCCAATGTTTTTAAACAACTCACGAGTATTAGTCGTCGTCGTCGTCCAAACGGTTATGAATCGTCAAAATCGAATAATTTGCAGAAATTATTTGACGTGGTGGAGGTGAAAAACAATCAAGAAGTGGAGATTGATGACTCTGTAGCCGCACTTGAAATCTTATTGGATGATTCGATCATGGAGCATTTGAAATGGCAAAAGATTAGTGGTGGGTTTAGTATTGCTCAGGTTATTGGGACCGTGGTTAATGTCGAGGAGATTGAGGAAAACGATGCCAAAGCATCTGTAGTTGATACTGCGACCAGTGATAAGGAAGGGGATGTCAAAATGATAAAAGAGGGAGAGGAGAATGAGGAGGAGAAGGATGTTACTTCTGATAATAAAGAAGCAGAATCAAAAACCAAAGATTTGGTTATCAACAATGGAATGGGTCTTAAAGCGATTTCTGAAGCGTCATCACAGCTTATGAATATTCGTCATACCCCGCTTGCCATTGGGGATATTCGACTCAAGGAACTTAAAGATTTTTATTCCACCTTTAATGAAGTTGGGGTGAACCATACTGCAGAATTCAAGGGAGAAGGTACCTTGGTCATTGATAATAAGATATGTATTCGGAAAATCAGTGAGGGTGATTTTGTTGTGGAAGGAAGTGCGTGTACTTTATTCTACGAAGTTAGAGAGAAAGTCAGAAACATGTTGGCGTATGTGTGAATTAACGGTTAAACGGACTAACTCATTGGGTTCCATGAAAAATCAATTCAATGAAAATATTGTATTATGTGTATGAAAAATGATGATTCAGTAAAGAACCTTACAAATTGTATATTATTGATCTAATATTATATTATAAATTTGAACCTTATCATCTATGTAGGATATTTCTCATGCCAAAAAAAAAAAAAAAAATGACATGAGGAACAATTTGGATTTATCATGGTTACTCTACCATATATTCAATCACCGTATATAGATAATAATCCTAAGAGTGCTTTATAGCTAAATAGATAAATGATCCACACACATCCACTTCTTCGTCTGTCAAATAGCCAAACCCCATCTAATACAAAAATTACATACAACCCCCTCTCAAGGTCAAAACCAAATGCAAAATAGACCCTTCAGAAATCCCGGCGTCATCCATGGTTTGGGCATCATTCAATTGTTTACCATCAAAGACTAACCGTTGTTGCAATGGAGGAATCCCTTCTTTTTCCTCCATGATTTCCTTGACACTTTCCACAGTGTCTTGAGGCTTGATTTCAAGGGTGACTTCCTTGCCAGTAAGGGTCTGAATAGATGGTGGTTAGTATATTTAATGGGATATATTAAATGAAATCATTATAGCGTTATTGTCAATTGTTATTTTAAATCCAATTTTTCCCAATCAAAAAGAAAAAATAACAAACGAAAAAAATGAAAAATAAATATTGAAACTCACCTTAACAACGATCTGCATATTATTTATTTTATCAACAATTGGTGCCAACGATATCCAAAGAATTGTTTGATGATTTGATGATAATTGCAATAATCTAACTGTTTTGCCATCGTCCGTTCAATAAGATGGCCGGGTGATTATTTCCTGCTCAGGGTTCCGTTCCCATGGATCCATCAAAGAAAAAAAAAATTGAACGATTTCACTTCATTCATATATTAGCCTTCTTTGATTCTCCGTTTGGCTTTGTGAATATGTTTGCTACTCCTCTATATGATGCCGATTTTGAAAAGCTTTACGAACCTTCAGAAGACACTTATGTGGTGTTAGACACCCTAGAAGAAATTAGACAAGATCTCGTTAATTGGTATTTTCCTGTCAATACTCGATCGACGACACATTCTCCTAATAAGGTCCCAATTTGTGTGGAAATAGGTACAGGAACTGGGATCATCACCACTTTCATCCAAAAAAACATCCTAGGGCCAGACCGGGCCATTTATTTGACTACTGATGTTAATGATTACGCCTGTGCTACCTCGATAAAAACCAACGGTCTCAATAAGAAAAAACCAACGGACTTTGGGATGCTTGATACAATTAAATGTGACTTGGTGGGGCCTTTGGCTAGAAAATGTGTTGATTTGTTGGTGTTCAACCCCCCGTACGTCCCCAGTGAAGAAGTCCCGGATATTGTTAAATTGACTCAAGATAAGAAAGATGATGATGATAAAATCAATGATTTATTGGTGGATCTTGCACTTTGTGGAGGTGCTGATGGGATGGAGACTACTTGGAGGTTGTTGGATAATCTTGATTCGATCCTATCAGATACTGGGATGGCATTAATTTTATTCTGTGCGAGAAATAAGCCAGAACAGGTGGTGGAGCAATTTAAACAGAAAATGAGGCTAAAAGGAGTAGAGTGGAAGGTGGAAAGAGTGTTCATAAGAAAGGCAGGATGGGAGGAGTTGACTGTGTGGAAGTTTGTTAAAGACTGGTGATATTTTGCCTACATTAATATATTGTTTGAGATTATACCGTATTGTGATCCTTGCATAACCATGCACACTCACGTGACCATCCCTTTTTCCTAAATCGGAAATTA
The DNA here is from genome assembly GCF_037102585.1 of Saccharomycopsis crataegensis. Taxonomy (NCBI): domain Eukaryota; kingdom Fungi; phylum Ascomycota; class Saccharomycetes; order Ascoideales; family Saccharomycopsidaceae; genus Saccharomycopsis; species Saccharomycopsis crataegensis. The sequence continues at coordinate 1,017,541 of NW_027043819.1, forward strand.
CAAGGGGTGTGTCACCCTGAAGGCGTCGTGGCGCTGCAAAGAAATAAAAAAGAAAAAAAATCTTTCGAAACTTTTCTTCTTATTCATATTTATATTGATATTTCCCTTTGCAATTCGTTATTTTTTTTTTTCACCAGACCCATTTCTGTTCAATACATTCGTTTGGCTTCCATACCGTACTCATCCAATTTGGTTAAAGTGTCCACTTTGTCCACTTTTTCGATTTTATAATTCGTCAATTTTTTTTTCAATTCCTGCCAAGTGTCTGATCCCCCTTCTTGATCCAACAATAATAATATGATCCTTTCAAAGATATCCTCTCTATTCTCCATCTTATTTGTCTTCTTGCTACTCATCAACACCTCCAAGGCAGATGTGTCGATTTCAACACCTGCAAGCAGCAAGACCTTCACTGTTTCAGGATCCACTGTCAGTGTCGACATCACTTGGATCGACGATGGTACCTCTCCCTCAGTATCCGATGTCGTAAGCTACACCTTTGTCCTTTGTACCGGCCCAAGTAGTGAAATTACTGCTGTTCAAACCATTGCCGAGAGTCAGACCATCACCAGTAACTCTTATACTGCCCTGATTCCTGCCAGTGCAGGGGCCGATGGGGTTTACTACATCCAAATATACGCCGTATATTCTAATGGGCACACCATCCATTACACCAGAAGATTCACTCTCTCAGGAATGACCGGGACTACTGAACCTTCCGGTGCAATCACTGATAGTGTTCCTTCTGCCCAAGCCGATATCACCACCTCCACCTCCACCGCAGTCACCGCCACCATGGATGTCAGTGCCTCGTTCAGTGTTATCTACACTTTACAAACTGGGATCTACAGATTTGCCCCAATGCAAATGCAGCCTGGTTCCACCGTCACTGCCTCCACCTGGTCTCGTAAATTCCCTACTAGTGCCGTTACTTATTATACCTCTCCTCTGTCGGCAGCATATCAGGAAAGTACTCTTACCCCAGGCTGGTCGTATACCAAGGTCTCTATTATCAACCACGCCAGTGCTTTGGGTAGTGCTACTGGAGGTTATGCAGCATCAAAGAAAGTGAAAACTCCTTATATCAGTGCAACAGCTACCACTTCAAAGCAAAAGAGATTCTTGGATCTTGATTAGTTGGGATTCTATTTATTTTGTTCTTTTTATTATTAGAATGTGTTCATTCAAACTGCATGTGGTATGAAAAGAAATGGGTAGTTTTTCTATCTATCACCACAAACCATCATAATTGTTTCTTTCATCACACTATGTGACATTGTCTTTCCATTGGGTCGTTTACTATTGTTATGAAAAATTTCGTTGAAAAAGGGTTGAAAAGAACAAATGGTTTTCAATTTGCCTTAAGGCATGCAAGAAATTTCTTGCAATTACATTTGTCTGGCCAAATGTTACTTATATTTTTGATTGCAAAATTGAAATATTAATGCCTAAGTACATACCCACTCGTATCATTCTCAACTTGATAGCTCCGTTTTTTTTTCTCTCCCAAAATTTCATTTGCTGCTTCTTAAATATTGGTTACCGTTTATAAAATGTTCACTGTCGCATTCCAAATTTTTTTCTGATTTTTTTTTTTTTTTCATTTGATTTATTTATTTATTTATGTATATTATGTTTAAGTTTTTATTCTTTTATTTTTTTTTCATTTTTTTTTTCAACCGTGGTATTATTATATTACTAACTGAACCAGTTTCCAAAATGACCGTAAAAAAGGAAAAGCGACCCCTATGGCAGACGATAAAAAGAAAAACAAAGTAGATATATATACAGTATTTAGAGGACATGCAACATAATAAATTTTATGCTATATTTCTAAAGAGTAAAGGCGGTTTACAATACTATAAAAAAATGCAATCCAACCTGAGCAATAGGTATTCCATAGCAGATGATTATCCAGGTGATTAAAATAAAACAAATTCCGATATCCTCAATGAATTCGCGCTTATGCTTTATTGGGCCATATTTTGGAGAACTTTTTCAGACAAACATCCTTTCAGCTATTGAAATTCTACCCGTTAACTCCTTGATCCACAATGTTCTGGTTTTTTTTTTTGTTTTTTTTTTTCACAAAACAATACCAACACTATTTCAGTTTTCCGAATGCTCTAATCAAGATTATCAATGTGTTTTCAATGACTTTCAGTTCTCCAAACATCTCAAATTCGATTAAAATTATATATGGTAGGTTAATTATCAATAATGGATTTCCTAATACTATAGTATAGAATTATCGTTGATAAAATGTGACAGTCGTATAACAAATGCGATACTCAGACTTCACATGCAGCGAGGCATATCAGGACAAAAGATGATTATGCTTAGGGTGGAGGCCCCTCGTCCACTATATATTCCAAAAGGGCTTCTGTCCTAAAATAAATAGCAAGATATAGACAGTAGAGTCATTCCATTCTTAGTTGTAAGCCACTGTAAATCCCCACATATTCTAAATCATATACATCGCTTTATCTAAACTGTCCATAATAATAATCAACCACTTAACCACTGCCTCAAACTCCTGGTTCATCAACGCCTCGGTCAACCCTGGCAATACCACAGGATCATTATGATTTAATGGGCCGGTCACCAAGTACTTGAACTGATCTGTGGTGTGAAGGTCCTTGTAAATTGTTGCTAACACTGGATCGTCCACTAAAAATTGTTGATCAAATTTCTTCAACCGTGAATTATGGATCTTGATCTTGAACAATAATGACAATTTTTTGTAAAACTTGAACCATGGATAATCATCGGTGATCTGCTCTTGTAGATTTTCAAGCACCATATCGGCATCGCGGCTGAAAGTTTGGAATTCAAATATTGCCTCTCCTGCAAGCCTCAATAATTCGCCAAAAGTCGAATAATAAGCATTTGGTAAGTTGTACCAATGATTTGAGTACAACTTTTTTGAGCCGCATAATTTTTCATCAATTTCTCTATCTTTCCAAGATTGTAAAATCGGGTGGAATTCTTTCATTAACTTTCTGAAATTCTTTCTCATGTTGGTTCCTAATCCTTCAAATTTAAATCCCATGATATCTCTCTCATCAATATTCAATATTAGCAATCCCAAAAATTTGCTCATTAACCCGTACTGCTCAAAATTAGCATTAAGATGATTGTCAAAGACTAGATCATCATTCACATTACCTATACCAAACCCCAAATTGACACTCGGTATCCCTAAAAGGTTTTGGAATATCGAGCAATCCAGGTCATCTTTAATCGGAGAGATTTCTTCAAGGTCCCAATGATCCCAAAGTGACGCAGTATTATTGTATGAAATTTGCTGGGCGGCATGACTGGTCATAGAATTCAATAACCAATTAGATTCCACCGAAAAATCAGGACCTTTAATATTCTCCAAGTTCAAATAGCTAACCACTTGGCTCTGAATCTCTTTGGCATGGCGTTTTGCGAATTCCTTCGAGCCAACGGTGGGGTGGATGGTATTATCATCAGCATCATCCCAAAATACCATATTGATATCCCTTAATGGTTTCCAACCAATTTTCAATAATTTGGAGAACTTCTGGGTGATTTCTAGAAGTATGCCGATGGAAGATGCTGAGGAGTCGGTGATTGAGTGCATTTTCGTCCCCACGTAAATTTTTTCATCATTGTATATTCCCGGAATTTTGAGAATCACATTTTTTAGCTTAGTATTGGTAGAGCTCTTGATACTTATCAAGTTCATTTGGAAAGGCGAGACACCGCTGGAGTAATCGAAATGGTCCAATTCACCAGTTGACCAACCTAGTTGATGTTGACCATTGACATTTTGTAAAATCTTTTCAACATCATAAGCACTAATAGTAATGGAAGGGATCACATAAACCCGAGAATCGAAGCTTGTAGTAGAAGATGAACTTGCAAAGTCATCAGGAAATAATCCTAACTCATTATTAGGATTAGTTATGATGTCTTTTTCAGTTTTTGTTGAATCATTGTACAATACCGCTCCGATTGCCCCTGCTCTGCCGGCATTTGCTAGTTTGATATCATCAGGAATTTCCCCGCTTCTCATCACCACAACTAATCCTGATAGTTTTATTCCTGCATCATTCATATTTTTAAAGTCTTTAAAAGTGCCATAATTCGCAAAGGCAAACTTTCCCGTAATGTATTGTTTTTCTGAATCAGGCACATGGAGCGTTACTTCCTCCGGTAGCCGTGATGCCTTGTATAATGATTCTCCCTCATCATCGATTAACTCCACCTCAGTTATAATTGGATAATCCAACCTCACGCTGTAGCGATCCACTAATATTTGATGTCGACTATAACCTGCCTTTACCAATTCCTCCATCACGAACTCCACCATTTCTCCGTTCTGATTCCCATTGATTCCCGCGAGCTTCCTCGACATTTCTTTACGTAGGTGAGAGTCTTCTTGGGTGAAAGAGTTCAAATAAATTCGTTTCAAATCGGATTTCACAATCTTGTCAAAGTGTATCCGTTTTAAGTCTCTAGATAACGAAGTTCTGGGAAGAAATGTCAAGTTGAATGCCAAGCAAAACAAAATCGCAATAATACTGTATCCCACGAGCTTTCGTAGCACTATATCATGATTGATCTTTCCCTCCTGGGTTATTATCTGCTCGCCATCATCATCATCATCATCATTAGTGCTGGGTTCATTGTCTATTATTGTGTCATGGCTTGAAGATTGTCTGGTCACCAATAATGGGGAGCGCTCATCAACAGATTGCTCTTCCTGCCTAAGGCGATCCAATGAGCTCAGCATTGTTGGAAGATTTTGTATGGTATATGGTAGTAAATTATAATTAAAAACAAAATGACAAATAGATATAAATAAGAGGAATAATCATTAAATAATGAAGAAATGTTAAAAGAGAGAGTTTCTAGCCGCTTTGACCGGGTTTTTCTTCTTTTGTCACGTGTGAGGCATCAGAAGTGTCAAAATATTCATTTATCGGATACTAATAATGAATAGGTAATATCCTCTCACACGATATGGCAAATGATTTCTTTCTGTTTCATAAAGTTTTTGTAGGACTCATTTTAGTCATTGTGTTTTAGAAGGATCGATATTCTAGATGAATCACTTCCAACCATTAACGCATACTTTGGGGGGCCTTTTATAATGACCCAATAGTTTCTCAGCAAATCACACTTACAAACATTAAAAAAGGTTTAGTCATCAAAGATTTTAGAGCTCTTTATTTCTGCCAGGTCCCTGTCTGCGAGTATGAAGCTTCATAGTTTCTCTTGATGCTCACATAAAGGACAAATAGGGCTACCCAGTATAGTTTTCAATAGGCGATTACCCTGCTAAAGGTGACCAACCAGTGGAATTTTCCATTTCTATTGGCTTTTCCGTCGAAGAAAATATATCAAATGACGGAAAATATGAACCATGATTTTTTTAATATTATTTACGAGATAAGTGAGTATATTATTGGTCTGGCCCGTTGTGTGTCACAGTATGGCTCTTAAAGAATCAGAAGAATCCCTCATGGCTTGATTAAGGTCGGAGTTCGTTATTGTAAGAACGATTATTAACCAAAAGTAATAGCATGCATATTAATATAAAGATGATAAATAAAACGAGAACATGATACAAGTTAATGAGCAGAAGTAAATTTGGATTTGGATTTTTCACTTGTGTTATAGAATATTAATGTATATAATTTTCCTTTAAGGTGCTTGAAAAACGCCCGGAATCTAGGCGGTAAGACCAATATTTTGCGTCGCCAACCGTATGAAACAGAAATTAATTGAACTTTCATTAATTTCTGATTCAATAATAACCATTTATTAGTCTGGATCAACGGGAATAAATGCAATGAGAACATATTAAATATACTTTAAAACAACCATGAAAGATAAATAATAATATCATTTGCTAAATCAAAGACGTCCGATAATGAAAAGCCCATTTTATTGGGTGCTTTTATTATTTCACTTCTCCCTAAAGTCGTTCTCATATATCAAATCGAAAGTGAATATGAATCAGCAAAGAAGAAACTCTTGTATGATTTTTATTCCAGGACCAGAAAGAGCGCCAGTACTCTCTAGGGGAGAAAACCTATCTTCATTGCGCAGTATTAGATTACCATTTAATATTGAAATGCCATAGGCTTCCTCAATTTTTTCAGTCTCCCCCAGTAGACTATTATCAATTATAAAATTAGGTGGTGTTGTTTGGTTTTCATTTTGTGAGCCTTGAATTGCTAAGTTTATCCAAACTTACTGGACGATAGATCTCAGAGCATTGGAGTTCATTAATCACTTTTACACTTACTTTTTTTTTCATATTCTTGGATCTTGTGGAAATTGGTTGTAATCCCTCATCCTGATCTAGTGGAAGGCTGCTTTTGTGTCACTCACACATCTGCATGAAATGTTGCTGCGCAACTCCAACATGCATAAGCATCAGATATGCTCATCTACAAGATGTCCGAATCACGGACCTCCGTAACCACTGAATAAAATCATGTAAAAAAATATAATGGTTTGATATATTTCATCAAATTCAGTTTCTCATTGAGCTTATTGACATGGTCAGTCCTTTCTCAACGAAAAATATTGCTTTCATTCATACCATGAGCCGCTTTTACAACAGAAGTGTAGTAATTTCTCTATAGATATTTGAATAAAATAAAGCCGCGTTTAATTATTTATAAACTAAGAGTATAATTGCTCTTTTGCTCTCAAAACACTGTGATTTAGCAGAAAGTAACTTTGCTAAATTGCTCTCAAAGCATTTTAGATCTTTGAGCAAAAAATAAATCTCAGATGGGTGTTCCAGACAATATATAAGGAAGGCAGTTTTTCCCAAATTCATAACTTTTTAAAGATATCTTTTCTTCTTCCATTACCTTTGAGTCTATTGGTATTCATCTTAAAGCAAGCCTACCCTACTTCTGATAATATGTTTGACTCCAATATGTTCAGTTCTTCAGAAGCAGATTTATCGTTTGATGAGATTTTCGAAAGGGAAATCAATTTTTTGGAGATGCAAAACAGTTTTCAAGAAAATGTTGTTTTATTTGCAAACTCATTCTCTAAATCTACTCCAAATGACTCTTCAATTACTCCTCCTCTGTCTATGGAGCTGAAAGATGATCAACAAAACACAAGTTCGGGAGATGAATCCTTTCTTGAGCTTTTCGGGATCTCAGATCAAACTGAGAGTATTGACCCTCAATACTCATCTAATGATGAGATGTCTTCATCTTTTGAAATCTCAACCCCAAAAGACTTATTCATGGATTATGGTCTTGTGTTTCCTCAGTTACCAAACAACTTTGAAGATGCTTCATCTTTGAATGTCGCCTCTGCTGAGTCAGAGGAAAACAATAATTTATCCGTGGATGTCGTTAAAACACATAGGACTGACTACTCGGCACCTACACAAGTAGAAATTCAACGTCGTCCATGCTCGGCACCAAAGTACGCTAAATCTACCAAAAGTAGTTCAAGGGATCGTCGCGGTGGTTCTGAAAAGCAATTGGGTGCAGTTCGTGCTGTGGTCGGTGATCAAGAGAATACCATTGTCAATATTGCCAGGGCATACCATCAACAACACCCTATTCCAGGTATTGTTCCCGGATCATCCAAGAGCATCGAGCTATATTCTAAATCTAACCCAAAAAAGTTCAGAGATGTCTGTTTAGGAAGCTTCCCATCTCATTTACTTGAAAGCTTCTTCTGTGATTACGATTTTCTTTATCAGGAGAGTCAATACGGTATTAGACCTGAAGATTACTACGGCATGATAGTTGCTCTTGAGTTCTCATTGAAATGCAAAAAGTTATTTTCAAACTTAGGCTACACTGAAACCATTGGAATCGGTGGGAAAACCATTTCTGAAGAGAGAAACACGTTCTTTGCTAAACATAGGTACTTCAAAGGTACCAGAAAGTGTGGTGAGCTCTATGTCTACGACAACACTTCTAGAGAAAAACTTTCTGATATCCTTGGATTATGCCAAACGGTGGTGGCATCCATTGAATTGATCGTTGAAGAGATCGCCAACAGGTTGGACATTTTGATCAATGGTGATAGAGTTTCCAGAGCCATTACCCAATTAATTCACCTTGGCGGTGGAAAGCCAACAAAGGAAACTTGGAACAAAAGACCAATAGAAGTTCAAAAGAGACTTTATGCTGTGGTGAAAAGGGCATTGTGGGATACTTTTGAATTCAGGGGCAAAGTGGTAGAGCTTTTCGTTAAAAGGGTTGCTTACACTGTTGCCCAAAACAACTTCAAAAGATTGAATAAGAATAGAGGAGCAAGGAAAGATGCTCTCAATATAAATTATAGAAAAAATCTTATGAAGGGAAAAGTCTCCAAAAGCTCAGTGGGTTTAGTTTTTTAATCTTGTGTTGTTGTATTTCATTTCACTTAGCTGTGCATATTTTTTCTCTTTTTTTTTTTTTTCTTTCATTTTCATTTCATTTAATTGGCATATGTTTTTTATTCTTTTTTTCGGTTGATTCAAGCCTTTTATTTCTTATTTGTTTTATTTATGATTTGATGATCCATATTATTTATTATTATTTGCCTTATAGATTTGATATAAGCTGATAAAGTATAAACTCATAATTGTAAATTTCTTCACAGCGAATTATGCTCTAGATGAAAAGATAGCTCCAGTGAAGAGTTGAAAAAAACAAAATCAAGACTTTTTGAAATTAGTGCTAAATATTTGATACATAATTAGTCAATAATTTGTGAGCTGAAGGGTTCTTTGTTAAACTCGTTACTGTGTGGTACCTTTGCAATGTTCAATCATTTGTCTAAAGGATCCCTTTCTTAAGATTATGTTGTTGTTTTTTTGTTTTTTTACTGAAGCAATCAGCGTGATATGAGGTATTTAGGTTTAGATTCAATTGGAATAACGACTCTGGGATAAAAAAAAAACCCATCAATACATGTATGGAAATCCTGATTGTGATTTTGTTAAACAGTATAGGGGCAGAGAGAGAAGAAAAAACGGAAAGCGAGTACAATTCAATTGGGGTCTCATAATTATAGGACAACCTGACAAATAATATTCAGTGTTTAAATTTCTAATATACAAAACAATATTTGGTTCTATAACCATTATATAAGGAAAAAAAATATGCAAGTGACAAAACAGAAGGGGTAAATCAATCGAACAAAAATATACCTCAAGCAGTGGTCTTGGTCGTTTGTTGTTTTTTACAATCTTTGGATCCTTCCTCGTTACCTTCCCCGTCTTCCTGCTTTCTCTTTAACCCGTTTTCCAAATTAGTTAACTTTTTCTCCTTGATATCCTCAACCACCAACTTACCATCAACTTTTCTAAAATAAGGTTGACATCTCCAATATGGAATAGTTTTGTAACTACCACCCCACCATTCCTTTGGTCCAATGATGATCTTATCTTTATCCTGGATTTCTGGATCCTCAAATATTTTGGACACAGTTTCCTCCACTACCCTTACAATCGCCTCCCAATCTTCCAAAGGTCCTTTGACGGATGTTGTGGCAATCTTCTGACGAATATCTTTATGAACATCAACAAATGGTCTCAAAAGTTTGAAAAAATGCGCCTTGATTGCGTGCTTGGATGCCACAGATTCCGGTTGCACAGACTTGATGATTTCTAAATATTCACGAGCAATCTTATCTACTCTTGGAAATTGCCTTTCCTTGATTTCTTCTTCACTGGTGCCCTCAGGGAATACGTTCAGGAAAATTCCTGGATTATACAAGTTAGCCTCAGCACTCATTACTCCCTGGCATCCAATATAGTCCAAGGAACGCTGGATATCTTCTGGGTATAAAATATTGCCGTTGCTAAAAAAAATCAACTTCTTGTCAATATCCTCGAATTCTTTAGATAGCTCTTCATACAAATACTTCAAAATGTTCCAATTTGCAACCCCAGTCATTTGACCTTTCATGTCTCTGGTTCTTCCATGGACCGTTAAAATTTGCGCCCCGGCTTTGAGTACCATTCTCGCATATTGTAAAGTTTTCTCCTTGTCAAAATCTTCATCATTTGCTCCGTTTGCCACTTTTTGTCCTGGCCCAGTACTGGCATTTTTAGAGTTGCTTGGATAGACTCTTATTTTGGCGGTAACCGGCACTTTCAAGTTCTCATGAAGGGTACCAATTAATTTCGGAATAAGTTCCCACTCGTCCATAAGATAAGCACCATACTTCCCCTTTCTGGCAATCCCTTGAGGGCACCCCAAGTTCAAATCCACCGCATCACAATGATCTTCCACGTGCTTTGCAGCTTCAAGTAAATATTCTGGATCATTTGCACAAAATTGCACCACCAATGGACGATCAAGCTTTGCATCACCGTCAAACGAACAAAAATTGTCTAGACGATACTTCTTATCTTGGGCAAAAAGTCTAGCATGAAGCATCGGAGTGTAGCACAAAGTGGCCCCATACTTTCTACTCAATATTCTCCAAGCCAACTCACTTTGATCTACCATTGGAGCCACAATCTTAGTTGGTCTTTTCATAAGCTCATAAAGCTCGGCGCCATTTGGCTTTTTGGAAGCTTCAGCGACGGCAGGGGATCCAGCAGTTGGGGTTTTTAAATTTGTCATCTTAGCAAACGTACTCAAGACGTTCTGTAATGGCTTTTTTGAGGAAAACAGCTTGACAGGGTTGAATTTGGCTCTGGTGGATGAATCTGGAAAGATAAAACCAAAAAAAATTGTTGAAGTCATCGCAGTTCTGAGCGATTACGTAATGCTCGTTACAAGAGCTGACATAATTATTGACTGTGCTGACGTAATCGCAATTTTTCATTGAACTTTTGACGATTTTTCTTTGGTGAAATTTCCTCCGTAACAATCCTTTGGTGGATGGATCCACAGCACTCAACCATCACAAAATGTTCAAGCAACTCGCCCGTCAACAAGCCCGTTTCTTCTCCACTTCCCGTTCTGCTTTCGGTAAGAAGGTTTTCCTTACACCAAAGGTTGGTGAAACCGAATTGGCTCCAATCAAGATTGAATTGTTCGATGAAGTCGTTCCAAAGACCGCCGAAAACTTCAGAGCCTTGTGTACCGGTGAAAAAGGGTTTGGTTTTGCTGGCTCTCCATTCCACAGAATTATCCCAGACTTCATGATCCAAGGTGGTGACATTACCAGAGGTAATGGTACCGGCGGTAAATCTATCTATGGTGACAGATTTGCTGATGAAAACTTTGACATCAAACACGACAGAGCTGGTTTGTTGTCCATGGCCAACGCTGGTCCAAACACCAACGGTTCCCAATTCTTCATCACCACTGTCCCATGTCCATGGTTGGATGGCCGTCACACCGTTTTTGGCGTTGTTTATGAAAACTTTGAAAGTGTCAAGAAGTTGGAAGCCCTTGGGTCCCAATCCGGTAGACCAAGAGCTATGGTCACCGTTTCTGATGCTGGCGAAATCAAAGACTAAACCTTGATAAACAGCTTCTGTAAATATTTATATATTCGTTAATAATAAAGGTTCAAATGTTGAGCCTCACCGAAAAGGTCGCCCCATACCATAAGCTATGTAAACGAAATTCTAATCCTGGCTTCGCAGGCTAGTCAGAAAGAGGAGGCGTAATCACTGTTAAATTGAAATTGAGATTTTCATGAGAGTCCTCTAACTGGTTTTCTCAAGCTTGCTGTTGTCTATTCTGATCTTACAGTATATTCAACATAATGATACAGTGTAATTCAGCCTTTTTGTAAAGAGAACATGAAAGACGTATGAGTTTAAATTAATTATTATAATCAAATCAATTGATATTCAATATGAATGAAAATCATACTGCATTGTATACTACATTGTACCATGACCTAAAAAGAGTGCCAAAAAGTGACGATTAATGATTTCAGATCGAAACATTACAGATAGGAGAATATATTGAAAGTACTAAAATACAGAATGAAATTATAATTATCAAGTAATGTGGCATAGAGCTGCAAGTCATGAACTATGTGATTTTGAAAATCCTAGATGTCAATTATACGTCTGAATATCTCCATAACTTATGTGTGGGACATTTAAAATCCGAATATGTTATACATAAGGCTATGCACCCCAACAAGTTTTGCATGATATTACATTAAGAAAGTAGAGGCTTTTAAGAATGAAATTGAAGTTTACTAGACAGTCGCAGATTTCAATACCAAAAGCCCAAGCCATTAATGTTCTGAGAAGTTTGGGCCTTGCAAAAGCATTTTTATCATCCAATAGAAAATTCAGATTCTGGAGGCATTATTATACTGGGAAATGCTTGAAATAAAATAGAAAGCCATCTAAGCTTCGCCAGTTCAAAAAGTGTGAGAAAATTCCGTAACTTATTAAAAGCTAAGATTATTCACTATTATTTGACGCTATTATTCCGAAGGAGAAGAGTAAGAACGTCAGTTGCAACATCAGATAATTGAAGGCTTTAGAAAAAAGAGCTTTCAGAGAGAAGTGATCTGCCCTCATATTGGAACTGAAAAATATTAAGGGTAATTGATGAAGCCTTATTCTTGTTGTGCTTGTCATCTTTGTCTTCATTCTTTGTTCTGAGTCATAACTGAATATATGAAGCAACTTTTTTTTTGTATGGATCTTTGTCTTGAATCTATTTTGGAAGTCATAATATTTGCAGATGGATAAGTAATGGAATGGTTTTGTTTCCCAATTATCTGATAATCTTTGAAGCCTGGATATGAGCATCTACAAAAGTATAAGAAAAGCAAGAGAAAATAAGTCGAACCAAAACAGCAATGCATAGGGCTTCATTTTGCCCTTTCTGGAATAGCTCAGTTATTTTTTAGGTACCTGTCTCAGGCTATGAAAAGTTGGCAAAAAAACCAACTAGGCTCCAGTTCCCTTCTGACCTGGAACATTTAATAATATTGTACAATATCCTGATGATATAACACCAATAATGTCTAGAAATAGGATGAAGGAATATCGAACTTCAAGAGGAGCATGCTTCCGCTGAGCATAATTTCGCATATATGGGTGTTAAGCTCCGCACTACATAAAAGCGACCACAACTTATGTATATAATTACTACCCAATTTTTCTATTATTGAAGGCTTCCCACATTTTGCGGAATTTTAAGTGGTTTTGTGCATGGCGAAGGAATTTCTTTATCCTTCCAAACCTCATCACCATCTTTCAAATATCCCACTTGCCAGTATTTAGATTTTCCTTCATAATAGCTCTGCCATTTAAAAATCTCGCCCATGGCATATTCTTCATCGAGTCCTCGTAAATCACTGGTTAATTCATCGTTTTTTCCTATACAAGCCGTAGCCAACATCCTTGCAGATTCTTTACCGGCCATCATCAGGTATCTCCCCAAAGGAGCGGTGTAAAGTGATCGGCTGGCACTGACATCATATATCTTGTGATAAATCGCGATATATATTGGTAAGCCAGGGTCGGATCCATTATAGAGCATGAGCTCATCTATCGTGAGCTCTATTTGGCCTTTGGGAAAGGTGTTGTACTGGAATTTGTAGTACTGCGTGTCCAAATACCGGCCCTCATATCCCCAAGTGGTTGAAGAGGTGAACCACCACGAAAATACAGAATTCAAGAGCAAAAGACCCCCAAGGATCCTAAAAACGTCTATTACCGAGAACATTTAGCCTGGTCCTGTGATTGGTAGGGCTTGATTTTCTCTGCCTTAATATTAATGCTAAAATATCACAAAGTGGTTTTGACAGTGGCAATCTGCACCAAGAAAAAAAAATTACACGAAAAAGGAAAAAGAAAAAAAAAAAAAAATCATAAAGGAATCAAACATCTTGACAAGGAGATAGATATCACATACAGTCTTTTCAAAGGTTGTTTTAGCCTAATTATGCCACGATGAACCCTTCTAACCCGAGGAATCGTACCGTCGCCTGTGTATCTTGTCACAAGTCAAAAGTAAAATGTATTCAAGAAGACCCTGACAAGCCTTGTTTACGATGCCAGAAATCAGGCAAAGAATGTATCATTGATCCTAAGCAGCTCAAGAAACGTCAAAAGTTGAATGCTACTATCCCTCAATATGAAGAACAGATTAAGAAGTTGATGGAAGAGCTACGACAGAAGGATGAAGTGATCTCAAGTCTATCATATTCTAAAAATCGTACGGCCTTACACTTACCTCTGGAGACTGGTGATATCCAAGACAAATCATCTATTCCATCACCGCCAGATCTCAACAAAACTAATGCAGGTAAAACACTTATTTCTTCTATAATAAATACTCCTCTGCCCGATGAGGAAGTCTCGAATACATTGGAGAAGTCTGGAAATGCGGTGAACCTTTCAGCCGCTTCTTCTGTCACCTCAGCCGTTCGCGATGATTCTCAGATCAAGCCTAACAATACAACAGCCACAGCCAATATGCAGTCAGGACAAAGCATCAAACAAGCAAATAATCACTTTCTTCCCAATTTTTACCAACAACAGCAAGCACATGCTTCATACATCCTTAACTGTCAAACTCAGCAAAACTTGATCTCTGAACTTCGATCGATCAATTCCATCAACTTACAGAAATATTATAATGTTTCTTCTACATTCTCATCAATCGGTAAGCAACGTGAGGCGATTTTAAGAGTTGATTATTTGGCGGAAACCGATGTTATTGGTAAGGGGCTCTTGACGGCAGAGGAAGTGAGATCTAGATTGAATTTATACATGACACACATGTACTCTCGATTCTCAGTCGTGTCTATATTTGATGAGTCTAATAATGATAATAACAGTACTTCGCAGCTCACTGTTGACGAAAACTTTGATATTGAGGAATTCCGCAGGAAATCTCCATTTTTATTTATTGTTATCCTTGCGATTTCTTCAATTATTATCCCAAGCACACAAGTACATGTTAACCTTCAGTTGGTTATCAAAGCAACAGAGATTCTTAGTCATGAGGTTTTGATCGTTGGTAGTAAATCTATTGAGTTATTACAAAGTATGTTGTTGATGTGTATTTGGTACGACTCAGGTGAATTGTTTCAACATAGAAGGTATCATCTTGTGAACTCGCTTTGTGTTTCCATGGCCCAAGATCTTGGGTTGAGCGGAAAGCTTACCTATTACTTTTCAAAAATAGAAAATATTGTCAAGAGGGCCCCATTAAGTGATGTTTCCCAGTCTCTCCATAGTCGGAAATTAGCATTGACAGTTTATGTTACAAATTTGTCATTTTGCATGTTTTTGAAAAGAGAAAGTGCTCTGAAATGGACTTCATACTTAGAAGAATGCTATGAAATCTTGGTTCATACTGAGGAACAAAAACACAACAATTATAAGAAATTGGCGATTTTTGCCAAGATGCATAGTTGCTTTGAAAAAGTGTATCAAACTTTGCACCGCTCTGAATTTGATCCCTTCAATGTCAATGATGCAAGAAGCAGATACATTATTACTGATTTGTATAATTCTTTACTTCAAGTTAAGAGGCAAATTCCAGAAGATGATCATTGCTTTTTGATGTATTATTACTCAATTGAAGCTTACCTTTTCGAACCATCTTTGCATAGAGTGTTGCTTAGTGACAATAACGTTGGGAAAACTGCTAAACCAAATTCTGCCGATAAAGACAAAGATGACTCTGCTGATAGTAAAAACAACAACCAAATACAATTTTCAACACATATGATTGCTGCCATTGGGAACTGTGCCAATAGTTGCATTAAAGGAATCATGTGCTACAAGAAACTTACTTACGAACAAGTAGCATCTTTACCACTAATAGCACAGACAAGAATTTTCTATATTTGCGGGATGTTGATTAGATTAAGATATTTATCTTTGATGGGACCTAAGTTCTCCGAGTTGGCCATTTTGCCAGATACGCTTCTTACTAACATTCATGACTTTCTTGAGATAAACTATAATGTTAGTAAAAGCTATCCATACAATTATTTTCTACCCAAATCTCGCTTAGTTTTGATCTTAGCATTACAGACATATCTGACACAAGTCAAAGAAACCTTACAGAACAAGTATAATATCACTAGTGATAATATCAATGATTTTGATAATCAAAAACCGTATGACCCAGAAATTAACGATGAATTGATTGCTAACTCCCAAATGAATCCTTCGGATATTAGACCGTTAACACACGCTGCATTATGGTCGCCTCACAACCGCCGTATTGTGAACCATTATCAACAACCACCCCAAAAACCAGCCGCGGAACATGCAGGTGCTGAAAATTTACCAAATCCTTTCGAATTTAATAGATCATCTTCAGCATCTTATAATACTAACGCCGCGTTCCCTATATTGGGCAGCAATTCCAACTTGCCTAGGCAATCCCTCAGGGATATTTACAATGATCCAGTCTTCAATACAAATCCTGCATCTGCTACTATGCGGATTGTTGATTCCAATGCTACTAATCTGCCACAAACTGGAACACCTGTTGGGGGAATTGTTAGCACCGCCAATCCTGATGCTCATGCTCCGGTTATCAATGGCAGATTTGAAGGCTCGCTGGCTGATGGTGTTGTGCGCTCTCCAGTGGAAAGAGAAAACATGGGAACCGCCAGCGCCACTAATAACATAAATCTAATTGATTTCTTGTTTGATAATAGTGGGACGGCCAATAACGTTGGTATCAACCAGCCTACTGGAACAAATAATGGACTTGCTTCTACCGCTGCTGGGAAAAATAATGGGGATAACAAAGGAATGTTTGCAGCAGCAGCCCTGGTTAATGGAAATCCCTCAAATGTTCCTCTCAAACCCTCAATGGACATGCTCCTGACTACTTCCGATGCCTTGGCTAATTGTAACTTGGAAGGCAAGCCAGAATCCTATTCCTACTGGACTTTGAACGATAATATTTGGAATGACTTGCTCATGGGTGTTGACTTTGGGTCCAACGGAGCATTGGGCAATAATTTCTACGCTAATAGCTTTGGAAATTTCGGGACTATTAATGATAACAATACCAGCAATGATAGTAGTAATAACAATAATGGGAATGCTACTGGTATATAATGATTTTTTTTATTTTATTTTATTTATGTATATTTATGGGGGTCATTTTTTCTCAACTTTCCGATGTCTTGAGATTTTATTTCTGTTATTCTTCCTATTAATTCGCGTACTTCATTTTTGATAATATTCAGTGTATAAATATTCTTACTTGAGCCCCTTTGTTTGGTTTGTTTATTTGTTTCATTTATTTTTGGCTTGTTTTGCATTTTGAAGCATAGTGCGTATTTTAAATATAAAATCAGTATTCCTTTTTTTGCAATAGTATGAGCCTCAAAATTCCATGAGATCTTATTGCGGTATAACGAATTACTAAATATATTCCAACTTCCTTTACATAAGCTACGTAACTGAACTACGGTTACAAGTAATAGCAAGTATGTATTTTTATAACTCGCTCTTAAAGTAGCCGGATGACGAGAATTTGATGCATTTATTACTTTGATATATTCTTGGTAGTTCCCGAGTACGGTTGGACATTTTCAAATTATTGGGCGTGGTATATAAACAAACAAATCGCTCTTCCTTCTGTTATTACATTATTTCTTCGGCTCCTATTCTATTGTTTAAATTGTCATTTTTGCCGGCAATGACGTTTTTTCTATTTTTGTTTGATAGATAGTTCGTCTTAAATATATTAATGAAAGATAATTATTATAGTATATATTGATCAACAAAAATAAGGAAAGGAATAATTATTGGACGCTATGTAGTTCAGTGGTCTGAAGCAAAATCATTATCCATTCGTTAACAGACGTTGTTAACTGATTTGGGGGTGGTTGAGCCCATGAATACTCAAATTTAGGAATTTCCTTCTAGGATTCCACAATTAATGTATCTGTAATCACGTTGAGAATTGAATAAAATCATCATCAGTCTCATAGTCTTCTGTAGGCTGATGGCTTCCTTTTTTAGAGCCAGATGAAGTGTTGGAGAAGAGATAAGCACAGATAATTATGAAAATAACCACTGCAAGTAAATACGCTCCCAGTTTGATCTTCTTTTCTATTGTCATTGGTTTTTGTGGCTCTTTCATAATAATTTGGTAAATGGCACTTCTTGTGATACTGTTTGAAATTCTATCGAGCTCATTTCCCCAAACCATAGGATCCTCCTCTTGGATACCAAAGGGCCCCATATTTCTAGCGATTCTCGGACTCGAGCGATAAGCTGGAGGAGGCGCCGTAACTTGTACATATTCTGGAGGAGAAGTTGAATGAGATGAATTAGAATCAAATTCAGTGGAAGGTAACTGATTGGAAGTGGCAGTACTAGAGTAGCTGGGTGGTTTATCTACTGGCATGGTTGGCAACCTCTTGATTTTTTCGAAAGAAAAATAAAGCAAATTGTTTGGTTTATGCTCTTATAGGAAAAGAATATATGATTCATTTAGTAAATAATAAAAGCAAACTTGCTGCTACTGCTACATTGGTGGTGTATTTACCTTCTTTTCCTGCCAGAAAGCATGATATGTGGGTATGATAAAATTCCTGAGTTTTGCGTAGCAAGAAATTTTAATTTTCAGAACGACAGTATTTTTATCCTCATGAAATGATGTCTCAGAAATATTTTAATGGAATACTATGTCCTTTATTTATTAATGTGGTCAAACAACATTGAATTGAAAATCAAAGGAAAGCGTAGAATGCCAATATCAAAATTTATTTTGTTCGTAAGATTTACAGTCTTTTGAACCTAACATAAGTTAGCTACGGCCTTTATTGAACAGCAACAGTCAAAGTATGATTGAAAAAACGATATATGAAGGTTTTGTCTATCCATTTTGACTTCCCATACTTTATATTGATGTAGCGTTATGAGGTTTTCAATAAAGGTGTCGTCGAGGATTCCCGAAAAAGCCAACAACCACGCATATGCGTGATGCGCATGTGCATAATAACCATAACCATATTCACTGCACTGCATATTTCGGAAACGGATTTCAAAATGCTTATTAAAATTATTTTGATAATAATACGATCAGGAAATCTTCGCGATCCCTCGGAAATAATTAGTGATTTAGCTGAATTAAGGAAGAAGGGTTGTTTCTGATATGTATAGGAATTCTTGCTTGACTTTGATTTCTCTTTCTTTTTTGAAGAGATCAATCGCAACACGATATTACAAGGGGTAGGTATTTCTGATTACTGTTTCTTCAAGAGAATGAATTAAATCTTTGAAAGATTTTATTTAATAGACAGGAAAATGAATATAGATAATAAAAAAGCAAATAATGTGTAGATAGAACAAAGAGAACACAAAAAAAAAACATAAGCGTAACACAGTCCAGCAGCACAGAAAAAAAAAAAAAAAACTGGAAAATAACAGGAACCCACCATAAAATAAATATGTGAAGAAAGCAAAATATGCTAAACCCAAATATGGATTATTTGAAAAGACCAGACGGCTTTGATCTTTTAATCAACTCTGGTTAGCGTGGAAAATAAACCATACATTTTGATTTGATCGCAACATGTAACTTTGTCACTATTACTCGAATAGAGATTTTGAATTAGAAAAATAACAACAATAATAATATAGAAAATCCGAGAACTGAAAGTGGGAAGGAAAGAATGAAGATCCTTCGGAAAAGCATGTTTGTATGCTAACAATCCTAAGAGTGAGGAATATGGATTAAATAAGCTAAACGAAAAGGGCCAAAGTTGGTGACTGCACATCCTTTTTCTTTAACTTTGAACTGCTTCCACTGACAACTCTGTGCCAGTAACTGGAATCTTCTGTTTTCCATTTCTTTTGGTTACTTTACTATGAAGGGTTTGTGGCTTATTGCAGGCATCGTTGACACTGGCAATTTTTCTGATATTGCTGTCTTCGTGCTTGAAGTAGAGGTAGTTGTGAAGAGCCATTGTGGGATAAATAGTGATATTATAGTAAGATAATGAGCAACAGAAAGGAAATGATGAAACAAAATACGGAACCAAATTTTTTGCAAAACCAAGAGAGAATAGACATTTACTTTTATAGTCGAGGGATTTTTTTTTTTTATATTATTTTAAAATTAAATTAAATTTTGCTTGGTCGTGTCATCGCGTTAGTGGATGTTGCAGCGAATGTCGAGGATACGATCTTGTGGTGTGATTTTTTTTGGACCCAAAATTTTTCTGTCGATGGAATACGAGTCAGAAACTGGCAACGGCAGATCGCAAAATAACTAAAAACAACAAGAAAAATAAGCGAAAAATGCCGGGATTGTGCGTACAAAGTCTATTCTCTTTCATATTCTGTATAATGCTGGTGGCAATATAGTGAAAGCATTTGAACATAGGTTGACCACTACTTTGCAGTAATATGGCTGTCAACCACGGTGTTTTATTGTGTTGATGTGGAGGGAATTGGCACGGAGTTTCTAGAAATCAGCCAATTTTCGGTGTGGTGTGATTTTTACCGTCGCGCGCCTGCCTCTCATGCGCCCTTATGCGGCCCATGGCACACTCACCCCACTTCACCCCCCGGGGTTGATGATTTTACTCGTCGACATGTTGGTTATCGCTAGCCATCAAGCACAAATCACTAATTTGTCATCAGAAGAATCAGCAGATATCACACAGCACATATTATTAACGTTGACCCAATCTAGTGTTTCTTTTTTTTTTTTTTTGTTTCTTTACTTTCTGCAACTACGCACTAAATAAATTACATCTGCCCATAACTGATTGAAGATCGTATAGTGTTAGTGTGTGTGTTTGATTTCATGTTTTAGATGCTAGATACTCGGATATTGACTAGACACGAATCCAATGAATTTGTTTCAAGCATAAATGAGCAGCTACTGAGTCGTAAAAATGGGCTCCTATCTCAATATCGCCAGATATGAGCTCGCGAGTTGTACAATAATGTATGGCACTTTGGCGAATCGTACAATAGTATCATCAATAAAATAATCTGTACTCTGTTTCGCAAAATAATAAATAGAACTTAGATTCATGATATCGCCACTATTTATTGGTATCAGAAAATCTAGCAAGAAAATTGCGAAAAATCCTTAAATGAAGCAGGTATTGACCCATTATCTTTTTTAGTGATAGACAGAAACAAAAGACCCAACCTGAGTCAAGAAGAAAATACTAGGGGCTTGTTCAATTATTTAGAACTTCTATTAACCGATGTCCACAATTATAATTGATATAGCTACTCATATGATGAGCCAGTGAGGAGAGTAATCTTCTGGTATTGGTTTTTTCGCAACAGAAAAGACTGGAAATCTTTATATGCTCCATCAGGAGAATCAGTGGTTTTGATCATTGATTCCAGCATAGAAGGAGTGGTTTCCAGGGGCTGGCCAGTCTTTTTTATCTTTTGAAGATTTAAAGATTCGGTGGGATCTTTTCTGTTATTTATTTATCCTGGAGCATAATTTTAAGATGAATGGCTGCTTGGTAAAGAAGTAGATAGTCGTGAAGATATTAGCAGGGTCTGTTGAGCAAAAAATGGTTTCAAGATTCTATTACACACGTTTAACTAGAAGGTTGTGCAGATTTACCAAAACAATCACGTAACTATCAACGTGTCATTTCATCTTTCTTGAGCTTATTGTCCCTTTTACAGTAATATGTTTACACTCAAAGTTCCAAAACCCCCGCTATCAGTGCCACCTATGTGGGCATATATCACAGTAATAAAAGAGTTATATATTAGTGTAGAGATGAGATCCCCAGTGTACGGGTTTCACGCAGGCCATTTGCACCAAAGTGAAAGAAATTGTGTAGTAGATATTACAAACGTCAATAGGCCAGTGTTTATACCGGAACTAATATAACTACTGGCATTATACATTCATTATTTTGCATCAAAAATATAATTATACACTTTATCAGTGAAAAGTTATGGGGCACTTTTTTGTTTTTTGTTTTTGTGATTTCTAACATGCAGCTTTTTGTGATTTCTAACATGCAGCTTTTTGTTTACACATGCCGATGATGACTTTATGTCTGTGACATTTGCTGCTTTGTTACACAAAAATAAGCGGAGAGTAACACATAACCATAACTGGTTTCAAAGTGGTTCACAAAAATCTCTTACTCTAAAAATCCCTTCTATCAAACCAAAATTACTTTCAACCTACACCACCACCAAAATCTTCAGATTTTTAGTGATCATATTAAAAACATTTACTTCATCATTGGTAAGTTATTATTCGAAGACTTTGTCACATTCTTTTTGATGATCTATCTCTCCCTAATCAGTCACTCCTTTGGAAGGGTAGATCGCACAGAACCAAGATCAACAGAAAACTAACAGTCCCATTAGAATATGACACCACCACAACCAGAGATCAATACCTCTATTTCCCCAGAGATGCCACAATATAACAGAATGGCTTCTTTCTTCAGAAGGATGTCCATCAATATTTTCGGTTTCTTCAAATATACTTCCAAAAATGTTGCTGCTGCTGATGTTGCTGAAGATGAGCTATCATTTTCTGAAACTGCCACAGTTGAATATACTCCAATTAACCCTAAACCAGTTACCAATCCTCCTTCCACAAATTTGCCAAACCAACGTGTACCAGCTGAGCACTCTTCATATGAAATTTTGTCAGTACTGCAGACATCTTCATTTGACCTTTCGCCAATATTGGCCTCGTCCATTGAACCTTTGTCGCATGCTGACTTACCTGAGGAGAATACTAACCTATCCCCATTGACAATAAACACGGTTGTGTTTGAGTCCGTGAATGCACACCGTGAAGAGGAGAGGATCAAGAATGATATCGGGAAAAGTAAGCCCAATTTTTTGGAAGTTGCTTTGAAACAGGAAAGTCGTGAAGACAGAAAAGTAAGAAAACAGGCGGAGAGAAAGAGAACAGAAGAATTGAGAATGCAGAAAAGAGAAGAAAAGCTGAGAAAAAAAATAGAGAAGCAAGAGTTGAAAATTCAGAAGAGAGAAGAAAAGTTGCGGAAAAAAGAACAAAAAAAACAATTGAAAATCCAGAAAAGGGAAGAAAAGTTGAGAGAGAAAAAAGCCAAACAAGAGCTCAAAAGGAAACAAAAGGAAGAGAGATTACAGGAAAAAGAAGCCAGAAAGCAAAGAAAATTACAACAGGTAAAGAGGGACGACATCGGTAGCAACAGTGAGGATACCAATATTGGCAAGGCAAAAGAAGACCCTGTCAAAAATTTGAGATTCGGAAATAAACTTGCAGGAAATTGTGATAAAATCGTTGACAAAATTGAAGTATCTAGAAATCATTTGGTACAAAAAGTTGGAAAGATTTCACAGAGATTCGGATCATGCCAAATTCCAATTGCTGCTACCAAAAGGCCAAATAAGGAAAAATCAAAAACCTCGTTGTCTGCAGCGAGCCGTTACTTGAAAGTCCCTGCGCACTACCAAATCTTGCACTCCTCCAAAACGTCCGCAAGAGTGCCAATAAAGTCTCAGCCACAAAATCAAAGTTCCGCTGGCACCAAAAAAGGAGCTAAAAACTCACAACTTGTTAGAAGTGGCAATGATAGTAACACAGGTCAGGGTTCCAAGTTGAAAAAATTCGATAAAGTGCTCAAAATTTTGAAGAAGCCAGTGAAAGAAGAAGCGCAAGGTTCGGCATTGAAACATGATCCTATTACAGAAGCGCAAAATGAACAATTTGATTTCTATGTTCGTTTTTGCCAAAAGCTCTGGAACGATGCCAGCTTATCCCACAAGACGATGCAGAATGACTTAGCTCCTGCCTTCATACAATCTAAACTTGAATTGATGATTGCTTTACAGAACACTCTTTTTGGAAAGGAGCATGAAATTGTCTTGGTTTCTCCAAAGCCAGCTGCCACTATTAACGAACAGGTCACTTCAAACAAGAGTATGGCCGTTATCAGCACTGCTCAATCATCATCTGATAACGTTGTCAGTCAAAAGAGCAGCATTACCACTATTAGTACCACCAGATCCTTAGTTGACGAAATGCTTACCCCGAAAAGCAGTTTTACCACCATTATTACCACCGAACCCTCCACTGATAACATTAGCATGTCAAATATTACTCAAAATACCATCTCCAATGCTGAACTCACCAAGAATTCAGGGGAGGACTTGAACAATAATCTTGATTTAGAAAGTGCCCCAGTGGTTGTGGATGTTACCTGTGCTACTAAACTAGCTCATGGTAGTTTTGCTGCTCGTGATGATCATAATGCTGCCAAAACCACATTCCCAAAAGTTAGAGCTGCACCAGAGAGTTTGAATGGGAGTATCAATATTGAGCCTTCTTTAATTGAGAAATCCAGAGTTATTAATAGTAATAAATTATACTCTTATTGTGGTCCTGATAAAGATCACTATAGTATTGCGAATAATAAAGTTTCCAAAGCTAATTATCTGACAGTCAAAGCTGCTCCGAAATCTTTGAACCCTGTCGATTGTATTGCCCAAGTTGAGCCTCCTTTTTTGAATGAAACTTCTGAGGTGCTCAATTATACTCATTTGTGCTCTAAGTCAGACCATATTTGTGAGGAATGTATTGATAGTAGCTCCGTTTATGATTTTACCTCGGACTCTGGTGATTTCGATGGTTCGCCAAATCATGGGAGTGTTGCCACTCCTCTTGCCGCCACCGCTTCTCCTATAAATCCACCCATCATTAATTCTTTCTCAGCTTCAGCATATTCAGAAATCAAAATTGGCAGGATGAACAAAGTACAACAACAGTATGTTGATATCCTTGAAAAAGTAGTGGAACAAATTGGACAGGATGAAAGAACTGACTCAGTATGCAAGCGGAAAGATAAAGAGGAGTAAACCACATTGTGGGGTTGGTTCATCAATGAGCAAATCTATCAGTTTCAAGGCTGCAATGCATGCCCAACACATGAACTTGAATGGTGGTCTAAAATTTTCCTATTGCTATCTCTATTCTTTTTTCCTTCATAGTTAGACTTTTTTTTATAACTTTTTTCATTTACACTTATCATTTGCTATTTTTTTTTTAATCCTTTCTGAATTAACGACTAAAATCTATTCGCAATCAAGCCATAAATAGTAGTTATAATCTGCTTCGTTATTTTTGACAATAGATTTATGAAGAATTGAACACGAATAATAAGCTTCTAACAGAAACCAATGGGAATTAGTAATCAGCTCTGTCAGTTGGTAGTAGATCAAATAATTTGGATGGCGGTACACCACTTTTTTCAACCACTTCTTAAACAGCGATGGGTATTGATTGGTCATGAAAAATTGCACCTTTCAAATGTGAATTGAATTGTGTGTTACACAGGGCTTCGACTATCAAAAGTCCATACATGTATCATGGGAGTCCACCTGGTATCTCTAATTTTGTAATGCTTCGCACATTCTGATGCTTTTTGTAAACAAGGTGATTCCATTGAAGCTTTCCAATTCATCTCCTAGAATCTAGCACCTTTAAGCTAGTGCCTTTTAATCTTATACCTCTAGAGAAACTCAACATTTTATGGGATTGTCTCCTGGATTGTAATTTTCCCTGCTTACCAAGCGATTCCTTTCAAGCTATGACCTCCTAGATTCAAATGTTACTTACCAAAAAAACCCATAAGTTTCAATAACTTGTTAGACATATACCACATCTGCGGTACTTGTTTTCCAAACAAACATATACCAGTGCAATGAGCATTATTCCCCTCCAAATTTATTATATATCCCTTATCCCCCACCAAAATACCCTCCCCTGCTGCCCCAGCAAAGCTCTTATACGTGCGCCCGGAAATTTCTTTTTTTTTGGCTATCATTTATTTCCATTTATCCCCATATATCTCAGCATTCTTTTCTCATAATTACTTCTCAATCTTTATTATTATAATTTGAATACATAAAAAAGCATCACAGTCTTTAATAATAATTCGGTGATTTTACTGAAGTCCTTCTTTCAGGAAATATCCTTCATGATAAATAATCCCTGTTTTTCTTCAAGTATCTCTATGTTCTCTTTGTGTTATATTATGTCAGTCTGTCCATAGTGCACACTTCTCCATATGTCTCAATAGCCATGGACATATAAAATCAAATACTCCCACTACCTTTGTAGCGTTTGATGATTATTACCTACTACTATACTATGTAGACATACAATATTTATAAGCTGATATTTAGTAGTATGTCCAAGACAGTCATGTGCCCTAAAGCAATTAGCACCTCCAATCAAGCTATTACTGAACCAGCTCCAACTACAACTCACCACGAATCCAACAATAACAGTGGGTATGCCACTAACAGGGGGTTCAAAGATCTCAAAGATATGGTCTCCAGGATTTTGACCATGTTGAAATGCACTATGCCTACCCATAATAACCATCCATTAACAGAGCCAGACCAACAGTACCACCAGTGGGATAGTCACCACAGATTCCCAAGCGATCATTGAATTCTTTAATCATTGTTAAGTTTCTAATAAATTTCTTGTGTCAAGAATTAAACATAGGTGTTGTATGAAGAAGTATTTATTAAAGGGTTCAAATGAAAAGTATGTTTAATTGAATATGAAAAATTCTATTTAATTGAATGAAAAGTATGTTTAATTGAATATGAAAAATTCTATTTAATTGAATGAAAAATATTTTGTGTAATTGATGTGAAATAGTTAGATGATAGTGATAGGGTGATTGGAACTTTAACTGAATCTTTTCTCATATTTGAAGAATTATTATACCTAGTAGCATTTTGAACTAAAATATTATTTCTTTGATACTTTTTGGAATTTAGATATTATGGATTTGATGTCGATAGTTGATCCCTTTCTAACTCTAAAGAACCAAAAGCATGATACCATAGCAAAAAGGTTAAAAGAAATATAAACCCACATAAATCCGAAGTTTCTCCACAAATAAGAGCTCTTGATATCGACTGTAGCTAGATATTGATCACCAACACTGTATTGACAGTACTCACAGTTTGAAGTGGCAGATGGATTGTTGATATAGCCACCAGAAACTTTTGTGAAATGATCAAGATAAGCACCGCAAATTTCACCATTTGGAGGCTGGACCGTGATAAACTCGGATTTTTTACACCTAATCTTCAATTTATGGAGTGATAAGATCATAAAAGCTTGGATAAAGTATGTGTAGGGGGAAGTCTTCCACATGAATGTCCAGAAACCAGGCATTAAACCTAAGGAAAAAGTTAGTAAACGGGCCTAAAAATTTCAATCAATAATCAAAAACAATAGTCAAGTATACATACTTGGTGGTTGAACAACACCACAAAATGCAATCATAAATGCAAAGAATAGGGAGACCAAGACGGCAGCTGCAGGCAAATTTGGAGACATATAAACAATCCACAACCCAAAAGAGACGAAATATAATTGGAACATGATACAGTAAAACAAATAATAAGAACCAACAGTATATGAGTCATAATTCCTGTGAGCTGGATAATAAAAGGAAATAAAGAAAATTGTCGAGAAAAGCAAATGATATGGTAACTCATTAATGAATTGTGCAAATAATAAAGCGGACCAGTGATATGTGTTGGATTTAGACTCTCTAACTTCATATACTTCTCTAGATTCTAGAGCACGAGCTTGGATTTGATGAATTAATGGTGCAGAAATAATGACAGACATAAACATAGAAAACATAACATTTTGCATCCCAACTATAGAATTACCTGCATCCCAGTAAGTGAAACCGATGAGCAATCCAGCAAGAATCATTAACATCATTTTGGATATGAGATAAGTAGGGTCCCTCCAAAATTGTGTTCCTACTCTCCGAGTAACTAACAAAAGTTGATAGTAATAAGGAGTAATAAAAGTCTTCTTCATTTCTGGATTTTCTTCCGAATGGTTAATACTAGAATCTTTGATCAATTGGGTAATTTCAGCAGTCACAGAAGCACATTCCTCAGATCCAAGCCAGACATCACCCCAGTTTTGATTGGAGGAGGCAGTAGCACCAGCACCAATGGCTTCAAGAATATACTCGGCAGGGTTTTCCTCATTGAGACACTTTCTCGCACCATGTTTTTCAAAATAATTCAACAATATCTTAGAGTGCTCACCGATGTCACCAAAATAAACAGTATGGCCCCCCTTTCTCAATAATAGCAATCTATCAAATTCTTCAAATAACACCGCAGAAGGTTGATGAATAGTACACAATATAGCTTGTCCAGCATTAGCCAAATCACGCATCAATTTAACAATGGACCAAGAAGATTGGGAATCTAATCCAGAGGTCGGCTCATCCAAGAAAAGGAGTAAAGATGGCTTGGCAACTAATTCCACACCAATAGATAATTTCTTTCTTTGCTCAACATTTAAACCGAAACCTGGTTGACCAACAACAGCATCAGAATAGGATTCCATGCTCAAGATGTCAATAATCTGCTCAACATATTCATATTTTTCGGCTTCCGGGACACTTCTGCTTCTTCTAAGATTAGCAGCAAATCTAAGGGACTCTCTGACAGTCAATTCCGAAAAATGTACATCTTGTTGTTGTACGTATCCAGTTTTTCTCTTAAAGGAAGAGTCCAATGGTCTTCCATTAACCAACATATCACCCGTGATAACACCAGTATCAATTCTTTGGGACAAAGTATTCAACAAAGTGGTTTTACCAGCACCAGATTCACCCATCAAAGCAGTAAGGGTACCTGGTTTAACATACCCCTGGACATCATTCAATAACCTTCTAACCTCCCCGGTTTTCAAAGTAACATCATAATCCACATGTTGCCACAAAAAGAGATCTTTTGAGCCTAAGCCTTCAAATACCTTGTTCGTAGTTTCTTTTTGCTTTTCAATATCAGTTGACACAGAGGCATACTCCAATTCAGGCTTTTCAGGGTCTGTAGCACTTTGACGTTGTGCAGCTAATATCTTGCGTGTTTCTTTAGTTTTTTTGAAAATTAAAACATCAAAACCGGCTGAGTCAGCAGTCATGATTTCAGAAGCAATCCCAGAAACGGCAAGGAAAAAAATCAACATGCTTAATAAAATACCGAAGTTCGGCCATAAATGCATAAAGGAAAAATCAAAAGCAGCCTTTATGTATTTATCACCATGGACAAAGATGGAACCAGGAACTGAACCGACAGAGACACAAGCCTGGTTAGCGACAGAAACACCTTCATAACCTGAACCAGATGGAACTATCTTTGAACAAGTCATATTAACATGATGAAATTCGTTGACCATAATTGACTCAAAACCATAACGAATAGGATTCAACCAGTTAATCCATTTAAACCAGGGATGCATGGATGGGAGCTGGATCATGAAACATGAGTAACAAATAGCTGCAAGAGTGAGAAGACCACATATGGAATTAGCAATTGAAAGTGCTGGAGAGAATATAGCAATCATTTGGAAAAAAGCATTCATAGAAAATGAAGACAAAATGACAAACAAGAAGTTGACAAAAAAGTTACCTGCATCACGTTTAAGATGGGCCAAAAAAAAGTTGATTATGATAAAAGGAACTATGCCAAGCATTTTGAACATAGCGTCAACAATAAAGGAAGCAAAGAATTCAGTGGAAGGATGGCAGAATGAATAAGCTTTTTGTTTAAGAAGGATGGGACGTTTTTGGAAGCTATTGGAAACTGAAGCAAGACCAGCCAAAGAATAATATAAGATACAAAAAAACAAATTGCCTCCTCTTGAGAAAGCTCCGGAGGTAGTATTTGGAATATTATAATAAAGGGAACCTGTGATCAAAGCCTGGATTATATCGGAGATGATTTGAGTAGATAAATAGGATAAATCACCAAGGGCAACTTGATAAGCTCTAACAAAGTTAAGTCTTAACTGTTCAGCGTAACTGACAGTGAAGGTTGAATGTACCCGACTCTTTTCAATTTTAGAAGATTCAAAGAAAAGATCTTCGGTATCACTACCAGCAAACAGCTTCTCATTTTGGGCAATTTCTTCACTCAATTTTTGGAATTGTGGAGACTTATGCCAATAATTTTCAAACTCCACAGCATTTCTTGGGACCTTGTTTTCATATCCAGGCTTGGTTGTTCTGCCAAGTGGGTCAGTGATTGCAGTCAAGAATTCGGGGGTGGCCTGGCGTTGTGGACATTCGTAACCCATGTTTTCAAAATATGGCTTCGCATCGTGGATTGGCCCAAAGAAAATCTGCCTTCCTTCATAAAGAATCAAGACTTTATCGAATTTTTCATAAATGTTTTCGGAGGCCTGATAAATTGTGACAAAATTGGTTGCATCTAAAAGATTGGCAAGGACTCTGATGGCAGATGCGTATTCCAAGGCTGTGGAAGCATCCAAACCTCTGGTAGCATTATCCCAGCAGTAAACTTTGGCATCGGCAGCTAAGGCTTCAGCGATAGAAACTCTTTTTCTCTCACCACCAGAAACACCACGTACAAAATCATTCCCAACTTTGGTATTATAAGTATGTCTTAATCCAAAGATAGTGGCCAACATGTCAGTCTTGAAATCCACATATTGCTTCACTGTCGCGTTGTCAGTAACCGCATTCACTCTGGTATTTGGAACTTTACAACCAATAGCAAAGCGCAAAGTCTGCTGGACTGTCAAGTGTGGAAAGTGAACATCCAATTCTGGGTTATAAATAAGATCGTTCTTATGATGTTTCAACATGTGATCTTGAGTAACACCATCGAAGGTGATAGACCCCTCGGTACCCTCATATTGATCAAGACCTTCTCCTGAAATGGATTTAAGTAAGGAAGAGCAACCAGCACCCGGTCTGCCAAGGACAAGACACATTTCACCGGCCTTCACAACAGCATTCACTCTGTTTACTATCCTTCTAAATGGCTTTTCAGCTCTAGAGTGTAATCCTGAGATAATTTTACTAGGGATGTTCAAAGTTGAGCCAAAGGTAGGAGCGAAAGTTGCAGATCTATCGACACCAATTATAGCGGCATCATGTAAAAGCACGCCGGTTGATCTAAGTTTGACATTTCCTCTGTCAGAGTTTTTCAAATGGCCTTTGAGAAGTTGTGCAAGGTCAAAATCATCAGGGTCAATAGTAAAAGTGTCTCTGGTAGTGACATTGGATAATTGTACTGAAAGAGTTTCTAAACGATGAAGGACGTTGTTTGGGTCATTCTGGTCAACATTAGAAGCAATTCTGGAGACTATTTCAATTTCATCGCTTGTATGATTAGCTTCATGTCCCGAACCTGGGTTAAACGACTGGATATCAGAGTTTGAATCTGAGATAGTATCGTCTATAATAGACTTTTTTATGTCATCCATTTTTTAAATGATCAAAAGCCTAGAGAACTTGAAGTAATATAATTTTCATATAAAAGCCATTATTCTGTTGATAGGGGAGCAGAAAGGCCACTTATATATTAGCTACAAATTATGTTGACATAAACAGGCCTTAGGTTATATCCCGTGTTAGATTTATACCAAAGGAAAATAAAAACCGAATAATTAAATTGTTTCGAGTTATCAATTGTTAAATCCCGCAGAAAAACTTGTATCATCAACGTTATTATTTCTTAAAACCCGCAAAAAAATCTTTATTATAAACAAATACTAATAATTACGTAAAAGTGATGTTGGCAAATTTTCTTTAAGTCCGTGCTACAAGTATCTTTTAAATCCGAGGTACATAAAAATAGGGATAAAGATTGTAGCATCTAGTTGAACAATAAACGCTAGGGTGTTAAATTTCAAAATTTTTTGAGAAAATTAGGTTAGGGAAGCCAGCGTTTCCTCTTTTTTTAAATTACTATGGGTGGATACATTTAGGCTTCTAATGCGTAATAAATACACACCAAACATTTTTTGTTGCTTATTAACCATTAGTAAACAGACTCAATGCTGAAAGGCCTTTTCGAAATAACAACATTTTCAAAATACTTTTCTTCGGTAAATTATTGAGTTTAAGGCCACCATAAGAAAATCAAAGAGCAATAAATTTTTAGGAATCTATAATATCTTGAGTATTTGAAATGACTATTCTTATTAGAATATTATATACTTAATGAAAGTGGAAATATTGATTATTTTATAAATAGTAGTTCTTGGATCAAAACAATTGAAGTAGAGATAAGAAATGGGGGGATAACTCAAAGATAGGAGTGTATTGATAGAATAATAGAAGTCTAAGATAAGATAAATAAGTAAGAGCTAAAGCAAGAGGAGAAAATAGAGAAAATAAATTATTAGATAATATTGGAATTCAAATATTACCAATACTATATTACAAGATCTGACTTTCTCAACTATCATACATTTTCTCAACCACCATAATAATGCACCACATTATTCTCAAGATATCCAAGATTAGATATTAAGCACTAATTTTCCTTAAAACATCTTAAAATACTCTAAATATGGCAATAGTAGTATTACATTTTCTTTCTGAAATTATATTTTTTCAAAATATACACATCACTATATCACCTTCATCACACACATCTTAACCAAAATAGTTACCTATTTATTTTGTAAAATAAATACCATTGTAATGGTATAGACGGGGCAGCTAATCAAAACCGTCAGGTTGGTATACACATATGAGAGACTACCTACCACGTGTGTGGTATATACATTTTTATGAATTAAACCCCTGGTGATGGTACATGAAGTTCTGCTTATACGCGCGGTGTGTACCTTGTTCTGATGATTGACCAACTGACGATATTTGTTTTTCAAAGGCCTTCTATTGAATGAAGCATTTCTCGTTACAATTTGGCTTTATTTTACAGACACATGCTTCACTTTATTCCAGGAGGTACATTGGCTATCGCATCTGGCTGTGCGGAAAACTCGGGTATCATCCTTGCAGTCCCAATGACATCATGAGATTAGATAAGGCCTCAATAATAGGTCCCCAAATGATGGCACAATGCAAAATCATTAAGGATGACAGAATGCAAAAGCCTTAAGAATAATGGACTGTGAAAAAAAAAAAAATAGAGGCAAATATGTGTTTATTTTTTTTTAAAATCATTAAATAAAAATATAAGCTTATCAGTAAGTCTGTAAAATCCCCAATTTATAACGATTTATCATACCCAATCATGGATATCAAAAGCTCATACGATCGAACCTATTACTTGGCTAGTAACCAAGTGAAAGAAAAAGAAAAAGCAGTATCCAAGCTTTCAGCTATTTGATTTCCAAGGAGACTCTGAGTCGTATCTGAAGAATTTATTGATGACTTAACAACATTGACTCAGACAGCTGATCCGATCCATATTATGATAATAGTACAATGCCTCATATTAGCGCAGTATGTGTATATATTAATTTTGGTATAATAAGCAAATGTTTATACTTGAAAAAAAAACAAAAAACAACAACCTCGAAACAACAACTTACCGCATAAATGGCAATAATGGATATAAGAAATTGAATACGTTCATATCATGTTTTGGCGGAAATGAAAATCGGCAATTTCAACACATCTTCAAGACATTTTCCGCACTGGAAACATTGACACTGACATTATCTGGCTCAACAAACAAGTTTTCGACCTTACCTTCGTTATCGACCACCAAGGCGTATCTTTTAGATCTGAAATTACCAAAGAAGGCGGTGGCGTCAAAACTCAAGTCTAATTCTTCGGTCAAGTCTCCGGTGGCGTCAGCGATAAATCTCATTTCTTCTGGGGCATTAAGCGATTGCTTCCAGGCATTGGTGACGAAGGCATCGTTAACCGCCACGACGAACACTTGGTCAATCCCTTTTTGTTTGAATTTGTCAAGGTTGGCAATGTATCCTGGAATATGGGATGCCGAGCAACCTGGGGAAAAAGCACCAGGCACCCCAACAATGATAGATTTGGAGGTTATGGCATCAAGAAGGTTGAGCTTATTACCTGGAGAAGACTCGAACACTGTGGTGACAGGAAGTTTCTGGCCAATGTTGATCAAAGAGGCCCTAGAGGTATGGAAGAAGCTGCGATGAACACCACGACAGATAGATTTGGCGAGCAATGAGTGGGAAGAGTTGGCGCTGAACATTGGAATATTGTATATTGTTATTATGTTTAATTGGTATATTTCTATTTATTATTATTGCTTCCGTGACTTGCCAAAAAGGTTTTAGAGGTTGTTCCACACGGTTTATATATGGGATCGTTGGTGATGGAGATGGTGATGATGGGGTGAAAAACGGAAAAACTTTAAAAAAAGTAGCAACATAAGGC
The DNA here is from genome assembly GCF_037102585.1 of Saccharomycopsis crataegensis. NCBI lineage: Eukaryota > Fungi > Ascomycota > Saccharomycetes > Ascoideales > Saccharomycopsidaceae > Saccharomycopsis > Saccharomycopsis crataegensis. Next base: position 1,051,621 of record NW_027043819.1, read on the forward strand.
GACGACGACCCGCGGCAGCGGTACCTCTACATAAAACAACCACATCAAAATGGATGTCATCATCATCAATTAAAATACAATAGATAAGACGATGCTTATATTTATATATATATATAAATATTTAATATAAATTACAAGTGTTGCAAAACACTCTTGAAACCTGAAACCGTGACATCGCCTCCCAATTCCTGACCAATGTAGCTCACTTTACCATCATTGATCACCATCGCATATCTCCCAGTTCTGATGCCCAACCCCATTTTGGTCAAATCCAATTCGAGACCAAACTTCTTGCTAAATTCAGCGTAGGTGTCGCTGGCAAAAATGACATGTTTCACTTTAGTTTCGTCCTTGTCGACCCCAAGGGCTTTGGCAAACGCTTGTAACACAAATGGATCATTAGCGGAAAGGAAAACAATCTTGTCGTACCCTTTAGCGAGAACGGTTTTGATATTAGCGTCCTCCAAGAATTCTGGCACATGGGTTTGGGAACATGTAGGAGTGAAGGCTCCCGGATAAGAGACGATCAAGACCTTCTTGGATTGTTCGGCATCTTTTGATAAGTTGTACGCCACCGGGGCTGGGCAAGTAAGTGAGTCGGTATCGTTCAACTTGACTGGAACGTACTTGAAGATGGTGTTGGCTGGGACGGCGTCGCCTTGTTTAAGAGACATTGTGATCAATAAATGGTAAAAATAATGATAATAATTATAATAAATGAGTTGAATAGAACAATTTACAGAACGATTGGGCAAGTTTAAAAAATAATACAAAAAATTGTCCCGATGGGAAAAAATAATTAAAAGTTGCTGCGGGGTTCTGGACTCTTCTGCGCCCGTCAATTTGGATCAGGGATTATTAATGTGATCAGTTGATCACGATTTATACGAACATTGTCACCATCATTTGACAATTATTTTTTTCATCAGTCCATCAATTATTTTTATATTACGCCTTCCATCATCAACAAAACAAAAATGTTTTTATTAAAATATGTACAACATTTAGATCATCATTTGTAATCTCTTCTGTAAACTAACTCAATCATAAAAACGGACAGTCCTTTAATAACAAAAACATAAATCCAATTAAACAAACCAACAAAAACCAATTAACCACTCAAACAGTAATTTCACCATTCTCAAACATCCAGTTCATGATAGAAAGCAAAGACAAAATAGAAGCCTGCGAAACATCCTTGTGAATACCAACACCAAATCTCTTGGTCAATTCACCAGTCTTTCTACTGACAAAACTTAATTGAATGTAGGCAGCGGCTTCGGAATTACTCTTATCCTTACCCAAAGTATGTTCGTTATAGTTTTCGACAGCCAAAGAATCGATCTTGAATCTCTTCAACAAAGCATCGGTGAATGCAGAAATTGGACCGTTACCAACCCCAGAAACAGTTTCCCCTTCGGAATTGATAACCAAGTCCGCCATAAGTTTTCTGTTTTTGTCAGGGTTCGACAATCCTGAATTACCAATCGAGAAGTCCACAAGAGCAACCTTGTTGTTTGGATTCAAATAGTATTCCTTTTGGAACAAATTGATAATTTCTTGTGCCTTCAATTCTCTTCCAAGAGTATCAGCACTCTGTTGAACAACGTTAGAGAACGCAACTTGCAAAGGTCTTGGCAAGTCCAAATCCAAGGCCTTAAGAATGATCCAGGCAGCACCACCTTTACCAGATTGGGAGTTGACACGGATAACCGCTTCGTAATCACGACCAATATCCTTTGGATCCAATGGCAAGTATGGCATTTTCCAAGTCTTGTCCCCGCCGATTCTCCGCTTATCTTGCGAGACAAACCCTTTCTTAATAGCGTCTTGATGCGATCCACTGAAAGCACACACCACAAGAGACCCACCGTATGGGGCTCTTTCATTGACTGGGATCTTGTTACAACGTTCAACAATCTTGATGATCTCTTCCAAATCAGAAAAGTCGAGCTTTGGATTGATCCCGTGGGTGTACAAGTTCAAAGCCAAAGTGACGATATCAACATTCCCGGTTCTTTCCCCATTACCAAATATACAACCTTCGACTCTGTCACCCCCGGCTAACACTCCTAATTCGGTGGCCGCGACCCCACATCCACGATCATTATGACAGTGTAAAGAAATACAACACTTTTCACGTTCAGAAATATGGGTACAGAAGTATTCGATCTGGTCAGCGTACACATTAGGCAAGTTCATTTCCACAGTAGCCGGTAAGTTGAAAATAATTGGGTTTTCGACACTTGGTTCCCATGCCGCTTTTACTGCCTCACAAATCTCCACGGCAAATGCTGGATCGGTATCACTGAAAGTTTCTGGAGAAAATTCGTATTGCCAATGAGTCCCTTCGGTCGATGGGTCATCTTTGGTTAAAGAACGCACCAATTCAGTGACTTCGACTGCTTTGGCCACCGCTTGTTCACGGGTCATGTTGAACACCACCTCTCTGAAAAGATCCGAGGTTGCCAAATACACATGGATACACGCACGTTTGGCTCCTTTAAGAGATTCCACGGTTCTGCGAATCAAGTGTTCTCTCGATTGGGTCAACACCTGGATGGTGACGTCTTCAGGACAATTTTCCACCGCGTATCTGGTGAAATCAAAATCTGTTTGTGAAGCACTTGGAAAGGCCACTTCGATTTCTTTGAAACCAATTTCTACCAATTTCTGGAAATAAAGCTTCTTTTCTTCGACCGACATTGGGTCAGGCAAAGATTGGTTCCCATCACGCAAATCGGTCGACAACCAACGTGGTGGGGCATTGATTTCCTTATCTGGCCAGGTTCTCTGAGGAAACTGGATCTTCTTTTGACGAACGTACTTCTCTGAAGGATCAGCCAACATGTTGGTGAACTTTGGAAACTGACCTGCTTTTCTAGAACAACACTCCATTGCTTTTAAATCTATATATCTATTATGTTGTTGCTGTTGTTTTTTTGACAGTATGTGTCACTCGATAGGAATAAAATAATTGTAGGTAATAATGATAAGACTATCAAAGGATAACACAGACACAAATAATAATATTTTTCCTAAAAAAACTCTGCAATCACACCGCTATTTATCTTATAGAATATCCAATTATAATTATTAGTCAAAAACAAGTGAAAAAATGAGTCAATAAAGATGATTATATATGCGGAGTAGAATTTCACAGTAAAATTTTCAGCGCATGGTGCCAAAGTGGCGGCCCACCGGTACCGGCGAGCAATAATCCCCGTAACTTTTTGGGGTCAGCGCTGCCCCGACCATTGCCGAGCAATCCACTAAAACCCGAGAGTGGTTCGTTATAGGAAATCTCATTAAAACAGAAATATTTAAGATATGCTTAAAAAAAGAAAAAATAATAATACTGTAGCAAATACAAATAGAGAATATATATACGTATATATCATTTAGAAAAGTCATCATCGAAAAATAGAAAAGAACATTAAAGAACAAAAATAAAAAAAAAAACAAAAAAAAACATTATTTCATTAGGTAGTTAAAGAGAAAGAGAAAAAAAAAGTTTGATATGATTTATGAATATTAAAAATTCAAATTCTCCATTTTGGGTTGTCTTCATGTTTGCCATGATATCCTGTTCTCTTCATTGGTAGGGTCACTGTATTATTGTACTTTCTTTTTTATACCCTGGTATATCAAACGCCAGGCAGACCAAATATCCATCCCGCAACAGCGATGCAAGATAATATATCATTATTAGTATCATGTAATAAAAATACTCTTCAAAAAAAAAAAAAAAAAAATCAGCCAGAATTGACACTGCTATTTGGAGTGGCATCAGTGGTCCCTGAAATGGCCATCAGTCTAGCCCTTAAAGCCTCTGCAAACAATACAGCAGCAGGCCAAATTGGTGCATCAGCTAAAATACGAATTCCCAAATATAAACACTTAGACGACAACCTTGAGCTTCGGATAAAACAGATTAATTTATCCATAGAATCTTCAGTAGTAGTTTCACTTTTAGGAATACCAGATTGACCTAATTTATTAGCATCTTCACTCAAATTATCAAACTCAAGAGATCCACTAGCTTGAAACGTTAAAAACTCCGTAAAACTTCTGGTATTGGCATTGTCAGGAGTCAAAGTGGTGCTAACTTTTCTCAAAACTTTGGAAACTCTGATAAATAACGCCGTATCAATGGCAGTCAAAATAGATTTTGAAGAGTTCTGTTTGTCAACCAACAGATTAGCATAGGTAATCGTCAACTTCTCAATAGTATGCAAGTACTCGGTTAAAAATAAAATACTGGTGAAAGTACAAGTTAAAAAGAAAATAGGGGTCTTGCGACTCGTCTTTTGTGCATCATTATGCACCGAAATCAAATCAATCCATAGTTCAATAATATTCAACGCATATCTCAGGGATTCTCTTAAGGCTTCCGGGTCATTTTCAATCAATGTTAATTGTTCATTCATCCCTTCCCAATCCTTCACCCAAACACGTTCTAAAATCGGGGTCACCGAAAGACAGAGCCTGATCTTAGAAAACGAAAGTAATGGCAAAATGAGTTTCAAAATCGGAGATTTATTAATCAATGCCAAATTAGAAGTGTTAGGAATTAAGATCCCTTCATTCCTAATAAATAACAATTCCCAATACTTCAACAAAGATTCCAATTCAACACGATCGTTCATTCTCCATTTCATCGCCCTAAGACCATCATTCATTTCCTGTCTTCTCAGCTCCATTCTTCTTTCGTAAATGGTTTGATGAATATACATCAACAACAGTAACAACACTTTCAATCCAACTTGTCTATTGACCAAATCCAAATAATTATGATTTACCAACGATGAAATCAACTCAGTAAATGACCCACCATTAGACAACTGAATTAATGCAAACTTTGAGTCAATCACAATGTTATCACCATGCAATAATTGGAACCATTTTTGGTAATTTGGAGCCTTCCAATAAGCTTCATTCGGACATGGAGTACCACATTGCAAATCTTCCGATTTCAAAACAATTGGTGCACCGATCAATGTATCAAACAACACTGAGATTAATAAAATGGTATGAACCGTACGAATTCTAGACTGTGCCAAAATGAAATAATCAAAGTTGTTCTTCAAAATCAACGGGGTAGTGTTATGATCGTTTTGAGTCGAAGTGGCATCAAAAATTGGTGGTGGAGTAATGAATTGTTCTAATGGTAAATGCAAAGAACACTTCTTCACTAAATAAATCAAGGAGTTCAATTGTTTGGCAATAGACTTATTCAAAGACTCATCATTGTTGAAAATCCCCAAAAACATATTGAGGGTTAAGCACTGTATCAACCATAATGGAATATCATCATGCTGAACATTTTTATTGGTTTCTAGGAAATTATGGATATAAAACTTTGACACCCCAAATAGCAACAATGAATTAGAAGAATGGAACGAATACAACGCCCCGATAGCGGCCACAGCCAACAATAAAGGGATATTTTCGATAGTCAGTTCAATTGAAGGCAAGTGAACAAACGGGAAATAGGCATCAAACTCTTTGCAGTACAAAAAGCTATAACTGTTCAATTCGCCAATACTTGGGAATTGTCCTTCAGACAACCCATTACTTTCAATGATATGATCTCGAATCTTTTTCGTGAACAAATCAAACTTGAGTTCAGAAGGATATGAAGCATGCATGTTTATTGTGTTGAGAAATGAATTATTGGATGCAGCACTGGACATTGCTGCTGATTTTATACCTGTATTCGAAATATCGTCGCCATTACTTAATGCAAAAGAGTTTGGGTAAGGTGATCCTGTACCACTTCCAGAACTAGAGCGTAATCCATTGGAAATAAAATTGTTATTCGAACTATTCACTGAAGCAATAGGACTTGTCAATCCACTAAAGCTTGGAGAATTTCCAAACGAATTAACATTCGGAGAATTGATGTTAGAGTTGGTATTAGCCAACGGTTTACCTTGCGCTTGGGTTTGTTGTTTAAATAGATCCAATTGACGATCCCTGAACAACGAAGCAATATCGGTGCCGGCTATCATAATTCTTGAGTTTTTATCTTTTTTACTTCCAGTTTTGGCCATAATCTTACCGCCTTTGCCCGCAACCTTACCAAATCCAACAACTGGTTTGGCTGCACCAACAGATTTTCCTGCTGCAACAGAAACATTTCCACCAGCTGCCGAAGAGCTGAATCCCTTTGATAAAGGTATGCCAGTCTTAATCGAGGAAGTCGGTTTAGCAGAACCACTCAAAGTTTTTGCCAATGGATTTTTTGTAATTCTTCCACTCACTGTAGAACCAACCTTTTTGTTATTATTGATTATGGTTCCTCTCCCAGAGGCTGGTGCCATGGAATTAGTAGGATTTTGTGTAGATAAAGTATTTTGCACACCAACAGTCGCCCCAGCAGGGACATTTGTCGTCACAGATAAAACCGGAGAAGCGGCAACAGGAGATCCATTACTATCTGATTCTTGTACCAATCCTTCTTGATATTGTTGACGGTCAACAAACCCAATATGGTTGATATCATATTGCAAGTGATGGCCCAGATTAAGTGGAGTCCTTATAAACTCATCTAGCCAATTTTCATCTAGTATGTCAACAACATTTTGTTCTCCTTTTCCATTCATTGGGATGCCCGAAGCCATATTATGGTAGACTCTATTGCTGTTATTTTCAGTTCTAAAATCATTCACTAGTTTCTTGTCTTCGTGCTTGAAGTTCTGTTTATCAGATTTGATGTCTTTGTTATTCATCTCTTCATCATTATTCTCGAGGTCCTCATCCACATTATTCTCGAGGTCCTCATCAACATTCTCCACTTGTCCTCCATGTAACGCAACCCAGCGTCTCAAACTTCTGTAGTCATCAAAACCGGCCCCTCCACCAATGGTACCAGTATGGAGAAACTCTTGAAGCGCAGGAAGATCCACATATTCCTCCCTTTGGTCATGGTGAGTATGCGATGGAACTTCCGATGGGTTTGTGGAAATACTACCATTACCACTATTCATGTTGAGGACAGTCGAAACGTTTTGACCAGAAATTGTCATTCTTTGTCGGTCTGAGTGGGTATCACGATGCTGATGGCTATGACCATAATTATGGTCATGAGAATTACCAAAAAGCGAATACTGAAATGGGGTCATTTCATGGCCATCATGCTCAAACCCGATATATCCATTATTGTTCCGATAATTGCTATTTACATCATAATAAGAATGCTGGTTAAATAAATCGTTTGCTTGCCCAGTATTATCGGAGTTGGAAAATATTGTGTGGTCCATTTGTTCTTTTGGTTTAGAACTAGGGCTGACATTGGGGCTATGACCTTGGAGTTGTGTACTATCATTTTTGTTTACATCATGACTTTGGAAGGCAGCATGATTGTGGAAAAGGCTGTGACCTTCACCAGTATTTTGCTGCTCAGATTTCAAATATCCAGTTTGTTGATTATAAGATTGCTGTTTTTGATGTTGTGAATGTTGTTCTACACCGTCCAAATGGAAGCCTTCAAGTCCACCCCAGTCAACACCCAAAGCTTCTAAATCAACACCAGCCATAACAGCTTTTTCAACCAATTCCTGTGCAGACATTTGGGGAGTCGAGAATCCTACTTGGTGAGGTGCCTCAGGAACTGTGTCATGGGACACAATATTGAGCGCTTCAAAAGGGGAAGTATACGAGATCATCAGAGTTGCTGAAAACGATGCATGACGATGATGATGGTGAGGATGTGGATGATGCTTAGAATAGTCAGTCTGAGGGTTGTGAGACCCCGCTGGGTTACTTGTAGCAGGGATATTATCACTAGTTTTAGAAGGTATCATTGAGTTTTTTGTCTCTGAATTTGTATGGAACATTTGGAATGAGGTGAGTAGGTCCTCATCTTCACTTTCCCCATCTATTTCAATCGCATCATTATCGTTGATGGCATGTGAGCTCATTCTCGTCATGGCTGGTAGTGGTTTTTGCGACGATTTCAAAGCAGCCCGCTTCGCAAATGCCGGATCGGAATTAGTTTTCTTCAAGGCGCTATTATTAGAAATATTTTTGATATTGCCAATGGAATTAGAGAGACTCATCATCGGACCTCCATTAGACGAGGGGAAGTCTCCGGTGGCGTTGGGTTTTGCACCAGCAACTCCTCCGCTAAGAGAATTCAACAGATTTATTGGGCCCAATCCCAACCCATCATTTGTGCCGGACCTGCTCATTGAATTAGAATTTAACGTACTTGCTGGAGAAAAAGGTTGATAAATTGAGTCATTTGGAGAAGCGCTATTGCTATTTGACTGGGCTTCAAAAAAAGTTGCCTGGTTGTTGTTTATTGGAGAGATAAGCTTATCTGACGTCGGCTGAGGTTCTTGAAGTGGCGATAGAAATTGATTTGGGAGGCCACCAATTCCTGAAGCTTGTAGCAATGGACTTGGCACTTGGGGCTTTAAAGAATTGTTTTGTGGTGCTAGCTTTTGTGATTGCCTCGCCTTTTCCTGTTGTAGTGGTTGTGTAATTTGTCCAGGTAGAGGCTTGATTTTCTCGGTGTTGTTTTTATGCTCGATGATATTGCCGCTGTAATTTTTTAGCTTTCCTTTAGCTTTGTCAGTTCCGCCGGAATTGCTTCCTGAGTTGTTATTGTTGTTGTTAGTATTGTTAGCGCTTAGTAAACCGGCGTGTAACTTCTGTTGGTGCCTTAGGACCAAATCACGTCTTGCAAAGCAGCGGCCACAAGCAGCGCATTGGAATGGCTTTTCATTTGTGTGTGATCTTTCGTGTCTCTTGAGATGTTCTAATCTAGCAAACGCTCGGGTACAAATCAAACAAACGTGGGGTCTGGGACGATCGGTCTTAATGATGGCCGATTTCTTTGGGATTGGCTGACTTGGTAAAATGTTCAAGTTACTGTTGACACCACCCGATGGGAAAGATGGATGAGTAGGAGGAGGTTGTCCTGTATCTTCAGACATGATTCTGCTGTTCTCTGGTTATATTGTATGTAGCAGGATATGTATAATTATTTTTGATCAGCAAAGTACTACTTATTAAATATACAAGGTAGCAAGTGGCGACGTTGTTTCCCCCTGGATGACAAATATATGTATGCAGACTACCACTCTCGATAGTGATTATCAATAATTCGGATCTTATTTTTTATGGAACTCGATAAAATTTCCACCTCTCGGGCACGTGCCACACTCTCGACCGTTCCTCGGAACCCTTTTTTTGCCACTGAGTGCTTACGTAACTGCCGTGGAAGAGCCCTTGCGCGGTCCTAGCAAACACAGAAAATGCTTCAGTGGAAATCCGTCTCGATTATCGGCCATTCTCCATTACCATCCTCATAGACATTAATATTACTGGTAGTATATCTCATAGACACTGGTCGAAATAGCCAGCTCATCATAGCCCGAGATACCCAGCCACCCACACATCAGGTGGCCCCAAAAAAAAAAGCAGCCACCGAGCCTCATAACACATCCCAACACCAGGACATCGCCCATTTTACTATAAAAAGGCGACGGAAATTTTTTTTCACCTTAACAATTCAAAGATTCTTTTTCTTTTTCTTTGTACCAAGTCCATCATTTAGACAGTGCATTCTCTCCTATAACATATTGTCTCCTATTATGCTCTCACATTTTCCCTTTCTTCATCTTATTTCTTTTGTCCCTCGTTCTGAGATGATAATTGAGATTTCTAGGAGTTTGTCGAAGTTGTTTGGGTTGGAGATGATCAATAACTTTAATGGATTGAATAGCGATTTCCCGTTGGACAGAGGAAAACTTGATAATTTCTTTAGAACTCGGTAGGATTGATCATTACGATCGATGAGCATCGGGTGTCACTAATTATCGACATTTTTTTTTTATTTTTTTCTCTTTTTTTTTCCATTAAACTTAAGACCGGTATCTTTAATTCGAGTACCAGTTTGTTGATCCAAGGACCTATGCGTATGACCAATTGTAACGGTCTTTTAGTATCTTTAAAGAAAGGTACTATTTTTACCGCAGGACAGTAAATTAAAACACAAATCCTCCCGTTCTCACTTTTTAAAAGTACCTGCGGGGATTGGGTGCTTCTGAAGAAACCCTTACTTGATTAAAACCTCAGTTTTCAACGACGCCTGGCTCTTAATAAGTTTCTCACTGAGCGGCTTGATGACCCAAAGGGTTACCCTGTTTTGTATCCATAGATATGTCACTTTTTATTACCTACAATGTAAATGATTCAAACATCTACAGTGGCACAACACATCCTTTATTTCTATTAGCTATGGCAGTGTTCAGTTGATGGTATTCCAGTCTGAAAAATCAAGAGCTCATCCCACGCTTCTGAGCTGAACTTTTGATTGTGGTCTTCATAGCAAGTTTAGGAAGCTTTAATAAGAGATGGGAATCAGCGTCTGATGTTAAGTCTTGAAGGATATCATAGCATTTGTTAAAATTAGGACATTTTTTCTAGTAATTTAGAACCAATGCACTTGGCTCTATTACTGGACCACTACTTGGGCGTTCAAAAAGGTTTAAATTCACTTTATTGACTCCTGTGCTCTTTGAAATTCGTGGACACCATTTTTTTTATTAATTCAAGGAACCTAATGTTGTTCTGCTTGTGTTTTTTGGGTGGTCTGGGACTTCGCAACCCTCAACGATAGGCCATATTCAATAAGATGACAATCCTTTGCTAAAATTTTTGAGCCGTGCTGCTATCGGGAAAGAATAAATGCTGACTAGCTTTTCAAAGGCCAAACATAAATTCTATTAAATGAAAAAAGAAAATGGTATTTGTTACTTACCAAGGCTGAAAAGTTTTCTGTTCATTTTGAATTGGAGTATGTTGGTGGGTAACTTTAATGATTTGAAATTGTTTTCGGTATGATCTTTGCTGTTTTACCTAGTATTTGGTTAAGGGACTGGAAATACTATATTTCTATTAAATTTATTTGATTCATCGCCGAAGGGTGAAGCCAGCTTGGTGATTTATTTTCAATTCATCTACCATTTTACTATCTGCTTTTCACTGCTCACGAATATATTTTTGAGAATGAATCATTACACAACGGATAAAAATATAAATAGAAATTGGTACGAAACATTGCCAGGAAATTAATGAGACATTGCAAAATGATCTTTCTAGTATTTAGAACAACTATCAAAATCAGGTTCTCGGTAGAAGGAGCGGTGAACTGGGCTCCAAATTCTCGGGGCAGCTTAGTACCATCAGCTTTGACATATATTATTCATACTTTGATATATCATTTTCCCCCGTCTTTCCGCTTGCATACTGAGTCAGTCCTTTCATTCTGTCCAATTTGTTCCACTACTTTTTCAAGGATATCAACATACTGTTGTTGTACTTTGTTCATCCTGCCAATTTTGATTTCTGAATATGCTGAAGCTGAGAAAGAATTAATGATGGGTGGATTTATAGGAGAAGCGGTGGCGGCAAGAGGAGTGGCAACATTTCCATGATTTGGCGAACCATCGAAATCACCAGAGTCAGAGGTAAAATCATAAACGGAGCTGCTATCAATACATGCCTCACAACTATGGTCTGATTTAGAGCACAAATGAGTATAATCGAGCACCTCAGAAGTTTCATTCAAAAAAGGAGGCTCAACTTGGGCAATACAATCGACAGGGTTCAAAGATTTTGGAGCAGCTTTGACTGTCAGATAATTAGCTTTGGAAACTTTATTATTCGCAATATTATAGTGATCTTTATCAGGACCACAATAAGAGTATAATTTATTACTATTAATAACTCTGGATTTCTCAATCAAAGAAGGCTCAATATTGATATTCCCATTCAAACTCTCTGGTGCAGCTCTAACTTTTGGGAATGTGGTTTTGACAGCATTATGATCATCACGAGCAGCAAAACTACCATGAACTAGTTTAGTAGCACAGGTAACATCCATAACCACTGGGGCACTTTCTAAATCAAGATTATTGTTCAAGTCCTCCCCTGAATTCTTGGTAAGTTCAGCATTTGAGATGGTGTTCTGAGTACTATTTGACATGCTAATGTTATCAGTGAAGGGTTCGGTGGTAATAATGGTGGTAAAACTGCTTTTCGGGGTAAGCATTTCGTCAACTAAGGATCTGGTGGTACTAATAGTGGTAATGCTGCTCTTTTGGCTGACAACGTTATCAGATGATGATTGAGCAGTGCTGATAACGGCCATACTCTTGTTTGAAGTGACCTGTTCGTTAATAGTGGCAGCTGGCTTTGGAGAAACCAAGACAATTTCATGTTCCTTTCCAAAAAGAGTGTTCTGTAAAGCAATCATCAATTCAAGTTTAGATTGTATGAAGGCAGGAGCTAAGTCATTCTGCATCGTCTTGTGGGATAAGCTGGCATCGTTCCAGAGCTTTTGGCAAAAACGAACGTAGAAATCAAATTGTTCATTTTGCACTTCTGTAATAGGATCATGTTTCAATGCCGAACCTTGCGCTTCTTCTTTCACTGGCTTCTTCAAAATTTTGAGCACTTTATCGAATTTTTTCAACTTGGAACCCTGACCTGTGTTACTATCATTGCCACTTCTAACAAGTTGTGAGTTTTTAGCTCCTTTTTTGGTGCCAGCGGAACTTTGATTTTGTGGTTGAGACTTTATTGGCACTCTTGCGGACGTTTTGGAGGAGTGCAAGATTTGGTAGTGCGCAGGGACTTTCAAGTAGCGGCTCGCTACAGACAACGAGGTTTTTGGTTTTTCCTTATTTGGCCTTTTGGTAGCAGCAATTGGAATTTGGCATGATCCGAATCTCTGTGAAATCTTTCCAACTTTTTGTACCAAATGATTTCTAGATACTTCAATTTTGTCAACGATTTTATCACAATTTCCTGCAAGTTTATTTCCGAATCTCAAATTTTTGACAGGGCCTTCTTTTGCCTTACCAATATTGGTATCCTCACTGTTGCTGCCAATGTCGTCCCTCTTTACTTGTTGTAATTTTCTTTGCTTTCTGGCTTCTTTTTCCTGTAATCTCTCTTCCTTTTGTTTCCTTTTGAGCTCTTGTTTGGCTTTTTTCTCTCTCAACTTTTCTTCCCTTTTCTGGATGTTCAATTGTTCTTTTTGTTCTTTTTTCCGCAACTTTTCTTCTCTCTTCTGAATTTTCAACTCTTGCTTCTCTATTTTCTTTCTCAACTTTTCTTCTCTTTTCTGCATTCTCAACTCTTCTTTTCTCTTTCTCTCCGCCCGTTTTCTTACTTTTCTGTCTTCACGACTTTCCTGTTTCAAAGCAACTTCCAAAAAATTGGGCTTACTTTTCCCGATATCATTCTTGATCCTCTCCTCTTCACGGTGTGCATTCACGGATTCAAACACAACCGTGTTTATTGTCAATGGGGATAGGCTAGTATTCTCTTCAGGTAAGTCAGCATGCGACAAAGGTTCAATGGACGAGGCCAATATTGGCGAAAGGTCAAATGAAGATGTCTGCAGTACTGACAAAATTTCATCTGAAGAGTGTTCAGCTGGTATACGTTGGTTTGGCAAATTTGTGGAAGGAGAATTGGTAACTGGCTTAGGGTTAATTGGAGTATATTCAACTGTGGCAGTTTCAGAAGATGATTGTTCATCTTCAGCAACACTAACAGCAGCAACATTTTTGGAAGTATATTTGAAGAAACAGAAAATATTGATGGACATCCTTCTGAAGAAAGAAGCCATTCTGTTAGATTGTGGCATCTCTGGGGAAATAGAGGTATTGATCTCTGGTTGTGGTGGTGTCATATTCTAATGGGACTGTTAGTTTTCTGTTGATCTTGGTTCTGTGCGATCTACCCTTCCAAAGGAGTGGCTGATTAGGGAGATATAGATCATCAAAAAGAATGTAACAAAGTCTTCGAATGATAACTTGCCAATGATGAAGTAAATGTTTTCAATATGATCACTAAAAATCTGAAGATTTTGGTGGTGGTGTAGGTTGAAAGTAATTTTGGTTTGATAGAAGGGATTTTTAGAGTAAGAGATTTTTGTGAACCACTTTGAAAACCAGTTATGGTTATATGTTACTCTCCGCTTATTTTTGTGTAACAAAGCAGCAAATGCCACAGACATAAAAGTCATCTCGGCATGTGTGAACAAAAAGCTGCATGTTAGAAATCACAAAAACAAAAAACAAAAAAAGTGCCCCATGACTTTTCACTGATAAAGTGTATGATTATATTTTTGATGCAAAATAATGCATATATAATGCCAGTAGTTATATTAATTCCAGTATAAAAACCGATCTATTGACGTTTGTAGTATCTACTACACCATTTCTTTCACTTTGGTGCAAATGGCCTGCGTGAAACCCGTACACTGGGGATCTCATCTCTACACTAATATATTTCTTGATTTCTTCTTTAAGAGACAAGAACTCTTCAGAAAAGTGAATCTACTTATGTAATATATAACTCTTTTATTGCTGTGATATATGCCCATATAGGTGGCACTGATAGCGGGGTTTTTGGTCAAAGACATGATACCATAATAGAGGCTTCCTAGTCGTTATATATAATGTAGATAATATTGTATCAGATGATCCTTCTACAGATCTATGGCTGCATAATACGTCAATAAATTACTGTAAAAGGGAAAATAAGCTCAAGAAAGATGAAATGACATGTTGATAGTTACGTGGTTGTTTTCGTAAATCTGCGCAACCTTCTAGTTAAATGTGTGTAATAGAATCTTGAAACCATTTTTTGCTCAACAGACCCTGCTATCTACTTTTTTACCAAACAGCCATTCATCTTAAAATTATGCTCCAGAATAAATAAATAACAGAAAAGATTTCCAGTCTTCTCTGTTGCGAAAAAAACTAATACCAGAAGATTACTCTCCTCACTGGCTCATCATATTGATAGTTATATAAAACCTAACTCAACTGTACAATTCTTTTTGAATTCCTTTAGGATGAACCAAAAGATCATCAATTACGCTTATTGGACTAGTAGCTTCTTTGCTCCCCCTGGGAATTCCAGCAATCATGCTAACTTTCATTCTAACGGACCTCAAACTTTGCATAAACCCGTACACGGTATGATATCTGTACACCAACATTAGACATGCAGTTATACCATCTTCCACCAGCTATTCTTGTGTATCATTAATATGTTAATATATTTTTTGTAGTGTGGAATTGCCTAATAACTTTATAAATAAAATTTAGCTGATCAAGTATCGTAGAGATAATCAAGTATCGTAGAGAGGAAACTAAAAGCTGGCTTCGTTTGCCGATTTGAGATCTACTTCTCGATATTTATTCACCTCCATCATTCCAGCTCCGATGTTTGTACCATATATAATGAGCTAGAATATTTTGCTACAGAATTGATTAAACATAATATTTCATTTACTAATTGAATGATCAGAATCAATAACACTACCGTTTCAAAGTATGTCGCCCTCATATAAATGTGAAAATTTTATTCTATTGCTAACCTTAATATACAATTGAAAATTACTAATATTTGATGAAAATAAGTTGATAATATAAGATAATTTTTGCGCAAACACTGCGTTCTATGAAATGATGACTTGCATGCAAAGAGGTAGGAGAATTATAATATAATATAATCAGGTTCGGTTGAGACAAGGCTCTTTCGTTGTGTCCAGTATTGGCTGATGAGTGAATATAAATTATTTTCAGGATCCCTTACGTCTTATTTCAATAAAATATTTTAAAGATAACAATACCCCTTGGGAAAGGAAAAAGAAAAAAAAGAAAAAAGAAAGGAAATAAAAAAAAAAAATCATCCGTAAACCGCTATAAAAAATCCCATAATAAATCCGAATCCTATTAATACAAATATTCCCCCAAGAGACACTAATACATTTCTAAACAAATTTAACCAGCTATTATTTAGTCCGTTATTTCCACAATATTCCATACTTTCCTCGTCATAATATTCAGGGTGATGATAATGAGATGGATATGGTATTGTGTAGCCTCCATCCCCTGCACCAACACCCGATGCAGCTCGCAATTTAAAACCTCCACGGCCTGGAGAGCTCACTATTTTTTGATTTCCTTTAGCATTATTAGATATATTTTGGTTATTAAGGTTGGATTTATTTGAAAACTGACTCTTGGAAGAAATTGAAGATTGAGTTGGGTTCCTGCTATGATGTCTTATTCTTCTAGATGCTTTTTTTGACGCCCCTGAGTATTTTCGCTGATGATCATGCTTTTGATGATATTGGTAATGATGTTTCTTACTTTGCGAAGCTAAGTGAGTGTTCTGCTTATTACTGAAGAAAGCATTAGATTGCTTCAATTCCGGTGACACTTCTGGTGATGATGCATATGTCTGATGATAGAATTGGCGTAGCTTGCTTGTGATTGAATGATAATTCATCATTCCTGGATCGACATTCGCAGATAGAAGGCCACTGCTTTCATCAAAATCTTCATCGCGATGTTCAAGTTGTCCCTGGTTCCCAAGATCATCCTCATTTTCATAGCCAATATCTATCATATGCAGCCCCTCGGGATATAGATATGGTTGTTCCTTACTCTCCAAATAGTTTCCGACATTATCTCGTGAGTCCGGCATAGAGTAAAAAAATCTGTCATGAAGATAATTCACACTTTTTGATGGATTCACATTATCATTATCATGCCAGTGTCCGCCATCGTGAATAGCATTCTGATTCTCTCCTTTTTGATGCAGGTTATTACTATAGTACCTGCTACCTTTGTATTTGCCTTTATTTTCATAAACGTGTTGATTTTGGAATTTCTGCCCTCCTTGTCCCCTCCCCCGGCCTGTATGAATTTTTCCATAGGAGGAAATTCTATTATTATAGTGGACGTTATGTTCTACAGATAAAGTTTTTCTTCTTTTTGATAAACTTTGCTTAATAGTTTCGATGGTGCCTTCTGATTCATCCACTTCCTCTTCATCAACTTCAACCTCCTCATTCGGATAATCAATGTTTTTTGTGTCAAATGTATAGTACGCTAATGGCGACCCAAGTTTTGGATTGCCTGTATCTTGAATCGATTGATCAGAAACTTTTCTTTCAAGTACTATAGGAGGCGCAATGTGTTTCGAAGATGAAGATCCATATAACATTTCGTAATAGTCATAATCGTTAGAAGAATATCCATCATCTTCATCCTCATTTTCATCTATATCATTTCCGTCATCTTCAAGAACCCTTATTAACTGGTTTTCATTGACATCAATATTTTTGATCCTTTCATCATCACCAGGACTTTTTCCATGGGCCAAGTTTCTCAGTGGGTTTTTCTTTTTAAATGTGTGTGCCCTAATATCATGAGGAGCCTGCAATGCCTGAAACTGAGTATGATGTGGTTGTAAATGATGATAATCATTATGTCTGTCCCTTCCACTGAAGTTGAAATTTTGCCCCAAGAATGGGTTGTTCATCAGTATTGCTGTGTCTCTTCTAGCCCAATCTTGAGGGAAGTTAGGTGCTCCTCCTTGTACCGTTGATAAGCTGGTAAGGTCGCTGAAATCACTGTCGTGGTTTCCGGGATTTGTAGAGTGTTGAAAAATATTCATTTGCTGCGGATGGCGGATATCATGGTTTTTATTTTGAGAAGATTTTGATGAGGAGTCCACTATTTTTTCTTTCCCTTCTTCATTCTGCTCGGCTCTAACAGCATGACGTTGTTGGTACAAACTATCAAAGAAAGCTTGAAAATTGTTTGTTTCTGGTGAATCTGCATCCAAAGCATCAGGATTATGGGTTACATCACCTCTATTACTATATACAAATGTTTCATTTCCGTCAGATTGGGCGGCATCATTTTGCATTTCACTTTCCAAATCAGTCTCAAATAATTCAGCTCTTAACATGTTGTTCTTTGACTTTCTCTGGAGGTTATTCAGACTCTCTTTATCAGAACTTGCTTCGCTGGTAGTTTCCCCACAGACCACAGCTTGAGCATTAGTTATGCTATTGATAGTGCCATTTCCATGGTTGTTCTTTTTCGATCGTAGCGAGAGTGAGTTCATATGCTGCTGCTGCTGATTGTCATCTACCAAATGCATATTACCAACATTAACCAATTTCTTCAACGCCCCATGTATCACTTTTGCATCATTGAGCCCCGGTATTCGTTCATCAAACACTCCCAGCTCACTAGTTGCAGTAGTTAGAGCACTATTGTTACTAATAGTGGGTGTGATGGTGGTGTCTGTTCCCGTCGCGTCTGTCTCAGCGAGTCTGAGAGTTGAACTAGTATTAATGGTCTCCGTCTCCACCAAAAGACTATTATGGTTCGGGAGAGCTATGGTCTCCGTCATCCTCCTCTTGGTTTTTGGAAATATATAGTAGCTCCACTGGCTATTGTATTAGTTTAGTGAGGAGAGGTTGGTCATTTATTCCTTATTCACTTACTTTTTTTTTCTTTTTTTTTTGTAAAAAAAAATCCGTCGAGCCACCCTGCAATTCACTGAGACATATGACGTTATATAATAATAAATTTATATATCATCAAAACAGAGATTCTACAACTTGGAGAAGCCAAAAAATTGAAAAAAAAAACAGTTGACAAACAAATTGCCTTTCTTTTCTGGCGTGTGATTATTTATACATAATCAAAAAAAATGCCTATATACATGATCAAATAAATATCTATATCCATTCTAAACCCGAAGAGAAAAAAATTAAGTGGTCTTCTTCTTCTTCTTCTTGTTCTTCTTCTTGGATGGAGCAGGTTGTTGCTGTTGTTGTGCTTGTGAAGTTTGTGCTTGTAAAGTTTGTGATTGTTTAGCCTTGGATTGCTGAGCCATTTTGTTGTACTTGCCAGTTTCATAGGTGTATCTCACTAATCTTTCCATCCACAAGTAAGATTCTTTGGTAATAGGATGTCTCAACCCAACGTTCTTTTTCAACAAATGGTTCAATTTGTTATATTCTCTAAGGGCTGAACTGAATTGGCCACTTTCAAGATATAATTGTGACAAGTTACGTCTCAAAATCATGGTAACATTAGATTCTTTACCGTTAAATTTCTCACTCAATTCAATAGCCTTGCCGTACAAGTCGATATTGTTCTCAAACAAGCCTAAGCTACTGTAAATGAAGCCAATGTTGCTGATAACGGTGGTGTTCAATGGATGCATGGAGGCCAACAAACAGTCTTCTTCACTGATTTCCTTGTCAATACTGTTGTTACTCTTGAGTTTCAAAATGTCCAAAATTCTTTGATAAGTTTCAATAGAGGCAATTTGGCTACCGTTGATGTTTTGAAGGAATGCCAAGTTCAATAAAGACAATACAACCTTGTATGAATCAATACCGTAAACTCTTTCACCGACAATCAAAGATCTCTTAGCATAATCAATAGCCACTTCAACCTGGCCAATTTCGGCGTAAATGTTGGATAAAGTGCTACAAATCTCAGCGATCTTAGGGTGGATACTGCCGTAGACTTGTTCTTGCAAAGAAAGAGATTCGAGAACCAAGGAGACCCCGAGGTTAACGTTTTCCTCACGTTGTTTAGCGGCCTTTTCAGCGTCTTCTTCGGTGCTTGGTGGAATAGTGCTGTAAATGTATTCACGGCCAGTGTTCAAAATTTCCTGGGCAAGTGATGATTCAAAGGTACAATCATTGATCTTTGGAACCAAATTGAGAACATTGGATGGAGTGAAAATGGTGTTTTGAGGCTTTGAAATGTCTTGGGCTAATGGAGTTGTGGCATTATTCTTCTTCTTGTTCTTCTTAGCTTTGGAGTTTGAAACTGGGGCATTAGAAGAGGTAGCAGGTTGCACGGCAGTTGCAGCGGCAAATTTCTCGAAGGTAGCTTCATCAAAAGCATAATCCTTAGCGAGTAATTGAATACCAAATTTCATGGAAATTTCTCTGAGTAAAGAAATTGGGTTAAAAGCAATGAATTTCTTAATAGTTTCGACAGATAATTCCAATCTGAATCTCTTGAAAGCTTCTCTGGAAACTAAAGCAATCAAAGCGTCACAGGTTGACAAGCTTGACAATTTTTCATTCAAAGCGGCCAATTCTGGAGATGACAAGTCATAAGCAGATTCCAAAAATCCTTGCAATTTGAATTCTGGTTTGCTGTTGATTTCAAATCCAAATAAGAGGTTTAAAAAGTGAGAAACGATTGATGGAGCGAATTCAATACCAGCAACATCAGTCAAAGAGCGTAAGACGTGCTTAGAAGTTCTAGCAATCACTTCTTGAACAATGACTTTGTAGAAACTGTTATAAGCAGCAGCAGCCTTGTTCATGTCAAAGATGGAATTATCTTCTTCAGCTTCTTCAGCCTCTTCAGTGGTTTCCTTTGATTCATCGTTTTCTTGAGCTTCCTTTTCCTTCTTAGCAGCCTCCTTTTTCTTATCTTCTTCTTCTTTCAATTCATTATCCTTTGCGATTTGCTCCAATTCAACCTTTCTTTTCTCTTCAGTTTCCGCCTTAGATTCCAAGATCTTTTTGGCTAACAATCCCAAATGACGTAAATTGATACCCTGTTTGTGTAAAGTTTCAGTTAAGTGTTCACCATCTAACGGAACCATAGCCTTTCCAGTGAAAACATCCGCCAAAAATTCTTCAATGATGGTATTGTGCAAGAAATCACCAAGTTGTCTAACACAATCTTCATCTTCCTTGACTTCTTTAAGTTGCTCAGCACTGAGATCCTCTGGTTTGCCCTTAAGGGAAAAGGCGTCAGGATTGAAAGTGAATTTTGCGGCATCGACGGTGATCTTAGGTCCATCTTCTTGACTCTTATCTTCATCGCTCAACTTTTCACTTTCAGCCTTGATCTCTTTGGCAACGTTTCTTCTGAACCATTCATCAACCAATTCATGTCTCAACAACACTTGTCTGAATGGATAGCTATCCTCCTTTGATTCATCGCAATTTTCTTCGATGAATTTGATATCCAATGGAGTAGTTTTGTACATATCAATGATATACAATCTATCGTCACTACCCTTAAGACCCTTGGTATCCAAAGAAGTAACCAATTCAGTAACATTGCTATGTTCGCCTTCGGCAGATTGTGACCAAACAGTGTGTTTTTTCAAATGGAAGTAATCACTAATTGTCTTGAAAGATTTTTCGAATAATTTGGTGTCATTAATTTTGTTAAATTCATCGCCAAAGCCATAGGCAACCTTTTCAGTTATACGAGATGACAATTCTTCGGATTTTAATTGGCCATTTTCGTCAAAGTCTTCTTCCTGTAATGGGATGACCTGGTTGAAAACCCCTGGAATTGGAGCTTGACAAACAACACGGTAACCAGCGTAATCAACAATGGTGGTCATCGCATATTTCACTTTCCCATCATCCAAGTTATTCAACTTCTTAATGGCCACGAGATCCTTCTTAGCAGCATAACGAGCAGCTTCTTCACCACCAGCATTGGCGTATTGGTTGCTTGAATCAATGGCAAAAGAATAGAAAATATTGTTTCTAAGGAAAATCTTATCTTTTAAATTGGTTTCGGAGATATCCAAAGCTGGAATATCACCATTAATGATAGCCACGGCGGTCTTGGTGGCAGCAGTAGCGAATTCAAATCCGGTCTTGTTGAGCAAACGTTCACGGGCAATACGTTCAGTTAAATTGGCCTTTGGGAAGTCAATAAACTGTTGGTAGTCATCGTTCCAAGAACGCAACAAATCACCGCTATCAGAACCACCAACAAGGAATTGAATTTGGGTTTTACCAAAGTCAGGTTGTTGGTTGTAGCTTGGGCGGTCGGCAATCCATGGATTAGAAAGGAATGAGTTAGTTGGAATCAAAAATTTCAATGGATTAGTGCTCATGAGCAAATCTCTGTTGGATTCTTCAACTTCATTGAATTTCTCGGACAAAAGTTGTATCAAGTTATATAAAGAATGGAACTTCTTGTTACCTTGAGCAGCCAACTTCTTATGTGGCAAATTCTTGGTTTTCAAACTTGGGTCGAATCTGGAGTTAGAAGAATTGTTCAAGTAAAATCCATTAATAGTGGCAGTGATGTGATGATTGTCACCTTCTAATGTTTGGACTTGTAAATATAATAAGTGTCCTTCGTTCAATTTGCTATAAGAGGAAACTGGATTCCAGCCGGACAAAGACATGTTCTTCAAAGCTGGTTTCAATTGGGCAGGGTTCTTAGTTATCAATAAGTCTTCTGCGGAAGCATCGGATCCTTCGACAATAGCAGACTTGAGAGTTTCAAACTCTTTCTTATCTTCATTGGTAAGTTTATAGCTTTCAGTTTGTGGAGCGTCATCTTTTTCTCCTTCAGTCTTTTCATCAACAGTCTTTTCGAATTTCTTCTCGTTGAAGTGCAATTCAGAGAATTTGGTACTACCAGAATCAATCCCAGAATATTCAACCCCCAAAGGATCAGAATTGTCAAACTGTAAAAGCCCGCAGTTTTCTCTGATCTTCATGACGTGTTCCCTGACGGTCTTCAAAGTATAATTCTTTTCGACCAATTCCAATTTCACTCCTTCACTTTCATCTTGCAAAAGTTCCTCCATAGTAACATTTTCATCCAATGGAACCTTTGAGCCTGGCAACACAAGATTGAAACAAGTCAAGTGGGAAGTAGATGGCATAATAGTGATGTTTTGGCTAATTGAATCAATAGTTTCATTGGCACTACTTTGGAAACTAATCACACTCGATTGTTCATTTGCCGGCAAAGCAATTTCGATAGCGATTGGATTTGGAATAGTGGATTCTGGAATGGCATTCTCAGATGAAGAAGCCCCTTGTTCTGCAGACATCTTCTAGGACAAAATAATATTATTCTGTTCTTATTCGAGTGGTCTGCCTACCTGAAATCTTTGGCGTATCAAGTTAAATCTGGGGTTGACTAGGTTTCTTTGGACGAATTTTGGGAAAAAAATTTTCTTGGATTTTCCGATTTCGTTAGCAGCACTGTAACGTCCTCTCAGCATGCATGAATCATCTGTGCGATCTAAAATATAAAAGCTGAGTCATTATTGTGATTATTTGGGTTGAATCAACATCAAACTTGAGAATCATTCGAAATCTCCTAAAATCTGAAGGTATTTATGAGTCTGGAAAATAAAAAATAGGGGAATGTACCTATAGGGCCTTAAAACGATTCAGAAATCCCTGAGTTTAGTAAATTATACTATAGATGCAGCAATTTAGATCCAAAATGTATAGGTTTTTTCTCACGTTTTGCAACAGCTACAAGCGAATCAGTGCCAATAATAAATATTTTCCACTCATATTATACTACTTGCATAAAAAATATTTCACAATCAATTCTAACATCTTCTAAGACCTAAATCTACGTCTTGTAGTGATCCTTCAGGAACACTAGCGGAAGGGTTAGTGTCGGAGTTAGCAGACTTTACGTTAAGGTAGTTGTTGTGTGCGTTCAAAGTTCTTCTCAGTTGTTTTTCTCTACATTCTAACTATATGCTTTTCTAAGATAACGATGTCCTGACAAGATTGTTGATGAATGGTATTATTGCAGTGATATTTTCAACAGCGAAAAAAAAAATATCAATGACCTGAACAAAAAATAACGACACGGGCAGGACTCGAACCTGCGCGGGCAGAGCCCAAAAGATTTCTAATCTTTCGCCTTAACCACTCGGCCACCGTGCCTTGATGAAATGTGTTATGTTATGGGATCATGGTTAGATTGTATCCTGGTTACCAGAGATCAACGCCCGTTTGCTCCCGTTCTTGCAAAAAATTATCGGCCCAAATCAAGTTGGTTTCATACCTGAAAGATCCTCCTTCTCTAATATAACAATTTTCGGTGACTTGCTTTCCAGTTTAATATCCCCACAAGACAAGCCACATGTCAATCATTCTACTAACCACCGAATCATGCTTGCTGACTTTGAAAAGGTTTTTGACCAGATTTCCCATCTATACCTTAAAATATTACTTCGAAAACTCAATTTTGGAAAAATGACGGAAACTATTCACGCTATCCTTACCAAAGCCCTCGGAACCATTTGCCTAAATAACATTACAGGCCCTTCTTTCCCATTAAGAAACGGAACCCTTCAGGGCAACCCACTTTCACCAACAATTTTCGCGTTAGCCCTTGAACCTTTTCTAAGAGCCATCCAAAGATTAAATAAAGGATTCAGTTACAACCATAAGATCCAACCAAACATCATCCCCAGAGTCAAATACCTTGCCTATGCAGATGATGTTACCTTATTCTTGAGAGATCATAATGACTTCAAAAACACTATGAAGATAATTCAGGCGTTCGAACAAGTCAGTGGTTCTAAATTAAACAAAAGCAAATCCAGATTAATTGTTCCATGCGATCAAATACCATTCCAGTCCGACTTCCAAATAGATATTGCTGACAATAATTATGAAACCCAATATCTAGGCGTTAAAATTGGGAACTCGAGTCAAACCTGGCCTAATACTCTCCAAAAAGACATCAGCACCAAATATTACATGACCAACATGAGTTCACTACCAATATCAAGTCAAATAGTCGGATATAACACATATATCTTGTCTAAGCTATATTACCACGAGATTCATGCACCTATGCTTCCAGACCAAATAGATTTGCTAGAACAATCCATCAAAAACCAGGTGAACAAAAAACTGAAAATCTCCATGGACACTTTAAAAACAAGCCCATTGAAAGGAGGATATGGCATGGTGGATATCAAAAGCCAATTGAGCTACCGCAAGGCAAAAATCTTTCAACAACTCTTTCTCCAATCTTTAAACCCATATTGCCAGTTACTCCGATTCAAGCTCCAACTAGCAATAAACATGATCATCAAACAAAATCTATCCGAGGAAGAGCAGTCGATACAAGGATATATAAAAACCCAATACTGGTGGCGGTTAATATTGGGTGACCAGATCAATATCAAGAATAAGAGAGAAAGCAGGTCCATACTCAACCAGGTTATAAATCTTCCAATGTTTACCACAGCGGAAAAATGTGCTTTTGTAGCTTGGTATAAATTATTGTCCAAACCAATATCTCAACAACAAACATTGAGCCCAATGAATATCAAACACTCAGACCTTGCCAAGTCCATTCAAGACGGTATACCAACTATCTATCAAATGGAGATCCCAAAACTGGTCATGGAGTTTGAACACAAACAGGGAAGCAAGAAAAAAAGAGCCAGAATTGATAAACATAAATTATCCACCACTTTAACCAATATCCAAGAAGTCACCCAAACGAAACAAAACTCTTTCTGGAAGAGACTCCACAAATACCAACATAATAGCCCTGGTTACTTTGAAAACATACACATATTCCACTTAGGTGCTGAACAATTTTTTTACCAACATAGAAAATGTCACTATTGCGGGCTCGAAACCGTCTCTCAAGACCAACAACATGAATCACCAGAACTCCAAGTCAAGATCAAAATGACCCATTTCCTAATTCAATGCCCATTATCAACCGAGTTATGGTCAAGATTGAAAATCCCAATTCCATTAGCATGGAATAACTTAATCGCTCCCAATCATTCAGAATCAACAATCAAAAAGATCGACCGCTATCTATGCTATCAACGCAAACTCTCACGCCTAAGATATCATAACCAAATTGATTGGAACACATCAATTAACAACTTGATTTATATCATTACTACTGGGAGCTGAATAGTCGATCAAAACAAAAAAGAAAAAAAAAAAAAATTAACAAAAACAATAACAAAAAGACATTTTATTTAAATACTAATAATTATCACTAAAGGGTTTTTCACCATATGATATGGTTTTCCCTAACATATATAATGAGCATTAGCTTATAAGATTTTACATAGATATATATAATTATATATTTATTAATAAATCGAACTTTGAAGGAAAAAAAAAAAGATGCGCTGGGTGGCGTAGTGGGCAGAACCATAGACTAAGAAAGGGTCGCGTGTTCGAACCCCGCTCGCGGCATTAACCACCAGGTCACGTTCAGTACGCTAACTGAGTAAGGAGTAATACCACTCTGAAGGTAAGATACAAGGGGGTTTTAGTGAGTAAAAATCTCACACTACCGGTAAGGTTGCGTCGCTGGTGTCTTTCGAAGATTTCCTCCTCCCTGGCTAAAAAAAAAATAGTGACAGGTTGCTACAAGTCAAAAACATTGCATTTTCCAACCCAAACTCCCGGGTTACCAAAAATATTGGGAGAAAACGGACACCAAATAAGTCGCCATAGCTGCGCATAATTGATCATAATAACCGTACATAAAAAGTGCGATGACCTATATAGCTCTTAGTAGTTAAATATAGGGACTTTATAAAAAAAAAAAAAGAGATGGAATCCCATACAAATTTTATAAGGAATTATTTCCCCAAATCAAACACATCCTTCTTCAAGAATTTAACCACATTCTAACTGAAGGAAATTTACCATTCCACTACCGAACTATACTCTTTAACATCATACCAAAGCCTGGAAAGTCAAAAGAAAACATTGGAAACTATAGGCCGATAGCCCTTATCAACACTAATCTTCGATTATTATCCACAATAATTAATAATAGGTTGTTGAAGCACTTGCCTGATATCATAGGGGAAGATCAAGCTGGTTTTATTTCAGGCCGGTCATCGTTCTCCAACATCACCATTTTCAGAGAAATGTTAGATAGTCTAATTCATCCAAAAGATAAAACGCATATAATACCAAATCCACAAAAGCTGATACTAATTGTGGATTTGGAGAAAGCGTTCGATAGGATATCTCACGAATATATGGAACAACTATTGTCCCATTTAAATTTTGGAAAAAAATTAGCCAAGTTAATCATCAACATCCTCAAGCAGACAACGGGATCCTTATACATCAACAACATGACCGGCCCATTATTCAATTTAAAAAATGGTACCCTCCAAGGTAATCCGTTTTCCCCTTCATTATTTGCATTAGCAGTAGAACCTTTACTACGATCTATCAAACAGAATACCAGAGGCCATAGTTACCAAGGAGATTTGATACCTGAAGCATATAGCAGTCAACATTATCTTGCTTTTGCTGATGATATCACAGTTTTCCTCAAAGATAAAAGAGATTATTCCAAAACAATGAAATGTATTAGACTATTTGAAAAATTCAGTGGCAGCAAACTCAATGAAAAGAAATCCCAACTAATCATACCAACTGATACTTATCCATTTTTGACACCATTCCCATTTGAGATTGCTGATGAAAACTTTCAATTGACATATTTGGGGATAACTATTGGGCCATCAGTGACATTTTGGCCGGAAACATTGCAGCGTGACCTCTATATCAAGTACAAGTTATCAAACATGACCAGCTTGCTGATTCAATCAAAAATAGAAGCATTCAACACATATATTGCATCCAAGTTCTATTACAAAGAACTACACCAACCTTTGTTACCCAATCAGTTGAATCAAATTGACACATCGATTAAATTATTGGTCAAGCAAGATACACCTATTTCTTTGGACACACTCAAGACACACAACAACAAAGGCGGTTTCTCAATGATTGATTTAAAGTCTCAACTCCAACACCGAAGAGCTAAAATTTTCCAGGATTTGTTTTTGGATAGTCACACTAAATATAACCAGATATTACGTTTCAAAATTCAATCAAGTATCAACAACATCATTCAAAAAACATCACCAACAAAATCACCAAAGGAAGATTATATCAAAACTCATTATTGGTGGGTGGTATTACTTGAACTAGCGGATGACATTGAGAATACCAATGATTCAATTTCCTTGGAAGTTATGAATAGCAGCACATTCTCAGATGCTGAAAGGACAGCGTACTGGGATTTCAGAAAAGTTCTTGGTATAAAGAAACGTACAATCAGGTTGAAGCCAATGAAGATTGGAATTGAAGATTTGAAAAATTCAATTGAAAAAGGGATTCCTGAAAAATATCAACAACACATTCCAATTAGAATTAAGGATTTTGACCATACTAAAGGAAGTAAAAAACAACGGGAAAAACAAGATGTGGACAAGATGTCAAAAACACTCATGGATATTACTGGGGTGAATCAGAAACAAGTTGATAACTTTTGGCATAACCTCAAAAAATTCAACCAACATTTCCCGGGGAAATATCAAAATATTCACATCTTTCATTTGGGCATTGAAAATCACAATTACGTAAATAATCATTGTGACTATTGCAGCAAAAAATTAACCAGATATGATGAACCCCAATATGCCCCAAAGGAAATCCAATTTGAAATCATGAAGCACCATCTTATTGAATGTCCATTGGCCCAGAAACTTTGGAAAAAAACTGACTTGAATATCCCATTAACCTGGCAAACAATCATTACCCCTGCCACCAACATGAACGAAACCAGAATGATCGATAGATATCTAGGTTTCCAACGAAAATTATCAAGATTGAAATCCAAAAGGCATTTCAATTGTCATATGGCCGTTGATTCAATGATCTTCTTGCTTGAAAGCAATATCTTTTAAGCGGAGAAGAAAAAATAGGTGGGGAAAAACAAGAAAATAAAATCAAAAAAAAAACAACAATTAAAAACCTTAAAAACGCATAAAAACATTTTTTCTCAATAATAGGGTTTTTCACCATTAATGGTTTTCCCTTAACACTTTAATTTTCAAACTACATTAAGTAGTTTATGAGATATATAGTTATATAATTAATTAATATATTGAATTTTGTCTTTAAAAAAAAAAAGAGGAGGATTACATTAAATTTATTATGAGCCATCAAGATAAACAAAAAATCATGATGTCATTTATTATCCCACCTGAGCTCTACCGGAAGTATGAGCTTGATGATCATTTGAGTACAATAAAGGATGCCTTCCAAAAATTAATCGATGTTAAATTAACCAACATTGAAACTGATTTGAATGATAATGATGATATCAACTTCATCAAGAAAGCTTTAATTGAAGCTCAAAACTACTTGTTTATTTCAAATGAAACTATTTGTCTCAAATCCTCACTTATCCCAATATTGAAAGGTCAATTACAAACTAAGAATGAAAAGTTACGTAATGCATTTATTGATTTTGTCACTAGCCATTTAAGTGTTGACATTGAACAATCCACTTACAAGCCACGCATCAATATCAATAAGAATGATAAAGAAATCCAATTGATTGAGATAACAGCCTTGGAAACAACCCCCGACTATTTTGTCGATGCTACCATCAAGCAAGCGCTTGACCTAGCCCAAATTGAACCAACATCATTCTCAGTGATTAAAAGTGACATGACTAAAAGACCTAACGAGGAGCTTAAAAATCGTTACATTTATGGTTACTTGGAAATGGAACCAGGAAAACAAATCCCGGTTATTCACCAAGACAACATTGTTTCTAAAGTTATTACTAAATGCTTACACTGTATCAATTGTGGTTCAAGAGAACACACCAGATACAATTGCAAGCAAGCATCTTGCGCGATTTGCAAAAAGCCTAGCCATGTAGCTAAAGACTGTTACTTTAAGCGGCCAAAGAAAAATGTTACAGATGATCGTCATGAGAACCCCAAACAGAAGCAAAATCAACCACCAGTGATTGAAGTTCCTTCTACCGAGTTCACCATAACTATTGGGCCATCAGTGACATTTTGGCCGGAAACATTGCAGCGTGACCTCTATATCAAGTACAAGTTATCAAACATGACCAGCTTGCTGATTCAATCAAAAATAGAAGCATTCAACACATATATTGCATCCAAGTTCTATTACAAAGAACTACACCAACCTTTGTTACCCAATCAGTTGAATCAAATTGACACATCGATTAAGTTATTGGTCAAGCAAGATACACCTATTTCTTTGGATACACTCAAGACACACAACAACAAAGGCGGTTTCTCAATGATTGATTTAAAGTCTCAACTCCAACACCGAAGAGCCAAAATTTTCCAGGATTTGTTTTTGGATAGTCACACTAAATATAACCAGATATTACGTTTTAAAATCCAATCAACTATCAATAACATCATTCAAAAAACATCACCAACAAAATCACCAAAGGATGAATATATCAAAACTCATTATTGGTGGGTGGTATTACTTGAACTAGCCGATGACATTGAGAATACCAATGATTCAATTTCCTTAGAAGTTATGAATAGCAGCACATTCTCAGATGCTGAAAGGACAGCGTACTGGGATTTCAGAAAAGTTCTTGGTATAAAGAAACGTACAATCAGGTTGAAGCCAATGAAGATTGGAATTGAAGATTTGAAAAATTCAATTGAAAAAGGGATTCCTGAAAAATATCAACAACACATTCCAATTAGAATTAAGGATTTTGACCATACTAAAGGAAGTAAAAAACAACGGGAAAAACAAGATGTGAACAAGATGTCAAAAACACTCATGGATATTACTGGGGTGAATCAGAAACAAGTTGATAACTTTTGGCATAACCTCAAAAAATTCAACCAACATTTCCCGGGGAAATATCAAAATATTCACATCTTTCATTTGGGCATTGAAAATCACAATTACGTAAATAATCATTGTGACTATTGCAGCAAAAAATTAACCAGATATGATGAACCCCAATATGCCCCAAAGGAAATCCAATTTGAAATCATGAAGCACCATCTTATTGAATGTCCATTGGCCCAGAAACTTTGGAAAAAAATTGACTTGAATATCCCATTAACCTGGCAAACAATCATTACCCCTGCCACCAACATGAACGAAACCAGAACGATCGATAGATATCTAGGTTTCCAACGAAAATTATCAAGATTGAAATCCAAAAGGCATTTCAATTGTCATATGGCCGTTGATTCAATGATCTTCTTGCTTGAAAGCAATATCTTTTAAGCGGAGAAGAAAAAAATAGGTGGGGAAAAACAAGAAAATAAAATCAAAAAAAAAAAAAAAAAATAAAACAATTAAAAACCTTAAAAACGCATAAAAACATTTTTTCTCAATAATAGGGTTTTTCACCATTAATGGTTTTCCCTTAACACTTTAATTTTCAAACTACATTAGATAGTTTATGAGATATATAGTTATATAATTAATTAATATATTGAATTTTGTATTTAAAAAAAAAAAAAAACGTAAAAAAAAAAGTTCCATTATAATGAGTATTAATAATACCAAAAGAATTCCAAAGCCTTCCAACTACTCCACTGATCCAACAAATGATCCACCTTCTCAAGAAACCCTGGTTTCTTCTGATATTATCGTTGACTTAGATCATGCAAATCCCAACGCAACCGATCAAAACAATGTAAACAAACACGGAAATGAACCACATTCAGACGAAGAAATCACTGAGGAAGATGACAATACTTTTTTAAGTACTGCTGAAACCTTTGCAACCCCATCTAATACCATAAATGAGGCCTCTAATGCTGATTCTGATGTTGATATTGCCCACCGCCCAGCCCTGGAAATTAATGTTTCTCCAGTTGATTGCGATCGCAATCTTGATAGTGCAGGTGACACTAGCGTCGACATGCATATGTCAAATCAAGCCACCATTGAATCTCAAGGAGATTCACAACCTTCTGTTTCTATTGATTTTGTTACTGAAAACTCTGAAAACCAAAAAAAAATTGAAAACAACAAAACCCAAAAAAACTCTGAAAACCAAAAAACCCCAAAAAAAACTAACCCAGCCCCAGTTGCTGCTTTCAGCAGATCCTACGCCCAAATCGCCTCGGGCTCTAAAGGCGCATCCCAACAGGGGACTCTGATTATGAACACCACCTCCACTTTTCAAAATGTTTTAGCCAAATTCGAAAGAGTTTTTAAATGGGCTAAATATCTCAAATCAATCAAGTTCGAACACCAAGATGTCCTTGAATATGCTATTAAGGAAAAGGGCATGAGGGGATCACTTTTCGGATTTGACACACAAAAAGTGGAAAATGTTGAAGAGAAATATCAAGAATTTGTTAAAATCTACACCATTGAAAAGTTTTTCAAATTTTATACAAATTCCCATTTAATTAATGAATTCTCAAGATTGAAACAATCTAATATTGCAGAGGAGGATTACATTAAATTTATTATGAGCCATCAAGATAAACAAAAAATCATGATGTCATTTATTATCCCACCTGAAGTCTACCGGAAGTATGAACTTGATGATCATTTGAGTTCAATAAAGGATGCCTTCCAAAAATTAATCGATGTTAAATTAACCAACATTGAAACTGATTTGAATGATAATGATGATATCAACTTCATCAAGAAAGCTTTAATTGAAGCTCAAAACTACTTGTTTATTTCAAATGAAACTATTTGTCTCAAATCCTCACTTATCCCAATATTGAAAGGTCAATTACAAACTAAGAATGAAAAGTTACGTAATGCATTTATTGATTTTGTCACTAGCCATTTAAGTGTTGACATTGAACAATCCACTTACAAGCCACGCATCAATATCAATAAGAATGATAAAGAAATCCAATTGATTGAGATAACAGCCTTGGAAACAACCCCTGACTATTTTGTCGATGCTACCATCAAGCAAGCGCTTGACCTAGCCCAAATTGAACCAACATCATTCTCAGTGATTAAAAGTGACATGACTAAAAGACCTAACGAGGAGCTTAAAAATCGTTACATTTATGGTTACTTGGAAATGGAACCAGGAAAACAAATCCCGGTTATTCACCAAGACAACATTGTTTCTAAAGTTATTACTAAATGCTTACACTGTATCAATTGTGGTTCAAGAGAACACACCAGATACAATTGCAAGCAAGCATCTTGCGCGATTTGCAAAAAGCCTAGCCATGTAGCTAAAGACTGTTACTTTAAGCGGCCAAAGAAAAATGTTACAGATGATCGTCATGAGAACCCCAAACAGAAGCAAAATCAACCACCAGTGATTGAAGTTCCTTCTACCGAGTTCACCATGGTTCATGGTTCATCTAGATCCAGACAGTCAAAACCACCACAAAATGAACTGAGCAATTTATGGAAGAATCCATTCCACCAATTGGGATTAATATCCAAAGAAAGAGATGATGATTATGAAAATATTCAAACTACCACACCAGCTATCAACAGAAAGCATCAAATCACCCCTCCTCCGGTTAATCAAGTTAGAAAGGCCTCCAAAAAGAAGGCATCCGTCAAACCAAAGAAAATCCTTCAAAGGGAGAAACCAGCTGAAACCAAGCAAGAGTCAGCAAAACCAGGAATTAAGTTGAATGTGTTTAGATCCCATCCAATTACCCCAAAATCTAATCAAACCTTGTCCAACCCAACTTCTACCCCAGCTTCTACTCCAAAATCTACCCCAAAATCTACCCCAAAATCTACCCCAATCTCTACCCCAATTTTGACCAAAATTAACACCACCAAGCCTTCAGCACCAAAACCATTTGTACCAAAATCTATTAAGTTAGTCATTAAAGACCCACACCCATCAGTGACATCAAAACTGGCACAAACTGGCTCTAAAGAGCCAACCCTGTCTGAATCAAGTGCAGAACCTGATAATGATAATGACGAAGAATATGATGAGGAGTATGAAAATGATGGAGAATACATCTATGATGCAAAAGACGAATATGAGGATTCAGAAGAATATGAGCAGGATGAAATGCTACTGGGTGATGAAATTCCAGTACATGAGAAAACAGAATTAACACCAACCAATGATGATTTGTCAACTCTGGAAGCTGATGCAACCAGAAACAAACAGACAAATCAAAATTCCAATGAATAAACATAATGATTATTAAAATCAATACTCAAAATATACAACGGAGTCGTATCAGCGACCAGTTGGTAATAAGTTTCACCCAAAAATCCAATGTGTCTTTGCTCCAAGAACTAAATCTATCAGAAGACTTTTCGTTTCAGTTCGATAACAAAGTCATATACTATAATTCAACCTGTTCCAGAACAGCAATAATTGTTGATGATTCTATTCCAGTGTTAGGATCCAAATTAGCAGGTATTACTGTCCAACATGAACTCCAAAAACACATCACGGATGTCTTAATTGAATTAGAAAATAACCAAGCACTCTGGATTATAAACTTGTATAATCCAAATCAATACCAAAAGCAAAATCAGATCCATGATCAGCTCAAACTCAGTTTACTTGCCCAACATCAGAATCTTCAAACTAGATTCCCAGGAAAGACAATCAACATCATGTTAGCTGGTGATTTTAATAATTTTATTGATCGTTCGGACTCCCTAAATTATAGAAGCCGTGAAGACTCAGTTGCTGAATCCTTAACTAATCTCATTACTTTGTTGAACTTGAAGGACTCATTCAATTCAATCAAACATAACATCAAGAAAACATTCACTAATAAAGCATCAGAATTAGGGAAAAGCCGGAGATTGGATAGGTTCTATATCACTGGGAGCTTCTTAAAAAACAAAGAAAACAAATGGAATATGACACAAACAAATCATTTTGGGAAAAGATCCACACATGATTCAGTTACAGTGGAGTTGACTTTAACTTCATCCAAGGCTTACTATAATATGAAGAGATATAGATTAACCGATAGAATCATTAATGTTCTCAGGCACCAATCTATAAATGAAGATATCCAAGGAACCGATGAATTAATAATTGATATTAAATGCAAAGCAGAAAAACTCAAACACATGTTGAAAAAAGTGAAAGTGCCTGAACTTGATAAAGTGACGGAATATTATCAACATATTAACCAAGTTTTCCACCAATATCAAGAACAACGCCCAATAAAACAGCTAAAAGATGTAGAAGGGACACTAGTTCAATCTCATGAAGAGATAATGAAAATAGCAACTGAATATTATATGGACTTGTTTGATGGAACCAGAGGAACAAAGGACACAAAAAAATACATAAATATCTTCAGGACGTGATTCCAACCCAAGGAATATCTCCTGAAGAGAAGAGAAAAATGGATTCCTCCATAACAATGGAAGAACTCAAACTGGCAATTGATTCGGCAAATTTGAAGTCCACACCGGGCATAGATGGAATCCCATACAAATTTTATAAGGAATTATTTCCCCAAATCAAACACATCCTTCTTCAAGAATTTAACCACATTCTAACTGAAGGAAATTTACCATTCCACTACCGAACTATACTCTTTAACATCATACCAAAGCCTGGAAAGTCAAAAGAAAACATTGGAAACTATAGGCCGATAGCCCTTATCAACACTAATCTTCGATTATTATCCACAATAATTAATAATAGGTTGTTGAAGCACTTGCCTGATATCATAGGGGAAGATCAAGCTGGTTTTATTCCAGGCCGGTCATCGTTCTCCAACATCACCATTTTCAGAGAAATGTTAGATAGTCTAATTCATCCAAAAGATAAAACGCATATAATACCAAATCCACAAAAGCTGATACTAATTGTGGATTTGGAGAAAGCGTTCGATAGGATATCTCACGAATATATGGAACAACTATTGTCCCATTTAAATTTTGGAAAAAAATTAGCCAAGTTAATCATCAACATCCTCAAGCAGACAACGGGATCCTTATACATCAACAACATGACCGGCCCATTATTCAATTTAAAAAATGGTACCCTCCAAGGTAATCCGTTTTCCCCTTCATTATTTGCATTAGCAGTAGAACCTTTACTACGATCTATCAAACAGAATACCAGAGGCCATAGTTACCAAGGAGATTTGATACCTGAAGCATATAGCAGTCAACATTATCTTGCTTTTGCTGATGATATCACAGTTTTCCTCAAAGATAAAAGAGATTATTCCAAAACAATGAAATGTATTAGACTATTTGAAAAATTCAGTGGCAGCAAACTCAATGAAAAGAAATCCCAACTAATCATACCAACTGATACTTATCCATTTTTGACACCATTCCCATTTGAGATTGCTGATGAAAACTTTCAATTGACATATTTGGGGATAACTATTGGGCCATCAGTGACATTTTGGCCGGAAACATTGCAGCGTGACCTCTATATCAAGTACAAGTTATCAAACATGACCAGCTTGCTGATTCAATCAAAAATAGAAGCATTCAACACATATATTGCATCCAAGTTCTATTACAAAGAACTACACCAACCTTTGTTACCCAATCAGTTGAATCAAATTGACACATCGATTAAGTTATTGGTCAAGCAAGATACACCTATTTCTTTGGATACACTCAAGACACACAACAACAAAGGCGGTTTCTCAATGATTGATTTAAAGTCTCAACTCCAACACCGAAGAGCCAAAATTTTCCAGGATTTGTTTTTGGATAGTCACACTAAATATAACCAGATATTACGTTTTAAAATCCAATCAACTATCAATAACATCATTCAAAAAACATCACCAACAAAATCACCAAAGGATGAATATATCAAAACTCATTATTGGTGGGTGGTATTACTTGAACTAGCCGATGACATTGAGAATACCAATGATTCAATTTCCTTAGAAGTTATGAATAGCAGCACATTCTCAGATGCTGAAAGGACAGCGTACTGGGATTTCAGAAAAGTTCTTGGTATAAAGAAACGTACAATCAGGTTGAAGCCAATGAAGATTGGAATTGAAGATTTGAAAAATTCAATTGAAAAAGGGATTCCTGAAAAATATCAACAACACATTCCAATTAGAATTAAGGATTTTGACCATACTAAAGGAAGTAAAAAACAACGGGAAAAACAAGATGTGGACAAGATGTCAAAAACACTCATGGATATTACTGGGGTGAATCAGAAACAAGTTGATAACTTTTGGCATAACCTCAAAAAATTCAACCAACATTTCCCGGGGAAATATCAAAATATTCACATCTTTCATTTGGGCATTGAAAATCACAATTACGTAAATAATCATTGTGACTATTGCAGCAAAAAATTAACCAGATATGATGAACCCCAATATGCCCCAAAGGAAATCCAATTTGAAATCATGAAGCACCATCTTATTGAATGTCCATTGGCCCAGAAACTTTGGAAAAAAACTGACTTGAATATCCCATTAACCTGGCAAACAATCATTACCCCTGCCACCAACATGAACGAAACCAGAATGATCGATAGATATCTAGGTTTCCAACGAAAATTATCAAGATTGAAATCCAAAAGGCATTTCAATTGTCATATGGCCGTTGATTCAATGATCTTCTTGCTTGAAAGCAATATCTTTTAAGCGGAGAAGAAAAAATAGGTGGGGAAAAACAAGAAAATAAAATCAAAAAAAAAACAACAATTAAAAACCTTAAAAACGCATAAAAACATTTTTTCTCAATAATAGGGTTTTTCACCATTAATGGTTTTCCCTTAACACTTTAATTTTCAAACTACATTAAGTAGTTTATGAGATATATAGTTATATAATTAATTAATATATTGAATTTTGTCTTTAAAAAAAAAAAATCACTAAAAAAAAAACGCAAATCAAAAATTATAATGAGTATTAATAATACCAAAAGAATTCCAAAGCCTTCCAACTACTCCACTGATCCAACAAATGATCCACCTTCTCAAGAAACCCTGGTTTCTTCTGATATTATCGTTGACTTAGATCATGCAAATCCCAACGCAACCGATCAAAACAATGTAAACAAACACGGAAATGAACCACATTCAGACGAAGAAATCACTGAGGAAGATGACAATACTTTTTTAAGTACTGCTGAAACCTTTGCAACCCCATCTAATACCATAAATGAGGCCTCTAATGCTGATTCTGATGTTGATATTGCCCACCGCCCAGCCCCGGAAATTAATGTTTCTCCAGTTGATTGCGATCGCAATCTTGATAGTGCAGGTGACACTAGCGTCGACATGCATATGTCAAATCAAGCCACCATTGAATCTCAAGGAGATTCACAACCTTCTGTTTCTATTGATTTTGTTACTGAAAACTCTGAAAACCAAAAAAAATTGAAAACAACAAAACCCAAAAAAACTCTGAAAACCAAAAAACCCCAAAAAAAACTAACCCAGCCCCAGTTGCTGCTTTCAGCAGATCCTACGCCCAAATCGCCTCGGGCTCTAAAGGCGCATCCCAACAGGGGACTCTGATTATGAACACCACCTCCACTTTTCAAAATGTTTTAGCCAAATTCGAAAGAGTTTTTAAATGGGCTAAATATCTCAAATCAATCAAGTTCGAACACCAAGATGTCCTTGAATATGCTATTAAGGAAAAGGGCATGAGGGGATCACTTTTCGGATTTGACACACAAAAAGTGGAAAATGTTGAAGAGAAATATCAAGAATTTGTCAAAATCTACACCATTGAAAAGTTTTTCAAATTTTATACAAATTCCCATTTAATTAATGAATTCTCAAGATTGAAACAATCTAATATTGCAGAGGAGGATTACATTAAATTTATTATGAGCCATCAAGATAAACAAAAAATCATGATGTCATTTATTATCCCACCTGAGCTCTACCGGAAGTATGAGCTTGATGATCATTTGAGTACAATAAAGGATGCCTTCCAAAAATTAATCGATGTTAAATTAACCAACATTGAAACTGATTTGAATGATAATGATGATATCAACTTCATCAAGAAAGCTTTAATTGAAGCTCAAAACTACTTGTTTATTTCAAATGAAACTATTTGTCTCAAATCCTCACTTATCCCAATATTGAAAGGTCAATTACAAACTAAGAATGAAAAGTTACGTAATGCATTTATTGATTTTGTCACTAGCCATTTAAGTGTTGACATTGAACAATCCACTTACAAGCCACGCATCAATATCAATAAGAATGATAAAGAAATCCAATTGATTGAGATAACAGCCTTGGAAACAACCCCCGACTATTTTGTCGATGCTACCATCAAGCAAGCGCTTGACCTAGCCCAAATTGAACCAACATCATTCTCAGTGATTAAAAGTGACATGACTAAAAGACCTAACGAGGAGCTTAAAAATCGTTACATTTATGGTTACTTGGAAATGGAACCAGGAAAACAAATCCCGGTTATTCACCAAGACAACATTGTTTCTAAAGTTATTACTAAATGCTTACACTGTATCAATTGTGGTTCAAGAGAACACACCAGATACAATTGCAAGCAAGCATCTTGCGCGATTTGCAAAAAGCCTAGCCATGTAGCTAAAGACTGTTACTTTAAGCGGCCAAAGAAAAATGTTACAGATGATCGTCATGAGAACCCCAAACAGAAGCAAAATCAACCACCAGTGATTGAAGTTCCTTCTACCGAGTTCACCATGGTTCATGGTTCATCTAGATCCAGACAGTCAAAACCACCACAAAATGAACTGAGCAATTTATGGAAGAATCCATTCCACCAATTGGGATTAATATCCAAAGAAAGAGATGATGATTATGAAAATATTCAAACTACCACACCAGCTATCAACAGAAAGCATCAAATCACCCCTCCTCCGGTTAATCAAGTTAGAAAGGCCTCCAAAAAGAAGGCATCCGTCAAACCAAAGAAAATCCTTCAAAGGGAGAAACCAGCTGAAACCAAGCAAGAGTCAGCCAAACCAGGAATTAAGTTGAATGTGTTTAGATCCCATCCAATTACCCCAAAATCTAATCAAACCTTGTCCAACCCAACTTCTACCCCAGCTTCTACTCCAAAATCTACCCCAAAATCTACCCCAATCTCTACCCCAATTTTGACCAAAATTAACACCACCAAGCCTTCAGCACCAAAACCATTTGTACCAAAATCTATTAAGTTAGTCATTAAAGACCCACACCCATCAGTGACATCAAAACTGGCACAAACTGGCTCTAAAGAGCCAACCCTGTCTGAATCAAGTGCAGAACCTGATAATGATAATGACGAAGAATATGATGAGGAGTATGAAAATGATGGAGAATACATCTATGATGCAAAAGACGAATATGAGGATTCAGAAGAATATGAGCAGGATGAAATGCTACTGGGTGATGAAATTCCAGTACATGAGAAAACAGAATTAACACCAACCAATGATGATTTGTCAACTCTGGAAGCTGATGCAACCAGAAACAAACAGACAAATCAAAATTCCAATGAATAAACATAATGATTATTAAAATCAATACTCAAAATATACAACGGAGTCGTATCAGCGACCAGTTGGTAATAAGTTTCACCCAAAAATCCAATGTGTCTTTGCTCCAAGAACTAAATCTATCAGAAGACTTTTCGTTTCAGTTCGATAACAAAGTCATATACTATAATTCAACCTGTTCCAGAACAGCAATAATTGTTGATGATTCTATTCCAGTGTTAGGATCCAAATTAGCAGGTATTACTGTCCAACATGAACTCCAAAAACACATCACGGATGTCTTAATTGAATTAGAAAATAACCAAGCACTCTGGATTATAAACTTGTATAATCCAAATCAATACCAAAAGCAAAATCAGATCCATGATCAGCTCAAACTCAGTTTACTTGCCCAACATCAGAATCTTCAAACTAGATTCCCAGGAAAGACAATCAACATCATGTTAGCTGGTGATTTTAATAATTTTATTGATCGTTCGGACTCCCTAAATTATAGAAGCCGTGAAGACTCAGTTGCTGAATCCTTAACTAATCTCATTACTTTGTTGAACTTGAAGGACTCATTCAATTCAATCAAACATAACATCAAGAAAACATTCACTAATAAAGCATCAGAATTAGGGAAAAGCCGGAGATTGGATAGGTTCTATATCACTGGGAGCTTCTTAAAAAACAAAGAAAACAAATGGAATATGACACAAACAAATCATTTTGGGAAAAGATCCACACATGATTCAGTTACAGTGGAGTTGACTTTAACTTCATCCAAGGCTTACTATAATATGAAGAGATATAGATTGACCGACAGAATCATTAATGTTCTCAGGCACCAATCTATAAATGAAGATATCCAAGGAACCGATGAATTAATAATTGATATTAAATGCAAAGCAGAAAAACTCAAACACATGTTGAAAAAAGTGAAAGTGCCTGAACTTGATAAAATGACGGAATATTATCAACATATTAACCAAGTTTTCCACCAATATCAAGAACAACGCCCAATAAAACAGCTAAAAGATGTACAAGGGACACTAGTTCA
Organism: Saccharomycopsis crataegensis; assembly: GCF_037102585.1. Classification (NCBI taxonomy): domain Eukaryota; kingdom Fungi; phylum Ascomycota; class Saccharomycetes; order Ascoideales; family Saccharomycopsidaceae; genus Saccharomycopsis; species Saccharomycopsis crataegensis. The sequence goes on from NW_027043819.1 coordinate 1,092,531, forward strand.
ATCTCATGAAGAGATAATGAAAATAGCAACTGAATATTATATGGACTTGTTTGATGGAACCAGAGGAACAAAGGACACAAAAAAAATACATAAATATCTTCAGGACGTGATTCCAACCCAAGGAATATCTCCTGAAGAGAAGAGAAAAATGGATTCCTCCATAACAATGGAAGAACTCAAACTGGCAATTGATTCGGCAAATTTGAAGTCCACACCGGGCATAGATGGAATCCCATACAAATTTTATAAGGAATTATTTCCCCAAATCAAACACATCCTTCTTCAAGAATTTAACCACATTCTAACTGAAGGAAATTTACCATTCCACTACCGAACTATACTCTTTAACATCATACCAAAGCCTGGAAAGTCAAAAGAAAACATTGGAAACTATAGGCCGATAGCCCTTATCAACACTAATCTTCGATTATTATCCACAATAATTAATAATAGGTTGTTGAAGCACTTGCCTGATATCATAGGGGAAGATCAAGCTGGTTTTATTCCAGGCCGGTCATCGTTCTCCAACATCACCATTTTCAGAGAAATGTTAGATAGTCTAATTCATCCAAAAGATAAAACGCATATAATACCAAATCCACAAAAGCTGATACTAATTGTGGATTTGGAGAAAGCGTTCGATAGGATATCTCACGAATATATGGAACAACTATTGTCCCATTTAAATTTTGGAAAAAAATTAGCCAAGTTAATCATCAACATCCTCAAGCAGACAACGGGATCCTTATACATCAACAACATGACCGGCCCATTATTCAATTTAAAAAATGGTACCCTCCAAGGTAATCCGTTTTCCCCTTCATTATTTGCATTAGCAGTAGAACCTTTACTACGATCTATCAAACAGAATACCAGAGGCCATAGTTACCAAGGAGATTTGATACCTGAAGCATATAGCAGTCAACATTATCTTGCTTTTGCTGATGATATCACAGTTTTCCTCAAAGATAAAAGAGATTATTCCAAAACAATGAAATGTATTAGACTATTTGAAAAATTCAGTGGCAGCAAACTCAATGAAAAGAAATCCCAACTAATCATACCAACTGATACTTATCCATTTTTGACACCATTCCCATTTGAGATTGCTGATGAAAACTTTCAATTGACATATTTGGGGATAACTATTGGGCCATCAGTGACATTTTGGCCGGAAACATTGCAGCGTGACCTCTATATCAAGTACAAGTTATCAAACATGACCAGCTTGCTGATTCAATCAAAAATAGAAGCATTCAACACATATATTGCATCCAAGTTCTATTACAAAAGAACTACACCAACCTTTGTTACCCAATCAGTTGAATCAAATTGACACATCGATTAAGTTATTGGTCAAGCAAGATACACCTATTTCTTTGGATACACTCAAGACACACAACAACAAAGGCGGTTTCTCAATGATTGATTTAAAGTCTCAACTCCAACACCGAAGAGCCAAAATTTTCCAGGATTTGTTTTTGGATAGTCACACTAAATATAACCAGATATTACGTTTTAAAATCCAATCAACTATCAATAACATCATTCAAAAAACATCACCAACAAAATCACCAAAGGATGAATATATCAAAACTCATTATTGGTGGGTGGTATTACTTGAACTAGCCGATGACATTGAGAATACCAATGATTCAATTTCCTTAGAAGTTATGAATAGCAGCACATTCTCAGATGCTGAAAGGACAGCGTACTGGGATTTCAGAAAAGTTCTTGGTATAAAGAAACGTACAATCAGGTTGAAGCCAATGAAGATTGGAATTGAAGATTTGAAAAATTCAATTGAAAAAGGGATTCCTGAAAAATATCAACAACACATTCCAATTAGAATTAAGGATTTTGACCATACTAAAGGAAGTAAAAAACAACGGGAAAAACAAGATGTGAACAAGATGTCAAAAACACTCATGGATATTACTGGGGTGAATCAGAAACAAGTTGATAACTTTTGGCATAACCTCAAAAAATTCAACCAACATTTCCCGGGGAAATATCAAAATATTCACATCTTTCATTTGGGCATTGAAAATCACAATTACGTAAATAATCATTGTGACTATTGCAGCAAAAAATTAACCAGATATGATGAACCCCAATATGCCCCAAAGGAAATCCAATTTGAAATCATGAAGCACCATCTTATTGAATGTCCATTGGCCCAGAAACTTTGGAAAAAAATTGACTTGAATATCCCATTAACCTGGCAAACAATCATTACCCCTGCCACCAACATGAACGAAACCAGAACGATCGATAGATATCTAGGTTTCCAACGAAAATTATCAAGATTGAAATCCAAAAGGCATTTCAATTGTCATATGGCCGTTGATTCAATGATCTTCTTGCTTGAAAGCAATATCTTTTAAGCGGAGAAGAAAAAAATAGGTGGGGAAAAACAAGAAAATAAAATCAAAAAAAAAAAAAAAAAATAAAACAATTAAAAACCTTAAAAACGCATAAAAACATTTTTTCTCAATAATAGGGTTTTTCACCATTAATGGTTTTCCCTTAACACTTTAATTTTCAAACTACATTAGATAGTTTATGAGATATATAGTTATATAATTAATTAATATATTGAATTTTGTATTTAAAAAAAAAAAAAAAGAGCTAGGTTCCACCAACACTCCAGACCGCGCCCAATCAAAGCCCTTAAAGCTTCAGATGGCGCTTTATTGACATCACAGCAAGACATGCTTCTAGAAGTAACCAATTACTATCAAAAACTCTACGATGGATCTCGTGGTTCAAAGAGCTCGGAAAATATAGAAAGGTTCATAAACGCCTCCTTGGGAGATCAGTTACCACTAACCAACACTGAATCCAACAACTTGAACAAACCAATCACCATGACAGAATTGGAATATGCCGTTACTGAATCCAATACTCAATCCGCCCCCGGGGTAGATGGTATACCATACGGCGTTTATAAGTCTCTCTTTCCTCAGATAAAACACATACTTATAAAAGAATTTAACCAAATTCTTTCTTCAGGGGAAATTCCATTCAACTATCGAACCATAAAATTCACTCTCATACCAAAACCAAACAAAGATGTTCAAAAAGTGGAGAATTACAGGCCCATAGCATTAATCAACACAAATTTGAAACTCTTTTCCAGCATCATCAACACCCGTTTGCTCCCGTTCTTGCAAAAAATTATCGGCCCAAATCAAGTTGGTTTCATACCTGAAAGATCCTCCTTCTCTAATATAACAATTTTCGGTGACTTGCTTTCCAGTTTAATATCCCCACAAGACAAGCCACATGTCAATCATTCTACTAACCACCGAATCATGCTTGCTGACTTTGAAAAGGCTTTTGACCAGATTTCCCATCTATACCTTAAAATATTACTTCGAAAACTCAATTTTGGCAAAATGACGGAAACTATTCACGCTATCCTTACCAAAGCCCTCGGAACCATTTGCCTAAATAACATTACAGGCCCTTCTTTCCCATTAAGAAACGGAACCCTTCAGGGCAACCCACTTTCACCAACAATTTTCGCGTTAGCCCTTGAACCTTTTCTAAGAGCCATCCAAAGATTAAATAAAGGATTCAGTTACAACCATAAGATCCAACCAAACATCATCCCCAGAGTCAAATACCTTGCCTATGCAGATGATGTTACCTTATTTTTGAGAGATCATAATGACTTCAAAAACACTATGAAGATAATTCAGGCGTTCGAACAAGTCAGTGGTTCTAAATTAAACAAAAGCAAATCCAGATTAATTGTTCCATGCGATCAAATACCATTCCAGTCCGACTTCCAAATAGATATTGCTGACAATAATTATGAAATCCAATATCTAGGCGTTAAAATTGGGAACTCGTGTCAAACCTGGCCTAATACTCTCCAAAAAGACATCAGCACCAAATATTACATGACCAACATGAATTCACTACCAATATCAAGTCAAATAGTCGGATATAACACATATATCTTGTCTAAACTATATTACCACGAGATTCATGCACCTATGCTTCCAGACCAAATAGATTTGCTAGAACAATCCATCAAAAACCAGGTGAACAAAAAACTGAAAATCTCCATGGACACTTTAAAAACAAGCCCATTGAAAGGAGGATATGGCATGGTGGATATCAAAAGCCAATTGAGCTACCGCAAGGCAAAAATCTTTCAACAACTCTTTCTCCAATCTTTAAACCCATATTGCCAGTTACTCCGATTCAAGCTCCAACTAGCAATAAACATGATCATCAAACAAAATCTATCCGAGGAAGAGCAGTCGATACAAGGATATATAAAAACCCAATACTGGTGGCGGTTAATATTGGGTGACCAGATCAATATCAAGAATAAGAGAGACAGCAGGTCCATACTCAACCAGGTTATAAATCTTCCAATGTTCACCACAGCGGAAAAATGTGCTTTTGTGGCTTGGTATAAATTATTGTCCAAACCAATATCTCAACAACAAACATTGAACCCAATGAATATCAAACACTCAGACCTTGCCAAGTCCATTCAAGACGGTATACCAACTATCTATCAAATGGAGATCCCAAAACTGGTCATGGAGTTTGAACACAAACAGGGAAGCAAGAAAAAAAGAGCCAGAATTGATAAACATAAATTATCCACCACTTTAACCAAGATCCAAGAAGTCACCCAAACGAAACAAAACTCTTTCTGGAAGAGACTCCACAAATACCAACATAATAGCCCTGGTTACTTTGAAAACATACACATATTCCACTTAGGTGCTGAACAATTTTTTTACCAACATAGAAAATGTCACTATTGCGGGCTCGAAACCGTCTCTCAAGACCAACAACATGAATCACCAGAACTCCAAGTCAAGATCAAAATGACCCATTTCCTAATTCAATGCCCATTATCAACCGAGTTATGGTCAAGATTGAAAATCCCAATTCCATTAACATGGAATAACTTAATCGCTCCCAATCATTCAGAATCAACAATCAAAAAGATCGACCGCTATCTATGCTATCAACGCAAACTCTCACGCCTAAGATATCATAACCAAATTGATTGGAACACATCAATTAACATCTTGATTTATATCATTACTACTGGGAGCTGAATAGTCGATCAAAACAAAAAAAGAAAAAAAAAAAATTAACAAAAACAATAACAAAAAAAACATTTTATTTAAATACTAATAATTATCACTAAAGGGTTTTTCACCATATGATATGGTTTTCCCTAACATATATAATGAGCATTAGCTTATAAGATTTTACATAGATATATATAATTATATATTTATTAATAAATCGAACTTTGAAGGAAAAAAAAAAAGGTATAAAAACGCATAAAAACATTTTTTCACAATAATAGGGTTTTTCACCATTAATGGTTTTCCCTTAACACTTTAATTTTCAAACTACATTAGGTAGTTTATGAGATATATAGTTATATAATTAATTAATATATTGAATTTTGTCTTTAAAAAAAAAAAATGATTTTTGCATCAAAGCGCATAAATTCGCATTACTGTATTCACAGTAATTGTTAAAAATAATGTTTAGTAGGTAGCGTATTCTTACATAAAAAAATTGGTAGTTTATGGGGAATATATTAAGAAAGTTGAATCCAGATCTTGAGCCTTTTATATAACAGATAGAATACAAGTAGCGCGTTTAGACACTGTAGTAGAATGACCCACTTACTCATCCAATACCCTTTATCAGTACATTTGTGGTTACTGCTATCATGTAAAAAGAAATATCAAGACTCACAACCAAATTCCTGTTTATATATTATTAAACGTTTACATTTACCTTATACTTATTATTATCATTACATTAATATCTATCAGGGTTCGGAAAAAGTCCCTAAAAATTTGCCTCTTTGAAAAAGGCACATTTAGGCACTTTTTTTATAGTGTAAAAGTATAAAAAAGTGCCCAGTCACGTGCTCCTACATATAAGCTCATGGCGAAAGATTTCTAGTAATTACTACATTTATAGCTGAGGGATTGTAGCAAAAGTATATTGTATCTATAGGTTAATTCAAATCACTCGTTTCCATTATCGAACCAATGGAAGATACATCCATTAAATTACCTGAGTATTATTCATGAAAAAGATTGATAAGAATGTCACGCGTCATTTATAGTAAAATCTTTGTAAGAATGTTACGCGTACTTTTGTAGACATCGCCCATAACACAGAGAGAGCCAATAAAAAGAGAATAAGACATGTATCATGTATCATGTGATAGTATACTACACGTGATTGGCACTTTTTCACAAACCAACGGGCACCTGCTAAGAAAAAATGGTACATTCTGGCACTTTTTCCGAATCCTGCATATTGAATATACAGTGGTCTTTCTAGACTCAGCAATTTTTCTATTTTTGTTAGTTTTTTATTATTATTATTCATTTTGTGACAAATTACATATTTATAAATAAATTCAAAAAAAAAAAGCAATTAAACTCACCATTATAAACAATAATTTATAGTTGGAAGAATAATCTGGGGCCTAAAGCGTAAATGCCAACAATAATACACAACAAACACTGAAAGTAAACAAACCAACAAAAAACGATAGAAAAATTTTCAATGAAAAACAAAAATAGTCGGTGTTCCCGCACCCAGAATAAATTCTCTCAGAGGGGGTCCCACACTCCTTTTTGTTATTAGGGATTCTATCACTCTATATTGGCACGGCAACGGCACGTGTATTGTATCGGTCAAGGTGACCGCGTTAGCTTACTTGGTGCAGACCAAGGTTGAGAGGGGTTCTTCTAGATTCGGCAGTAGATTACTCTATTCCTCGTTGTTCCTTGTCCCCCCTCTCTCCCTTGAAGTCTACGTGTATTAGGGAGGTGTTCTTGTACTTACTATACTATCTAGTCCGGGTTAACGTCTCCGGAGTCCGCTCCGGAGACTCCGGCTATGACGATCACACTGCTATGTAGTGCACTACCTTATCCCTAACATGTATCCATTACCATACCGGAGTTCCGGACCTCATATCCGGTCAGACCACCATGACGTCGCCTAGCGTATTTGTTGGGATCGACCGCTATCTATGGTCGTTCCGAATTGTTGTGCTTCTCCAGAAGCACCAGCAGAAGTATTGGACTGATTATCCATTACAAGAAACAAGGGTTGAGGTCGGTAAGTAGTTGTATAATGAGATATTAACTAAGATCGTTAAATCAATAATTGTTTTCAGTTTCTTCTACAGAGTAAATTAAACTACAGGATCACACGATCCTTAAATTATAAACTTCCTTCCGGGATAAGTGGAAGCTCCTGGAATATTCCTGTAAGGGAATATTCACATAAAGGAGTGTCCTATCAGAGTCAGAGCTGTGACGTCGATCACAGCAGGATATAGTTAGTAGTTCCAGAGTCACATCACGTCATTCGTCAATAAGTGAGTAACCAAACCTTAACCATCCGTCGATGATTAAGTGAACTAACCAACCACAGGTATGGCGGTCCCAACAGTACAGTGATTTCATTTTTCATTCGTACTAAAAACCGGAAATGTTCATACCAGTGGCGAAAAAAAGTTCATACCGACCCCCGGTATTTTTCATACCACCGCAGCGGGAGTTATTCATACCATCTAAGAAAAATAATTCGTACCATTGCACTTTAATTATTCATACCAACAGGAAATAAATTTCATACTAATGCATAAAATTCTTATGCTTTCATTAATATTTTATCTTTGATATTATTATAATTATTTATATCCATTGAATTGCAACAATCATTTATTATTTCAAAGGCTCATAACCAAATTTTGGAACGGTTTTATCCTTCCTTTAAATTTTAAATTTTCATCATATTTTTTTTTCTGAGCTTTGTTGTGTGTTTATGTAATTTTTTTTATAGTTTCTATTTTTTTTTTGGTCTGTTTTCTTTATGTTGTTTTCTTTATGTTGTTTTCTAATTTTTTTTTTCTTCTTTGGTATTTGTTTTCAAAAGAGCTGCTGTTGTAAACAGAGATCAATATGTCTAGAAGCATGTCTGCAGAATCCCTTATAACTATCAAGGGAAATATTTTCTGTGGCTTCTTTCACCCTTGGAGTTAATTGCTCCTTCTTGCTCAAGGTTGATCTTTTGACTTTACTCTTACATACTGATCAGAATTCTTCTATAGCATTCAACCCTGGAGAATAAGGAGGCAAAAACACAAGTTCCAACCCACTCAGTGCCACTAGCAACTGAAGATCACGTCGTTTATGAATGGCAGCATTATCAAGGATCAAATATTTCATACCTTTAAGCTCATCGTTATTTTCTATTTTCTATTTGCTGAATCACTGACTTTACAAAACTGTAGAAGTGATTTGCTGTAGTACCTCTACTCACTTTGTCAATGGTCGTTTCTGAATCAAGCTTTCTCTTCTTATTGGGTGTAGCCACTGGAGCTCTGACCTTTAATTCAATACAACCTTTGGCAGAAATTGCCCTTATGAACGAAATATTAAGCCCTCTGGTTACTGGAACAGTGAGAACTGCTTTTTCACCTACAGCAGACCATCCATACTCACGCCGCATACTGATGTTGAAACCTGCTTCGTCAATGAAAATACAGTTTTGACCAAAGTCGAGCTTGTCTTTATACTCCTCTGCCCACTCGAGTCGCTGTTTCTTCAATTCCTCCAGACTTCTTCTCAACGCCCATTTAGAAATACGTTTGAGACTAAACTTACAGACCTTGGTGACGAAGTTATAGATTGTTGTAGCCTTGGCTCTTACATTGGTGAATGCTTTCTTGAGTGTTTCCAACATAAAATCGAGAGTTACTGTAGCATCCTCCTTTATCAATTTTTGAAGGAATTCCTTATGCTCATCAGTGAGAAGGGGCTTACGACCTCTTTTCTTTGTTGGCTTCGGGATACCATTCAATTCATTAACAAGTATTTTGTTCCAATTTCTTTTCCATGTGTGGGCAGTTTGCAAAGGTATATCTTCTAAATTTGCAGCCTTGTAAGCTGATACGCCTTCTTCCATGACCAATTGCCAAAATCTTTGTTTGACAGATTGGTTATAATACCGATACGAACCTCTATATCTTCGTTCTTTCACTTCTGTTTCCATCTCAGCATCCTCTTCTTCTTCTTCTTCGAAAATAGGATCAATTTCCATAATACCTGGTTTTTCAAAATGCTTATAATCACTGTAACTAAAGCAAGCTTCAACTGGTGCTATTTCAGACTCCAAAGTCATTTCTCTAGGTTGAGTATAGAATCTATTACCTAGGCCATCAACATACCCATCAGTTAGCAACTTGGCTTTCAAGTCCATACTTAGTTTTGATAGTAAAATCTTATGCTTTTTTTTGTAAATAATCTGGTGATCACATAAAGACCGAATTGGAGAACAGAAGTGGGAATGTATCATCTTATATGGAGAACTGCTCCTACCATACATCCGTTCCCATTTCTTGAAAACCGTAATCACGTGCTATTATTAATAATATTATAGATATCCGGTTTTGTAGAAAGTAGCACATAATTATGGAAAAAATGAGTATTTTTTGATTAAACTGAGTAACTTAGAGGCTTATAGAACCATTCATATGAAAAGAAAAAAAATTGATATGAAATTTATTTCCTGTTGGTATAAATAAATAAAGTGCAATGGTATGAATTATTTTTCTTGGATGGTATGAATAAATCCCGCTGCGGTGGTACAAAAAATACCGGGGGTCGGTATGAACTTTTTTTCGCCACTGGTATGAACATTTCCGGTTTTTAGTACGAATAAAAAATGAAATCACTGTATTGCCTAAGTCCTGACAAATTTTGTTGTTCTATCTGAATCATGCAGGAACCTAATTATTTAGCAAAACTTTTTATCTTTCTCACTTCTCATTACTTATTACTGCGTCTAAACACGTTACTGTTATTCAGAATATATATATAGGGTTAAACATCCCAAATTAATTATCGTCATGGGAATAAAATACTAGCGGAGTTAAATAAGAATATATTATTATATCTCTATAAATTACAACTACAAAAAAAAAAATAGATAATAAAACTGGCGACAATGAGAGTTATCAATAAGTTAGTGTTAGCTAGCGCCACTACTAACGCTTCCACGCTATATTTGAGTAACAAGCAATTTGAAACTGGCAATAACATTGTTAGCGCCTATGGTCTAACAGTAAACAGAGCTGTACTTACTTATAATACTTATAATAGTACCAATATGACAAAGAGGTCGGGTGTGTCTGTCGCTCAGGAATTTAACCTGGATCTGGCATCATTGGTTGTCACGAGTGCAGCTGGCTTATGGACGTATGCGGGATATGTCGGCTGTACGGCATGTATTGTACCACCGTTTGCAGGTATACCTGCTTGTGCTATTTGTGCTGGTGCACTCATAGGTGCGGCTCTAGTGCTAATTGCGGATAATAACGCAATTAACAGCCAGGCCACAGGTACGTACAAGGTGAACTTTCAAGCGTCCACAACCTATCCAGTGAAACGAGAACTAGGCGGTAACATATTTAATGCGGATCCACTGACGATTGAAAAGGGGGATTTGGTAGGTTATACTTTGACTGTTAATGGTAAACGTCATAATTATGTGTATATTCAGGATGGTAATGCACCAAGGACCGCCAATGAAATGCATAGCTTGGCACAGAGCAAGCGGGGTCAGCTGAGCTATAAACGTGATGAGTATGAGATATCATGGATATCATGGTCATATGATAACAATAATGAAGAATTATCGCGCAACTGGTTCAATCAGTTAATGAGTGCAGATAGTCAGGATTGGTTCGGTGACCACGTAGCGGCAGTCATGGCAATGGGCCCTACAACAAAGTATTGTATCAGTGCGGTGTACCCAGGTCAAGGCAATGCATTCCACGGTGAGATATACACTAACAATTACGGAGGTATTGACCTGTTTTGCAATGCCGATAGCGACAACTTTGATTCAGGCGCAACGTGCACTGGGTGGCTAGATGAATCATCAGGGGCACTGTGGGGCTGTGTAGTGTGACTGGCAATAGTTGTTATATTATGGGATCATGGGGGTATCTGTTTCTTAGCATTATTTTATTTAGGAGGGGATTTATTATTATTTTATATTAACCTTAAGATGAGGGAGGAGATTATTATTTATTATTGTTTGTTTTTTCGTATTTTGATTAGATTATTTTGTATTATTATTATTATTATATACTATAGAATAATTGTAATTATAGTGAAAGAAGAGAGAGTACAAATGGAGGGGTATGTTTACCACTTTACACCCGGAGGGTGTATACACCCCGAAAAGGGGTGATGGAGGAGAAGGAGGAAAGAGATGTTATCTAGATATAGATATTGATATTGTTTTTGATATTGATATGGATATATATAATATATAAAATATAATATATAAAATATATATATTTATTTATATAATATAATAGATAGATAGAGATATAACTATATAGTAATGCTATATAGACTGATTAAGAGGAGTGTTGTATCGTATACACAATGTTTATATAAACAAATATATTGAGTCCTGGTTACCATAGGTGTGGTACCTTATCAAGTATCGCCTTATCTCTCATTCCCTTATCTATTACTTCTTATCTATTACTTCTTATCTATTACTTCTTATCTATTACTTCTTATCTTTACTCTCTCACCTTTGTTAATGGCGTTCACCACTCCATTCTTATATTTAACTATTTTATTATTTGAGGATTCAACACTCCTTATTATTTGAGGATTCAACACTCCTTATTATTTAGCCTTTATTTGAGATTAGAAATAAAATGATCTTTGTGATCTCCTATTTTGAATATTCTTGGTTGGGACCAATCACCGACAAGATTGCAAACGTTATAATAGTTGTGTTAAGTGTGTTTAGTGTGTTTAGTGTGTGTTTAGCAAGGATAGCGTTAGTAAGCTGAGCAAAGCTCGAAACGCAACAAAATCCAATCAGACGAAGAAAAATATATATATTCTTCTTCCCCTTTTATTACTATTTTTAAAAAGAATTGTCGGGACAGGACTGTGTTAGCAGTCAGGCCGTCTTGTAGTGATCCTTCAGGAACACTAGCGGAGGGGTTAGTGGAGGAGTTAGCAGACATTACGTTAAGATAGATATTGTGTGGGTTCTAAGTTATATATTCTTGTCTCTTCTCTACATTCTAACTATATGCTTTTCTAGGATAACTGTATCCTTAAATAGATCAGCTTTCTCATAGGCCACCAGTCTACTATCGTACATAGCACGATTATAGTCACCCTACTTTCATCTTATTTTGTTGTCCTTATTTTTATCGTTGACAATTCTTAACCCCTTTATTATGTTAACTCATAACAATCAATTAATTATTCACCCATTTTATTTATATTAAATAATCATATACCGTACTGTGTTTATACCTGCAGAAGTCAGTGTCATAGCAAGTTGTTATATCCCGAACCATTCGTCGAGTTGTGAGTTCATCAAATAGCTAGAAATAGCTACAGACTAATTACTGTGATAGCTATTTGACTTTCGTTCTACTATAATTAACGCGAGATCAGCGAAGATAAGTATTATTATAGTATAAGGAATAACCTTCATCCTTATTGGTATTATTCGCTTTTCCACGTGATTACCGAAACAAAACCAGGATAGGTTATTGCATATGCTCTTACATAGCAATGATCAGTACCACCAGAGTGGTATGTCCTGACACAATAGTCAATAAACAACTGTTCTGGCTTGAAAGAATAATCAAAGTGTAATAGTACACTATATAATATATAGTGTACTATTAGATATTATCTATAAACCGACATTTAGTTCTCCGTCTATCCCAATCATGAATTCTGAAACTATTCCAACCTCCAACAACGCCTCCAGTGACCATACTGTAACTGAACCAGCTCAACATATTTATTAAATCAAAATTTGATTGGAAAAAAAAAATAGGCAGATAGGGAAGGGTTAAATACAAAGGAAATAATAATATGTAGTTGACTATAACAATGATAATAAGGTTTGCTGATATATGTAAAATATCTATTGAGTCTCTATATGAATCAGATTTAGAGAGGAATATTTTACGCCTGATATGGATATTTTGCCACTAACCTAGTGCAGATTGTTTTCATGCACTGTCAATAGTGCTATTTTAATACAAAGCAATAAACAAATATTCCCCTGAACCCATGTATCGAGAAGCTTCCACTATTCACCAGAACTAATGGGACTGTCACTCAAGGATTTCGTTTTTTGAATTCAACGTTGACTTTTAGAAATCAAATAAAACCAATTAATCAAAATTTCTAATAATACATTTCGACCAAACCGGACCAATCACTAAACTAACTCTTAATATAGTCTGATAATAACTTACTTGCTACATTTGATTGTGTAATCTTTTCAAGTGTTTAAAGACTATTTATGTTTCCACCTTTTATCACCCTTCAGTATCATGCTGACTGTCATTAACATGGACCAAAGTAACATACTGAAATCGACTCTGGCATATGATCTTGTATATTTGGGTTAGAATTGTGGATATTCTAGGTTTACGCATATTTGTTGCTCTTTCCAGATGTTATATTTACTCTGCGCTGTAGGTTATAGGATTACCAGATCCTTGAAGATTGGAAACTGTTCAAAATCTCTAGTTATTTATTTTGACTTATTTTAAATGTAAAGACCATAATTTTTTTTTATAGTGTGGCCAACACCATGGGACTATTTGCATTTTGTTTTATTCTTTCTTTCTTTAATTTATGTATGAACCTTCCTGGATCATATCTCCTTTATCATCATTCATATTTTCAAAAATGTGTACATCAGCAAAAGAAAGAGCGGCAACTAAAAAATAAATATCCCAGCTTCACAATACTGTTGTTATAGATCATTGGATAAAAAATATTTTAATTTATGTCAAAATAAAAACTTTACATACCAAAAGAACGGGTCTATGTGCTTCCAACTTCAAAAAATAAACGACCTCGGTGAGGATCGAACTCACGATCTTGCGATTAACAGTCGCACGCCTTAACCAGCTTGGCCACGAAGTCTTATTGTTGTAGTATTACACTCTGCTTCTTGTGGAGTCGCTTAAAAAGCTACTCAAAAATTCAATTGAAAAAGGGATTCCTGAAAAATATCAACAACACATTCCAATTAGAATTAAGGATTTTGACCATACTAAAGGAAGTAAAAAACAACGGGAAAAACAAGATGTGGACAAGATGTCAAAAACACTCATGGATATTACTGGGGTGAATCAGAAACAAGTTGATAACTTTTGGCATAACCTCAAAAAATTCAACCAACATTTCCCGGGGAAATATCAAAATATTCACATCTTTCATTTGGGCATTGAAAATCACAATTACGTAAATAATCATTGTGACTATTGCAGCAAAAAATTAACCAGATATGATGAACCCCAATATGCCCCAAAGGAAATCCAATTTGAAATCATGAAGCACCATCTTATTGAATGTCCATTGGCCCAGAAACTTTGGAAAAAAACTGACTTGAATATCCCATTAACCTGGCAAACAATCATTACCCCTGCCACCAACATGAACGAAACCAGAATGATCGATAGATATCTAGGTTTCCAACGAAAATTATCAAGATTGAAATCCAAAAGGCATTTCAATTGTCATATGGCCGTTGATTCAATGATCTTCTTGCTTGAAAGCAATATCTTTTAAGCGGAGAAGAAAAAATAGGTGGGGAAAAACAAGAAAATAAAATCAAAAAAAAAAAATAAAATCAAAAAAAAAACAACAATTAAAAACCTTAAAAACGCATAAAAACATTTTTTCTCAATAATAGGGTTTTTCACCATTAATGGTTTTCCCTTAACACTTTAATTTTCAAACTACATTAAGTAGTTTATGAGATATATAGTTATATAATTAATTAATATATTGAATTTTGTCTTTAAAAAAAACAAAAGGTTGAAGCCAATGAAGATTGGAATTGAAGATTTGAAAAATTCAATTGAAAAAGGGATTCCTGAAAAATATCAACAACACATTCCAATTAGAATTAAGGATTTTGACCATACTAAAGGAAGTAAAAAACAACGGGAAAAACAAGATGTGAACAAGATGTCAAAAACACTCATGGATATTACTGGGGTGAATCAGAAACAAGTTGATAACTTTTGGCATAACCTCAAAAAATTCAACCAACATTTCCCGGGGAAATATCAAAATATTCACATCTTTCATTTGGGCATTGAAAATCACAATTACGTAAATAATCATTGTGACTATTGCAGCAAAAAATTAACCAGATATGATGAACCCCAATATGCCCCAAAGGAAATCCAATTTGAAATCATGAAGCACCATCTTATTGAATGTCCATTGGCCCAGAAACTTTGGAAAAAAATTGACTTGAATATCCCATTAACCTGGCAAACAATCATTACCCCTGCCACCAACATGAACGAAACCAGAACGATCGATAGATATCTAGGTTTCCAACGAAAATTATCAAGATTGAAATCCAAAAGGCATTTCAATTGTCATATGGCCGTTGATTCAATGATCTTCTTGCTTGAAAGCAATATCTTTTAAGCGGAGAAGAAAAAAATAGGTGGGGAAAAACAAGAAAATAAAATCAAAAAAAAAAAAAAAAAATAAAACAATTAAAAACCTTAAAAACGCATAAAAACATTTTTTCTCAATAATAGGGTTTTTCACCATTAATGGTTTTCCCTTAACACTTTAATTTTCAAACTACATTAGATAGTTTATGAGATATATAGTTATATAATTAATTAATATATTGAATTTTGTATTTAAAAAAAAAAAAAAAGAGCTAGGTTCCACCAACACTCCAGACCGCGCCCAATCAAAGCCCTTAAAGCTTCAGATGGCGCTTTATTGACATCACAGCAAGACATGCTTCTAGAAGTAACCAATTACTATCAAAAACTCTACGATGGATCTCGTGGTTCAAAGAGCTCGGAAAATATAGAAAGGTTCATAAACGCCTCCTTGGGAGATCAGTTACCACTAACCAACACTGAATCCAACAACTTGAACAAACCAATCACCATGACAGAATTGGAATATGCCGTTACTGAATCCAATACTCAATCCGCCCCCGGGGTAGATGGTATACCATACGGCGTTTATAAGTCTCTCTTTCCTCAGATAAAACACATACTTATAAAAGAATTTAACCAAATTCTTTCTTCAGGGGAAATTCCATTCAACTATCGAACCATAAAATTCACTCTCATACCAAAACCAAACAAAGATGTTCAAAAAGTGGAGAATTACAGGCCCATAGCATTAATCAACACAAATTTGAAACTCTTTTCCAGCATCATCAACACCCGTTTGCTCCCGTTCTTGCAAAAAATTATCGGCCCAAATCAAGTTGGTTTCATACCTGAAAGATCCTCCTTCTCTAATATAACAATTTTCGGTGACTTGCTTTCCAGTTTAATATCCCCACAAGACAAGCCACATGTCAATCATTCTACTAACCACCGAATCATGCTTGCTGACTTTGAAAAGGCTTTTGACCAGATTTCCCATCTATACCTTAAAATATTACTTCGAAAACTCAATTTTGGCAAAATGACGGAAACTATTCACGCTATCCTTACCAAAGCCCTCGGAACCATTTGCCTAAATAACATTACAGGCCCTTCTTTCCCATTAAGAAACGGAACCCTTCAGGGCAACCCACTTTCACCAACAATTTTCGCGTTAGCCCTTGAACCTTTTCTAAGAGCCATCCAAAGATTAAATAAAGGATTCAGTTACAACCATAAGATCCAACCAAACATCATCCCCAGAGTCAAATACCTTGCCTATGCAGATGATGTTACCTTATTTTTGAGAGATCATAATGACTTCAAAAACACTATGAAGATAATTCAGGCGTTCGAACAAGTCAGTGGTTCTAAATTAAACAAAAGCAAATCCAGATTAATTGTTCCATGCGATCAAATACCATTCCAGTCCGACTTCCAAATAGATATTGCTGACAATAATTATGAAATCCAATATCTAGGCGTTAAAATTGGGAACTCGTGTCAAACCTGGCCTAATACTCTCCAAAAAGACATCAGCACCAAATATTACATGACCAACATGAATTCACTACCAATATCAAGTCAAATAGTCGGATATAACACATATATCTTGTCTAAACTATATTACCACGAGATTCATGCACCTATGCTTCCAGACCAAATAGATTTGCTAGAACAATCCATCAAAAACCAGGTGAACAAAAAACTGAAAATCTCCATGGACACTTTAAAAACAAGCCCATTGAAAGGAGGATATGGCATGGTGGATATCAAAAGCCAATTGAGCTACCGCAAGGCAAAAATCTTTCAACAACTCTTTCTCCAATCTTTAAACCCATATTGCCAGTTACTCCGATTCAAGCTCCAACTAGCAATAAACATGATCATCAAACAAAATCTATCCGAGGAAGAGCAGTCGATACAAGGATATATAAAAACCCAATACTGGTGGCGGTTAATATTGGGTGACCAGATCAATATCAAGAATAAGAGAGACAGCAGGTCCATACTCAACCAGGTTATAAATCTTCCAATGTTCACCACAGCGGAAAAATGTGCTTTTGTGGCTTGGTATAAATTATTGTCCAAACCAATATCTCAACAACAAACATTGAACCCAATGAATATCAAACACTCAGACCTTGCCAAGTCCATTCAAGACGGTATACCAACTATCTATCAAATGGAGATCCCAAAACTGGTCATGGAGTTTGAACACAAACAGGGAAGCAAGAAAAAAAGAGCCAGAATTGATAAACATAAATTATCCACCACTTTAACCAAGATCCAAGAAGTCACCCAAACGAAACAAAACTCTTTCTGGAAGAGACTCCACAAATACCAACATAATAGCCCTGGTTACTTTGAAAACATACACATATTCCACTTAGGTGCTGAACAATTTTTTTACCAACATAGAAAATGTCACTATTGCGGGCTCGAAACCGTCTCTCAAGACCAACAACATGAATCACCAGAACTCCAAGTCAAGATCAAAATGACCCATTTCCTAATTCAATGCCCATTATCAACCGAGTTATGGTCAAGATTGAAAATCCCAATTCCATTAACATGGAATAACTTAATCGCTCCCAATCATTCAGAATCAACAATCAAAAAGATCGACCGCTATCTATGCTATCAACGCAAACTCTCACGCCTAAGATATCATAACCAAATTGATTGGAACACATCAATTAACAACTTGATTTATATCATTACTACTGGGAGCTGAATAGTCGATCAAAACAAAAAAGAAAAAAAAAAAAAAATTAACAAAAACAATAACAAAAAAAACATTTTATTTAAATACTAATAATTATCACTAAAGGGTTTTTCACCATATGATATGGTTTTCCCTAACATATATAATGAGCATTAGCTTATAAGATTTTACATAGATATATATAATTATATATTTATTAATAAATCGAACTTTGAAGGAAAAAAAAAAAAAAAAACAGATGTCAACAAGATGTCAAAAACACTCATGGATATTACTGGGGTGAATCAGAAACAAGTTGATAACTTTTGGCATAACCTCAAAAAATTCAACCAACATTTCCCGGGGAAATATCAAAATATTCACATCTTTCATTTGGGCATTGAAAATCACAATTACGTAAATAATTATTGTGACTATTGCAGCAAAAAATTGACCATATATGAAGAGCCCCAATATGCCCCAAAGGAAATCCAATTTGAAATCATGAAGCACCATCTTATTGAATGTCCATTGGCCCAGAAACTTTGGAAAAAAATTGACTTGAATATCCCATTAACCTGGCAAACAATCATTACCCCTGCCACCAACATGAACGAAACCAGAGCGATCGATAGATATCTAGGTTTCCAACGAAAATTATCAAGATTGAAATCCAAAAAGCATTTCAATTGTCATATGGCAGTGAATTCAATGATCTTCTTGCTTGAAAGCAATATCTTTCAAGCGGAGAAGAAAAAATAGGTGGGGAAAAACAAAAAAAAAAAAAAACAAACATCAACAATTAAAAAACTTAAAAACGCATAAAAACATTTTTTCACAATAATAGGGTTTTTCACTATTAATGGTTTTCCCTTAACAATTTAATTTTCAAACTACATTAGGTAGTTTATGAGATATATAGTTATATAATTAATTAATATATTGAATTTTGTCTTTAAAAAAAAAAAATTCAAATTATGTGATCACAAAGATGATCCTTTTCTAAACTAAATAAAGGTCAAAACAAAAGGAATGTTGAATCCTTAAATAAATAAAATGGTAAAACTAATAATGGGGTGTTGGACCCATTCTCGGAATAAAGGACTAAAAGGTAAGAGAATAAAAGACAAGAGATAAAGTGTGGGCCATAAGGTGATACCTCGATGAGATAATGTAGATCATGGTTTCGTATGGTACCATACCGTTGGTAACCAGGACTCAACGTAACCATGATCCTATAATATAACATGTAGGAGATTTTTGTAAACATTAAAATATGAAAAATTAGTGAAACGTTACCCGGCCCGAATATTATTCAGAACCTTTGTGACTCGCTAACACACATATCATTCATTCATCCGGATCACAATTTCTCCTAAAAAACCTTCAGACAAGTGGTATATGATCGTGCTATTCAACTTTAGAATAAATTTGCGCTGTTTTTCAGAATAAGTCATGAGTTTATTGTTGGATTTTAAATCTAAAAATTAAGATGATTATTATAATAATACAAAAAAGAGAGAGGAAAAAAGAAAGATTAATAAAAAAGAACAAATTTTTTTTTTTTGAAAATAAAAATTAGCAATTAAGGAGAAGTTGTTTGGAAAATAGTTAGGATAGGCCATGATTTTATCAAACAAGTCCTTCCTTGACGAACTTCTTTCTCAATCCACTAATGAATTCCAAAAACTTGGCAGGGTTTCCACCTGGACCCTTGGTATAGACATATTCGCCAGCAACTTGAGTACTAAAGACTCTTCTCATGTAAGCTTCTGGAACACGTTTAACCACACCTTCAACTCCACCAGGAACTTCATTCAATAACAAAGCTGGCAAAGCATCATTCAAGACAGCGTCTCTGAATGACAAATCTTCAGCCCACAAAGAATCTGATTCAGCCAAAGCATCGGCCAATTCGTTAATGGCAAAAGACAATTCGTCAGATAATTCAGAGAATGGCTTACCAGTTTCTTCACGAAGCTTCCACAAGGCATGGAATTCCAAACGAGCATTACGTTGGATGATACGTTGAACTTCCTTAACATAGTCTTGATAGAACTTTGGAGGTTCAGCAGCACCTTGAGCAATACACATCTTACTAAGGAAGGTTTCATCATCAAGTACCAATGATGCCATGACTTCTTTAGAAGAGGAAGTAACCCCACCCTTGTTAGTAGAAGCATCCTTGAACAAAATAGCGCCGGCATTTTCAAGTTCAATCTTGGCAGATTGGGTGATGAATAAGTTAGCACCTTCAACAATGTATGGAATAATAGATTGACCAGTCTTTTCATCAATCAAAGTATGGACGTTGTTGGTATCAATGGAAGCTGGACGACCGCCACATGGAACAAACAAATCAATGTGACCAAAAAGATCCTTCAAACGCAAGTGGAAAGTGTTACGGAAAACGACACCATTAGCAAAAGTGAGACCATTTGGCAATTTAACATCTTGGTCATCGACCTTGATAAGATACCCATCCTTGGACAACTTGGTGGTGTCATAATGGGAAATATCAAGTCTGGCCTTGGCAAGACGGACAAGCTCGGATTTATCCAAACCGTTTGGATCACCAACACAAGCTGGACCATCGACAATAGCAACGTAACGTTCAGCAGGTTTAGAAAGAAGAATTTCGTTGGAACCCAAGTCACCACTTGGACCACCAGTTTGGAACTTGGTGATCACTTTTTCGGCGGTAGTATTAGCATCAATATTCTTCTTGTTGTAGATTTCTTCAACGTAAGCACGGACAGATAAGGTGGTCATACCATAAGCGTCATGAGGAATACCCCCGAGAGATGGACTCTTACCGGTGAAGAAAGATTTCCACCATGGGGCACCTCTAGCTCTGGCGTGCAAAGTGGCCCAATCAACAAAGCCCGAAGTACCTTCATCAGGACCCATAAAGATGATTTCAGGGGTCTTGTAAAGGTCAACCACAGGTTCTTTAACTCCTGGGATATTGGAGACAATAAGAAGATCAATGATCGAATCAATATATTTTTCGAAAGAAGCACGAGGGCGGGTTTGAGCCACACCTGGGTCAAGAAGAATAACACCCTTACTAGATAAAATGTTAGTATCTACGAATCACAAAGCGAATCAATAACAAAATAAAACATACCTTCCACCTTCTGGAATATCCTTGTTCTTTCTTTGTTGAGTAGAAGCAAGACCATAATTTTCATCAATCAAGTTTCTTGCATTGACTGCATAAGCATCATCAGATCTAGATTGGACAACACGGATACCACCTCTAGCAATATCTCTGAATCTGATGTGGAAACCTCTAAACTCGGAACCAACAACGAAGAACATACCGAATGGAGCGGCAGGGTATTCTTCTTTTGGTAAGAAAGTTGGGTTGAGTCTAAAGGAAATGGCCACCTTGGTTGGGGTGTAGAAATTGGTCTTAAGAATGGATTTGTTGAAAACATAGAGGGCTCTTAAAACCAAAGCAGCGTGTTCGTTTTGAGAAACTTCTTTGGCAAGAATAGATTCGAAATGGGCATCGCTGCCGACGGTTGGGATGGTAGCTAATCTTTGGTAAGATAAAGTCTTTTCCATCTTAGAGGAAATGTAGTGAACGTCGGCAAAATGACGGTAAAGACGAGAAACAATATCACGGTACTTGACAAAGACTTCTTGGATAAAAGAAGGAGTGTAAGTTTCGGCTCTTAATCTGTGTTTCAAAGAGTTAAGGACTTCTTGGTGTTGAACAGACTTGGAAGGATCGAGCAAAGTGGAAAGTTTAGCATATTCCGGGCCCAAACGGTTGAGGAAGTGAGAAACGAAAATCGCACCACAGTGAGCATAAATAGACTCTTGTAAGGATAAAGCACCAGTGGCAAACAAACCATAAAATTCGTTGTTTGGTAAACAATACAAAAGAGAGGCTTCCTTGATGACTTGATGGACCGACAATTCAGAGGCAACAATGTTATCATTTGGAACAATGTAACAAGAGATGACGGTCATGCCATTAGCAAATTGTTCAACGTATTTTCTGGTTTCAGAAAGGTTGTAATATTGCAAAAGCGAAGTTAAGGCCGAGGAATAATTGGTAGAAGTTCCTTGTCTAAAAGCAATGATAAGACGATGTTCGGTGGAACTGTCAACGCGGTAGTGGTGGATCACCGGACCGGTGATGGCGACGGCTTCTTTGATGATCTTTTGGTACAAATACTTGGTGTTATCCGAGGCAATACGCAAGAATGTGGAATCACCAATGAGGTTCAAATCGGTGGTATCGTTAGAGACCTTATCCAAATGAGGGAAGCTGTTGCGGTAGACAAAGTAGAGACAAATGTCTTGGGCGGCGCTAGTTGGGGATTTGGAAGACAAGTGCAATGGGGCTTTGAAAGATTCAAGACGGTAAGACACGGTAGAAGCACTAGAGGAGTTCAAGTATCTTTCGTCAATTCTCTTTTCATATTGGGTGGACAAGTGTTCTGGGGAGTTTGGAATTGACGAGTCAAAGTACACAGCATGGTCATCGGCTTCACGACGAAGGTGAATGAATGGGACGTCGACATTACCAGAGGCGTATTGTTCCAACTTGGCGGCGTACAAGGCGTGTATATGGGAGACGATACCATCGACCGATTCACGGGAAAAGTAGACATCGTCGATACCGAGCGACTCGTAGAACCAGCGGGCTTCAGACTCGATCAATGGTTCAGGGATGAAGCCGGCCTTATCCAATTCGTCCAAGACGTGGTCAAATTGCTTGTCCTTGCCTGGGAAAGGGACTGGGACATAGCCGCTGGCATTGCTTTGCAATGACATGGCGGCGATGTTACTTTCGATGTTGAGACTCATGGTTGGAGGTTGTGGAAAGGGGGTTTGCTCCAAAAGGACACTGAAGACAGCAGCAATGAGGAGAGGAAGAAGAAGAAGAAGAAGCAGAGGGAGGAAAGAGAAGAGCGGTGGTTGGGTGATCTTTAATAAAGATGACAAGCGATGACCAAGAGAGTTTTCCAGAGACTGAATAATGTACCGGGGATCGATGACCGGAGAGGGGGTAGCAAATTTACGGTGATTTCCGGTGGTTTGTCCAGCACAACACGCACAGCAACAGTAGTAGCAACAACAACTGAAGGAAATGATATTGTTGGGGGCGGGGGAAATTGGGATTGGGATTGGAATTGGAAGGAATATCGACAGTATATTATATAAATACTTGTGATATTCGTACATACATCGTTATCTATAACCTTAGTGATTGGATGAAAAAAAAAGAAAAATAAAAAAAAAAAATCCTTTCCGAGGGTAAAATACGCTACCATTGGCTGCTAGGTTTAGTTCCGTCGTCCTCTGTTACATATGATCTGGTGGGATATTCTCGAGCAAAAACCGTTGTGGTCGATGGTTTTGGGGGTTTTTATAGTAACAGGCTTTCTTTCCTTCTGTTTCTCTCTGTTTTCATATAGATATTGTATATATTACTATCATATATTGTACAATTATTGACCCATCGGGGGTCACCAAAATTTTTCACTCGGTAACTGACGGGAGGGGGTGCATGACCCGTGTGTGTGGCAACAAAAATAGAGGGCCGATGACTCTGGCCAGACCATCGTCCATCATCGACGACAACAGCACGTTACACCCTTTGTGAACGGTGTGGTTGTTGCAACAATTATCTCTCTTTTTGTTAATCTCTCTCGTTGACACATTTTGGGATTTTTCCCGGAGAACAGAGACTTTTCATATTCAAAAGAAGGAGGTGCTCACACCCCTTGGTGTCATTTGCATGATCCAGCTGGACGGCGCGTTATCTATGGCGTGACTGTGACACTTTGAGAAAAGTTTGTGTGGCCATCCATGAATGATGATGGTGAGCCATTTGGTCCCATTTAGTTGGCATTTGGGTTCTCTATTTCTTGTGGAGGATACCCACGTGAAATATTAACACAGACAGAAAGATTCGCCAATTTTTGTTTTGTTTTCAGATCTATTTATTTATAAATGTCACTCCCGGTGATTCAAAGCGACAATGTCTTGATTGTTAAGTATCTATACAGAAAATAGTAAACAGGAGCACCGGTACTCCTTTTTCTGGTAGAATAATGATAATGATAATGATAATAATAATGATAATGATAATGATAATAATAATGATAATAATAATGATAATAATAATGATAATAATGATAATAATAATGATAATAATGATAATGATAATGATAATAATAATAATAATAATAATAATAATAATAATAATAATAATAATAATAATAATAATAATAATAATAATAATAATAATAATAATAATAATAATAATAATAATAACAATAACAATAGTAGTAGGATGATAGAAACAGAACAATAATCAAGACACCAGGAATAGAAAAAAAAGTAGGAAACAAGAGATAATCAAGCAGTAAGATCAACAAGGAGAGAAGAGATAATTAAGAACATGCGAAACAAGAATGTTAGAGATTAAAGAATATCTCTAATAGTATACGCTACACTTACATGTATACCTTGTATGTCTTTCTGTAATATAAGTGTAACTGCTGCCAATTATTATCCATTAAGCACCAGTGATATTGAGAGATATAGTGGAAAAACCGGAAAATCACGAATTAATAATCATAGATCACATTAGTATCATTATTATCGCACTCTTCATTAATTTCTCCCTTATCAAAATTGTTCGCCCACATTGCTCATGTTGGAAGGAAAAGAGAAAAAAAAAAAAATTCATGCCGTGCTGCAGGGCCTCCCCAACATTGGGGAATGTGCTAACCAAATTCCTCTTCAAATATATAACAAAAAAAAAAAATAGCCAAATCACAAGCTATCAAATAATAACAAAAAGAGATTATATAAAGTTATACACCACTATTTTCTGGCAACAACAACAACAACCACAAAAAAAAAAAAAATTCCAGCTTCTCTTTCCATTGTTACTATTGCTTTTTTTTTTTTTTTTTGCTGCTCTGACAATTTCCTATAGCGCACCGTCCAATTATCCATTAATTGTCCAGCGCCGTGGATGGCTTATCTCTCACACGACATGCAAAATATCCATGGATTCAGCTTCTCACTGAGAAAAATAATACCTTTCTCTTATCTTTTAAATTAGCTCAGACTTCGGTGCCCCATCCAATGACGGCTCCACCAAACAAATTCTTGCTGCATGTCATTTAATTTCTAAAATGTATTTAATAACAGAAGGGATTCCCACACTTTTTTTCTTCTTCTTATTCTTCTTCTGTTGTCCAAGAAACAACAGCGTTATTCCAAGCAAAGTTTTTCCATTTTCCACACCCAATCGTTGTGTTTGCCAAGCCTAATTTTTTTTTTTTTTTTTCAGGAGCCTTTCCAGCAACCTTCTTCTTTTTCTTTTTTTTTTTTCACTTTTTTCACCTCATCTCATCGCATCGCATCGCACCTCATATAAGTAAAAAAATTGATCCGCATATATAATATCATCAGGCTGATCCACCGTATTCTTTGTCCACTACTCTCCAACATTAAAGAATAGTCTTCAAAAATGCCGAAAAGTAACAACAACAGTCAAATTGAAATAAACAATCCTGACAAACGTGATTCAGACATCAATCCACAATCAAAAGAAGTCCGAGAAAAAATCAATGAGGTTTCTCCGTCCGACTCTGAATCACCTTCTCGTCCCCCAATAATTGAAAAGGGCGAATTTCAAGATGACGACTTGGCCGACCAAACCAGTAAACCATCACTAGCCCAAAGATTCAGAAGGATTTACGCTCGCTGCAAATGGATTCGTATTCCGTTATTTGGGGCATTTATAACTGCCTGGTGGATTTCCATTATTGTTCAGCCTAAACAACGTCATAGGTGGTTGATCCCAACAATCGTGTATCTCATGATTTTGCTACGTCTTGTCACCATTTACCTCCCCCTCACCAAATGGTTAATGAAAGGTTTGAGATTTCTTTGGATGAACGGTCTCAAGGTTCGTGATATGATTATCCCTGAAAAATTTAGAATATTGTCTGGTGCTCTTCTTACCTTGGCAGTAATGTTGATTGGGACCATGGTGCCTTCAGAAACTAAAGACTCCACTAGACTTCAGCGTTTCATTTCCTTTCTCGGGATTTGTGTTGCCCTTGTCGGGTTGTGGGCCACCAGTACCAACCGGTCCAAAATCAGATGGGTCACCGTTATCAATGGGATTTTGATGCAATACATCATCGCTCTTTTTGTGCTTAGAACAAAAGTCGGGTACGACATTTTTCATTTCTTATCTAGTCTTTCGGAAGAATTCCTTGGGTTTGCCAGAAACGGGGTGGCCTTTGTCACCACCTCGGAAATCGCTGCCCAGACCTACTTTTTCTTTTCTGTGCTTCCTGCCGTGCTTTTCTTCATTTCCGTGGTTTATATCTTGCTTTATCTTGGGTTCATTCAATGGGCCACCGGGAAATTCTCCAAGTTCTTTTTCTGGTCAATGAAGGTCAGTGGGGGTGAAGCGGTCGTGGCTGCTGCTTCTCCATTCATCGGTATCGGGGAGTCTGCCGTGCTTATCAAAGGTCTCTTGCCATACTTGACCACCGCAGAGGTCCACCAAGTTATGTGTTCTGGTTTTGCCACGATTTCCGGCTCGGTGTTGATCGCGTATATCGGTATCGGTATCAATTCCCAAGCGTTGGTGTCCAGTTGTGTCATGTCGATCCCTGCATCATTATCTGTGTCGAAACTTCGTTATCCAGAAGTCGAAAACTCGTTGACTGCCGGGGACTGTACCATTCCTGATGGCGACGAAAACCTCGATGAATCCCAAAAGCCTCAAAATATTCTTCAAGCGTTCTCCAACGGTGCCTATCTTGGGATCGTGGTTGCCGGTACCATTATGGCCAACCAAGTCTGTATCATTTCTTTTGTCGCCCTTATCAACGGGGTGTTGACGTGGTTTGGCTCGTTCTGGGGAATCCACAAACTTACCCTTGAAGTCATTGGTGGGTACCTTTTGTATCCGGTGGCTTTCTTCTTGGGTGCTCCATTCGATGAATTACTCCCAATTTCGCAATTGATCGCTACGAAGTTTATTGAAAATGAATACAATGGTTATACCGACTTGATTGGTAAAGCACCATACAACCAAATGAGCAAGCGTGGCCAATTATTGGCAACGTACTCGCTCTGTGGGTTCTCCAACTTTGGCTCGGTAGGTACCCAATTGGGGGTCCTTAGTACTTTAGCTCCAAATAAATCCAAAGTGGTTGCCCGCACCATTTTCTCTGCTTTGATCACCGGGGGTATTAGTACTTTACTTTCTGCTTGTGTTGCTGGTATGGTTATTCATGATTTGTCCGATTTCAAGGTTAGCAGTCATTCATCAACATGATCTGCGTATATATATATATATATATATACTGTAGTTGTTGTTCTCTTTTCGTCTTTTTTCTCTCTCTCTCTCTCTTTCTTTGACTATGTTTTTTGGCATTACACGTATGTCTCTTCCTCAACCAAAAGTTGTTCTAGATTGTTTCTGAGCTCTGTTTGAATTCTTTTCCTCTCTCTTTTCAGTTTTAATTTCTTGTTTTATTTAGCCATCATTAACCAACCGCTTGCTAGATCAAGCGTAGGTGTTTCAATTCTCTTTATTTTTCTTTTGTTTGCATCTATTTACAAAAAAATTACGTTTTATTTTCTTTGATATTCTTTTAATTGTAGGAGATCATTATTTTTACAAGATTCAAGTTTTCTTTTCTTTGTTATTATTATAATTGTAAGTGATCATCATTTCACTGCTTACATGTTTCAGTACAGTAATTATCTTTATTACAATTTATATAATATAATACAACAGGGCCAGCCAATTCAAATTACCAATAATTAAAAAAATAACATCCTTCAACCAATACTGACCCAATTGGCCCCACAGAAACAGAGTCTATGGAACGCCATGTCCCAATTATTGGTCGTTGACGCAGTTTTCTTGCGAAATCTAGGGATGATCTCTGCACTTTCATCAACACTAGAGATCGATCCACATCGAACGCACCGTTTTTCACGATAAACTTTCCGAACCCCTGTCAATGGGAACTGGTTTGCACGTTCCACAATCAAGTTCTTTCTTAAATAATCAATCTTCTCCCCACGATCATGAATATAATAAGGAGCCATAGGAGTTATCGCGGAACCGGGAATCACACTAACCCCTGGAGATCCCCGAGAAGACCTAGGTGACGACGACGAATCATCATCCTGTTCGCCATCCCACAACCCAAGCCATTTGAGATCGTAAAAAAATACCTTCGATCGATCCAAATCCTTGCATAAACTATCGTTGAAAAGCTTGAGGATGATTTTTGCGGCATCCATGAGCTCTTCAGGGATTTTCCCCTGGCACACCAATTTCTGCTCGATCACTAATGGATCAGACGTCGTTCCTTTAGCCTTCTTATAATTCGTTATTGAGGACTTCACCGCATACTCAACATTGCCTAAAAATTTCTCAAACAATTCTAAATCTATTAACGAATCATTAATGATTTCCCTGAGTCTTTCGGTGGCCGCGAATACCACATTATCACTTCCCAACCTAAACTCTTCAATGAACTTCGAGGCAAATGAAAGGAGTTGTTTGAAACCCTTGATGGCATTGCTCAAAATGACCCTTGGCACTTTGGCCATAAGAATCGGCATTGCCAATGATTCCATGAACGCTTGTTGGAATCTTCGTTGATTTCCTGCCAGCAACATCGTTATACCCAAGAAATCTTGGTATAAAAATACAATGAAATTCATGATCCATTTGACGACCCCAAGCACACTGGCAATGACTTCGGCACGCCAATTGATATTCACAAATTGCAATGTCGGCAAGTTTTTGTATTTGAGGTCTTTTTTCATCATCGCGATTTTTTGCATATCTTTGAACCACGCTTTCAAAGTGATCATGATTCCAAAAGCACACGATCGTAAATTGAGCACCGCCCAGGCGATTTTCCCGGATTTGGTCCGAGTCCATTTTATTCCTGTTCCCAAAGACATTTGCAACCCAATGAGTTTTTGCAATGGTGGATTGCCAAGTAACTTATCTAGTTGGTCATTGGCGTAATTCAACGAGAACTTCAACGCAGCGTGCGATTCCTGGTTTATGGTATCGATGAGGGAATCTTGATGTTGAGTACTTTTGTATTTTGATATTTCGAGCTGGGCCGCAGCAATCAAGTCATCACAGCACGAACTGGCAAAACAACTTTCGGAATGACTAACTGCAAACGCCGCGCTCACCGTCAATCTCTCACCAAACGATAATGACGCGCGATCTTTTTTAGAGCTCGATTCCGCGAGCTTAAGAATAAGAGGGGGCTGCTCCTTGTTCTTATCATGCATAAGATAAACTGCGGCAGCAAGGTTTGGTGAGAGAAGGACAAAACTCGTCCGCTCCTTAATTTGGTGTATCTTGAACCCAGCATCAAATAACGACATCACATATTTCTCCTTATCATCATCATTTACCGCAGCACTACTCCCCCCGCATTTCTTTTTCAAGTTCTTCGCCTGTCTTAGTTCAATGGTACCATCTTCAAGAACGCAATAAACAAACATGTTACGACCAACGGTGTCAAAATGACTAACGTGTTTTTCAAACTGCAACATCTCCTTCAAAGAAAGGTGCCGTTCAATACTTGTTGAAGTATCTTGATTTTTCACTCCTGCACTATTTTTGAAAAACATATTTTCTTGATTCAACACCATGCTGCTCAAATGATACCGATGCAAAGTAGACCCACCATGGGGTTCATCGAATACCAAATAAATATCCTGTTCGGCATCGCTGGTGTAGTTTGAAGAAACTACTTTGATATGGTTCAATTTTTGTGGGGACCCCGCTAACCCAAGAGGAGGAATGTATTCTTTTGCAACTCTCTTAACTAGTAACTTAGGGGGTACCACCACATCGTCTTTTCGCTTCTCGTTGCCATTTTTTTTCAAACTTCCCCAGTCAATGCTCACCAAATACACTTTAAGAAGCCGTGAGAATGGGCTGTAGGTAACTAGCAATATCGAGCCACTTCTCTGAAACCCTAAGTTTGCGTGGGATAATAATGCGTTTTCATAGCGACTTGCATCGCCGGGTTCATCATCAAGAGACACCGTAGATCTCAAGAAATTCAACCTATGGGTTCCTTGGTACCACAAGCATAGCTCGCCATTTCTTCTAATCCCAATACATGCCTGCTTGGTTGCTACTGGGTGGGAAAATCCAAGCGGTACTTGCGGCTGATACTTATACCGGAATTGGAAGGTCGCCGGTTCATTCTGAAGGTCTGTTTTCACCGTGTCCGAGGATAATGCGACTTTGGAGGCTGGGACCACTCCGTAATTGTTCTTGTGGGTTGGTAGCCACTCAAACCCTATTACTCTGGTAGAATAATCACCACCAAAATACATTCCTTCTCCTGCCTCTGTGATGGTTGTTGTTGACGGACGGTGATTGTGAGAGAGGCCACGAAGACGATCCTTCGGATCACTTGTTGTTGTTGACATTGGGGATTTCCTTGGAGATTCGGCTACTGTGTCATTGTATAATACCACAAAGTCATTGAACGGAGAGTAGTTATATTGGTCATTAGTCTCTTTGCAAATGCCCCCACCCAAAATCGTCATATTGCCATGAGTGTCAAGACATCCAAGATAATCCCCAACGGTGCTCCATTCAAGATGTGACACTGGTGATAAGTTGTCATCACTTCCCTTCACAGTATTTCCATTTCTTTTCAAGCCATTGGATGCCTCAGCATTGACCGGTGGTTGGATTGCAAAAGTCTGAGGGTCGGCAAGCTGCCACATTTTCCCATCAACAACTTCCATATGGGTGATCCCAACATTATACGCTCCTCCAGGATTGGCGTAGGCAATGAAGCCATGTTTGGACCACGCAATTGTCTTAGTATACGCTGACATATCGGTGGAGCGGTGTGGATGAAGGTGCTGATGATGAAGACTGCAATTTGTGGATTTTTCAAATCATCATCATCATCTGGCTTTTGTTTTTCGTCCGCGGAGTGCGCCGAGACTGGAATTACATAACAACAACAATATAAAGCATTAATAATAGTAAGAATATACCTAGAAAAAGATTAAAGAACAGCCCAAAAAATTGGAAGAAAATGTCATATATAATGTAATGTCATAACCAGTCATTAGAAAAATAGCAAAAGGAAACAAAAAAAGAAAAAAGAAAAAAATTCATCTCAAGTTTCAGCAACATCATCAATCTCTTGATACAGAATATCATCCCCCTTTTCGTCTCGTCCTTCTCTTCCAAACTCTTCGAAAAACTTATGCAGTAAGGCCTCATCTGCTGAATAACGTTTACTGTAGTTCAACTCCATTAGACATTTCAATAAATGGAACCCAACCTTATGTTTAACCCCCATTTCCGAATCATCGACTGATCCATCATCTGAAAGACAATTCAATGTATCAAAGGCAACACTATCTTCCGGGAAAGTATTGGCCTCTTTTTCTATATTCAACGCGTAAAAGACAATTTCGCTAAGACTTCGCGAATTGTCATTCAAGGTGGGTAGATTTGTTTCGAACCCTAACCCGTGCAACGCCGCACAATGCTTCATTAAATGAACCCCGAAAATCGTCGTCAATTCCACTAGCGCATCGACGTCATCATTAGAGTCGAAAAATGGAAAACGACGAGCTAGCAACGATAAAAGAATCACCCCTGCTGACCATATATCAATCTTGGTGGTTTGGTTTGGACACTTGAGCAACACTTCTGGAGCCCTGAACCCTCTGGTTCCCGCACGGTTGGCCCGGCGCGCAGGACGGTCGTCATCTTTTGGGTATCCTTTACCTTCATTGTCGGTGTAATCTGATAAAGACAACCCGCCGCTGATACACGCACAAGTGTATTTGTGCTCATGAGGATCGCGGACTTTTTCCGCCAAACCAAAGTCCACAAGCACTCCACGACGTGTGGCGGGATTAAAGAGGAAATTGTTAGGTTTGACGTCTCGATGGATCACTCCCCGATCATGAATGAATGATAGGGCTGACAAAAGTTCGTACATATAAATCTTTATCCCATTAAATGGTAAATCACGATAATAATCCCGATAATCTGCATGTTCACAGTACGGCAATACAATAACAATTTGGTCTTCGAATCGCACCGCATCAACTATTGGAATGATGTTCCGACAACCCAGAAGGTTGTAGAGGAATTTAAGCTCACTGTAGATCCGCTGAGGTGATGAGGTGACATAGATTTTTTTAAGGGCCACAAGGGGGAACTTCTTTCGCGAAGTGATATCGTGCTTCAGTCGATGGATTTTGATCACTTTATTGGAAATTCCTACCAAGTCTTCAGCTTTGTAAACCGATGAAAATGTCCCTTCTCCAATTTTTTCAAGAACCTTGTATCTTCTGGAAATGACATGAAACTTATTTTGAAGCTCCATAATTTCTTCATCCTCAATCCTGAGAGCCATTTCGCATTCTTCTTGTTTAGACTTGGAATTTTCTTGCAACGGTTTTCGATTTTGTGCTAGTTGTTCTTGGACTGGTTCTGTTTGTAATTCTTGTAGCTTCTGAACTGGTAAATTTGTGTGATTTGGTGATTGTTGAGCCTGGTCTTCTTGCGATGGTTGGACTTTCAAAGTATTTGATGATATCTTTGTTTCAACCTGTTGATTATCTGTTTTGCTGCGCCGTAATTTCGTCTCTTCTTTCGGAATTACGTCTTGGATCCCAAAAGTAGGTTCTGTATATCCAGTGATTTTGCTCAAATTTCTGTATGAAGATACATATTCAACATCATCTTTTTTAGTATCCCCGCGCAGCTGTTCATTTTTATTCACAACTGGGGATACATAATTATTAATATTTCCCGTGGTTGCACTTTTTGAATCTGGTTTTATCAGGAGATTGGCGGTCTGTATTATGCCATCATCATCTGGCGGTTTTTGTGAAGGGTTCACAGTGATCTCCCGTCTTTCTTTCGATTGAATGTCAACTGAGGGCCCATGAGCAGCAGTACGACGCCCTTTTGAAGGAGAAGAATTATCTTGATAGGTTCCAGACTTAAGTGGCGATGTCTTTTTTGATGACGATGGTTTTTTACTATTAGTATTCCGGAGCCTGATCTTCAATACCAACTTCTTTTGGGGACTAGGCAGGTTGGTTTTAGAAGGAGATTTCCGCAGCGAGGATGGTTTGGACACCTTGCTACGCGATGGGACTTTAAGAAACCGCTTGATACTTCCAAAGTCCTGTTCATTAAGGGGTTTTCGACGTTTTGCAGACTTAATGGTGCTACTGGGAGACACCTGGTATTCATTGTGGTGGTGTTTATTGTGGTGGTGTGCTGGGGGTATTCGTGATTTAGTGGGGGTCTTTGGGGTCTGGTTTAAATCGACCTCAAAGCAATCACTGGTCGTCAACATCATTATCCTTTCATCCAAAAACAGCAGGATTTCATTGACAAGCAGTTACAAAGTCGCTATGAATTTACGCGTTTAATTGAAAATAAATAAAATTTTTGTCACGTTTTTGGCGTAGGTTTTTTTTTTTTTTTTTTTGGGGGGATCTTTCTATATATGTCAGGTAATGGCTATACACTATATTCATTAATAATAATAGCTTCAATATCTTCTAATGCAATTGAATATTGGTTCTGGGATATTATTTCTTCTCACATTGGGCTTTGTTAGTAGTACAGCATTGACGGTGCTGTTGCAGCCCCACGAGACTTTGTGTTACTACGTGTTGACAGTTGCCAAAGACAGCAGCATTGGATTCTACTTTGCTGTCCAGTCTGGGGGCAGTTTTGACATTGATTTCAAGGTCAAGGACCCAGAAGATAAGGTTTTGATCTCTGGGGAAAAGGAGCGTCAGGGAGATTGGACTCTCAAGGCGGAAACCCCGGGAGAATATGAATTTTGCTTTGCCAATGGGATGTCAACTTGGGCTGATAAGGTGGTGGATTTTGAAATCCGAGTAGATGACGATTTCCGGGCGGAATTGCCAGAAGTCAAGAAAGTTTCCACTGGGGAGAAAGAGCCGGTTGATGGCATGGTCTTCTCGGTGTCAAGTATTGAAGATAAATTGAATAATATGTTGAGAACATTGCAATATTACAAGACTAGAAATAGCAGAAACCAGCATACAGTCAAGTCAACTGAGGAAAGAATTCTTTGGTTCAGCTTACTAGAAATTCTCCTAATGTGTGGGTTGGCTCTTTTCCAGATTTCTGTGG
Organism: Saccharomycopsis crataegensis; assembly: GCF_037102585.1. Classification (NCBI taxonomy): domain Eukaryota; kingdom Fungi; phylum Ascomycota; class Saccharomycetes; order Ascoideales; family Saccharomycopsidaceae; genus Saccharomycopsis; species Saccharomycopsis crataegensis. Next base: position 1,126,989 of record NW_027043819.1, read on the forward strand.
TTCATTTCTTCTTCAAAGGTTCCAGAAAGCAAATGGTTTGATCATTCATACCTTTGATAGTTTAATTCTCTTATTACTCATTCGAAGCTTTTTCTTTCTTTCTCCTTCTTCTTCTGTTCATTTATCATTTTTGGTTCGTTATAGTATAGGACTCCTTTGTTTGCCGTTTGTTCTTTATATCTTTCTAACATTTCTTTCTTGATGAACATGATATAGGTAACATATAAATTGCATTTCAACATTTTATGTTTTCTTCACTGAATTTCCAACAAAATATATTACATTTAATTTATCTCAATTAAAAAAAAAATGTTTATTAATAATAGACTTTAGAAAACGTGAGTCCAGTATCCAGATAATTGTCCCTTATAATGGTTGACATTGTCTCTTCAACCAGTTTAATGTGACACAATCATTCTTCAATTGGCTATTGAACTCCCTCCAAATAGAATCATGATATGAATTAATATGTTCAATCTCTTCTTGTAACAACAAGCTAGTATCAATCAATTCACGACAATAAGGAACCCTAGTCATGTTGACACATTTCAAAAATTGGTCAAACTTCTCATCCCTTGTCACGTAAACCACATTCTCGATTCTAATACCGTATTCGCCAGTCTTGTAATACCCAGGTTCGTTAGAGATCACATTACCTGCTTGCAATGGATATTTCGCATAGTGAGGTCTGAACCCAATCCCTATTGGTCCTTCATGAACGTTAAGGAACGCCCCCACCCCGTGAGAAGTACCATGTTTATAGTCAAGGCCCTTCCTCCACAAAAATTGTCGGGCAATAGAGTCAATCATGTATCCGTTGGTACCTTCTGGGAATTTCAAGTTCTCTATCGCGATATTCCCCTTGAGGACTAAGGTATAGTTCTGTTTTTCTTCTTCTGATGCCTGGGTGAAATGGTAGGTACGGGTGATATCAGTAGTACCTTCGAGATACTGCGCACCAGAATCATTGAGATAAATCTTACTTGGGTCAATGACAGAAGATCCTTCGACTGGCGGAGCATAGTGGATGATTGCCGCGTTACTTCCAGTAGAAGAAATGGTCTCGAATGACAAATCAACGTAATTTGGCTGTTCTTTACGGAACTCCTCTTGTCGACATGCCACGTCATGTTCATTTATAAGTTCTTCTTTGTTCACAAGTTGGTCTTCGAGCCAGGCAAAGAATTTAATACATGCAATACCGTCCTTTGAATGAGCCACTTTAAAGTTGCTAAGTTCGGTGCTATTCTTGACCGCCTTAAGGAGTTCAATTGGCGAGTCAATAAGCTTGAACTTAGATTTCAATTGTTGACAAACTGCCCAGCTACAAGAATTTGGAACCAAAAATTCTTGGATATCACCGGAAATTGAGACTAATTCATCATAAAAGCTGGAGTATGGTTTCACCTCAATCCCATTGGTGGCCAAATACTCGGCAATATCGGCATTGTTGTCATCCAAGCGTTCTTGCAAATCACAAAAGAGAATATTCCTATCATTAGTCAAGATAAAGAAACTGTAAAAAATTGGGTTATATTGAATATCAGACCCTCTCAAATTCAATAACCACGCAATTTGATCCAAAGAGGTGACGACAAAATTAGTATGCGAGTATTTGGTTTTCAACAGGTTTCTGAGCTTGCAAATTTTCGAGCTCACTGAATCACCAGTAAAGTTCTCGGTGAGCTTCATTAATTTGGATGCCGGTCTAGTTGGAGGAATTTCAAATTGGCTCCAGATGGCATCGATCAAATCTCTCTTGACAGGGATGATGTCGATCGATGGTGGATTCTTCTCTAGCTTCTTTTCGGTGATGGTTTTATAAACTTGGTCTTTTAACTGTTTGGACAACTCAGAGTATTGGGTGTAATTAAACAATTTACTGTTGATGCCAATCTTGATGTCCAACCCACTATCTAAACTCATCTGAATGGCATTTAATATAGCCCATTCTTGCCAAGTCGGTTGATCCTTGACCCCTTGTTTCAATAATTTCCAGTTAAAATCCAATTCATTTTCTGCTTGAATGAAATATCTTCCGTCGGTACTCAAAGCACTTAAACCATCGGGAACGTCATTCATCGACATTGGATCTCTGGTAATCACAGCAATCCCTGCGGAACCAGAAAACCCAGAAATGAAGCTTCTTCTTTGATCTTTTGGCGACACGTACTCTGATTGATGCTCGTCTTCCGAAGGCACAATGTACACGGCAATATCCTCGCTCTTCATTTCATGTCTCAAGGCTTCCAATCTTTTGCTGGTGTTTATTTCTTTGGCAGTCTTGCAAAGCTCATCGTCTTCGCCTATCAAGCTTGCACGAGTGCTACTACGAGTTAAGCTGCCAGAAGTCGAACTTCTTTTCAAATTCATTCGTTTAGCAATGATACTAGCTCGTCTGTTTTGACGTGAGAGCAACCCTGGGGAGCAGACACAATTTGAACAGTTACGTGATAGTCTTGGACGAGCAGTAGAGTTCTCATGTCTTGAGGAGACTAAAGATAGTCTTGAAGTTTGTTGAACTAGTCTCTGACTCATGTTGTTGCTATTTTGTTGTTCTGGTCTCAGAATACATAGGTTTGTAGGTATCTTTCCATGGTTATTTTTTTCTTTTAATTTCTTTTTCCCAAAAAATTTGTGCGCGTGATCCTGGCATTGCTGCATTACATCATACCATAGACGCTTTATTGTGCATATGAGAATATTTATGGTCCTGTATAGGACCCGACGTCGACAACGCTGACATCTCTTTCTCATTTTAAGGTTAAAATACTTTAATGGACTATGGGAAGAAAATAGGAGAGATAGGCCTCGACTTACGCGATAACTGGTTGTTAATTATGCGAGGGTAACCTTCTGCTCTGGCTAAGGAAAATAAAGGAAGATAAACGGTGCTTATACAGCTGAAAGAATAGATAACTTGTTGAAATGTAGCTTTAAGTAAAGTGCAAGATCCAATAGTTTGATTTTGTCTTTTACTTATGTCGGAGTGCACCCCTGTGGTGGTTCCTTGTTGACAAATGATGCTTGACAATTACTAACTAACTCTGTACATCGCTCCAATACAATGCCAGTGGGTCGCAACCACTGAGCAATGTATACGGATATTCTAGATATAAAACGGCATTCATTTGTCATGAGAGGAAGAATTAATTACTTAAAGGATAGAGGAAGAATCACTCGATCTTATCTGAAAACTATCTACTAGAAGTAAACTAACAAATGAATAAACCAATCACCGACCCAAACTAATAACCAACTTTGTAATGGATACTTCATCTAATCCTTCCGCTTCAGCATCTAACAATGTTCAACTGCCGGATAGTCCTGGTACAGCCAGTACATCCCGACAACTTACCTTGAGGGTACTTTATGTGATTTTGTGTACTACAGAGGAACGATGTTTTTACGACGAAAAAGAGGCAGGACACTTATGTACAATAATTGCCGCCTCTTCTGGTTAAAGTGCCCTCTGCTGTCGCAAGTTCAAGATCTTACAATAAATGGGTCTGTAGGTCTTATACTAGGAAACAGATCATTAGATCTCTACTAATAAATATTATAGTCGTTGCTATCAAGATTATATTTACAGCCATTATTGGTTTAAGGTTGCTAGGTGTCGTGCTGTTTGTCCTTACTACTGTCCTCACTGCTGTCCTTATATTTCACATAATTATCTCCTATTCACATATGGACGCCGATATATCTATGGTGAGAGAGGAAAGTTGTTATTGTAGACTTCGCGCGAGTATGGCTTATAGTAATCCATCCGGTCTGTGGTGGCGGCGGATACAGTCTAAGAATATCAGATTTAAGATAATTCTGCATTAATACAAACAATAACTTAATAACTTAATAACGTTAACAACGTAGTAAAATACAATAATTGAATAATGTGCTATCTCTCTAAAATTAGTAGTGAGAAAATAAAACACTCTAGGGTGTTAGTAGCAAAAACTGTAAAAGTACGTCAAGTAAAAAGTTTATGTATATGCTGACATTCTCACTGAACTATACTGTATAAGAAAATTTGCATTTTTCCCATGGGTGTCACCAAAAAAAATTAATACCAATATTTGTGATCAGTATACCAGTAAAAAGGATTAGGCAATACAACAACGAACTCTTCTGTAAGAACATGACGTACTGATAAAGAGCTGTGTAAAACACCGAACCTGGGACTCGAACCCAGAATCTCCTGATTAGAAGTCAGACGCCCTAACCAATTAGGCTAGCCCGGCTATTGTGTTTTTGTTAAATTACGATGCGACTATACTAGATGTAGTTAGTAAGGAATTATTGAAAAAATTATCGGCCCAAATCAAGTTGGTTTCATACCTGAAAGATCCTCCTTCTCTAATATAACAATTTTCGGTGACTTGCTTTCCAGTTTAATATCCCCACAAGACAAGCCACATGTCAATCATTCTACTAACCACCGAATCATGCTTGCTGACTTCGAAAAGGCTTTTGACCAGATTTCCCATCTATACCTTAAAATATTACTTCGAAAACTCAATTTTGGAAAAATGACGGAAACTATTCACGCTATCCTTACCAAAGCCCTCGGAACCATTTGCCTAAATAACATTACAGGCCCTTCTTTCCCATTAAGAAACGGAACCCTTCAGGGCAACCCACTTTCACCAACAATTTTCGCGTTAGCCCTTGAACCTTTTCTAAGAGCCATCCAAAGATTAAATAAAGGATTCAGTTACAACCATAAGATCCAACCAAACATCATCCCCAGAGTCAAATACCTTGCCTATGCAGATGATGTTACCTTATTCTTGAGAGATCATAATGACTTCAAAAACACTATGAAGATAATTCAGGCGTTCGAACAAGTCAGTGGTTCTAAATTAAACAAAAGCAAATCCAGATTAATTGTTCCATGCGATCAAATACCATTCCAGTCCGACTTCCAAATAGATATTGCTGACAATAATTATGAAATCCAATATCTAGGCGTTAAAATTGGGAACTCGTGTCAAACCTGGCCTAATACTCTCCAAAAAGACATCAGCACCAAATATTACATGACCAACATGAGTTCACTACCAATATCAAGTCAAATAGTCGGATATAACACATATATCTTGTCTAAGCTATATTACCACGAGATTCATGCACCTATGCTTCCAGACCAAATAGATTTGCTAGAACAATCCATCAAAAACCAGGTGAACAAAAAACTGAAAATCTCTATGGACACTTTAAAAACAAGCCCATTGAAAGGAGGATATGGCATGGTGGATATCAAAAGCCAATTGAGCTACCGCAAGGCAAAAATCTTTCAACAACTCTTTCTCCAATCTTTAAACCCATATTGCCAGTTACTCCGATTCAAGCTCCAACTAGCAATAAACATGATCATCAAACAAAATCTATCCGAGGAAGAGCAGTCGATACAAGGATATATAAAAACCCAATACTGGTGGCGGTTAATATTGGGTGACCAGATCAATATCAAGAATAAGAGAGACAGCAGGTCCATACTCAACCAGGTTATAAATCTTCCAATGTTCACCACAGCGGAAAAATGTGCTTTTGTGGCTTGGTATAAATTATTGTCCAAACCAATATCTCAACAACAAACATTGAACCCAATGAATATCAAACACTCAGACCTTGCCAAGTCCATTCAAGACGGTATACCAACTATCTATCAAATGGAGATCCCAAAACTGGTCATGGAGTTTGAACACAAACAGGGAAGCAAGAAAAAAAGAGCCAGAATTGATAAACATAAATTATCCACCACTTTAACCAATATCCAAGAAGTCACCCAAACGAAACAAAACTCTTTCTGGAAGAGACTCCACAAATACCAACATAATAGCCCTGGTTACTTTGAAAACATACACATATTCCACTTAGGTGCTGAACAATTTTTTTACCAACATAGAAAATGTCACTATTGCGGGCTCGAAACCGTCTCTCAAGACCAACAACATGAATCACCAGAACTCCAAGTCAAGATCAAAATGACCCATTTCCTAATTCAATGCCCATTATCAACCGAGTTATGGTCAAGATTGAAAATCCCAATTCCATTAGCATGGAATAACTTAATCGCTCCCAATCATTCAGAATCAACAATCAAAAAGATCGACCGCTATCTATGCTATCAACGCAAACTCTCACGCCTAAGATATCATAACCAAATTGATTGGAACACATCAATTAACAACTTGATTTATATCATTACTACTGGGAGCTGAATAGTCGATCAAAACAAAAAAAGAAAAAAAAAAAAAATAACAAAAACAATAACAAAAAAAACATTTTATTTAAATACTAATAATTATCACTAAAGGGTTTTTCACCATATGATATGGTTTTCCCTAACATATATAATGAGCATTAGCTTATAAGATTTTACATAGATATATATAATTATATATTTATTAATAAATCGAACTTTGAAGGAAAAAAAAAAAAAAATTTGATCTATCAAACAGAATACCAGAGGCCATAGTTACCAAGGAGATTTGATACCTGAAGCATATAGCAGTCAACATTATCTTGCTTTTGCTGATGATATCACAGTTTTCCTCAAAGATAAAAGAGATTATTCCAAAACAATGAAATGTATTAGACTATTTGAAAAATTCAGTGCCAGCAAACTCAATGAAAAGAAATCCCAACTAATCATACCAACTGATACTTATCCATTTTTGACACCATTCCCATTTGAGATTGCTGATGAAAACTTTCAATTGACATATTTGGGGATAACTATTGGGCCATCAGTGACATTTTGGCCGGAAACATTGCAGCGTGACCTCTATATCAAGTACAAGTTATCAAACATGACCAGCTTGCTGATTCAATCAAAAATAGAAGCATTCAACACATATATTGCATCCAAGTTCTATTACAAAGAACTACACCAACCTTTGTTACCCAATCAGTTGAATCAAATTGACACATCGATTAAGTTATTGGTCAAGCAAGATACACCTATTTCTTTGGATACACTCAAGACACACAACAACAAAGGCGGTTTCTCAATGATTGATTTAAAGTCTCAACTCCAACACCGAAGAGCCAAAATTTTCCAGGATTTGTTTTTGGATAGTCACACTAAATATAACCAGATATTACGTTTCAAAATTCAATCAAGTATCAACAACATCATTCAAAAAACATCACCAACAAAATCACCAAAGGATGATTATATCAAAACTCATTATTGGTGGGTGGTATTACTTGAACTAGCGGATGACATTGAGAATACCAATGATTCAATTTCCTTAGAAGTTATGAATAGCAGCACATTCTCAGATGCTGAAAGGACAGCGTACTGGGATTTCAGAAAAGTTCTTGGTATAAAGAAACGTACAATCAGGTTGAAGCCAATGAAGATTGGAATTGAAGATTTGAAAAATTCAATTGAAAAAGGGATTCCTGAAAAATATCAACAACACATTCCAATTAGAATTAAGGATTTTGACCATACTAAAGGAAGTAAAAAACAACGGGAAAAACAAGATGCCAACAAGATGTCAAAAACACTCATGGATATTACTGGGGTGAATCAGAAACAAGTTGATAACTTTTGGCATAACCTCAAAAAATTCAACCAACATTTCCCGGGGAAATATCAAAATATTCACATCTTTCATTTGGGCATTGAAAATCACAATTACGTAAATAATCATTGTGACTATTGCAGCAAAAAATTAACCAGATATGATGAACCCCAATATGCCCCAAAGGAAATCCAATTTGAAATCATGAAGCACCATCTTATTGAATGTCCATTGGCCCAGAAACTTTGGAAAAAAATTGACTTGAATATCCTGTTGAGTTGGCAATCCAAAGTTATGTGGTTAGTCATTGTTCATGGAACCTTCTAGAACTCAGGGAACCTTCTAGAACTTATGGAACCTTCTAGAACTTATGGAACCTTCTAGAATTCCATGGAACATTCTAGAACCCATTGAGATTAATATAAATATGAGCCATGCCCCCCATAGTCTGAGTTTGTCCTTTATATAATTTAGTTAGTCAAGAAGAATAAGAATAATAACAAGGATAGTTTGATAGTATTTGTTATTGGTAATGACTACTGTAACTAGGGTTACAAAACTTCAACAGGTTATGAGTTCAAGTGCTCTTACTTCGTTTGCTGCTGATGAAAAGTTGAAAGGTTCATCAAACTTCTATGATTGGTTCACATTGATCAGTGTCAAGATGAAGATGAAAGGTCTTGGGTTATATGCTTATTTGATCAATGGAGAGACCGGAACTGACGGTCTGGAAGACTCAAACGAAGTTGCTCAATTGGTTGCTACTATGGATGAAATTATCTCTACGGTTGTCTTTAACAGTATCACTGGTGCTGCTTTGACTAAGGCCTCGGAATTCGATGGTACCGGCAGAAACTTGTTTATGTTTCTCAAGGAGGCCTATGGTACTTTGACTGTTACCAATGCTGTGGGTATTATTTGTGATTTAATGGACAACAAATGGTTGAAAACTAAAGAAGGAAAAGTGGAACACTTTATTGATGCTTTTAATGATTTCAAGAACACTGTTGGTAAATTGGACGGAAGCACTGTGCTTTGTGCATTGTTCTTGGGTTTGGGCCAGAAGGCTGGTTTCGGTAATAGCCTCTCTAGAGAAGTCATGACAGCCTACGAGTCCAGAAATGGCAGAACTATTGGTAATGTTGACCTCGGTCTTGTTCAGGATTTAACAAGAGAGATCATTGGAGATAAAAGTATTGCGTCTACTAGTATTGAGAGTCCGGAACCGGTTTTCGCCACCAAGAAGCAATACAAGTGCTTCAATTGTGGGAAGCCTGGACATTTCAGAAGATATTGCAAGGCTCCTAAGAGAGAGAAATTAATTGGCGATGGTAGGAATCCGTCACCATCGTGGTATGCATTTATGGGAATGCATGGTAACAACTCCAGGGTGTATTTTGATTCAGGTGCCTCGCAACATATCTTAAACAATAAGAGCTTGTTCAAGACGATCAGACCGTTTGGAGGAGAGATCTCCGGGATTGATGGCGGTGGTGTTGCTGTTGCAGGTATTGGGTCTGCGGAGTTCAAATTACGTGATAATACCAATATTGAAATCAAAGATGCTTATTATGTTCCAGACTCAAAAGCCAACTTGATTTCAGTTTCCAAGGCTACTCTGAATGGTGCGAAATTATTGTTTGAAGGAAACAAAGTGAAAATGTATCCGGAAATGAAGGTTATTGGTACCAAGGATCCTCTGATGAATGGGCTTTACAGATTATCTACCGAAACTAATGGTGTTGCGTTTAAGAGTACCGACAAGGGTAGCCTCTGGCATGAGCGGCTAGGCCACCCTAGTGCAAACATCATGCAGAAGTTTAATAATATTTTCAAGTTGGTAAAAGGGAAAATTAGTGGAACTAACAGCACCATTATTTGTGACTGTTGCTTGTCCACTAAAGGCGTTGTGAGAAAGCCAAAGAATGGTCAAGGTTCCAAACCAAAGAGACCTTTACAATTATTGCATATGGACGTTTGTGGTCCATTTAGTTATGGCTCTGTTGATTCGGCAAAGTATTTTCTCACCATAGTTGATGGTTATTCTAGGTGGGTAGAGGTTAGATGCCTTACCCATAAGTCAGAATGTACCTCTCAGATTATTGATTTCATCAACTATGCTGAAACGATGTTCAAATCACAAGGAAAAGAGTTCAAAGTTGGTACCATAAGAACCGATAATGGTGGCGAGTTTGTAACTATTGAGCTTCATGAGTATTTAAGAGGCAAAGGGATTGCCCACGAGTTGACCGTCCCACACCATAGTTATCAGAATGGTACTGCGGAGCGGATGAATAGAACGCTCCAGGATAAAACGAGATCGTTGCTTATTGGGGCTTCGATGCCTGCCCAATTCTGGTCCGAAGGCGTTCGTACTGCTGCTTACTTGATCAATAGAACACCTTCGAGAATAATTGGTTTTCGGACACCATATTGTCGGTGGTTTGGTTACAATCCAGGATTGGATCATCTTAGAGTTTTTGGTTGCCTTGGATACAGTGTTTTCATTTTTTATTCGTACCACCCACCGGAAATGTTCATACCAGTGGCAAAAAATAATTCATACCGACCCCCGGTATTTTTCGTACCACCGCAGCGGGATTTATTCAGACCATCTAAGAAAAATAGTTCATACTATTGCACTTCAATTATTCATACCAACAGTATATAAAATTCATATTAATTCCTTTCTTTTTTTTATGTGACTGGCTCTATAAGCCTCTAAGCTACTCAGTTTAATCAAATTATACTCATTTTTTCCATAATTCTGTGCTACTTTCTATAAAACCGGATATCTATAATAATATTAATAGTAGCACGTGATTACGGTTTTCAAGAAATGGGAACGAATGTATGGTAGGAGCTGTTCTCCATTTAAGATGATGAATTCCCACTTTTGACATTCAATTCGGTCTTTATGTGATCACCAGATTACTTACAAAAAAAAGCATAAGATTTTACCATCAAAACTAAGTATGGACTTGAAAGCCAAGCTACTAACTGATGGGTATGTTGATGGCCTAGGTAATAGATTCTATGCTGAACCCAGTGAAATGACTTTAGAGTCTGAAATAGCACCAGTTGAAGCTTCCTTTAGTTACAGTGACTATAAGCATTTTGAAAAACCAGGTATCATGGATATCATGGAAATTGATCCTATTTTCGAAGAAGAAGAAAATGCCGAGATGGAAATTGAAATGAAAGAACGAAGATATAGAGGTTCGTACCGGTATTATAATCAAGCTGTCAAACAAAGATTTTGGCACTTGGTCATGGAAGAAGGTGTATCAGCTTACAAGGCTGCAAAATTAGAAGATATACCTTTGCAAACTGCTTACACATGGAAAAGAAAGTGGAACAAAATACTTGTCAATGAATTAAATGGTATCTCGAAGCCAATAAAGAAAAGAGGTCGTAAACCCCTTCTCACTGATGAACATAAGGAATTACTTCAAAAATTGATAAAGGAAGATGCTACAGTGACTCTCGATTTTATGTTGGAGAGACTCAAGAAAGCCTTCACCAATGTAAGAGCCAAGGCTACAACAATCTATAACTTTGTAACCAAGGTCTGTAAGCTAAGTCTCAAACGTATTTCTAAATGGGCTTTGAGAAGAAGTCTGGAGGAATTGAAGAAACAGAGACTCGAGTGGGCAGAGAAGTATAAAGACAAGCTCGACTTTAGTCAAAACTGTATTTTCATCGACGAAGCAGGTTTCAATATCAGTATGCGGCGTGAGTATGGATGGTCTGCTGTGGGTGAAAAAGCAGTTCTTACTGTTCCCGTAACCAGAGGGCTTAATATTTCGTTCATTGGGGCAATTTCTGTCAAAGGTTGTATTTGTTGAGTTGGCAATCCAAAGTTATGTGGTTAGTCATTGTTCATGGAACCTTCTAGAGCTCATGGAACCTTCTAGAACTTATGGAACCTTCTAGAGCTCATGGAACCTTCTAGAACTTATGGAACCTTCTAGAATTCCATGGAACATTCTAGAGCTTATGGAACCTTCTAGAACCCATTGAGATTAATATAAATATGGGCCATGCCCCCATAGTCTGAGTTTGTCCTTTATATAATTTAGATAGTTAACAAGTAAAACAAGTATAACAAGGGAATAAATATTATTGAATATTATTGTTATCAATGTCTTTTGTAACTAGAGTTACAAAACTACAACAATCATCAGCAAAAGCAAGATAATGTTGACTGCTATATGCTTCAGGTATCAAATCTCCTTGGTAACTATGGCCTCTGGTATTCTGTTTGATAGATCGTAGTAAAGGTTCTACTGCTAATGCAAATAATGAAGGGGAAAACGGATTACCTTGGAGGGTACCATTTTTTAAATTGAATAATGGGCCGGTCATGTTGTTGATGTATAAGGATCCCGTTGTCTGCTTGAGGATGTTGATGATTAACTTGGCTAATTTTTTTCCAAAATTTAAATGGGACAATAGTTGTTCCATATATTCGTGAGATATCCTATCGAACGCTTTCTCCAAATCCACAATTAGTATCAGCTTTTGTGGATTTGGTATTATATGCGTTTTATCTTTTGGATGAATTAGACTATCTAACATTTCTCTGAAAATGGTGATGTTGGAGAACGATGACCGGCCTGGAATAAAACCAGCTTGATCTTCCCCTATGATATCAGGCAAGTGCTTCAACAACCTATTATTAATTATTGTGGATAATAATCGAAGATTAGTGTTGATAAGGGCTATCGGCCTATAGTTTCCAATGTTTTCTTTTGACTTTCCAGGCTTTGGTATGATGTTAAAGAGTATAGTTCGGTAGTGGAATGGTAAATTTCCTTCAGTTAGAATGTGGTTAAATTCTTGAAGAAGGATGTGTTTGATTTGGGGAAATAATTCCTTATAAAATTTGTATGGGATTCCATCTATGCCCGGTGTGGACTTCAAATTTGCCGAATCAATTGCCAGTTTGAGTTCTTCCATTGTTATGAAGGAATCCATTTTTCTCTTCTCTTCAGGAGATATTCCTTGGGTTGGAATCACGTCCTGAAGATATTTATGTATTTTTTTTGTGTCCTTTGTTCCTCTGGTTCCATCAAACAAGTCCATATAATATTCAGTTGCTATTTTCATTATCTCTTCATGAGATTGAACTAGTGACCCTTCTACATCTTTTAGCTGTTTTATTGGGCGTTGTTCTTGATATTGGTGGAAAACTTGGTTAATATGTTGATAATATTCCGTCACTTTATCAAGTTCAGGCACTTTCACTTTTTTCAACATGTGTTTGAGTTTTTCTGCTTTGCATTTAATATCAATTATTAATTCATCGGTTCCTTGGATATCTTCATTTATAGATTGGTGCTTGAGAACATTAATGATTCTATCGGTCAATCTATATCTCTTCATATTATAGTAAGCCTTGGATGAAGTTAAAGTCAACTCCACTGTAACTGAATCATGTGTGGATCTTTTCCCAAAATGATTTGTTTGCGTCATATTCCATTTGTTTTCTTTGTTTTTTAAGAAGCTCCCAGTGATATAGAACCTATCCAATCTCCGGCTTTTCCCTAATTCTGATGCTTTATTAGTGAATGTTTTCTTGATGTTATGTTTGATTGAATTGAATGAGTCCTTCAAGTTCAACAAAGTAATGAGATTAGTTAAGGATTCAGCAACTGAGTCTTCACGGCTTCTATAATTTAGGGAGTCCGAATGATCAATAAAATTATTAAAATCACCAGCTAACATGATGTTGATTGTCTTTCCTGGGAATCTAGTTTGAAGATTCTGATGTTGGGCAAGTAAACTGAGTTTGAGCTGATCATGGATCTGATTTTGCTTTTGGTATTGATTTGGATTATACAAGTTTATAATCCAGAGTGCTTGGTTATTTTCTAATTCAATTAAGACATCCGTGATGTGTTTTTGGAGTTCATGTTGGACAGTAATACCTGCTAGTTTGGATCCTAACACTGGAATAGAATCATCAACAATTATTGCTGTTCTGGAACAGGTTGAATTATAGTATATGACTTTGTCATCGAACTGAAACGAAAAGTCTTCTGATAGATTTAGTTCTTGGAGCAAAGACACATTGGATTTTTGGGTGAAACTTATTACCAACTGGTCGCTGATACGACTCCGTTGTATATTTTGAGTATTGAATTTAATAATCATTATGCTTATTGATTGGAATTTTGATTTGTCTGTTTGTTTCTGGTTGCATCAGCTTCCAGAGTTGACAAATCATCATTGGTTGGTGTTAATTCTGTTTTCTCATGTACTGGAATTTCATCACCCAGTAGCATTTCATCCTCCTCATATTCTTCGTCATTATCATTATCAGGTTCTGCACTTGATTCAGACAGGGTTGGCTCTTTAGAGCCAGTTTGTGCCAGTTTTGATGTCACTGATGGGTGTGGGTCTTTAATGACTAACTTAATAGATTTTGGTACAAATGGTTTTGGTGCTGAAGGCTTGGTGGTGTTAATTTTGGTCAAAATTGGGGTAGAGATTGGGGTAGATTTTGGGGTAGATTTTGGGGTAGAAGTTGGGTTGGACAAGGTTTGATTAGATTTTGGGATAATTGGATGGGATCTAAACACATTCAACTTAATTCCTGGTTTGGCCGAGTCTTGTTTGGTTTCAGCTGGTTTCTAACTTGATTAACCGGAGGAGGGGTGATTTGATGCTTTCTGTTGATAGCTGGTGTGGTAGTTTGGATATTTTCATAATCATCATCTCTTTCTTTGGATATTAATCCCAATTGGTGGAATGGATTCTTCCATAAATTGCTCAGTTCATTTTGTGGTGGTTTTGACTGTCTGGATCTAGATGAACCATGAACCATGGTGAACTCGGTAGAAGGAACTTCAATCACTGGTGGTTGATTTTGCTTCTGTTTGGGGTTCTCATGACGATCATCTGTAACATTTTTCTTTGGCCGCTTAAAGTAACAGTCTTTAGCTACATGGCTAGGCTTTTTGCAAATCGCGCAAGATGCTTGCTTGCAATTGTATCTGGTGTGTTCTCTTGAACCACAATTGATACAGTGTAAGCATTTAGTAATAACTTTAGAAACAATGTTGTCTTGGTGAATAACCGGGATTTGTTTTCCTGGTTCCATTTCCAAGTAACCATAAATGTAACGATTTTTAAGCTCCTCGTTAGGTCTTTTAGTCATGTCACTTTTAATCACTGAGAATGATGTTGGTTCAATTTGGGCTAGGTCAAGCGCTTGCTTGATGGTAGCATCGACAAAATAGTCAGGGGTTGTTTCCAAGGCTGTTATCTCAATCAATTGGATTTCTTTATCATTCTTATTGATATTGATGCGTGGCTTGTAAGTGGATTGTTCAATGTCAACACTTAAATGGCTAGTGACAAAATCAATAAATGCATTACGTAACTTTTCATTCTTAGTTTGTAATTGACCTTTCAATATTGGGATAAGTGAGGATTTGAGACAAATAGTTTCATTTGAAATAAACAAGTAGTTTTGAGCTTCAATTAAAGCTTTCTTGATGAAGTTGATATCATCATTATCATTCAAATCAGTTTCAATGTTGGTTAATTTAACATCGATTAATTTTTGGAAGGCATCCTTTATTGAACTCAAATGATCATCAAGTTCATAGTTCCGGTAGACCTCAGGTGGGATAATAAATGACATCATGATTTTTTGTTTATCTTGATGGCTCATAATAAATTTAATGTAATCCTTCTCTGCAATATTAGATTGTTTCAATCTTGAGAATTCATTAATTAAATGGGAATTTGTATAAAATTTGAAAAACTTTTCAATGGTGTAGATTTTGACAAATTCTTGATATTTCTCTTCAACATTTTCCACTTTTTGTGTGTCAAATCCGAAAAGTGATCCCCTCATGCCCTTTTCCTTAATGGCATATTCAAGGACATATTGGTGTTCGAACTTGATTGATTTGAGATATTTAGCCCATTTAAAAACTCTTTCGAATTTGGCTAAAACATTTTGAAAAGTGGAGGTGGTATTCATAATCAGGGTCCCCTGTTGGGATGCGCTTTTAGAGCCCGAGGCGATTTGGGCGTAGGATCTGCTGAAAGCAGCAACTGGGGCTGGGTTAGTTTTTTTTGGGGTTTTTTGGTTTTCAGAGTTTTTTTGGGTTTTGTTGTTTTCAATTTTTTTTTGGTTTTCAGAGTTTTCAGTAACAAAATCAATAGAAACAGAAGGTTGTGAATCTCCTTGAGATTCAATGGTGGCTTGATTTGACATATGCATGTCGACGCTAGTGTCACCTGCACTGTCAAGATTGCGATCGCAATCAACTGGAGAAACATTAATTTCCGGGGCTGGGCGGTAGGCAATATCAACATCTGAATCAGCATTAGAGGCCTCATTTATGGTATTAGATGGGGTTGCAAAGGTTTCAGCAGTACTTAAAAAAGTATTGTCATCTTCCTCAGTGATTTCTTCGTCTGAATGTGGTTTATTTCCGTGTTTGTTTACATTGTTTTGATCGGTTGCGTTGGGATTTGCATGATCTAAGTCAACGATAATATCAGAAGAAACCAGGGTTTCTTGAGAAGGAGTGTTGTAGTTTTGTAACTCTAGTTACAAAAGACATTGATAACAATAATATTCAATAATATTTATTCCCTTGTTATACTTGTTTTACTTGTTAACTATCTAAATTATATAAAGGACAAACTCAGACTATGGGGGCATGGCCCATATTTATATTAATCTCAATGGGTTCTAGAAGGTTCCATAAGCTCTAGAATGTTCCATGGAATTCTAGAAGGTTCCATGAGTTCTAGAATGTTCCATGGAATTCTAGAAGGTTCCATGAACAATGACTAACCACATAACTTTGGATTGCCAACTCAACACCCTCTCTCAATTCAAAGTCTCCATACCACAGAGCCTTCTCAACTCCAAGAATTGAGGGGCAGCAAGACCTTTTGTAAACATATCAGCAATCATAACACCAGTGCTCAAGTACTCCAAATTGATAGAGCCAGATCCAATGTGGTCCCTGATAAAGTGAGTCCTGATGTCAATGTGTTTGGTGCGATGATGGAAAGCTGGATGCTTTGCCATCTCAATACACCCTTGGTTATCATCAAACATCCTCACTGGACCAGTATTGATCCCAAATTCCTTGAACACTTGCATTAGCCATAATGCTTCCTTGACTCCTTCACTTAGTGACATGTATTCAGCCTCTGCCGTAGAAAGAGCAACAGTAGCTTGCTTCTTAGATCTCCATGTGATTGCACCATTGGCATATTTGAACACAAACCCAGTAGTAGACTTTCTGTCTGACTTATCTCCAGCCCAGTCAGCATCACAGTATCCAAGAAGCTCACCGTTATCATTATTGCCAGCCTCATATCTTATTCCCAAATCTTTGGTTCCTTTCAAGTATCTTAAAACTCTCTTTGCTGCCTTATAATGCACCTCCTTTGGTTCCTTGAGGTATCTGGATAGAACACCGACGATATAGCTGATATCGCTTCTAACAGTATTAGCAGCAAACAATAATTTTCCAACCAAAGATCTGTAAGCTGTGGCATCACAATCCTCAGCACTGTTGTCCACCAAGGTGAGCTCCTGACCAGCAATAGTAGGCGTCTTATCTGGGTTGCAATTCTCCATTCCAAATTCCTTTAACATAGAGCCAATATAGTCTTTCAAGCTCATGTTAATACCTCCATTATCTTGCGAGATATTGATACCCAAAAATTTCCTGACTATTCCCAAGTCCTTCATCTTGAAGACATTCATCAATTCACTTTTCACTTTCCTGATGGCAAAATCTGAGGTACCAGTTATCAATAAATCATCAACGTAAAGCGCAACCATCACAAAAGACTTTTCGGATTTCCTTGAATATAGACAATATTCAGCACCGTTTCTGACAAAACCAAGCGACGACAAAACACTGTGGATTCTTTCATTCCACACCAAGGGAGCCTGTTTCAAACCATACAAGCTTTTCTTCAATCTCAAGACACTGGTTTCCCTTCCTTTAACCACATACCCTTCTGGTTGAGTCATGTATAATTCTTCCTGAAGAGATCCGTTGAGGAATGCAGTTTTCACATCCATCTGATGAACTGCCATTCCATTCTTAGCTGCAATACTCAACATCAACCTGATAGATTCATAACGCACCACAGGTGAGAATGTCTCATTGTAGTCAATACCCTTCACCTGTGTGAATCCTCGAGCAACAAGTCTTCCCTTGAAGACTCCGTTATCTTTCTTTGCAAAGACCCAACGACATGTAATTGGCTTTCTTCCTTTCGGCAACTCGACCAATTCATAAGTGGAATTCTCCTTGTGAGCCGCAATTTCTTCGTCACAAGCGCGCTTCCATTCTGCACTTTCGTTGCTCTTCATGGCTTCCTTATAATTTCCAGGAACATCACTTCCACCAGCCAAAGCAGCAGCTTCACCAGCCATAAAACAAGAGGCAACATAATTCACAGGTTTGTACTCTAACAACTTGCCTTCGGCATCATCATTCAGTTCTGATTCCTCATCACAATCACTTGGCTGTTCAACATGTGGCTCAATTTCCGAAACCACCAAGTTGTCATTGCTACTACCATTAGGAACAAAAGAAGTAAGCTCTTTTGAGCTACTATCGTTTCTGTATTTCTTCCTTTGTGGTTTCTCAATAGCAATTTCCCTCTCTGAATCTGAACTGAATGTATCAGATTCTTGTTCAACTTCTGCCAAGATCCCAAATGGATTTCTTTTAATCAAACCTGTACTTTTCTTGGGTCTAGAACCCGATGATCTTTTCCTTTTTGTAGCAGTAACCAACTTGAACTCTTCTGAAACCATCCTTGATGGGATTAACTCTCCAGTGGCATCCTCATCATCGTCTATGATTCTCATTTCCACGTCTTTGCTTGAGGAAACAGTGGACTCTCTTTCTGAATCATCCAAATAAGAAACCATTCGTTCATCATCAACAGAGATTTCACTTGCAACATCCTCTAAGTCTGGATCACTTATAACAGGGCCTGGTGCAACGCCACCAGCAAAACCCATACCACCAGAGCTGTTTACCTTAGCAATCTCGGTATCCACATCAGTGACTCGCTTCACATCCTGATAGTAATATCTTGACTCATCAAATCTGACCTGAGTCGCCACAATAATCTTGTTGGCAGCAGGATCAAAAATTCTGTACGCACAGTGATCTCTATCATACCCGAGCATCACTCCAACCTTGGCGGTAGCATCAAATTTTCCATTTCTCAAACTGTTTGGTATAACCACATATGCAAGGGAACCAAAGCAGCGAAGATGGTCAAGGCCCGGCTTGTATCCATACCAACGACCATATGGTGTGTGGAAATTAATAACGCGGGATGGCGTCCTGTTAATCAAATAAACAGCCGTGCGGACACCTTCAGACCAAAACTGAACCGGCATAGAAGCCCCAATAATTAAAGACCTAGTTTTGTCTTGAATTGTCCGATGCATTCTTTCAGCAACACCATTTTGATAACTATGGTGTGGCACAGTCAACTCATGGGCAATACCTTTGCTTCTCATGAAATCATGCAACTTTCCTGTAACAAATTCACCACCATTATCAGTGCGGATAGTTCCCACGGTAAACTGTTTTCCCTGAGACTTGAACATTGTTTCGGTGTATGTAATAAACTCAATAATCCTGTCAGCACACTCTGACTTGTTTTTCAAACACTTAACCTCCACAAACTTGGAATACCCGTCGACAATAGTGAGAAAATATTTGCTCGAATCAATAGACCCATAATTGATTGGGCCACACACGTCCATATGCAACAATTGTAAAGGCTGTTGTGGTTTAGCACCCTTCCCGCTCTTTGGTCTTCTGGTAACCCCTTTACTTGTCAAGCAGCTTTCACATAACTGCACAGAATCTTCACTGTAAAGTTTACCTTTCACCAAATGAAACATCAGATTGAACTTGTTCATAATATTCATACTGGGATGGCCTAATCTCTGGTGCCACAACCCGCTCTTATCAACACTGTTAAATGCCACACCATCGACACTGGTGTGCAAAGCATAAAGATCACTCATAACTGGATCTTTAACAGCAACCACTTTCTTTTCAGGGTACATTTTCACCTTGTTTCCTTCAAATAATAATCTTGCACCATTCAGAGTAGCCTTGGAAACAGAAATCAAATTGGCCTTTGACCCTGGAACATAATAAGCATCCTTGATTTCGATACTGGTGTTATCACGTAACTTAAACACCGCAGACCCGATACCTTGAACCTCGAGAGAACTACCATCAATACCTGAGATCTCACCAGAAAAAGGACCAATGGTTTTAAACATCTTTCTGTCATTCAAAATATGTTGCGAGGCACCAGAGTCAAAGTACACTCTGGAGGCCCTACCATGCATTCCCATAAATGCATACCAAGATGGTGATGGATTCTTCAGATCACCACCCATTCTCTCCTTTCTAGGAGCCTTGCAATCCTTCTTCAAATGACCGGGTTTTCCACAATTGAAGCACTTGTACTGTTTCTTAAAAGCAAACACAGGTTCCAAACCCTCAACACTGGTGGAACCAATCGATTTATCTCCAATGATTTCTCTTGTCAAATCTTGGACAAGCCCAATATCAACATTTCCAATAGTCCTGCCATTTCTAGACTCATACGCAGTCATGACTTCCCTGGAAAGAGTTGCATTAAACCCGGCTTTCTGACCCAAGCTCAAAAACAACGCACACAACACAGTGTTTCCGTCTAATTTGCCAACAGTATTCTTGAAATGATTGAAGGCATCAATGAAATTCTCAACGTTTCCGTTGCTAGATTTCAACCACTTAGCGTCAATTAAATCTGAGATAATACCAACAGCATTTGTAACAGTCAATGTACCATAAGCATCCTTGAGAAACATAAACAAGTTTCTACCAGTACCATCAAATTCGGAAGCCTTAGTCAAAGCAGCGCCTGAGATGCTGTTGAAAATGGCTGTTGAAATAATCTCATCCATAGTAGCAATCAATTGGGCAACTTCATTAGCAGTTTCCAGCCCGTCGGTTCCGGTTTCGCCATTGATCAAGTAAGCATGTAAACCAAGACCTTTCATCTTCATCTTAACACTGATCAAAGTAAACCAATCATAAAAGTTCCCGGAGCCCTTCAACTTCTCATCAGCAGCGAACGAAGTGAGAGCATTTGAACTCATAACCTGTTGTAATTTTGTAACTCTAGTTACAAAAGACATTGATAACAATAATATTCAATAATATTTATTCCCTTGTTATACTTGTTTTACTTGTTAACTATCTAAATTATATAAAGGACAAACTCAGACTATGGGGGCATGGCCCATATTTATATTAATCTCAATGGGTTCTAGAAGGT
This sequence comes from Saccharomycopsis crataegensis, assembly GCF_037102585.1. NCBI lineage: Eukaryota > Fungi > Ascomycota > Saccharomycetes > Ascoideales > Saccharomycopsidaceae > Saccharomycopsis > Saccharomycopsis crataegensis. The sequence continues at coordinate 1,147,892 of NW_027043819.1, forward strand.
TCCATAAGCTCTAGAATGTTCCATGGAATTCTAGAAGGTTCCATGAGTTCTAGAATGTTCCATGGAATTCTAGAAGGTTCCATGAACAATGACTAACCACATAACTTTGGATTGCCAACTCAACAAGGAGGATCATTTTTTGGATCAGTGGAGTAGTTGGAAGGCTTTGGAATTCTTTTGGTATTATTAATACTCATTTTGACGACCGATGGTAACCAGGACACAACCTAACCATGATCCCATAATATAACAACAACATTGTTGTAGTATGGTTTGAGCTATTGATTATAGGCAATGATACACGTGCTCATAACCATAAGCTCATAACCATTAGTGTATAATTATAGTCGTCGATTATGAAAAGTTTTCAATATATATGATCTCTGGTTCTTCAGAGAGTAATACTAAATCAATCCTAACCCGTGACTAACTACATCTAGTATAGTCGCATCGTAATATAACAATTGGTAGCACCACTAGGTTTTTAGTTTTACAGACTCCACTGATTATAAACTTCTGTTGTCGTTTAATAGCATAGCTTGGTTATCCTAGTGTATGACTGTATTTGGTTTAAGCCCTAGCTCAGACGAAGAAGATAATTATTCAGGCGAAGAAAACGAGATGAGTATGCCGGGTGGACCGTTGGACGATTCTAATCGTCTGTTGCTCATGGAGCTCGTTGAAATGCTTCACGGTAAAGAGAAGGCCGGTCGCGTGTTAGACCCTATGGAGGTCAAGTTTAACGGAAAGCCGTTTAGTACAGGGATGCTTGCCCGCACTCCCATGGCATTGCATGACTTCTTCCAGTATGCAGAACACCAGATGCCACTTAATTGGAATGACAAGTATAAGATGAGTTTTATCGTGAGAAACGTGGCTCAAGATACTTTTAGAAGTTTTTCTTCTTTTTCTGACTCCTTGCCGTCAGATATCTCTTATAGAGCCTTTAAGGCTCAAGTGCTTGCGCACTTTTCTAGAGTTGATATGGTTGACATTTTGGAAAGAACATTGTGGACAATTGCGCAAAAAGGAAAAGCGCTTCTGTCCCACGTTGCTGAGTTTCAAGCGAATGTTGTGTACATTCCAGATTGGTCAGAACGTTCAAAAATTAATCGTTTTATCGATTCCTTGGACCCGCGTTTGCAGAAGCACATTGCAGATGCAGGACGCATTTATGAGAAATTAGATGATGTGATTTCTCATGCACTTAGTATTAATGATCTTACTGAAAGAACCATCCATACTCTGACTATCCCTATGCCGTCTACGTTTTCGCCTATGGATAGAGGTGGTCCGATGCCAATGGAATTGGATGTTTTGCAATCAGTACCAAGTTCTCGGGGAAACTCATATCCTCGCAAGTCTAGTGGTAAGATTGCCGCCCTCTGCAAGAAATTTAATCTCACCCAGGAGGAGGTGAGGCTGTTGCTTATTCTTGGAAATTGTTTCCAGTGTAAAGGACATGGACATCAGAGCATGGACTGCCCTCGCCGTGGTGGTGGTGGGTCTGGTGCTCGTTTGGCTCACCTTATGGATTGCGTCCAAGAGGAGGACCATGCAGTTCCGTATGAGGATGTTGTTGCTTTCAAGGTTCCTGTTACTATGGGACCTGCTGGGTTTGTTACCAAAGCTCTTATTGATTCTGGGGCGAGTTACAGTTTTGTGAATCCGTCTATTTTGCCTAAGCTCGGTTATGATAGTGCCGATCTTACTAGGATTAGCCCAAGAACAATCAAGACTGCAACTAATCAGTATGATGCGGTAGATAGGTATGTGATTATCCCTGTTACATTTAACCATACTGTTGTGAAGATCCGTTGTTATGTGCACCCGATTGTTTCACCTACTGTTATTGTGGGGCTTCCATTCATTAGAGAATATGCCCATCTTATTGATTTTGCTAATCTTACTGTGGGAGATGTGGGGGTGGACGATTTGGATGAGAAATCCATTGAAAGTATTAGTGCTATGGCTGCTCTTAGCCTGGATCCTGTTGAGATAGACGATCCTAGATTAGAGAAATTGTTGTTTGATTATGCGGATATTTTTGCGGAGAAGCTTGGGATTAATCAAGTTGTTGAGTCTCGGGGGGCAGATAATATCAGGCTTGAACCGATGTCGGAAGAAGTTCCAACGACCCCGTATATTCCGAAGGTTAAGATTGCTCTTTTGCATGAGGTTAGAAATCATATTAGGCGTATGGTCGATTCTAAACTTATTCAACCCTCTAACTCGCCTTATTCTTCACCTTTTCTAGTTGTCAAGAAGAAGACTGGGGAAATTCGTTTGGTTATTGATTTTCGTCAAATCAACCTTTTATTGAAAAGGTTTAATCAGAACCTTCCCAGTTACGATGAATTGATCCAGATTTTTCTGGCCAATAAGGTGTTCTCAACCGTGGATTTAACGGAAGGCTTTCATCAACTTACCCTCGATGAGAATTCTAGTAGATTCACGGCTTTTGAGTTTGAAGGGCTCAAGTACGAGTACTTGAGATTACCCTTCGGACTCACATCAGCCCCTTCACACCTACAATCATACTTAGCCAAGAAAATATCACACCTTTCAACTGCCCGTAATTATGTTGATGATGTTCTCTTGGCGTCGCCAAACAGGGAAGAGCATTTGGGTTTGCTCAAGCAGTTTTTTGATGTGTGTCGGGAGAACAAGTTGTTTTTGAAAAGGCTGAAATGCAGTTTTATGAGCTCTAAGGTTCGCTTTCTTGGTTAGGATATGGAGACAGTTTCCAAAAGGTTCGCTTCTTTGAAGCAAGCCTTGTTGGAAACCAAGGTACTAAGTGTTCCACTTTCGACTGATCCCGCTACTGTATTTGTAATTGAGTCTGATGCTTCAGGAATTGCAATTGGGGGGGTATTGAAACAGTTAATCCCTGGGTCCGATGAGCTGCAAATTGTTGGTTATTACCTGCGGAGCCTTTCAATCCACGAAAAGAATTATCCAATTAGAGATAAAGAACTTTTAGCCGTTGTCTACTTATTAGACAAGACGGCCCATTTGATATTTGGTCATAGAATTGTGGTAAAGACTGATCACCAATCCTTGTCGGTGTTGCTTAAAGGAAATAAGGAAGCTGAAAATGACAGGGTTAAAAGATGGATTACTAAACTCGCTGAGTTTGATATTGTGTTAGAATATGTCAAGGGTACAACAAATGAGTTAGCTGATTACCTCTCTCGTTATGTGGGGGCTTTGGAATCGGTAATCCCTGCAGTTAATTTAACTGAAGCAGAAATCAAGGCTTCGATTGAATCGGATGAGTATTTTGCGGAGATTAGTAACAGTTTAAGGTTAATTGAGGACAAGGATAATAAAGCAAGTGATAATGCCAGCGATGTCGCAGAAACGAGAATTGATGAAGAAGATGTTAATGGTGATAGACTTGATGTGAGTCAGGGTATTTTGAAGAATTTTAAATTGATTGATGGTAAATTGTTTGGACGTACCAATCAATCTCCGTGGCGCCGGGTCGTTGGGGCGCTGCGGGCCCGTAGATTAATTGAGTATGAGCATGGCAGAATGCATGCCGGGATAACTCAATTATACCTCGGGCTATCTTCTAAGTTTTATGTGCGAAATCTTATGAAGATTGTCACTGCAGTAGTTGGTGGATGTGATACTTGTTTGAGAACAAAAATACGCCAACACCATTCCCATCCTATTATGGCTGTTGATCCTCCAGGATTCACTTTCCAAAGAATTCTGATTGATATGATTACTGGATTGCCGGAATGTGGAGGATGTGATGCTATCCTTACCGTTGTTGATGATTTTTCGAAATTTTCTATTTTTATTGGATGCAACAAGCAGATTGATACAATGGGTGTTGCTAAGGTGTTGTTCCATAATGTATTTGCGTATTATGGTATTCCGTGTTTTATTCGTTCTGATCGTGATATTCGTTGGGCTAATAGCATTGCCAAGGATATTTCGAAGATTATGGGATTTAAGTATCATCTCACGGCTGCTAACAACCCTCGTGGAAATGGTGTGGCAGAAGCCGCTAACAAGAAGGTAGTACAGCTCCTTCGTACTTTTGTTTCTGAAAATAAAGGTGATTGGTTGAGTTATTTGGCTGTGGCTCAGACTGCTATCAATTCATCTATTCATTCGGCTACCGGTATTTCGCCTTTCCAAGCGGTTTTTGGTCGCCAACCGTTGCTTCAATTGTCTGAACCTCAAGTTGTTGATATTGCTCATCACCTGATTAGTGAGTGGGGGAAGAGATTGAGGGCAATTCATTGGGCCGTTTCAGAACAATTATCCCTGTATCAGCACCGGATGAATATAAGTGCCAATGCAGGAGCAAGCTTTGATGATTATACAGTTGGTCAGTACGTGCTTGTGCATCGCGAAGCGTACACGAATAGTACTCGATACAAAAAAGTGACTGATGTGTATTTTGGTCCTTTTAAAGTAGTCAAGGTTATTAACAAGAATAGTTTTGAAATTGATTTACCGATATTAAACCTTAAATCAAGGGTGATTAATGCGAGGTTTTTACGTCCTTATTCGGTGCCTGAAGCTGCTTTTATTGATCTTCCCCGGACTGTTAATGAATTTAAAGCTAGAGCTTCTGAGGTTAATGGTATTTTAGGATATGATCCTGACACTAGGTCTTTTGATGTTACCTTTCGGATGGCTCGTCCTGGTCATTGTTTTACGGTCCCGGTTGATGTTTTTGTGGATAGTGTTCCACTGGGTTTACAGAAGAACCTCTATGAGACCATTAAGGATTTCTATGGTTCTTCTAGTATTCCTATCAGTAGAAAACCATTGTTGGGTCGTTCCTTTCAAAGTATGAATAGAAGATCTTGACGGGGGGAATTGTTGTAGTATGGTTTGAGCTATTGGTTATAGGCAATGATACACGTGCTCATAACCATAAGCTCATAACCATTAGTGTATAATTATAGTCGTCGATTATGAAAAGTTTTCAATATATATGATCTCTGGTTCTTCAGAGAGTAATACTAAATCAATCCTATTTTTTTTTTTCCTTCAAAGTTCGATTTATTAATAAATATATAATTATATATATCTATGTAAAATCTTATAAGCTAATGCTCATTATATATGTTAGGGAAAACCATATCATATGGTGAAAAACCCTTTAGTGATAATTATTAGTATTTAAATAAAATGTTTTTTTTGTTATTGTTTTTTTTTTAATTTAATTTTTTTTTTTTCTTTTTTGTTTTGATCGACTATTCAGCTCCCAGTAGTAATGATATAAATCAAGTTGTTAATTGATGTGTTCCAATCAATTTGGTTATGATATCTTAGGCGTGAGAGTTTGCGTTGATAGCATAGGTAGCGGTCGATCTTTTTGATTGTTGATTCTGAATGATTGGGAGCGATTAAGTTATTCCATGCTAATGGAATTGGGATTTTCAATCTTGACCATAACTCGGTTGATAATGGGCATTGAATTAGGAAATGGGTCATTTTGATCTTGACTTGGAGTTCTGGTGATTCATGTTGTTGGTCTTGAGAGACGGTTTCGAGCCCGCAATAGTGACATTTTCTATGTTGGTAAAAAAATTGTTCAGCACCTAAGTGGAATATGTGTATGTTTTCAAAGTAACCAGGGCTATTATGTTGGTATTTGTGGAGTCTCTTCCAGAAAGAGTTTTGTTTCGTTTGGGTGACTTCTTGGATATTGGTTAAAGTGGTGGATAATTTATGTTTATCAATTCTGGCTCTTTTTTTCTTGCTTCCCTGTTTGTGTTCAAACTCCATGACCAGTTTTGGGATCTCCATTTGATAGATAGTTGGTATACCGTCTTGAATGGACTTGGCAAGGTCTGAGTGTTTGATATTCATTGGGTTCAATGTTTGTTGTTGAGATATTGGTTTGGACAATAATTTATACCAAGCCACAAAAGCACATTTTTCCGCTGTGGTGAACATTGGAAGATTTATAACCTGGTTGAGTATGGACCTGCTGTCTCTCTTATTCTTGATATTGATCTGGTCACCCAATATTAACCGCCACCAGTATTGGGTTTTTATATATCCTTGTATCGACTGCTCTTCCTCGGATAGATTTTGTTTGATGATCATGTTTATTGCTAGTTGGAGCTTGAATCGGAGTAACTGGCAATATGGGTTTAAAGATTGGAGAAAGAGTTGTTGAAAGATTTTTGCCTTGCGGTAGCTCAATTGGCTTTTGATATCCACCATGCCATATCCTCCTTTCAATGGGCTTGTTTTTAAAGTGTCCATGGAGATTTTCAGTTTTTTGTTCACCTGGTTTTTGATGGATTGTTCTAGCAAATCTATTTGATCTGGAAGCATAGGTGCATGAATCTCGTGGTAATATAGCTTAGACAAGATATATGTGTTATATCCGACTATTTGACTTGATATTGGTAGTGAATTCATGTTGGTCATGTAATATTTGGTGCTGATGTCTTTTTGGAGAGTATTAGGCCAGGTTTGACACGAGTTCCCAATTTTAACGCCTAGATATTGGATTTCATAATTATTGTCAGCAATATCTATTTGGAAGTCGGACTGAAATGGTATTTGATCGCATGGAACAATTAATCTGGATTTGCTTTTGTTTAATTTAGAACCACTGACTTGTTCGAACGCCTGAATTATCTTCATAGTGTTTTTGAAGTCATTATGATCTCTCAAGAATAAGGTAACATCATCTGCATAGGCAAGGTATTTGACTCTGGGGATGATGTTTGGTTGGATCTTATGGTTGTAACTGAATCCTTTATTTAATCTTTGGATGGCTCTTAGAAAAGGTTCAAGGGCTAACGCGAAAATTGTTGGTGAAAGTGGGTTGCCCTGAAGGGTTCCGTTTCTTAATGGGAAGGAAGGGCCTGTAATGTTATTTAGGCAAATGGTTCCGAGGGCTTTGGTAAGGATAGCGTGAATAGTTTCCGTCATTTTTCCAAAATTGAGTTTTCGAAGTAATATTTTAAGGTATAGATGGGAAATCTGGTCAAAAGCCTTTTCAAAGTCAGCAAGCATGATTCGGTGGTTAGTAGAATGATTGACATGTGGCTTGTCTTGTGGGGATATTAAACTGGAAAGCAAGTCACCGAAAATTGTTATATTAGAGAAGGAGGATCTTTCAGGTATGAAACCAACTTGATTTGGGCCGATAATTTTTTGCAAGAACGGGAGCAAACGGGCGTTGATGATGCTGGAAAAGAGTTTCAAATTTGTGTTGATTAATGCTATGGGCCTGTAATTCTCCACTTTTTGAACATCTTTGTTTGGTTTTGGTATGAGAGTGAATTTTATGGTTCGATAGTTGAATGGAATTTCCCCTGAAGAAAGAATTTGGTTAAATTCTTTTAGAAGTATGTGTTTTATCTGAGGAAAGAGAGACTTATAAACGCCGTATGGTATACCATCTACCCCGGGGGCGGATTGAGTATTGGATTCAGTAACTGCATATTCCAATTCTGTCATGGTGATTGGTTTGTTCAAGTTGTTGGATTCAGTGTTGGTTAGTGGTAACTGATCTCCCAAGGAGGCGTTGATGAACCTTTCTATATTTTCCGAGCTCTTTGAACCACGAGATCCATCGTAGAGTTTTTGATAGTAATTGGTTACTTCTAGAAGCATGTCTTGCTGTGATGTCAATAAAGCGCCATCTGAAGCTTTGAGGGCTTTGATTGGGCGCGGTCTGGAGTGTTGGTGGAACCTAGTTCTTATGTGGTCATAATAATTTGGTTCATCAGTATTTTCTGTTATTTTCTTGTGTACCATCGTCAAAAAATTCAGCTTCAAGCGAATCTCGGAAATGAGGTCTGAAGTAGAGTTCACAGTGGGTGGAAACTTGATCTTCAGAAGCCATTGAATAATATGATTTTTAATAATATTATGTTGGGGGATGTAAGTCATTGCATGAGGTTGAGTGTTGATTTCAAGAATAATAGAATCGTGAGTTGAAGAAGACTTTAGATAGTTTTGTTGGGACATTTGAATATGAAATCTGTTTTTGTCGGAGATCATGGACTGACTGATATAAAAACGATCTATTCTGCGACTACTTTCTTCCGTGGTGGATTGGTTAGTCCAATTCTTTTTAATCTGGTGCAATTTTGGATGTTCATAGATATCTGCTAGCTTGAAAGTTTTGATTAGCTTTTTAAGCGACTCGGACGATCTTTGTTCGCGAGAACGGAAGTTAGCAGAGTCTCTTGAATTGACAAAATTATTAAAGTCACCTCCGAGAATAATGTTGATGGTCTTATTGTTGCTTCTCGCTCTGAGAGCGGTAAGCTGGGTTTGGAGGGTGATGGAGAGTTGATTTTGAAGGAGGATTTGTTTTTGGTAATCAGCAGATGGGTTGTAGATATTGATTAGCCAAAGCCAGTTATTGGCATCTTGTTCAATAATGGCATCTGTGATATAAACCTGGAGCTGGCTCAGTACTGCAATTGTTAGCAATGAATGATCAACGACCTTTATGTGGTCCTCAATTATAATAGCTGTGCGGGATGATGGAGTATTTTTATAAATTTTTTTGTTTTGGTGTTGGAAGAGGAAGTCCTCGCCAAGATTAAGTTCTTGAAACATTGAAATGTTATATTGGTTTGATAGATGGAGAATTTTGGAGTCATCCAATCTCAATCTTTGGATGTTTTGACTAATGATCGATAGTTTACTCATTTTGTGTATGAGAGGCGTTTTTTGTGACATTTGAGCCATCTGATTGAGGTGAATTTATTTCGTTGTTGTTATCCTCCAGGGGGGAAGATTGTTCTTTTGACAGAAGCTTCATTGGCCGGGGAGTAAATGATTCCAGTGGCGTGGGCATTTTGTCTAAGTTTTCCAGGATAGTTGGATGTTTTGAGAAGGGGGAAGCTGAATGAGGTGAGGTAGAATGAGGTGAGGTAGTAATAGGGGTAGGAACAGAGGTAGGGACAGAAGCAGGGACAGAATCAGGGGCAGAAGCAGGGGCAGAAGCAGGGATAGAAGAAGTGGTCAGAGCCGAGGAAGTGACAGTATCACGGGCAGGGGTAGGTGAAGGAGGAATGTTGGCAGCAGAAGAAGTAGTATGATGTTGTGAGTTTACTTCTTGATGTCTGCGAGAAACACGGACCTGAGGGTGGGATGAAGGTGAGGCGAGGATCTTTTTGGAGACCTTGCTAATATGGGCCAGCTTGATGGCGCTAATGGCCGCGAACTTGGCGTGCTTCTTAGATTTACCTTTCTTGGACAATAATTCTATTGGTTTGGTTTGATGTCTGAGAGTAGCAGTGTGTTGGGTTGTAGAGGTTTCGAGTTCATCCATGGATTGGTCTGCATCAGTAGAGAGGCCTTCCTCTAAAGCATCTTCCTCATTGGATGGGTAGTTCTTTTCCAAAGTATCGTCCTCATCAATAATTGAATCATCAACATTTTCTTCTTCATTTGCCAATAAGTCGAAAGGGTTTGAATGTGGTTTAGAATATTCTGGAGTAGCCGGTTTATTCAGTTTTATTTTTCTTTTTTCGACAGTCTGAAAACCATAGTTTAATTTGTGGTTTGGTTTGACTGCTTTTCCAGAATTTTGTTTCGGAGAGTGTTTTTCTGGATCTTCCGGATTCACAATAGGTGCTCTTTGTTGCTTTTTGAAATAACAATCTTTTGCCCTATGGGATAATTTCTTGCAAATGGCACAAGATGACGTCTTGCAGTCAAAACGAGTGTGTTCACGGGAACCACATGCAGTGCAGTGGACGCATTTCGTGATGACTCTGGAGCGGAAATTTTTGTCATTGAAGAGTGGAAGGGATTTTCCTGAGTCAATTTCAATATAACCATAAGTGACAATACTGGCAGCTTTGCTAGCTTCTTCCGTAAAGTGAACGGTGTTGATTGGAAAGAAGGATGATGGATCAATTCCGGATTCATTGAAGACATGGTCAAGAAGTTTTTCCCGGTTAAATTCAGTAAACTCGGAATTCATTTCAATCTCAATTAAATGGGATTCCTTATTCATTGTGTTTAACAAAGACCCTGGCGTGTAGGTATAATTTCCAACTGTAACTTTAAGGTGGATGTTAAGATATTCAATTAAAAGATTTCTGTCCTTCTTGAAGATATCAGAGCCTGTATCCTGAGGGTTTGGGATGAAGTTTGAGTTAAGGCAGATCTTCTTATTAAAAATAACCAAGTGGTTGAGGGCCCCTTTTAAGTTTTCCCTGATTATGATCAAATCCTTATCTGGTTCGTTGGATGACTGTGTAATAGTATCAAGTTCTTTGGATAACTTAGTGAGTCCGTTTTTGATGGATTCCAAGTGTTTTTCAAGAGGAAACTCTGTAAAGATATCTTTTGGGATCTTAAAGTAGATTAAGATATCCTTAAGATGCTGTTGGCTCATGATAAATTCCAAGTAGTTCTCCAAGCTGATTCTAGAGTTTCTTAATCTGTTGAATTCGTTTGTCATATTAAAACTGGTGTAGTTTTGGAAGAAATCTTCAATTTCCATGATCTTGACGAGTTCCTCGCGTTTTTCTTTGGATTTAATAATAGCAGGATTGGAGGTGGAGAACAATTTTCCTGATTTGCGTTTCTCGCTTATGGCATATTCCAATACGTCGCGGTGCTTAAAGTCAAGGATTTTGATGTGACTTGCCCATTTGAAAGTTCTTTCAAATTTCATCAACACGTTTTGGAAGGATGGATCATTGGTGTTTGTAGTGGCTCGAGGTGTGCGCTTGTCTCCAGCGGTGGCTTGAGCATAGGTTTGGATTGGTCTTGTCACATTGACAGCTGGAGCCACCGGATTGGAGGCCGTAGTTGGAGAGGCGACAGTAGAAGATGAGACAGAGGGAACAGGAACAGAAGGAACAGAAACAGAAGGAACAGAAACAGAAGGAACAGAAACAGAATTTTTTTTTGGGTTTTGAGAATTTTCGATTTTTTTTTGGTTTTCGGAGTTTTCATTAATAAAATCAGTAGAAATAACGGCTTGGGTTGGAATAACAGGATTATGCATGTCAATGTCAGTGTCACATGCTGCATGAGAATTGCGATCGCAATCAACTGAAGAAACATTAATTGCTGGAGAGGTAGTTGGGGTAGAAATGGCGTTGGAATCCATGTTTTGGTCCGCTTCAGGATCTTCTGAAGCAGTTAAAAAGGTTTCAACAGTACTATTAATAGTATTGTCGGCTGCATCAGTAATTTCTTCATCGGAATCTTGATCTTTAGCTTGTTTGTTTATGTTTGCTATCGGGATCGGGGTTTCAGATGTTGCGCCAACATCCAATGAAGAGCCCAAAGAAACCGGGGTTTCAATGATTGGGGGATCATTAGTAGGGTCGGTGGAGTAGTTTGGAGTAGCTTTATTACTATTTCTAGTGGTTCTCATGATAAAATCAGTTTTTATCTAACCCGTGACTAACTACATCTAGTATAGTCGCATCGTAATATAACAAACTGTTACAATCAGTGTGCAAGGGCACACTAGATTCTGGAATCAAGTGGAGATTACAGGCAATATTTTATATCCAAAGAGACTTGTCTTTCCTAAACTAAATAAAGGTCAAAACTAAAGGAATGTTGAATCCTTAAATAAATAAAATGATTGAAACTAATAATGGGGTGTTGGACCCGTTCTGGGAATAAAAGGCTAAACATAAGGCGATACGACAAGGATAAGAGATAAGCGGTGGGACATAAGGTGATACCTTGATGAGGTAATGCCGATCATGGGTTCCGTATGGTACCATACCGATGGTAACCAGGACACAACCTAACCATGATCCCATAATATAACATTATCCCCCCTCGGAGAATGAGTCGTCTCGATCATTATTACTAGCCATAAAGTCATCAAGTTCGTCGTGAAGTTGTATCCGTTTCTCATAAGGAATTTAAACGAATCCAGGTTTTGGGGAACATGTACTGGGTCTGCCTTTCCTGGGTATATGACAACGCGTAGTCCTTTTCGAGATCAACAGTCATTTGGGTCTTCGATATGTTTTCCTTTTTAGTTCAAACCAACATTCCGAGCTTTCACTAATCCCAAATGTTGAACTTGATTCAACCATTAGCTGCTCATTTATCTTTTATCATAATTTCATAACATGTTTCTCTCCAATGGTACCAGTACTCATAAGAATTCTTCAAGGTCTTCCAAGCTTGTGATTGGACAACAACAACAGTGCACATTTGGTCGAAAGAAACTAACAGCGGCCTTGACTAAAACTGCTAAGGACCAAATTGTCCGAAGTTATACTATTCCGGAACCAACTGAGATGAGTACGTAGTAAAAGGATAAGGAATCACAAATCATGCTAATTCTTCTCATCATCGTTAACTTCAGTACTTCCAACCCTGCTTAGACAAGTTCCAAGATCTTTAAAATCCAAGATCTTTATAACCTAATAACTGTCGGCTCGGTAAGCTCGGTCAGCTTCCCAACTCTCACATTAATTCAATGGGTAGCTTTATCAATTAATCACTAACTTCTTTCAAAACTTCTAACCTGGACATACAATGCCAACGTATCAATTACCATGAATTCCAAATTCTTCTCTTCTTTAGTTTCTTCTCTGGTCTTCTCAAAATTTATTCCAATCCAATTCTCACGAGATGCATAAAAAGGTCATTTCATTGCGGAGTAGTTAAGACTCATCGACGTTCCCAGTGAATAGGGTTAGCATACCTTTAGTTCAAGATAAGCTCAGGAATTAGCAGTTATGACGGAGCTTCCTAGCTCTAATCACTCTTAGCCGTTGTAAGAAGTAAGTCACTTGAACTAATATGATCGATGGATGATGTCGGGAATTCTCTCCAGTGACCTCTTCCAGTCCGTACTCGGTCAATCCATCGTCCTGCTAGTTATTCCATTAACTCGCTTTCTCCTAACGATACAGTTCACAATCAATATTTTCGTAACGTCAATGGTCAAATACATTTTTTGGCCTCTCTAAGTGATTCAATAGTGTGATGTATCTGATCAAGTACCTTGTTCATTTCATTAGGACATTGTTCATTTCATTAGTGCATTTACCGCATCTGGTTAACACTTCTCAGCCTTCAATTCTTTAATTTTCAAAACTGGATATATCATCAAAACCCTTATCCTGTCAATTGACAACGATAGAGCTTCTTGGCTCAACCTTATCCCTTTCAGTCGAAATGTTCAAAAGCATGCCCTAGTTCATACTCTTCTGGCCTTATTCACTCCAATGCGATTCCACGATATATTACATCGCTCACGCACAATCCCTGTTCGACCTTAGGGTTGTATACCTCTTATACAACTTTGACAACGATTATGACACTGCCTTAATCCTGTTACCAATATCAGCTTCTTGTCACTTTATACGCGATCCTCGCTTAACTCCGGAGCTATTCCAATTACCCCTTTGGAATTATTAGCATTCCGATTCGATACCAGTTATCCTTTTTTTTTTCACCGTAACATGGTAATCAAATAGGACTCTTCATTCTTCGGTTTGGAGATTCCAAGCAACCCGAGTAATGACTCTCCATGGTCGAGCTCTATTTCGATTATCGAAATACCCATGACCCAAGGGAGGTTGCCAACCAAGCCGGAAACGATAATTTACATAGCTTTCTCCTAATCTGTTCTCGCGAATAGTTGACACTGATACATCCTTCTGTGGTTTGCATTGTTCACACAACTTGTGGACTTACCCTTATCAACCGCAGATTAACTCTTTCCTGTAAACTCTGTGTTGAAAGTTCCAATGCTCCAATGTGTCAAGGTAATGTTGTACTGTGGCCTTTCGAAGTAACGAAACCGTTGTTTTATTACTATCATTGTCACCCCACAGAACCAATGATCTCCGTTACCGCACAAATAACAAGAACACTGGAGACCAACTTATCAGACGAGTATCCCCACAGGAAAGGCTTTAATCACTCGTTTAATTTCCACGGATGCATCAATCTCAATCAATTGTTCGTAACAACATTTAGTAAGACTGTCGATATGACAGAACCTTCCTTTGCAACATGGACAACACAATTTATTAAACGTCTCTAGCTTCGGCACCAGTTGCCTTGGTCATCGTAAAAGTTTCCTTTCTCCAATCTTCCATACATCTGTAAGGATCATTCCTTCGATCCAAAATCAAATAGCGACTTTCCACGTCATCGCTTCTATCACCTTTTAGTGACTACTATAATTTCAATTCAACAATCTCTAAGCGATGCTATTATCTCATCGCTCCATAGTTACCAGCTTTCCGTAACCGATACAACTTTGGGACTTCTATCTCCCAATTCCGTTGTCACCCATATATTAATTCCGTTCCAGCACTAGAATACCGGAATTAACAAATAATGACTATACCACTAAACAAACCAATCTTCGGCGTAAGGATTCTGAGATCGTAACCTTTTCTAACTATATGGTTCTTGACCTAGGCTCCTCAATAATCACCAATATTTTATAGGGGAGAGATAAAATCCTTCCCAAACATAACTAGTCGGTTCTTGATCCTGACTCAGAAATGTGGCTTAACAATAAGCAAAAAAAAATAAACATCAAAAATAAACAATATAAACAAAACAACACGTCGTCGTCTTGTGGGAGTGGTTAGTGGCTATTTGTTCCGATCTCAACCACTCCATAAGCAGGGTCATTTTGACACCTATAACGTGATCCTAATCGATCATAAAACCAAACACTCGTTTTCCTCAACGGTGTGAAATACGCAGGGCCACCGTGGCCCTGAGGTAACAAAATCCAGTCACGAAGGAGGCAGACAATGGTTCTCTTTTTGCCCGTTAAAATACACAAGGCCACCAAAGTTCCTCATGTGACAAGTCAAAAACAAAAGTTACAACGTTCTCGTATAACGATGTAATGTAGCAGGGCATCCACAGCACCTGGGGTGACAACCGTCACAAAACAAAGATAGTTACGTCGTTCTCTTATAACGACGTAAAACAGACAGGGCTTCCAAAGCGCCTGGGGTGACAGCAGTCACAAACAAAAATAATTTCATCGTTCTCTTATAACGAAGTAAAACAGACAGGGCTTCCACAGCACCTGTGGTGACAACAGTCACAAACAAAAATAATTTCATCGTTCACTTATAACGATGTAAAGCAGTCAGGGAATTCGCGTCACCTGGCGTGGCGTTAAATCTTCAACACAATCAAGACAAACACATATGACGTCTTTTCTGACGAAGTAACCAAGACAGAGTCCTGCAGGTATATGAGGTAACTGTAATCATATTCGCATTATCGCATCCGACCTAGCGAAGTAAGATAGTCATGGTCGGAAAGATACTTCATATAACACAACGGTGGGTACATCCATTATGCCGTGGTGAGAAAAGGGTGAGTGACAAATTGTTCAACTCAGTTGCACTGAGATGACACGTAGCTTCGCTTCCATGACTTTCGCTAGCATAATGCAGCCAAGCTTAAGCTTGATCTCTTCGAAACCGTACCCCCGTCTTCTCCAGGAACAGCATTATACACCAATGCCACTGCAACCGTGCGCCTGTCTCTGGTTTGGTATTTTCAGCTCCTGAACCTTATGACGGATTCCAGCACATCACATTCACGACACCTTGGACATTCCGAACATGATGGCCCACTCAAGGGTTCTCCTAGTTCGCTCTTCAGGTCGTTTCATAAATAAACCTTATTATTTCTGATCATTCACAGAACGACTATTCTCGGAAGAGTATTGCTTTGTCCCGTTTAGCATGTTTGTGCAACATTGATAGTTCGTAAAACTTCCATTATTCGGTCGAGTAAGCAACTAACCCCACGGTGAACCGTAGCAATCACTCCATGTCAACTTGTGATAGCACACGTCGACTTCAATAATTCACCGGAAGCTCTTCTGCCATACTCCACTTAAGATCCCGAGTTAACCAACTAGGCTTCGCGGGGCACCAAGAATGAGGTGTCCTTAAACCTAGTGGTGCTACCAAATGTTACAATCAGTGTGCAAGGGCACACTAGATTCTGGAATCAAGTGGAGATTACAGGCAATATTTTATATCCAAAGAGACTTGTCTTTCCTAAACTAAATAAAGGTCAAAACTAAAGGAATGTTGAATCCTTAAATAAATAAAATGATTGAAACTAATAATGGGGTGTTGGACCCGTTCTGGGAATAAAAGGCTAAACATAAGGCGATACGACAAGGATAAGAGATAAGCGGTGGGACATAAGGTGATACCTTGATGAGGTAATGCCGATCATGGGTTCCGTATGGTACCATACCGATTTTTTTTTTTTAAAGACAAAATTCAATATATTAATTAATTATATAACTATATATCTCATAAACTACTTAATGTAGTTTGAAAATTAAAGTGTTAAGGGAAAACCATTAATGGTGAAAAACCCTATTATTGAGAAAAAATGTTTTTATGCGTTTTTAAGGTTTTTAATTGTTGTTTTTTTTTTGATTTTATTTTTTTTTTTGATTTTATTTTCTTGTTTTTCCCCACCTATTTTTTCTTCTCCGCTTAAAAGATATTGCTTTCAAGCAAGAAGATCATTGAATCAACGGCCATATGACAATTGAAATGCCTTTTGGATTTCAATCTTGATAATTTTCGTTGGAAACCTAGATATCTATCGATCATTCTGGTTTCGTTCATGTTGGTGGCAGGGGTAATGATTGTTTGCCAGGTTAATGGGATATTCAAGTCAATTTTTTTCCAAAGTTTCTGGGCCAATGGACATTCAATAAGATGGTGCTTCATGATTTCAAATTGGATTTCCTTTGGGGCATATTGGGGTTCATCATATCTGGTTAATTTTTTGCTGCAATAGTCACAATGATTATTTACGTAATTGTGATTTTCAATGCCCAAATGAAAGATGTGAATATTTTGATATTTCCCCGGGAAATGTTGGTTGAATTTTTTGAGGTTATGCCAAAAGTTATCAACTTGTTTCTGATTCACCCCACTAATGTCCATGAGTGTTTTTGACATCTTGTTCACATCTTGTTTTTCCCGTTGTTTTTTACTTCCTTTAGTATGGTCAAAATCCTTAATTCTAATTGGAATGTGTTGTTGATATTTTTCAGGAATCCCTTTTTCAATTGAATTTTTCAAATCTTCAATTCCAATCTTCATTGGCTTCAACCTGATTGTACGTTTCTTTATACCAAGAACTTTTCTGAAATCCCAGTACGCTGTCCTTTCAGCATCTGAGAATGTGCTGCTATTCATAACTTCCAAGGAAATTGAATCATTGGTATTCTCAATGTCATCCGCTAGTTCAAGTAATACCACCCACCAATAATGAGTTTTGATATATTCATCCTTTGGTGATTTTGTTGGTGATGTTTTTTGAATGATGTTATTGATACTTGATTGGATTTTAAAACGTAATATCTGGTTATATTTAGTGTGACTATCCAAAAACAAATCCTGGAAAATTTTGGCTCTTCGGTGTTGGAGTTGAGACTTTAAATCAATCATTGAGAAACCGCCTTTGTTGTTGTGTGTCTTGAGTGTATCCAAAGAAATAGGTGTATCTTGCTTGACCAATAACTTAATCGATGTGTCAATTTGATTCAACTGATTGGGTAACAAAGGTTGGTGTAGTTCTTTGTAATAGAACTTGGATGCAATATATGTGTTGAATGCTTCTATTTTTGATTGAATCAGCAAGCTGGTCATGTTTGATAACTTGTATTTGATATGGAGGTCACGCTGCAATGTTTCCGGCCAAAATGTCACTGATGGTCCAATAGTTATCCCCAAATATGTCAATTGAAAGTTTTCATCAGCAATCTCAAATGGGAATGGTGTCAAAAATGGATAATTATCAGTTGGTATGATTAGTTGGGATTTCTTTTCATTGAGTTTGCTGCCACTGAATTTTTCAAATAGTCTAATACATTTCATTGTTTTGGAATAATCTCTTTTATCTTTGAGGAAAACTGTGATATCATCAGCAAAAGCAAGATAATGTTGACTGCTATATGCTTCAGGTATCAAATCTCCTTGGTAACTATGGCCTCTGGTATTCTGTTTGATAGATCGTAGTAAAGGTTCTACTGCTAATGCAAATAATGAAGGGGAAAACGGATTACCTTGGAGGGTACCATTTTTTAAATTGAATAATGGGCCGGTCATGTTGTTGATGTATAAGGATCCCGTTGTCTGCTTGAGGATGTTGATGATTAACTTGGCTAATTTTTTTCCAAAATTTAAATGGGACAATAGTTGTTCCATATATTCGTGAGATATCCTATCGAACGCTTTCTCCAAATCCACAATTAGTATCAGCTTTTGTGGATTTGGTATTATATGCGTTTTATCTTTTGGATGAATTAGACTATCTAACATTTCTCTGAAAATGGTGATGTTGGAGAACGATGACCGGCCTGGAATAAAACCAGCTTGATCTTCCCCTATGATATCGGGCAAGTGCTTCAACAACCTATTATTAATTATTGTGGATAATAATCGAAGATTAGTGTTGATAAGGGCTATCGGCCTATAGTTTCCAATGTTTTCTTTTGACTTTCCAGGCTTTGGTATGATGTTAAAGAGTATAGTTCGGTAGTGGAATGGTAAATTTCCTTCAGTTAGAATGTGGTTAAATTCTTGAAGAAGGATGTGTTTGATTTGGGGAAATAATTCCTTATAAAATTTGTATGGGATTCCATCTATGCCCGGTGTGGACTTCAAATTTGCCGAATCAATTGCCAGTTTGAGTTCTTCCATTGTTATGGAGGAATCCATTTTTCTCTTCTCTTCAGGAGATATTCCTTGGGTTGGAATCACGTCCTGAAGATATTTATGTATTTTTTTGTGTCCTTTGTTCCTCTGGTTCCATCAAACAAGTCCATATAATATTCAGTTGCTATTTTCATTATCTCTTCATGAGATTGAACTAGTGACCCTTCTACATCTTTTAGCTGTTTTATTGGGCGTTGTTCTTGATATTGGTGGAAAACTTGGTTAATATGTTGATAATATTCCGTCACTTTATCAAGTTCAGGCACTTTCACTTTTTTCAACATGTGTTTGAGTTTTTCTGCTTTGCATTTAATATCAATTATTAATTCATCGGTTCCTTGGATATCTTCATTTATAGATTGGTGCCTGAGAACATTAATGATTCTGTCGGTCAATCTATATCTCTTCATATTATAGTAAGCCTTGGATGAAGTTAAAGTCAACTCCACTGTAACTGAATCATGTGTGGATCTTTTCCCAAAATGATTTGTTTGTGTCATATTCCATTTGTTTTCTTTGTTTTTTAAGAAGCTCCCAGTGATATAGAACCTATCCAATCTCCGGCTTTTCCCTAATTCTGATGCTTTATTAGTGAATGTTTTCTTGATGTTATGTTTGATTGAATTGAATGAGTCCTTCAAGTTCAACAAAGTAATGAGATTAGTTAAGGATTCAGCAACTGAGTCTTCACGGCTTCTATAATTTAGGGAGTCCGAACGATCAATAAAATTATTAAAATCACCAGCTAACATGATGTTGATTGTCTTTCCTGGGAATCTAGTTTGAAGATTCTGATGTTGGGCAAGTAAACTGAGTTTGAGCTGATCATGGATCTGATTTTGCTTTTGGTATTGATTTGGATTATACAAGTTTATAATCCAGAGTGCTTGGTTATTTTCTAATTCAATTAAGACATCCGTGATGTGTTTTTGGAGTTCATGTTGGACAGTAATACCTGCTAATTTGGATCCTAACACTGGAATAGAATCATCAACAATTATTGCTGTTCTGGAACAGGTTGAATTATAGTATATGACTTTGTTATCGAACTGAAACGAAAAGTCTTCTGATAGATTTAGTTCTTGGAGCAAAGACACATTGGATTTTTGGGTGAAACTTATTACCAACTGGTCGCTGATACGACTCCGTTGTATATTTTGAGTATTGATTTTAATAATCATTATGTTTATTCATTGGAATTTTGATTTGTCTGTTTGTTTCTGGTTGCATCAGCTTCCAGAGTTGACAAATCATCATTGGTTGGTGTTAATTCTGTTTTCTCATGTACTGGAATTTCATCACCCAGTAGCATTTCATCCTCCTCATATTCTTCTGAATCCTCATATTCGTCTTTTGCATCATAGATGTATTCTCCATCATTTTCATACTCCTCATCATATTCTTCGTCATTATCATTATCAGGTTCTGCACTTGATTCAGACAGGGTTGGCTCTTTAGAGCCAGTTTGTGCCAGTTTTGATGTCACTGATGGGAGTGGGTCTTTAATGACTAACTTAATAGATTTTGGTACAAATGGTTTTGGTGCTGAAGGCTTGGTGGTGTTAATTTTGGTCAAAATTGGGGTAGAGATTGGGGTAGATTTTGGGGTAGATTTTGGGGTAGATTTTGGAGTAGAAGCTGGGGTAGAAGTTGGGTTGGACAAGGTTTGATTAGATTTTGGGATAGTTGGATGGGATCTAAACACATTCAACTTAATTTCTGGTTTGGCCGAGTCTTGTTTGGTTTCAGCTGGTTTATCCCTTTGAAGGATTTTCTTTGGTTTGACGGATGCCTTCTTTTTGGAGGCCTTTCTAACTTGATTAACCGGAGGAGGGGTGATTTGATGCTTTCTGTTGATAGCTGGTGTGGTAGTTTGGATATTTTCATAATCGTCATCTCTTTCTTTGGATATTAATCCCAATTGGTGGAATGGATTCTTCCATAAATTGCTCAGTTCATTTTGTGGTGGTTTTGACTGTCTGGATCTAGATGAACCATGAACCATGGTGAACTCGGTAGAAGGAACTTCAATCACTGGTGGTTGATTTTGCTTCTGTTTGGGGTTCTCATGACGATCATCTGTAACATTTTTCTTTGGCCGCTTAAAGTAACAGTCTTTAGCTACATGGCTAGGCTTTTTGCAAATCGCGCAAGATGCTTGCTTGCAATTGTATCTGGTGTGTTCTCTTGAACCACAATTGATACAGTGTAAGCATTTAGTAATAACTTTAGAAACAATGTTGTCTTGGTGAATAACCGGGATTTGTTTTCCTGGTTCCATTTCCAAGTAACCATAAATGTAACGATTTTTAAGCTCCTCGTTAGGTCTTTTAGTCATGTCACTTTTAATCACTGAGAATGATGTTGGTTCAATTTGGGCTAGGTCAAGCGCTTGCTTGATGGTAGCATCGACAAAATAGTCAGGGGTTGTTTCCAAGGCTGTTATCTCAATCAATTGGATTTCTTTATCATTCTTATTGATATTGATGCGTGGCTTGTAAGTGGATTGTTCAATGTCAACACTTAAATGGCTAGTGACAAAATCAATAAATGCATTACGTAACTTTTCATTCTTAGTTTGTAATTGACCTTTCAATATTGGGATAAGTGAGGATTTGAGACAAATAGTTTCATTTGAAATAAACAAGTAGTTTTGAGCTTCAATTAAAGCTTTCTTGATGAAGTTGATATCATCATTATCATTCAAACCAGTTTCAATGTTGGTTAATTTAACATCGATTAATTTTTGGAAGGCATCCTTTATTGTACTCAAATGATCATCAAGCTCATACTTCCGGTAGAGCTCAGGTGGGATAATAAATGACATCATGATTTTTTGTTTATCTTGATGGCTCATAATAAATTTAATGTAATCCTCCTCTGCAATATTAGATTGTTTCAATCTTGAGAATTCATTAATTAAATGGGAATTTGTATAAAATTTGAAAAACTTTTCAATGGTGTAGATTTTGACAAATTCTTGATATTTCTCTTCAACATTTTCCACTTTTTGTGTGTCAAATCCGAAAAGTGATCCCCTCATGCCCTTTTCCTTAATGGCATATTCAAGGACATCTTGGTGTTCGAACTTGATTGATTTGAGATATTTAGCCCATTTAAAAACTCTTTCGAATTTGGCTAAAACATTTTGAAAAGTGGAGGTGGTATTCATAATCAGGGTCCCCTGTTGGGATGCGCCTTTAGAGCCCGAGGCGATTTGGGCGTAGGATCTGCTGAAAGCAGCAACTGGGGCTGGGTTAGTTTTTTTTGGGGTTTTTTGGTTTTCAGAGTTTTTTTGGGTTTTGTTGTTTTCAATTTTTTTTGGTTTTCAGAGTTTTCAGTAACAAAATCAATAGAAACAGAAGGTTGTGAATCTCCTTGAGATTCAATGGTGGCTTGATTTGACATATGCATGTCGACGCTAGTGTCACCTGCACTATCAAGATTGCGATCGCAATCAACTGGAGAAACATTAATTTCCGGGGCTGGGCGGTGGGCAATATCAACATCAGAATCAGCATTAGAGGCCTCATTTATGGTATTAGATGGGGTTTCAAAGGTTTCAGCAGTACTTAAAAAAGTATTGTCATCTTCCTCAGTGATTTCTTCGTCTGAATGTGGTTTATTTCCGTGTTTGTTTACATTGTTTTGATCGGTTGCGTTGGGATTTGCATGATCTAAGTCAACGTTAATATCAGAAGAAACCAGGGTTTCTTGAGAAGGAGGATCATTTGTTGGATCAGTGGAGTAGTTAGAAGGCTTTGGAATTCTTTTGGTATTATTAATACTCATTTTTAGTCCAAAGGTATTTTTTTTTTTAAAGACAACCCGATTTTTTTTTTTTTTTTTTTTAAAGACAAAATTCAATATATTAATTAATTATATAACTATATATCTCATAAACTACTTAATGTAGTTTGAAAATTAAAGTGTTAAGGGAAAACCATTAATGGTGAAAAACCCTATTATTGAGAAAAAATGTTTTTATGCGTTTTTAAGGTTTTTAATTGTTGTTTTTTTTTTGATTTTATTTTCTTGTTTTTCCCCACCTATTTTTTCTTCTCCGCTTAAAAGATATTGCTTTCAAGCAAGAAGATCATTGAATCAACGGCCATATGACAATTGAAATGCCTTTTGGATTTCAATCTTGATAATTTTCGTTGGAAACCTAGATATCTATCGATCATTCTGGTTTCGTTCATGTTGGTGGCAGGGGTAATGATTGTTTGCCAGGTTAATGGGATATTCAAGTCAGTTTTTTTCCAAAGTTTCTGGGCCAATGGACATTCAATAAGATGGTGCTTCATGATTTCAAATTGGATTTCCTTTGGGGCATATTGGGGTTCATCATATCTGGTTAATTTTTTGCTGCAATAGTCACAATGATTATTTACGTAATTGTGATTTTCAATGCCCAAATGAAAGATGTGAATATTTTGATATTTCCCCGGGAAATGTTGGTTGAATTTTTTGAGGTTATGCCAAAAGTTATCAACTTGTTTCTGATTCACCCCAGTAATATCCATGAGTGTTTTTGACATCTTGTCCACATCTTGTTTTTCCCGTTGTTTTTTACTTCCTTTAGTATGGTCAAAATCCTTAATTCTAATTGGAATGTGTTGTTGATATTTTTCAGGAATCCCTTTTTCAATTGAATTTTTCAAATCTTCAATTCCAATCTTCATTGGCTTCAACCTGATTGTACGTTTCTTTATACCAAGAACTTTTCTGAAATCCCAGTACGCTGTCCTTTCAGCATCTGAGAATGTGCTGCTATTCATAACTTCCAAGGAAATTGAATCATTGGTATTCTCAATGTCATCCGCTAGTTCAAGTAATACCACCCACCAATAATGAGTTTTGATATATTCATCCTTTGGTGATTTTGTTGGTGATGTTTTTTGAATGATGTTATTGATACTTGATTGGATTTTAAAACGTAATATCTGGTTATATTTAGTGTGACTATCCAAAAACAAATCCTGGAAAATTTTGGCTCTTCGGTGTTGGAGTTGAGACTTTAAATCAATCATTGAGAAACCGCCTTTGTTGTTGTGTGTCTTGAGTGTATCCAAAGAAATAGGTGTATCTTGCTTGACCAATAACTTAATCGATGTGTCAATTTGATTCAACTGATTGGGTAACAAAGGTTGGTGTAGTTCTTTGTAATAGAACTTGGATGCAATATATGTGTTGAATGCTTCTATTTTTGATTGAATCAGCAAGCTGGTCATGTTTGATAACTTGTACTTGATATAGAGGTCACGCTGCAATGTTTCCGGCCAAAATGTCACTGATGGCCCAATAGTTATCCCCAAATATGTCAATTGAAAGTTTTCATCAGCAATCTCAAATGGGAATGGTGTCAAAAATGGATAAGTATCAGTTGGTATGATTAGTTGGGATTTCTTTTCATTGAGTTTGCTGCCACTGAATTTTTCAAATAGTCTAATACATTTCATTGTTTTGGAATAATCTCTTTTATCTTTGAGGAAAACTGTGATATCATCAGCAAAAGCAAGATAATGTTGACTGCTATATGCTTCAGGTATCAAATCTCCTTGGTAACTATGGCCTCTGGTATTCTGTTTGATAGATCGTAGTAAAGGTTCTACTGCTAATGCAAATAATGAAGGGGAAAACGGATTACCTTGGAGGGTACCATTTTTTAAATTGAATAATGGGCCGGTCATGTTGTTGATGTATAAGGATCCCGTTGTCTGCTTGAGGATGTTGATGATTAACTTGGCTAATTTTTTTCCAAAATTTAAATGGGACAATAGTTGTTCCATATATTCGTGAGATATCCTATCGAACGCTTTCTCCAAATCCACAATTAGTATCAGCTTTTGTGGATTTGGTATTATATGCGTTTTATCTTTTGGATGAATTAGACTATCTAACATTTCTCTGAAAATGGTGATGTTGGAGAACGATGACCGGCCTGGAATAAAACCAGCTTGATCTTCCCCTATGATATCAGGCAAGTGCTTCAACAACCTATTATTAATTATTGTGGATAATAATCGAAGATTAGTGTTGATAAGGGCTATCGGCCTATAGTTTCCAATGTTTTCTTTTGACTTTCCAGGCTTTGGTATGATGTTAAAGAGTATAGTTCGGTAGTGGAATGGTAAATTTCCTTCAGTTAGAATGTGGTTAAATTCTTGAAGAAGGATGTGTTTGATTTGGGGAAATAATTCCTTATAAAATTTGTATGGGATTCCATCTATGCCCGGTGTGGACTTCAAATTTGCCGAATCAATTGCCAGTTTGAGTTCTTCCATTGTTATGGAGGAATCCATTTTTCTCTTCTCTTCAGGAGATATTCCTTGGGTTGGAATCACGTCCTGAAGATATTTATGTATTTTTTTTGTGTCCTTTGTTCCTCTGGTTCCATCAAACAAGTCCATATAATATTCAGTTGCTATTTTCATTATCTCTTCATGAGATTGAACTAGTGTCCCTTCTACATCTTTTAGCTGTTTTATTGGGCGTTGTTCTTGATATTGGTGGAAAACTTGGTTAATATGTTGATAATATTCCGTCACTTTATCAAGTTCAGGCACTTTCACTTTTTTCAACATGTGTTTGAGTTTTTCTGCTTTGCATTTAATATCAATTATTAATTCATCGGTTCCTTGGATATCTTCATTTATAGATTGGTGCCTGAGAACATTAATGATTCTATCGGTTAATCTATATCTCTTCATATTATAGTAAGCCTTGGATGAAGTTAAAGTCAACTCCACTGTAACTGAATCATGTGTGGATCTTTTCCCAAAATGATTTGTTTGTGTCATATTCCATTTGTTTTCTTTGTTTTTTAAGAAGCTCCCAGTGATATAGAACCTATCCAATCTCCGGCTTTTCCCTAATTCTGATGCTTTATTAGTGAATGTTTTCTTGATGTTATGTTTGATTGAATTGAATGAGTCCTTCAAGTTCAACAAAGTAATGAGATTAGTTAAGGATTCAGCAACTGAGTCTTCACGGCTTCTATAATTTAGGGAGTCCGAACGATCAATAAAATTATTAAAATCACCAGCTAACATGATGTTGATTGTCTTTCCTGGGAATCTAGTTTGAAGATTCTGATGTTGGGCAAGTAAACTGAGTTTGAGCTGATCATGGATCTGATTTTGCTTTTGGTATTGATTTGGATTATACAAGTTTATAATCCAGAGTGCTTGGTTATTTTCTAATTCAATTAAGACATCCGTGATGTGTTTTTGGAGTTCATGTTGGACAGTAATACCTGCTAATTTGGATCCTAACACTGGAATAGAATCATCAACAATTATTGCTGTTCTGGAACAGGTTGAATTATAGTATATGACTTTGTTATCGAACTGAAACGAAAAGTCTTCTGATA
Source organism: Saccharomycopsis crataegensis (assembly GCF_037102585.1). Taxonomy (NCBI): domain Eukaryota; kingdom Fungi; phylum Ascomycota; class Saccharomycetes; order Ascoideales; family Saccharomycopsidaceae; genus Saccharomycopsis; species Saccharomycopsis crataegensis. The sequence continues at coordinate 1,173,959 of NW_027043819.1, forward strand.
GATTTAGTTCTTGGAGCAAAGACACATTGGATTTTTGGGTGAAACTTATTACCAACTGGTCGCTGATACGACTCCGTTGTATATTTTGAGTATTGATTTTAATAATCATTATGTTTATTCATTGGAATTTTGATTTGTCTGTTTGTTTCTGGTTGCATCAGCTTCCAGAGTTGACAAATCATCATTGGTTGGTGTTAATTCTGTTTTCTCATGTACTGGAATTTCATCACCCAGTAGCATTTCATCCTGCTCATATTCTTCTGAATCCTCATATTCGTCTTTTGCATCATAGATGTATTCTCCATCATTTTCATACTCCTCATCATATTCTTCGTCATTATCATTATCAGGTTCTGCACTTGATTCAGACAGGGTTGGCTCTTTAGAGCCAGTTTGTGCCAGTTTTGATGTCACTGATGGGTGTGGGTCTTTAATGACTAACTTAATAGATTTTGGTACAAATGGTTTTGGTGCTGAAGGCTTGGTGGTGTTAATTTTGGTCAAAATTGGGGTAGAGATTGGGGTAGATTTTGGGGTAGATTTTGGGGTAGATTTTGGAGTAGAAGCTGGGGTAGAAGTTGGGTTGGACAAGGTTTGATTAGATTTTGGGGTAATTGGATGGGATCTAAACACATTCAACTTAATTCCTGGTTTTGCTGACTCTTGCTTGGTTTCAGCTGGTTTCTCCCTTTGAAGGATTTTCTTTGGTTTGACGGATGCCTTCTTTTTGGAGGCCTTTCTAACTTGATTAACCGGAGGAGGGGTGATTTGATGCTTTCTGTTGATAGCTGGTGTGGTAGTTTGAATATTTTCATAATCATCATCTCTTTCTTTGGATATTAATCCCAATTGGTGGAATGGATTCTTCCATAAATTGCTCAGTTCATTTTGTGGTGGTTTTGACTGTCTGGATCTAGATGAACCATGAACCATGGTGAACTCGGTAGAAGGAACTTCAATCACTGGTGGTTGATTTTGCTTCTGTTTGGGGTTCTCATGACGATCATCTGTAACATTTTTCTTTGGCCGCTTAAAGTAACAGTCTTTAGCTACATGGCTAGGCTTTTTGCAAATCGCGCAAGATGCTTGCTTGCAATTGTATCTGGTGTGTTCTCTTGAACCACAATTGATACAGTGTAAGCATTTAGTAATAACTTTAGAAACAATGTTGTCTTGGTGAATAACCGGGATTTGTTTTCCTGGTTCCATTTCCAAGTAACCATAAATGTAACGATTTTTAAGCTCCTCGTTAGGTCTTTTAGTCATGTCACTTTTAATCACTGAGAATGATGTTGGTTCAATTTGGGCTAGGTCAAGCGCTTGCTTGATGGTAGCATCGACAAAATAGTCGGGGGTTGTTTCCAAGGCTGTTATCTCAATCAATTGGATTTCTTTATCATTCTTATTGATATTGATGCGTGGCTTGTAAGTGGATTGTTCAATGTCAACACTTAAATGGCTAGTGACAAAATCAATAAATGCATTACGTAACTTTTCATTCTTAGTTTGTAATTGACCTTTCAATATTGGGATAAGTGAGGATTTGAGACAAATAGTTTCATTTGAAATAAACAAGTAGTTTTGAGCTTCAATTAAAGCTTTCTTGATGAAGTTGATATCATCATTATCATTCAAATCAGTTTCAATGTTGGTTAATTTAACATCGATTAATTTTTGGAAGGCATCCTTTATTGAACTCAAATGATCATCAAGTTCATACTTCCGGTAGACTTCAGGTGGGATAATAAATGACATCATGATTTTTTGTTTATCTTGATGGCTCATAATAAATTTAATGTAATCCTCCTCTGCAATATTAGATTGTTTCAATCTTGAGAATTCATTAATTAAATGGGAATTTGTATAAAATTTGAAAAACTTTTCAATGGTGTAGATTTTAACAAATTCTTGATATTTCTCTTCAACATTTTCCACTTTTTGTGTGTCAAATCCGAAAAGTGATCCCCTCATGCCCTTTTCCTTAATAGCATATTCAAGGACATCTTGGTGTTCGAACTTGATTGATTTGAGATATTTAGCCCATTTAAAAACTCTTTCGAATTTGGCTAAAACATTTTGAAAAGTGGAGGTGGTGTTCATAATCAGAGTCCCCTGTTGGGATGCGCCTTTAGAGCCCGAGGCGATTTGGGCGTAGGATCTGCTGAAAGCAGCAACTGGGGCTGGGTTAGTTTTTTTTGGGGTTTTTTGGTTTTCAGAGTTTTTTTGGGTTTTGTTGTTTTCAATTTTTTTTTGGTTTTCAGAGTTTTCAGTAACAAAATCAATAGAAACAGAAGGTTGTGAATCTCCTTGAGATTCAATGGTGGCTTGATTTGACATATGCATGTCGACGCTAGTGTCACCTGCACTATCAAGATTGCGATCGCAATCAACTGGAGAAACATTAATTTCCAGGGCTGGGCGGTGGGCAATATCAACATCAGAATCAGCATTAGAGGCCTCATTTATGGTATTAGATGGGGTTGCAAAGGTTTCAGCAGTACTTAAAAAAGTATTGTCATCTTCCTCAGTGATTTCTTCGTCTGAATGTGGTTCATTTCCGTGTTTGTTTACATTGTTTTGATCGGTTGCGTTGGGATTTGCATGATCTAAGTCAACGATAATATCAGAAGAAACCAGGGTTTCTTGAGAAGGTGGATCATTTGTTGGATCAGTGGAGTAGTTGGAAGGCTTTGGAATTCTTTTGGTATTATTAATACTCATTATAATGGAACTTTTTTTTTCCTTTTTTTTTTTTTTCCAATAATTTCGATGGTAACCAGGACACAACCTAACCATGATCCCATAATATAACACAAACATATATAAGCCCTTATGGCCAAGTTGGTAAGGCGCTACACTAGTAATGTAGCGATCCTCAGTTCAAATCTGAGTGAGGGCATGTAAAAATAGGGCGTGTGGCGCAGTTGGTAGCGCGCTCCCTTAGCATGGGAGAGGTCTTGGGTTCAATTCCCAACTCGTCCAATGAGAAAAATTCATGTACTTTTTTGGAGATTTTGTGACATTTTGCCCCTTCTTGTCAAAGTGCGCTCGGCTGTCGCAAGTTTAAGATCTTACAATACAGTGTTTTCATTTTTTTATTCGTACCAACCACCGGAAATGTTCATACCAGTCAGTGGCAAAAAATAATTCATACCGACCCCCGGTATTTTTCGTACCACCGCAGCGGGATTTATTCAGATCATCTAAGAAAAATAGTTCATACTATTGCACTTCAATTATTCATACCAACAGAATACAAAATTCATACTAAATGCATAAAATTCTTATGCTTTCATTAATATTTTATCTTTGATATTATTAAACATGTTATAGGGGACCCGCACACCCAATAAAGCCCCTTTGCAATACTCATTTACCATTTCAAAGGCTCATAACCAAATTTTGGAGTGGTTTCGTCCTTCCTTAAAATTTTAAATTTTCATCAATTTGTTTTGGAGCTTTGTTGCGTCTTTATGTAATTTTTTTTATAGTTTTTACTTTTTTTTTTTGGTTTGTTTTCTGTATTTTGTTTTCTAATTTTTTTTCTTCATCTTTGGTATTTGTTTTCAAAAGAGCTGCTGTTGTAAACAGAGATCAATATGTCTAGAAGCATGTCTGCAGAATCCCTTGTAACTATCAAGGGAAATATTTTCTGTGGCTCCTTTCACCCTTGGAGTTAATTGCTCCTTCTTGCTCAAGTTTGATCTTTTGACTTTACTCTTACATACTGACCAGAATTCTTCTATAGCACTCAACCCTGGAGAATAAGGAGGTAAAAACACAAGTTCCAACCCACTCAGTGCCACTGGAGTTCTGACCTTTAATTCAATACAAAATTTGACAGAAATTGCCCCAATGAACGAAATATTAAGCCCTCTGGTTACGGGAACAGTAAGAACTGCTTTTTCACCCACAGCAGACCATCCATTCTCAAAGCCCATTTAGAAATACGTTTGAGACTTAGCTTACAGACCTTGGTTACAAAGTTATAGATTGTTGTAGCCTTGGTTCTTACATTGGTGAAGGCTTTCTTGAGTCTCTCCAACATAAAATCGAGAGTCACTGTAGCATCTTCCTTCATCAATTTTTGAAGGAATTCCTTATGCTCACCAGTAAGAAGGGGCTTACGACCTCTTTTCTTTGTTGGCTCCGAGATACCATTTAATTCATTAACAAGTATTTTGTTCCAATTTCTTTTCCATGTGTAAGCAGTTTGCAAAGGTATATCTTCCAATTTTGCAGCCTTGTAAGCTGACACGCCTTCTTCGAAAATAGGATCAATTTCCATGATATCCATGATACCTGGTTTTTCAAAATGCTTATAGTCACTGTAACTAAAGCAAGCTTCAACTGGTGCTATTTCAGACTCTAAAGTCATTTCACTTGGTTCAGTATAGAATCTATTACCTAGGCCATCAACATACCCATCAGTTAGTAGCTTGGCTTTCAAGTCCATACTTAGTTTTGGTAGTAAAAGCTTATGCTTTTTTTTGTATGTAATCTGGTGATCATATAGAGCCCGAATTAAGCAATAAAAGTGGGAATTGCTCACTTTATATGGAGAACAGCTTACCATACATTCGTTCCTTTTTTTGAAAACCGTAATTACGTGCTACTATTAATATTATTATAGATATCAGGCTTTGTAGAAAGTAGCACAGAATTATGGAAAAAATGAGTATAATTTAATTAAACTGAGTAGCTTAGAGGCTTATAGAGCCATTCACATGAAAAAAAAGGAATTAATATGAATTTTATACACTTTTGGTATGAATAATTAAAGTGCAATAGTATGAACTATTTTTCTTAGATGGTCTGAATAAATCCCGCTGCGGTGGTACGAAAAATACCAACCAGGGCTCAACCCAGCCATGATCCCATAATACAACAAAAAATTCGTAAGGTCCCTTGGCCCAGTTGGTTAAGGCGTGGTGCTAATAACAGCTTTCAATGCATTGTTACGCCAAGATCGGCGGTTCGATCCCGCCAGGGACCATATTTTTGAGTTTTTCTTTTTTTTAAGAGAAAATTCAATATATTAATTAATTACATAACTACTGTGTTTTAGCAGACATCAAGAAGTAAACTCACAACATCATACTACTTCTTCTGCTGCCAACATTCCTCCTTCACCTACCCCTGCCCGTGATACTGTCACTTCCTCGGCTCTGGCCACTTCTTCTATCCCTGCTTCTGCCCCTGCTTCTGTCCCTGCTTCTGTCCCTACCTCTGTTCCTACCCCTCTTACTACCTCACCTCATTCTACCTCACCTCATTCAGCTTCCCCCTTCTCAAAACATACATCTATCCTGGAAAACTCAGACAAAATGCCCACGCCACTGGAATCATTTACTCCCCGGCCAATGAAGCTTCTGTCAAAAGAACAATCTTCCCCCCTGGATGATAACAACAACGAAATAAATTCACCTCAATCAGATGGCTCAAATGTCACAAAAAACGCCTCTCATACACAAAATGAGTAAACTATCGATCATTAGTCAAAACATCCAAAGATTGAGATTGGATGACTCCAAAATTCTCCATCTATCAAACCAATATAACATTTCAATGTTTCAAGAACTTAATCTTGGCGAGGACTTCCTCTTCCAACACCAAAACAAAAAAATTTATAAAAATACTCCATCATCCCGCACAGCTATTATAATTGAGGACCACATAAAGGTCGTTGATCATTCATTGCTAACAATTGCAGTACTGAGCCAGCTCCAGGTTTATATCACAGATGCCATTATTGAACAAGATGCCAATAACTGGCTTTGGCTAATCAATATCTACAACCCATCTGCTGATTACCAAAAACAAACCCTCCTTCAAAATCAACTCTCCATCACCCTCCAAACCCAGCTTACCACTCTCAGAGCGAGAAGCAACAATAAGACCATCAACATTATTCTCGGAGGTGACTTTAATAACTTTGTCAATTCAAGAGACTCTGCTAACTTCCGTTCTCGCGAACAAAGATCGTCCGAGTCGCTTAAAAAGCTAATCAAAACTTTCAAGCTAGCAGATATCTATGAACATCCAAAATTGCACCAGATTAAAAAGAATTGGACTAACCAATCCACCACGGAAGAAAGTAGTCGCAGAATAGATCGTTTTTATATCAGTCAGTCCATGATCTCCGACAAAAACAGATTTCATATTCAAATGTCCCAACAAAACTATCTAAAGTCTTCTTCAACTCACGATTCTATTATTCTTGAAATCAACACTCAACCTCATGCAATGACTTACATCCCCCAACATAATATCATTAAAAATCATATCATTCAATGGCTTCTGAAGATCAAGTTTCCACCCACTGTGAACTCTACTTCAGACCTCATTTCTGAGATTCGCTTGAAGCTGAATTTTTTGACGATGGTACACAAGAAAATAACAGAAAATACTGATGAACCAAATTATTATGACCACATAAGAACTAGGTTCCACCAACACTCCAGACCGCGCCCAATCAAAGCCCTCAAAGCTTCAGATGGCGCTTTATTGACATCACAGCAAGACATGATTCTAGAAGTAACCAATTACTATCAAAAACTCTACGATGGATCTCGTGGTTCAAAGAGCTCGGAAAATATAGAAAGGTTCATCAACGCCTCCTTGGGAGATCAGTTACCACTAACCAACACTGAATCCAACAACTTGAACAAACCAATCACCATGACAGAATTGGAATATGCCGTTACTGAATCCAATACTCAATCCGCCCCCGGGGTAGATGGTATACCATACGGCGTTTATAAGTCTCTCTTTCCTCAGATAAAACACATACTTCTAAAAGAATTTAACCAAATTCTTTCTTCAGGGGAAATTCCATTCAACTATCGAACCATAAAATTCACTCTCATACCAAAACCAAACAAAGATGTTCAAAAAGTGGAGAATTACAGGCCCATAGCATTAATCAACACAAATTTGAAACTCTTTTCCAGCATCATCAACGCCCGTTTGCTCCCGTTCTTGCAAAAAATTATCGGCCCAAATCAAGTTGGTTTCATACCTGAAAGATCCTCCTTCTCTAATATAACAATTTTCGGTGACTTGCTTTCCAGTTTAATATCCCCACAAGACAAGCCACATGTCAATCATTCTACTAACCACCGAATCATGCTTGCTGACTTTGAAAAGGCTTTTGACCAGATTTCCCATCTATACCTTAAAATATTACTTCGAAAACTCAATTTTGGAAAAATGACGGAAACTATTCACGCTATCCTTACCAAAGCCCTCGGAACCATTTGCCTAAATAACATTACAGGCCCTTCTTTCCCATTAAGAAACGGAACCCTTCAGGGCAACCCACTTTCACCAACAATTTTCGCGTTAGCCCTTGAACCTTTTCTAAGAGCCATCCAAAGATTAAATAAAGGATTCAGTTACAACCATAAGATCCAACCAAACATCATCCCCAGAGTCAAATACCTTGCCTATGCAGATGATGTTACCTTATTCTTGAGAGATCATAATGACTTCAAAAACACTATGAAGATAATTCAGGCGTTCGAACAAGTCAGTGGTTCTAAATTAAACAAAAGCAAATCCAGATTAATTGTTCCATGCGATCAAATACCATTCCAGTCCGACTTCCAAATAGATATTGCTGACAATAATTATGAAATCCAATATCTAGGCGTTAAAATTGGGAACTCGTGTCAAACCTGGCCTAATACTCTCCAAAAAGACATCAGCACCAAATATTACATGACCAACATGAATTCACTACCAATATCAAGTCAAATAGTCGGATATAACACATATATCTTGTCTAAGCTATATTACCACGAGATTCATGCACCTATGCTTCCAGACCAAATAGATTTGCTAGAACAATCCATCAAAAACCAGGTGAACAAAAAACTGAAAATCTCCATGGACACTTTAAAAACAAGCCCATTGAAAGGAGGATATGGCATGGTGGATATCAAAAGCCAATTGAACTACCGCAAGGCAAAAATCTTTCAACAACTCTTTCTAAAATCTTTAAACCCATATTGCCAGTTACTCCGATTCAAGCTCCAACTAGCAATAAACATGATCATCAAACAAAATCTATCCGAGGAAGAGCAGTCGATACAAGGATATATAAAAACCCAATACTGGTGGCGGTTAATATTGGGTGACCAGATCAATATCAAGAATAAGAGAGACAGCAGGTCCATACTCAACCAGGTTATAAATCTTCCAATGTTCACCACAGCGGAAAAATGTGCTTTTGTGGCTTGGTATAAATTATTGTCCAAACCAATATCTCAACAACAAACATTGAACCCAATGAATATCAAACACTCAGACCTTGCCAAGTCCATTCAAGACGGTATACCAACTATCTATCAAATGGAGATCCCAAAACTGGTCATGGAGTTTGAACACAAACAGGGAAGCAAGAAAAAAAGAGCCAGAATTGATAAACATAAATTATCCACCACTTTAACCAATATCCAAGAAGTCACCCAAACGAAACAAAACTCTTTCTGGAAGAGACTCCACAAATACCAACATAATAGCCCTGGTTACTTTGAAAACATACACATATTCCACTTAGGTGCTGAACAATTTTTTTACCAACATAGAAAATGTCACTATTGCGGGCTCGAAACCGTCTCTCAAGACCAACAACATGAATCACCAGAACTCCAAGTCAAGATCAAAATGACCCATTTCCTAATTCAATGCCCATTATCAACCGAGTTATGGTCATGATTGAAAATCCCAATTCCATTAGCATGGAATAACTTAATCGCTCCCAATCATTCAGAATCAACAATCAAAAAGATCGACCGCTACCTATGCTATCAACGCAAACTCTCACGCCTAAGATATCATAACCAAATTGATTGGAACACATCAATTAACAACTTGATTTATATCATTACTACTGGGAACTGAATAGTCGATCAAAACAAAAAAGAAAAAAAAAAATTAACAAAAACAATAACAAAAAAACATTTTATTTAAATACTAATAATTATCACTAAAGGGTTTTTCACCATATGATATGGTTTTCCCTAACATATATAATGAGCATTAGCTTATAAGATTTTACATAGATATATATAATTATATATTTATTAATAAATCGAACTTTGAAGGAAAAAAAAAAATGAGATGTCAAAAACACTCATGGATATTACTGGGGTGAATCAGAAACAAGTTGATAACTTTTGGCATAACCTCAAAAAATTCAACCAACATTTCCCGGGGAAATATCAAAATATTCACACCTTTCATTTGGGCATTGAAAATCACAATTACGTAAATAATCATTGTGACTATTGCAGCAAAAAATTAACCAGATATGATGAACCCCAATATGCCCCAAAAGAAATCCAATTTGAAATCATGAAGCACCATCTTATTGAATGTCCATTGGCCCAGAAACTTTGGAAAAAAATTGACTTGAATATCCCATTAACCTGGCAAATAATCATTACCCCTGCCACCAACATGAACGAAACCAGAACGATCGATAGATATCTAGGTTTCCAACGAAAATTATCAAGATTGAAATCCAAAAGGCATTTCAATTGTCACATGGCCGTTGATTCAATGATCTTCTTGCTTGAAAGCAATATCTTTTAAGCGGAGAAGAAAAAATAGGTGGGGAAAAACAAGAAAATAAAATCAAAAAAAAAAAAAAATAAAATCAAAAAAAAAAACAACAATTAAAAACCTTAAAAACGCATAAAAACATTTTTTCACAATAATAGGGTTTTTCACCATTAATGGTTTTCCCTTAACACTTTAATTTTCAAACTACATTAGGTAGTTTATGAGATATATAGTTATATAATTAATTAATATATTGAATTTTGTCTTTTAAAAAAAAAATTTATTGAATTTTGTCTTTAAAAAAAAAAGTGATTAATTCATATCGACTATAATGAGTATTAATAATACCAAAAGAATTCCAAAGCCTTCCAACTACTCCACTGATCCAAAAAATGATCCTCCTTCTCAAGAAACCCTGGTTTCTTCTGATATTATCGTTGACTTAGATCATGCAAATCCCAACGCAACCGATCAAAACAATGTAAACAAACACGGAAATAAACCACATTCAGACGAAGAAATCACTGAGGAAGATGACAATACTTTTTTAAGTACTGCTGAAATCTTTGCAACCCCATCTAATACCATAAATGAGGCCTCTAATGCTGATTCTGATGTTGATATTGCCCACCGCCCAGCCCCGGAAATTAATGTTTCTCCAGTTGATTGCGATCGCAATCTTGACAGTGCAGGTGACACTAGCGTCGACATGCATATGTCAAATCAAGCCACCATTGAATCTCAAGGAGATTCACAACCTTCTGTTTCTATTGATTTTGTTACTGAAAACTCTGAAAACCAAAAAAAAATTGAAAACAACAAAACCCAAAAAAACTCTGAAAACCAAAAAACCCCAAAAAAAACTAACCCAGCCCCAGTTGCTGCTTTCAGCAGATCCTACGCCCAAATCGCCTCGGGCTCTAAAAGCGCATCCCAACAGGGGACCCTGATTATGAATACCACCTCCACTTTTCAAAATGTTTTAGCCAAATTCGAAAGAGTTTTTAAATGGGCTAAATATCTCAAATCAATCAAGTTCGAACACCAATATGTCCTTGAATATGCCATTAAGGAAAAGGGCATGAGGGGATCACTTTTCGGATTTGACACACAAAAAGTGGAAAATGTTGAAGAGAAATATCAAGAATTTGTCAAAATCTACACCATTGAAAAGTTTTTCAAATTTTATACAAATTCCCATTTAATTAATGAATTCTCAAGATTGAAACAATCTAATATTGCAGAGAAGGATTACATTAAATTTATTATGAGCCATCAAGATAAACAAAAAATCATGATGTCATTTATTATCCCACCTGAGGTCTACCGGAACTATGAACTTGATGATCATTTGAGTTCAATAAAGGATGCCTTCCAAAAATTAATCGATGTTAAATTAACCAACATTGAAACTGATTTGAATGATAATGATGATATCAACTTCATCAAGAAAGCTTTAATTGAAGCTCAAAACTACTTGTTTATTTCAAATGAAACTATTTGTCTCAAATCCTCACTTATCCCAATATTGAAAGGTCAATTACAAACTAAGAATGAAAAGTTACGTAATGCATTTATTGATTTTGTCACTAGCCATTTAAGTGTTGACATTGAACAATCCACTTACAAGCCACGCATCAATATCAATAAGAATGATAAAGAAATCCAATTGATTGAGATAACAGCCTTGGAAACAACCCCTGACTATTTTGTCGATGCTACCATCAAGCAAGCGCTTGACCTAGCCCAAATTGAACCAACATCATTCTCAGTGATTAAAAGTGACATGACTAAAAGACCTAACGAGGAGCTTAAAAATCGTTACATTTATGGTTACTTGGAAATGGAACCAGGAAAACAAATCCCGGTTATTCACCAAGACAACATTGTTTCTAAAGTTATTACTAAATGCTTACACTGTATCAATTGTGGTTCAAGAGAACACACCAGATACAATTGCAAGCAAGCATCTTGCGCGATTTGCAAAAAGCCTAGCCATGTAGCTAAAGACTGTTACTTTAAGCGGCCAAAGAAAAATGTTACAGATGATCGTCATGAGAACCCCAAACAGAAGCAAAATCAACCACCAGTGATTGAAGTTCCTTCTACCGAGTTCACCATGGTTCATGGTTCATCTAGATCCAGACAGTCAAAACCACCACAAAATGAACTGAGCAATTTATGGAAGAATCCATTCCACCAATTGGGATTAATATCCAAAGAAAGAGATGATGATTATGAAAATATCCAAACTACCACACCAGCTATCAACAGAAAGCATCAAATCACCCCTCCTCCGGTTAATCAAGTTAGAAACCAGCTGAAACCAAACAAGACTCGGCCAAACCAGGAATTAAGTTGAATGTGTTTAGATCCCATCCAATTATCCCAAAATCTAATCAAACCTTGTCCAACCCAACTTCTACCCCAGCTTCTACTCCAAAATCTACCCCAAAATCTACCCCAATCTCTACCCCAATTTTGACCAAAATTAACACCACCAAGCCTTCAGCACCAAAACCATTTGTACCAAAATCTATTAAGTTAGTCATTAAAGACCCACACCCATCAGTGACATCAAAACTGGCACAAACTGGCTCTAAAGAGCCAACCCTGTCTGAATCAAGTGCAGAACCTGATAATGATAATGACGAAGAATATGAGGAGGATGAAATGCTACTGGGTGATGAAATTCCAGTACATGAGAAAACAGAATTAACACCAACCAATGATGATTTGTCAACTCTGGAAGCTGATGCAACCAGAAACAAACAGACAAATCAAAATTCCAATCAATAAGCATAATGATTATTAAATTCAATACTCAAAATATACAACGGAGTCGTATCAGCGACCAGTTGGTAATAAGTTTCACCCAAAAATCCAATGTGTCTTTGCTCCAAGAACTAAATCTATCAGAAGACTTTTCGTTTCAGTTCGATAACAAAGTCATATACTATAATTCAACCTGTTCCAGAACAGCAATAATTGTTGATGATTCTATTCCAGTGTTAGGATCCAAACTAGCAGGTATTACTGTCCAACATGAACTCCAAAAACACATCACGGATGTCTTAATTGAATTAGAAAATAACCAAGCACTCTGGATTATAAACTTGTATAATCCAAATCAATACCAAAAGCAAAATCAGATCCATGATCAGCTCAAACTCAGTTTACTTGCCCAACATCAGAATCTTCAAACTAGATTCCCAGGAAAGACAATCAACATCATGTTAGCTGGTGATTTTAATAATTTTATTGATCATTCGGACTCCCTAAATTATAGAAGCCGTGAAGACTCAGTTGCTGAATCCTTAACTAATCTCATTACTTTGTTGAACTTGAAGGACTCATTCAATTCAATCAAACATAACATCAAGAAAACATTCACTAATAAAGCATCAGAATTAGGGAAAAGCCGGAGATTGGATAGGTTCTATATCACTGGGAGCTTCTTAAAAAACAAAGAAAACAAATGGAATATGACGCAAACAAATCATTTTGGGAAAAGATCCACACATGATTCAGTTACAGTGGAGTTGACTTTAACTTCATCCAAGGCTTACTATAATATGAAGAGATATAGATTGACCGATAGAATCATTAATGTTCTCAAGCACCAATCTATAAATGAAGATATCCAAGGAACCGATGAATTAATAATTGATATTAAATGCAAAGCAGAAAAACTCAAACACATGTTGAAAAAAGTGAAAGTGCCTGAACTTGATAAAGTGACGGAATATTATCAACATATTAACCAAGTTTTCCACCAATATCAAGAACAACGCCCAATAAAACAGCTAAAAGATGTAGAAGGGTCACTAGTTCAATCTCATGAAGAGATAATGAAAATAGCAACTGAATATTATATGGACTTGTTTGATGGAACCAGAGGAACAAAGGACACAAAAAAATACATAAATATCTTCAGGACGTGATTCCAACCCAAGGAATATCTCCTGAAGAGAAGAGAAAAATGGATTCCTCCATAACAATGGAAGAACTCAAACTGGCAATTGATTCGGCAAATTTGAAGTCCACACCGGGCATAGATGGAATCCCATACAAATTTTATAAGGAATTATTTCCCCAAATCAAACACATCCTTCTTCAAGAATTTAACCACATTCTAACTGAAGGAAATTTACCATTCCACTACCGAACTATACTCTTTAACATCATACCAAAGCCTGGAAAGTCAAAAGAAAACATTGGAAACTATAGGCCGATAGCCCTTATCAACACTAATCTTCGATTATTATCCACAATAATTAATAATAGGTTGTTGAAGCACTTGCGCGATATCATAGGGGAAGATCAAGCTGGTTTTATTCCAGGCCGGTCATCGTTCTCCAACATCACCATTTTCAGAGAAATGTTAGATAGTCTAATTCATCCAAAAGATAAAACGCATATAATACCAAATCCACAAAAGCTGATACTAATTGTGGATTTGGAGAAAGCGTTCGATAGGATATCTCACGAATATATGGAACAACTATTGTCCCGTTTAAATTTTGGAAAAAAATTAGCCAAGTTAATCATCAACATCCTCAAGCAGACAACGGGATCCTTATACATCAACAACATGACCGGCCCATTATTCAATTTAAAAAATGGTACCCTCCAAGGTAATCCGTTTTCCCCTTCATTATTTGCATTAGCAGTAGAACCTTTACTACGATCTATCAAACAGAATACCATAGGCCATAGTTACCAAGGAGATTTGATACCTGAAGCATATAGCAGTCAACATTATCTTGCTTTTGCTGATGATATCACAGTTTTCCTCAAAGATAAAAGAGATTATTCCAAAACAATGAAATGTATTAGACTATTTGAAAAATTCAGTGGCAGCAAACTCAATGAAAAGAAATCCCAACTAATCATACCAACTGATAATTATCCATTTTTGACACCATTCCCATTTGAGATTGCTGATGAAAACTTTCAATTGACATATTTGGGGATAACTATTGGACCATCAGTGACATTTTGGCCGGAAACATTGCAGCGTGACCTCCATATCAAGTACAAGTTATCAAACATGACCAGCTTGCTGATTCAATCAAAAATAGAAGCATTCAACACATATATTGCATCCAAGTTCTATTACAAAGAACTACACCAACCTTTGTTACCCAATCAGTTGAATCAAATTGACACATCGATTAAGTTATTGGTCAAGCAAGATACACCTATTTCTTTGGATACACTCAAGACACACAACAACAAAGGCGGTTTCTCAATGATTGATTTAAAGTCTCAACTCCAACACCGAAGAGCCAAAATTTTCCAGGATTTGTTTTTGGATAGTCACACTAAATATAACCAGATATTACGTTTCAAAATTCAATCAAGTATCAATAACATCATTCAAAAAACATCACCAACAAAATCACCAAAGGATGAATATATCAAAACTCATTATTGGTGGGTGGTATTACTTGAACTAGCCGATGACATTGAGAATACCAATGATTCAATTTCCTTAGAAGTTATGAATAGCAGCACATTCTCAGATGCTGAAAGGACAGCGTACTGGGATTTCAGAAAAGTTCTTGGTATAAAGAAACGTACAATCAGGTTGAAGCCAATGAAGATTGGAATTGAAGATTTGAAAAATTCAATTGAAAAAGGGATTCCTGAAAAATATCAACAACACATTCCAATTAGAATTAAGGATTTTGACCATACTAAAGGAAGTAAAAAACAACGGGAAAAACAAGATGTGAACAAGATGTCAAAAACACTCATGGACATTACTGGGGTGAATCAGAAACAAGTTGATAACTTTTGGCATAACCTCAAAAAATTCAACCAACATTTCCCGGGGAAATATCAAAATATTCACATCTTTCATTTGGGCATTGAAAATCACAATTACGTAAATAATCATTGTGACTATTGCAGCAAAAAATTAACCAGATATGATGAACCCCAATATGCCCCAAAGGAAATCCAATTTGAAATCATGAAGCACCATCTTATTGAATGTCCATTGGCCCAGAAACTTTGGAAAAAAATTGACTTGAATATCCCATTAACCTGGCAAACAATCATTACCCCTGCCACCAACATGAACGAAACCAGAACGATCGATAGATATCTAGGTTTCCAACGAAAATTATCAAGATTGAAATCCAAAAGGCATTTCAATTGTCATATGGCCGTTGATTCAATGATCTTCTTGCTTGAAAGCAATATCTTTTAAGCGGAGAAGAAAAAATAGGTGGGGAAAAACAAGAAAATAAAATCAAAAAAAAAAATAAAATCAAAAAAAAAACAACAATTAAAAACCTTAAAAACGCATAAAAACATTTTTTCTCAATAATAGGGTTTTTCACCATTAATGGTTTTCCCTTAACACTTTAATTTTCAAACTACATTAAGTAGTTTATGAGATATATAGTTATATAATTAATTAATATATTGAATTTTGTCTTTAAAAAAAAAAAAAAAAAAGATTCAAATTAGGTGATCACAAAGATGATCCTTTTCTTAAACTAAATAAAGGTGAAAACAAGAGGAATGTTGAATCCTTAAATAAATAAAATGGTTAAAACTAATAATGGGGTGTTGGACCCATTCCCGCAATAAAGGACTAACAGATAAGGGATGGAACATAAGGTAATACTTCGATGAGGTAATGTAGATCATGGTTTCGCATGGTACCATCCCGTTGGTAACCAGGACTCAACTCAACCATGATCCGATAATATAACATTATCCCCCCTCGGAGAATGAGTCGTCTCGATCATTAATATTTGCCAAAAAGTCATCAAGCTCGTCGAGAAGTTTAATCCGTTTCTCATGAGGAATTAAACGGATCCAGGCTTCGGGGACAGGCACTGGGTCTGCCTTCCCTGGGTACATGACAAGGGCGTAGTCCTTTTCGAGATCAACTATCATTTGGATTTCTGATATGTTTTCCTTGTACCACGGGTCGCTTTCCACTTCTGGTAGTATCATGTGGATAGCGTGATATTTCCTCACCCATTGTATATTGGTAGTAACTATCTTCCTGCTTGAGACTTGGATTTGGAAGGCGGTGTTATTTAGTACCTTGACGATTTTATACGGACCTTGGAATGGCGGTAAGAACTTTTGCTTGCTAGTTCGGGCTGTTCTGAACGCGTGACGGTGTAATAACACATATACTCCTTCCTTATACTCCACATCGGAGCGCTTTCTATTCACTTTCGCTGTTGTCTCCTTTTGAGTGTCGGCTAATTGTACTTGAATTGATTCCAAGATCCTTTCCTGGCGATGAACAAAGTCGTACCCCCCAATCATAGAGTCATCACCAATCGCGGTGGCCAATGGAATATCATGAATGATTTGCCAATATCTTGGATGATATCCCAAATCAGCAAAAAACGGCGTTGTCCTAATAGCCAGTTGATACTGAGAGTTGTAGGCAAACTGTGCCATGCCCAAGTACTTAGACCATTCAGTCGCGTGAGAAGCAGCCAACGTTCTCATCAATTGAACCAATACCCTGTTGAGTCGTTCGGTCTGGCCATCTGTCTCGGGGTGGTCAGTGGTGGGGAGATCCTGGGAAACACCTAACATTTTGGTAAGGGTCTTCCACATGTGACTGATGAAAAGTGGGTCTCGATCAGAAATGATGGACATTGGAAGGCCATGGTCTCGGACAACATAATCCATAAATAAATTAGCAACCGCTTCGGCATCATCGGTTTTCTCATGAGGCACGAACACTGCTCTTTTGGTAAGTCTATCTACCACCACGAATATTGAATCGAATCCGCGACTCGGAGTAAAACCTGTTATAAAATCCATAGTAAGGTTAGACCATCTCTGGGCAGGAATCGTTGGGGTTTGTAGCATTCCTTCCGGGCGTCTATTTGTGGGTTTTACCTTCGTACAAATATCACACTTCTTGACAAACAGGGCAATAGTCTTAAGCATCTTAGGCCAGCAGAACCCACTCTCCTGTAACTGATATAGCATCTTGGTCGTACCCATATGAAGCGCAGCCTCGGCCGTGTGGACGCCTTGCAATAACCGGTATCTGGTTTTTCCTCCAGGCACACAAAGCCGGGGTTTGTCAATCGGAGTCATTTGGTAAATGATTTGTTGGCGTCCTGCCAACTCAGCGAACTGATACCGTTGAATAATGGATTTTAGTTCTTTCGGACACTCTAATTCCCCGTCAAGGACCTTCCACACTTCGGAAAAATAAGCATCAGCCTTGTATTCGTCTTCACCAACCGAATCAATAATCATGGCATTGATTTTCATTCGCGATAAAGCATCAGCAGCTTTATTGGTAACTCCGGGACGGTATTTCACCGTAAAGTTAAAGTCTGCAATGAAATCTTGCCATCTGAGCAATCTTTGATTGCCTTCATTCTTGGAGGAATTGAGGTAGGTGAGGGAATGATGGTCAGTTACCACTTCAAATGGAGCGACGAGGTAGTGACGCCACTTCTTCAATGACTCAATGATGGCTAGAAGTTCCTTCTCCCTGACTGGGTACCTAAGTTGGGCCCCGATAAGGCCCTTCGAAAAGTAGGCCACCACATGTTCCAACACGGCGCCTAAAGTAAAACCAGAGGCGTCGGTTGTGACTCGGAGTGGCTTGGTACTGTCGAAATTCATAAGGACCGGAGCAGAAATCAATTTCCGCTTTAACTCGCCAACCGCGTTCTTTACCTCGTCACTGTATTCTATCTTCCCGTTGACATATTGATGGACAGGGCGGGCTAATTCGGCAAAGTGCTCAATAAAACGGCGGTAATAACTGGCTAATCCTATAAAAGAATGAGCTTCTTCCGGGGTGGATACTGTAAATCGTTGGATAGCTTCAATTTTCCCAGGCTCCACATGAACACCGGCGGCATCGATCTGGTAACCAAGGAACGAGACTTTAGCCAAAAAGAATTCTGATTTGCGTTTGCTAATAATTAAACCAGCTTTTTGGAGGGTAGATATCACAGCATCGATATGCTTACGATGCTCGGCCTCACTTGTGCTGAAAATCAATACGTCGTCTAAGTAGACGACGCAAAATTCTTCAAGCGGTAAAAGTAATTCATTCATAGCCAGTTGGAACGTGGCAGGAGCATTCGTGAGGCCAAACGGCATGCAATTCCAACCGTATTGGCCAAACGGCGTGACCATGGCGGTTTTGTGCCGATCAGCTGGGCTGATGGCGATTTGATGATAACCGGAAACCAAATCAAGCTTGGAAAATATTTTGGCGTTCTTGATGAGGTCGAGTAGGTCATCTATTCTTGGTAGTGGAAATCTTGACTTGATAGTTATCTCATTTAAGCCTCGGTAATCCACACAGAGCCGTTTCGTTCCGTCCTTCTTCTTAACAAAAAGCACTGGGGCGCCATAAGGAGACGCAACCGGAAATATTAACTTTTGCCGGAGTAGTTCATTAATCTGCGTCTTGAGCTCGGCTCGATCTTGAGGTGAGAGTCGGTATGGAGCTTTGAATGGTGCCTTGGAGTCGCTCAATACATGTATCTCGTGTTTGACTCCAGTGAAGTTAGATCCTCCTTCTGGTAACTTCAATTGGAAAACATCTGCATATTGTTTAAAAATCTCTTCTTCTTTTGTAGTTCGAACTCTTTCTTGTTCGTTAGTCACGTGGTCATCCGCGACCATTTTGACCAAAGCCAAATAACAATCAGTTGACTTACTCTTTAAGAGCCGGTTAGTCTCCTCAGCTGATAGGAGATTTAGAGTAAGCAGGTTATTGGTTTGATTTTTGTTCTCTTTAATTTCTTGAAACAATGGTAACAATTCCTGATAAAATTGTATGAAAAAAGGGAGTCCTAAAATGACTTCCTGGTCTACGTTCTGGGTGACGAACCCTCTGAAGTTGTAATCGATCTGACATGTATTGCGTGATATACACATGTCAACATTGGACCAATAAGCCAACCGTTCATGTGGCTTTCCAAAGGCGTCAAACACTCGACGACTTCTTTTTAACGGAATTTCTTGTAGTCCCAACTTTTCCATGGTGCTCTTTTTAATGTAATTAGCAGTTGCACCACAGTCTAATAGGGCGGTTACATTGATTGAACCTACCTTAACATTCATAGTAATGAGTGGTAGATTGAGAGGGTCAGCAGTAGTGGTAATACTAGCCAACACAACGGGCTCTGGGTTGTGTCGGCTTACCAATTTTTTGGCCCTTCAACCATGGCAATATCTTGGAAAGGTTCTTCGTCCCTTAAGTCTGCGGATTTAATAGCGGCTTGAGCGTCACGAAGTTTTGAGCACTGATGGACCATGTGTCCTTCCTCCTGACATAAGTAGCAGCGCAAAACCCTTCTTGGGCCCCTTGGACCCCTAGGTCCTTGGGATTGAGGCAATGCGTTGATACGGGTCCTCTTCGGAGGGGTCTCCCTCATGCTTGATCGGTATGATGGTTGGGTCCGAGTACCAGCAAAAACCTTCATCGCCAAGGGCGCGCCGAACGAAGCCATATCGAGGATGTCAGCATAACGTTGAGCCTCCATAAAACCGCGGGGCTCCTTAGCGACAACATGAATTCTCATGTCTCTCTTGAGCCCCTGTACGTAGGTGGCCAAGAGATGGGCGGGGTTTGGGCTGTCTAATTGATTAACCAAACGGTCAAAGCTCCGATTGTAGGCGTTGACGGACGTGGTTTGGGACAATTCTGCGAGTTGATTGAGAAGCATCTGCTGGAAGTTTGCAGGTAAAAAGTAGGCTCTGAAACTGGTGAGCATGTCACTGAGATCGGAATCGGTTGACTTTTCATCAGCCGTGGCTAAAAACTTCGCATACCAGGTCATCGCATCCCCCCGGAGTTTCACCGAAATCAAAAGGAGTTTTTCCTCTCGGGATCCGGATAGTTTGGGCATAATAATCTTAAAGTGATCCATCCAAGAGAGAATCAACGATAGGTCGTCGGATCCGTCGTAGACCGGCATGTTGTTCAACAACAACTTTTCGCGTTCCGCGTTATTCATTTTAAACCTAGTGGTGCTACCAAATGTTACACTCTGCTTCTTGTCGATGATTGTTCTCGACCAAGAAGATTCAAATTAGGTGATCACAAAGATGATTCTTTCTCTAAACTAAATAAAGGTGAAAATAAGAGGAATGTTGAATCCTTAAATAAATAAAATGATTGAAACTAATAATGGGGTGTTGGACCCGTTCTCGGAATAAAAGACTAAAACATAAGGAGGTACGACAAGGATAAGAGATAAGCTGTGGGACATAAGGTAATACCTCGATGAGGTAATGCAGATCATGGTTTCGTATGGTACCATACCGTTTTTTTTTTTTTTTTTTTTATAAAGTCCCTATATTTAACTACTAAGAGCTATATAGGTCATCGCACTTTTTATGTACGGTTATTATGATCAATTATGCGCAGCTATGGCGACTTATTTGGTGTCCGTTTTCTCCCAATATTTTTGGTAACCCGGGAGTTTGGGTTGGAAAATGCAATGTTTTTGACTTGTAGCAACCTGTCACTATTTTTTTTTTAGCCAGGGAGGAGGAAATCTTCGAAAGACACCAGCGACGCAACCTTACCGGTAGTGTGAGATTTTTACTCACTAAAACCCCCTTGTATCTTACCTTCAGAGTGGTATTACTCCTTACTCAGCTAGCGTACTGAACGTGACCTGGTGGTTAATGCAGCGAGCGGGGTTCGAACACGCGACCCTTTCTTAGTCTATGGTTCTGCCCACTACGCCACCCAGCGCAGGTTACCGTTGGTAACCAAGACTCAACCCAACCATGATCCAATAATATAACAAGGCATATCAATTCCGTGATAGTTTAGTGGCTAGAATCCCCGCTTGTCGCGCGGGGGACCGGGGTTCAATTCCCCGTCGCGGAGATCCGTATTTAGGCCTCGCTAGCACAATCGGTAGTGCATTCGACTCTTAACTATGATGTAATCGAAAGGTTGCGGGTTCAAGCCCCGCGTGGGGCTTTATTTTTAAAAAAATTAATCAAAAAATGTTTGAGTATTTTAGTCTCGATGAATTTTTTATCAGGGTTCGGAAAAAGTCCCTAAAAATTTGCTTTTTGGAAAATACACATTTAGACACTTTCTTTTATAGTGTAAAAGTGTGCTATCTGAAAGTAACCCGCACACAGAATATTTTATACAAGAAAAAAACAAACATTTTTATTAACTTGCTTCATATATGTTAGAACCAGACTTATCTTTCATTATTGAATCTAATCAAAGATCGATTCGAATACAATTAACAATATCCATGTTGGTACACTTTATAAGCACCTCTTAGAGCTCATTTCACGCTACAAATAAAAGTATAAATTTATACTTTCTCCAAATTTTCGAAACTTTTTGCACTTTTTCCGAACTCTGGTATTTAGCAAGTATATGTTACCTGGAAACTACCGATCATCTACATTACTAAGCAATGAATAATATATGATTTAGAACTCTTAATCCTTGGCCCTCTCTCAGTTGACAAATCAAAATTTTTCCCGCCAGTATGTAATTTTATGCTGTGAAATGCACTGATTTTTTGTTGTAGTTTTGTAACTCTAGTTACAAAAGACATTACAACAATAATATTCAATAATATTTATTCCCTTGTTGTACTTGTTCAACTTGTTAACTATCTAAAGTATATAAAGGACAAACTCAGACTATGGGGGGCATGGCCCATATTTATATTAATCTCAATGGGTTCTAGAAGGTTCCAAGAGCTCTAGAAGGTTCCATGAGCAATGACTAACCACATAACTTTGGATTGCCAACTCAACAAAAAAGGAGCTAAACATATAGATACAATATATGGGGGGTCACAAGAAAGTGACAAAACATATTTTGAGATGGCTTTTGAAAAATAAAAAATACAATGCCTACTACAAGATTCGAACTTGTGATCTTTGCATTACAAGTGCAACGCTTTACCCCTAAGCTAAGCAGGCTGGTTTTTTTTTTGTTATATTATGGGATCATGGTTAGGTTGTGTCCTGGTTACCATCGTTTATATAATTATATACTTATGAGATTTAATATAAATCGAAATTATTGGAAAAAAAAAAAAGGTATGGTACCATACGGAACCCATGATCGGCATTACCTCATCGAGGTATTACCTTATCAAGGTATCACCTTATGTTCCACCCCTTATCTTTTAGTCCTTTATTCCGGGAAGGGGTCCAACACCCCATTATTAGTTTTAATCATTTTATTTATATAAGGATTCAACATTCCTTTAGTTTAGACCTTTATTTAGTTTAGGAAGGACAAGTCTCTTTGGATATAAAATATTGCCTGTAATCTCCACTTGATTCCAGAATCTAGTGTGCCCTTGCACACTGATTGTAACATTTGGTAGCACCACTAGGTTTAAGGACACCTCATTCTTGGTGCCCCGCGAAGCCTAGTTGGTTAACTCGGGATCTTAAGTGGAGTATGGCAGAAGAGCTTCCGGTGAATTATTGAAGTCGACGTGTGCTATCACAAGTTGACATGGAGTGATTGCTACGTTTCACCGTGGGGTTAGTTGCTTACTCGACCGAATAATGGAAGTTTTACGAACTATCAATGTTGCATAAACATGCTAAACGGGACAAAGCAATACTCTTCCGAGAATAGTCGTTCTGTGAATGGTCAGAAATAATAAGGTTTATTTATGAAACGACCTGAAGAGCGAACTAGGAGAACCCTTGAGTGGGCCATCATGTTCGGAATGTCCAAGGTGTCGTGAAAGTGATGTGCTGGAATCCGTCAGAAGGTTCAGGAGCTGAAAATACCAAACCAGAGACAGGCGCACGGTTGCAGTGGCATTGGTGTATAATGCTGTTCCTGGAGAAGACGTGGGTACGGTTACGAAGAGATCAAGCTTAAGCTTGGCTGCATTATGCTAGCGAAAGTCATGGAAGCGAAGCTACGTGTCATCTCGGTGCAACTGAGTTGAACAATTTGTCACTCACCCTTTTCTCACCACGGCATAATGGCTGTACCCACTGTTGTGTTATATGAAGTATCTTTCCGACCATGACTATCTTACTTCGCTAGGTCGGATGCGATAATGCGAATATGATTACAGTTACCTCATATACCTGCAGGACCCTGTCTTGGTTACTTCGTCAGAAAAGACGTCATATGTGTTTGTCTTGATTGTGTTGAAGATTTAACGCCACGCCAGGTGACGCGAATTCCCTGACTGCTTTACATCGTTATAAGTGAACGATGAAATTATTTTTGTTTGTGACTGTTGTCACCACAGGTGCTGTGGAAGCCCTGTCTGTTTTACTTCGTTATAAGAGAACGATGAAATTATTTTTGTTTGTGACTGCTGTCACCCCAGGCGCTTTGGAAGCCCTGTCTGTTTTACGTCGTTATAAGAGAACGACGTAACTATCTTTGTTTTGTGACGGTTGTCACCCCAGGTGCTGTGGATGCCCTGCTACATTACATCGTTATACGAGAACGTTGTAACTTTTGTTTTTGACTTGTCACATGAGGAACTTTGGTGGCCTTGTGCATTTTAACGGGCAAAAAGAGAACCATTGTCTGCCTCCTTCGTGACTGGATTTTGTTACCTCAGGGCCACGGTGGCCCTGCGTATTTCACACCGTTGAGGAAAACGAGTGTTTGGTTTTATGATCGATTAGGATCACGTTATAGGTGTCAAAATGACCCTGCTTATGGAGTGGTTGAGATCGGAACAAATAGCCACTAACCACTCCCACAAGACGACGACGTGTTGTTTTGTTTATATTGTTTATTTTTGATGTTTATTTTTTTTTGCTTATTGTTAAGCCACATTTCTGAGTCAGGATCAAGAGCCGACTAGTTATGTTTGGGAAGGATTTTATTCCTCTCCTATAAAATATTGGTGATTATTGAGGAGCCTAGGTCAAGAACCAAATAGTTAGAAAAGGTTACGATCTTAGAATCCTTACGCCGAAGATTGGTTTGTTTGGTGGTATAGTCATTATTTGTTAATTCCGGTATTCTAGTGCTGGAACGGAATTAATATATGGGTGACAACGGAATTGGGAGATAGAAGTCCCAAAGTTGTATCGGTTACGGAAAGCTGGTAACTACGGAGCGATGAGATAATAGCATCGCTTAGAGATTGTTGAGTTGAAATTATAGTAGTCACTAAAAGGTGATACGAAGCGATGACGTGGAAAGTCGCTATTTGATTTTGGATCGAAGGAATGATCCTTACAGATGTATGGAAGATTGGAGAAAGGAAACTTTTACGATGACCAAGGCAACTGGTGCCGAAGCTAGAGACGTTTAATAAATTGTGTTGTTCATGTTGCAAAGGAAGGTTCTGTCATATCGACAGTCTTACTAAATGTTGTTACGAACAATTGATTGAGATTGATGCATCCGTGGAAATTAAACGAGTGATTAAAGCCTTTCCTGTGGGGATACTCGTCTGATAAGTTGGTCTCCAGTGTTCTTGTTATTTGTGCGGTAACGGAGATCATTGGTTCTGTGGGGTGACAATGATAGTAATAAAACAACGGTTTCGTTACTTCGAAAGGCCACAGTACAACATTACCTTGACACATTGGAGCATTGGAACTTTCAACACAGAGTTTACAGGAAAGAGTTAATCTGCGGTTGATAAGGGTAAGTCCACAAGTTGTGTGAACAATGCAAACCACAGAAGGATGTATCAGTGTCAACTATTCGAGAGAATAGATTAGGAGAAAGCTATGTAAATTATCGTTTCCGGCTTGGTTGGCAACCTCCCTTGGGTCATGGGTATTTCGATAATCGAAATAGAGCTCGACCATGGAGAGTCATTACTCGGGTTGCTTGGAATCTCCAAACCGAAGAATGAAGAGTCCTATTTGATTACCATGTTACGGTGAAAAAAAGGATAGCTGGTATCGAATCGGAATGCTAATAATTCCAAAGGGGTAATTGGAATAGCTCCGGAGTTAAGCGAGGATCGCGTATAAGGTGACAAGAAGCTGATATTGGTAACAGGATTAAGGCAGTGTCATAATAGTTGTCAAAGTTGTATAAGAGGTATACAACCCTAAGTTCGAACAGGGATTGTGCGTGAGCGATGTAATATATCGTGGAATCGCATTGGAGTGAATAAGGCCAGAAGAGTATGAACTAGGGCATGCTTTTGAACATTTCGACTGAAAGGGATAAGGTTGAGCCAAGAAGCTCTATCGTTGTCAATTGACAGGATAAGGGTTTTGATGATATATCCAGTTTTGAAAATTAAAGAATTGAAGGCTGAGAAGTGTTAACCAGATGCGGTAAATGCACTAATGAAATGAACAATGTTCTAATGAAATGAACAAGGTACTTGATTAGATACATCACACTATTGAATCACTTAGAGAAGCCAAAAAATGTATTTGATCATTGACGTTACGAAAATATTGATTGTGAACTGTATCGTTAGGAGAAAGCGAGTTAATGGAATAACTAGCAGGACGATGGATTGACCGAGTACGGACTGGAAGAG